>NC_092705.1:16271884-16954384 GCF_964275005.1 Diadema setosum
TGAAATTGCCACGGAATGCGCTTGAAGCTTTTACGTCAAATTTGTCTCGCATGAAAATTTGTTAAGAGTTGTTCATGCATGTAAATTACAACAGAACGCGCCTTTCTCAGGCTCGAAAAGGCGAAAGAATAACAATTGTGGAGCTTTAAATCAAAATTAGTCGTATTACGATGGTAATCAATGGCGTCATACACACCTAAAACGCGGCTTTCACAATTTCTGTTTTACTATTAAAATGCCAGCACACATGCTCGTAATTATGGTTTGTATGACCCCCCCCCCCCTCCCCCTTTGCGAATATGAAGAATCCGCTGTGGGGGTGGAATGGAAACTTCTTCCCTTGATATGCTCCAAACGCAACAGAAGAGTGTGTGTTGTTGTTGTTGTTTTTCAATGTAAAAACAAAGTCCACATCAATAACTTTGTTGAGTTGAACCTCCGGTCCCGTTTCGTCGATCTTTCTGGTTGAGAATCTTAATTCCAATCGAATGACTGAGCGAGATATCTTGAGAGCCAGTTGCACGATGACACAAACTCCACCATGGCCCTGCGCGGATGGGATTAGATTTTCAATGATTTGATCAGAAAATCACGAAGCAAATGATTTTTTTTTTCAAATGTCGATCTTAAAGTTGTTCTTTTTTCCCCTATAACATTTGCTAATTACATTTCTCGTTATCCTATTTTGAGAATACATGCATGGTGGCGTATTGTGATCAGGGGCGGATCAAGGAATTCCGTAAAAGTGATGGGGCACCTTTACAAAACTATAAAGGTGGGGGGGGGGGGGGCGCACGCACCGCTGCGTTCCCGCCTGGATCCGCCATTGGTGATAATCATGCCACCACTCCATTCACTGCCGTTTATTTCTTCATTGCCGGTGAGCGCTGTCCACTCATGGATAAACCTACTACAATGTGAAGACTCACACGCGGGGCAAGATGCGGCTGATACAGCGATTTACTAGTACCCATTCACATTTTCCGTAAATGTTGTATTTGCTTTTCCTCATTTTTCTTGTTTTAGTGAGATTTCCCAAATATTCTAACAAAATAGTGCACCATACCGTTGAATTTCATATCTAAAAATGCAAAAGCTCCCTTGTGTGTGAAGGGCACCCCCCCCCCCACATCCTCCTACCCATTCTTGTTCGTTGGCGCTTATGTTTCATTTGTAAATGATTTAACCGGAAATTAAACATTAACAGCATTTAGTTTGTTCGGCGCTTTTCCTTGCAAAATATACTTTGAAATTACAAACGTATCGTCACTACCGATTAACTTTATTGATTGCAAGTTCTCCAAACATTCCACCAACAGTGGTCACGGCGTTTATCTATACATACAAGTATTATATTTTTCAAATTAGTTACTGAGTATAAACGAGAACATCATGACACAATAACTGGTCTGGCGCTTATCTCGCAACTTAACTTTATATCAAACGTATCGTCTTAGGATTTTGATTGAAAAAATTTCCAAATATTCCACCAAAAGTGTTGATCAGATCGCTGAAATTCAATTCTAAAAATGCATAAGCAATATATTGTATATGGCGTGGGAGGAGGGATATAGTCCCTCCCATGCTTTCTACTCTCGCTTTCGTGTTCCGTCAATATCGAGCATATTCTCAAAACCCTATACCCCATGTAAACATTTTTTTTTTTTTTTTTTTTTTGCGTACGGCAATGAACTCGACGAACGTCTCTGACATTCCTTTACATTCATTACAAAGAAGTGATCAACCTGAAAGAGGTAGTTGACATCTTCTGTAACACAAATCCAAGAAGCTGCTGACATACCGTGGTATAGAGATAACAGATTAGAACAATTCAGAGTAGGTACAATTTCAGAGACTTTTCTTCGCGAAATATGGCTGAAACACGACAACGCAAACGATGGATGGTTCAAAAAGAAAAGAAAAAGAAAATGATTAACTTAGAACGGTTGAATACCCCTCCCAGACCACACCCCAATATATTACTGTCTGATGGTAAGGTATGTTTATATTGACCGGCCACTATTTCTTCATGTGAATTATGGCTGAAACATACGTCAACTCACGAACTGACGGTTAAAAAAAAAGTAATACAGTGTATAGGTTTCTCCGCCCAATTTGATCAGATTTGCATTTGATTTAACTATGCGATCATTCAAGTTCGAGTGAATTTGAGTTCGAGTGATATAGCCGTTCTCTTATATTTTGACTGTACTGTTACAACGATACTGTAATGGAATGAAAAATGAAGGTGGAAGAAAGGTCGTCAGGCAAGAATACCGATGCAAATAGACTGAACTGAATGAATGAAACTTCGAAGAGATAATGAAATTACACAATCCAATATATCACATTAAAAAAATCAGTGCAACGCGTGGGAACTTTAATATGTTGATTGAATTGGAATGTTGAAATTGCGAAGTTGTTTTCCTATAAATGAAAATGAAATTGATACCTCGGACAAAACTGAACGTCTATCCAGCTGGCGCAAAATTGAATGTTAACTTTGAATCGTTCAATGAAATGAATTATTTCTCTCTAAATTGAATGAAATCCGAGTCTAAAAAGACTCGACATGAAACGAAACTGAATGCTCATAGAATTAAAATAAACAGTGAGAGTAGAGCAGTGACCAAAATCGCTTGAATTTGAACGCCTTTTCATTAATTCGAATGCAAATCTGACGAAATTGGGTGTTTAATTCTGTATTAATGATTATCTTGTTCCTTTCAAAATTTGCTCCTCCCACCCCCGATCCGAGTTCCGGAACCTGTTATATCAAGATTGATAATACGGCTCCATTAACTATAGTGATTGTTTGCTCTGGAACAACATAATACACTGTACAGTACCTAGGGCCCATTCATGAAGATTGATCATAATATAAGCTTGATCTTACGATTGATGCGAAAAAGTTACACTCGAAATCAAGCAGAAGTATCTTTATAAAAACAAACTTACGATCAGTATTGATCTTACCCTCAATTCACTGAGTTACGCTTACGTTTACCATTGGGTGCAGTGATTTTAAAAAATGTACAAGATATCACATTTAATGAATATGTGTAGGTCATGTATCACAAAACATCCTACAATACAAAAATTACGTAATAAATCCTAACATTTAAGCAGATATCACAATTTTCCTCATTAAACCATAACCGTAGGCGGTTTAGGCTGTAAACTTTTTATCATAACTATTGTTTACAATTTGTATATTTAACAATATTTAACATTGACTATACTGATTCAAATGTTTACATTGCTGTTTCTATCCCTAACTCACAATTTAGAAATATTTTGTAGCACTAAAGCTCGTCTTTTGTTTCATCTGCAAATGGAGCGTAAGATCCAGGGCCGACGGAGCGTTTTCAAAAGTGAGGGGGGGGGGGCACTTCCGGGTTTGATGAGCTAACAAGCAAGAAAGAAAAAAAAAAAAAGGGTCCTCAGCTCATCTCTCCCCTTCCACTTCTGGGTTTCTTCCGCTGACAAGCAAAAAAAAAAAAAAAAAAAAACCAAAAAAAAAAAAAAAAAAAACAGGTTCTTCAGCGAAAAACATAACCTTATCGCGATCACAATGTCTTCAAGATCTCTATTTCTTTTCAGTGCCACTTCCGTACTTCCGGGTTAAAAAAAAAGTGGGGGGCTCAGAGTGATGACACCTTATGTATTCCTTTGTATGCTGCACAAAATGTGTGGGGGCCTGAGCCCCCACGGCCCCCACGGCCCCCACTGCTCCGCCGGCCATGAGATCAGTCGTGACTCCATATGAAACAGGCCCCTTGTAAATGTAAAAACTTCCAACCAGTAAACGTGGTGACCGCATTTTCTTCTGATAGACTAGTAAAAGTAATGGCACCGTGTCGATGTACTAAAAGTACCTGTACAACTACGTGACGTGTGAACTGCTAGAAGAGTCGACGCAGATCTCCAACCTCTGAACTGATCTCTATGTACCGATATCCATGTATCGATCTACCGCGATCATACCGAGGGCTCAGCAGTGCTCAGTGTATTGTCCAAGCGGCACGCACACACACACACACATATCCATCACTACGTATAAAATACATTGTGCATACTGATGAGTGTGTACCGCAAAATGTCCTCGCGTGTGTATGTACACGGCTCAGCAGCTGGGCGCGTCTCTGTACCAGTACGCAGCCACACACACACGTATTAACAGCTACGTACGCTTTTATGTATTGGCTAGTGTGTATATGCGTGTTTCGGACTTCGGCAAATAGCATCATTTTAAAAGATTTCTGAATGTGCCTTTGTCTTATACAGATTTGTTTCAAGAACAGAAATATTGCTTTTTTAAAAAAATATCAATTAGCTGTATGTGGTACATTGCATTTAGCATTTTGAAATGTAAAATTAGTTTCCATACTTCAAGTAAAATGGTAACCACGCTAACAATATTATGGTAAATCGCGTCATATATAAACAGTCAAGCGTGAGGTACAAGCGTGGTCCGGAGGTGGTGGACTTTACTCTCTCACAATTGTTAAAGTTTCACTCAGTGATTACTACAGGTTCATTTGGGTTCACCACCACACCATTGACCACATCTTTTGCCCCTCAATTTTCAACTCTAAGTTACACTGCGTTGGTTGCAGTTTTCAAATGTGTTCTACAGGAATCTACAGAGTTTATTAAGCCAGTAGTTTTGCCTTTATTCCCCCCTTTTTTTTTCTGTATGGTACATTATTGCATGCAAGGTCCATGATTATTGTTTGCCAATATGTAAACTGTGAGGAGCTGCTCTGAGTCTTCAAATGTAATTGCATTTGTGTGTACATATATATAATATATTTCATAGAAAGAAGGATTTATTCACAAAATTTACAGCCTGCCTCGAGCCTTAGTCCGTGTACTGTAAAACATGATATTTTCACGGCATGAAATTTTCGCGAATTGGAGCCAACAGCTTCTTTTGCAACATGAAATTTTAGCGAGTTGCCTCTAATATTCAATGCCTATAATGTATACAACTTTCACATGCATTTTAATTTCGCGACTCTTGGCTCTTGCGAAATTTGCGAAACTAAAATGCACGCGAACATTCCTTGTTTTACAGTATAATGAATGATAAGTCTGGTAGACTTATTGTTGGATCTACAAATGGTGTATTTGAGACTCCTTTTTATAATAACATTCAAAGTCCAACACGTAAATCAAAATAAAAGATGCGTCAGTGGTCGCGGGTCCATATTATTAACAAAAAAAAACATGGATGACGATGCATCTTTTGTTTTGATTTATATCTGCTTCAAAATAAGATCTGCCATTGACTTGACAAAGCTCTATGGGCAGAAATTCGTCAAAACTATGTCTTTCACAGAGTTTTCGTGTAAACTGCTGTTGTGAATTAATACTTTCTTGGACTCCGAGCAGAAACCTATTGCTGTCATTTATATATAGACACACATATACGCATATGCACACTGTATGTATAAAATCTCATTTTCCCTGCCTTGTAATTTGTAATCTTTTTTTTTTTTTTCCTGCAGGCACTGGATGCCATCTTGAAGGTCTCCGAAGGAGATATGAGAAAGTCCATCACGTTTCTACAGAGTCTCCACCGCTTACAGAGGGAGGATGGCATTCTCATCCAAGACATCTATGAAATTGCTGGCGTAAGCTACACTCTGCTCATTTATTGTCTCTTTTTATTTATTTATTTATTTATTATCTATTGAAAGATATTTTATTAAAAATCATCCTCGTTAACATTTTCACATGAAATCAATTTGGATATGTTGAAGTATATACAAAACAGTGAAAGGTAACCTATGATCACAAAATATAAAAAAAAAAATGCATCTTCCATATTGCACCATAAAAATGGAACTTTACTGTAAAATAAAAAAAAAATATTAAGGCTGCAATTTCAACTTAATTTATATACATAATAAAAGAATAAAAAACAATATTCATTAACCAGATATGTTATAAAATAAACTTATCAATAAAAAGCAAAAATATATTACCGTAATAAATTTCAATATACATTCTATCCTATCTCTAACCCCACTTTTCTCAATGCTACATATAAATTCAGAAAAAAAAAAAAACCAACAACAACTTCTCCTTCAGCCTCATCCTATTCGCTACAACAGTACCTTGGTATTCAAATTATGATTTCCTCTAACATACATGATTTTACCATTATATAAAAAAAAACAACAATTACTCTGATACTATAACAACAGTTGATAGTATATTTACCAAAGATTTATTGTTATTATTATTATTATTATTATTATTATTATAATTATTATTATTACTATTACTATACTTAATACACAAATTTTGTGTTTTTAATGATAAAACTATTTCCAAAAATATATTTCGGCATTGCAGAAAAAAAAAAAAAAAAAAAAAAAAAAAACAATCCACAAATAATAACTCTCTCTCTCCAAGAATACAATACCGGTAATACCAGTGTGTGGATGCACTTTAAGCATGAGAAAAAAACAAAAGGGTATATTTCCCATGCCAAACATGACATATGATTTTATTTTTAAGATGAAAAAACAAAAACAAAAACTTGTTGAGCATAAAGCTAAGTAAGACTTGAATTGACTGTTGAATATAAACTGTCTCATAATGGCAGGTATGGCTCATCTTTCACTGAACAAACACACATTCCTTTTAGTATGCATTGTACATGTAGATCATCTGCATGAAAGTAGTTTTTGACATTTTTTTTTTTTTGGTTTTGTTCTATAAGTGTGAAGACTGTTTACAAACTATCATGAGACTATCAATGCAAACATATTTAGAAAGGTTTTAAAAGAATGTGTTTGGCATTACTACTGTAAAAGTGGAAATTTTCCTGTGAGTGATTTTTCACACTCAGTGGGGTTAGATGAATTTTGCCTGTTTCAAATTCTGCGGGCTTAAGATATTAAGTAATATTACATATGACAAGCAAAGAAATTTGTGTGCCCTTATTTTTGTATTAGTTTCATATAACGTGAATGTGCAAAAGTTTCCACACCGCAAAAATTCCCACTCTTACAGTAATGGATTAGCTGCTTTTTGATGTTGTGGTTTAAATGCCAAGATAATTCTGATATGTCATGTGTGTTTCAGGCTTACATGCATTGTCCTCATTTCAGTAAATGCCTCCTGCGAGTGTGGTGTTTTGGAGGATGATCTTGTTTCTTCTTTGGTCTCCAGGTGGTGCCTGACGACACGATAAAGAACCTGATCGAGACATGTTACAAAGGTTCTTATGAGAAATTGGATGAGACTGTTCAAGATCTGCTGCAGAATGGTTACTCCGCATCGCAGGTTGTTAGTCAGGTAAGATCCTTCAGAACCCTGCTGGAACAAGCTGCTCATTCAGCTTGCTTAGTCCATCTATTTGATAAAGTCACATATTTTCTGACCAATTTTCTTGAAATTCATTTGGCATTTCCTTCAAGCAAAACATCATATTATGTCCTCTATTTTTGGCATTGCCTCCTTTTAGTTTGTTAATTTGGGTTCAATTTCAATATGTTTTTCTGATTAGTCTTGGAATATGTTTGGTGCATTTGCTGATATTTTTACTTTAAAGGGCTGGTATAGTTTTGGTTGAGACCTAACTTCAGGTTTTTAACATTTTTGGGTGCGATAATGAGAAACCTCTTATGAACTATGAAAGAGCATGTAATTCCAAGAGGATTTCAATGTTTATTTGATGAAAATTGGTTATGAAATGGCTGAGATACCCAAAACAGAGCAATACTAATAAAATGTGAGACCCACAATTTATTGCAATTGCTTTGTTTTTCTTTGTTTTTGGATGTCTCAGCCATTCCAAAACCGATTTTCATCAAATAATCTTTGAATTCCTCTTAGAATGGCATGCTCTGTACCATTTCATGAGTGGTTTCTTGATATCTCGCAAAAATTTAACAGCCAAATCCTCAGCTCTACCAATACCGTACTATCCCTTTAATTTTGAGGCTATCAACTTGACTTGTTGACATTAATAATGTCCTTCAGTTGCATGTTTATTTTATGAGCCAATGTTGTTCTGTGTGATTAATAGGTCTTTGATGTCATAGTGGAGCGAGGGGAGCTAACAGACAAGCAGAAGTCGGCAATCGCAGAGCGACTCGCAATCATCGACAAACGCTTATGTGATGGTGCGGATGAAGGGCTGCAGACTATGGACCTGTTCACACTGGCTATGGATCAGTTCTGCAGTGAACAGGCTTAACATAAATGTAATTGTTCCAAGGGTCAGAATAAAGTGTGAATGCTAACATTCATTTTGCATCACCTTGTTCATACTTGACATGGATAAAGGCAACTTTGCAAGGACGGTAATGCTCTGCCACTAATACATGTACAGTTGAACCTCTCTTATCCGGCCTCCCTTTATCCGGATCTCTCTATTATACGGACGCAATCTCGCCGTGATTTTCTTTTCTTTTTTTTATAATTACGGGAGGGAAAGGGGGATTCCCAACTCCTTGAGAACTCCTACACAAACACACATGAATTACATATACATTTCTTAATGATTATTTAGGTAAATCATCCCAAGAATTTATAAAAGAAAATGATTTCATTCTTGCAAACACGAACCTCTATTTTGGGGTCTGTTACCGAGTGTAACAATCAAAAGGTTGCTAAAAAGAGACTCAAATCCAGACGCAGTTTTCTCCATTCAACCGAATCCCTTGATGGCACCGTCCACGGTCGAAGGATTACCCTATGGTCCAACCACCTCCAGACTGTGACGCATCAGCTCTCCTATGAACCAAGTGAATCACTCCCTCCGGGTTCAAGTGAGGCATGGCCCACCTGGTCATGCCTGAATCGCCTACGGACAGGAACAGGACGATGCAAAGTCCTCATGCAGAAATGGGGTTACAATAGGGATGGAGAAACTGCTTGCGACTGCAGGCAGGACCAGACAATGCAACATCTTTTGGTCTGCCCCCTCCTACCAGAGCCATGCACTGTCGATGATCTGGAGACTTTCAACACCAAAGCCAGATCCTGCGCTCTGCACTGGACAGGACTTGTGTAGTGACTCGAGAAGAAGAAGTATACACATTACTACATGTGGTACTACAATGGGCTACATCAGTACAATGTACATGTACATGTATAAAGCATTGAGTCTCCCATATCCGGCCAAATCCCTTATCCGGATGAGCCCCGGTCCCGACTTGTCCGGATACGAGAGGTTCAACTGTATAGTGTTATGTGACCACAGTCATAAGACCACCTTCAACTCAAAGCCGGAAGGGTGTCTGAGCTGAAGTTAAGAGTGAATCCTCTCATGTGAACAAAATGCATCAAGTGAACAGACAGGAATGATTTTTGTGCAGATTTTATAATTGAATTCACATTTACATGAAGTGTACACTGTAACTCTGTGGAACAATTGTACATGTAGAAGTGTATGAATCAGTTATGAAGTGTTGAAACAACAAAGGTCTCTTGTCTCTGAGCTGTTATATTCCTTTTATTCATGTTTCATTTGAATTCCTCTTACAATGGCATGCTCTGTACTATTTCATAAGTGGTTTCTTGGTATCTTACAAGAAGTTAAAAGCCCAATCCTCACCTAAACCAATACTATACCATCCCTTTAAGCTATATCCCTTTCAATGGTCAAAATAAAATACAATGTATTTTGTAGAGTGAATTAAAATTGTAAAACCAAAATGCACACACATACAAAAATGCCATATTCAAGGATACAGCCTTAAACTCACAGTGCAAAGAATATCAATTCCAGGTCTAATGTTTTTCAATTTACTTTTTCGTTATCTTTCTGACCCCCGCCATGTTACTCTCGAGCTCTGTGAAGAAAATGATTCATTCATTCAATGTACTTGTTCATTGTAATCACAAGTACATATATTTGACTTCCATGGTTTAAAGATTTAAACTCTTTACATGTCATGTACTGCTCCGTCAGAATTTTGTGAACATTTCTTTACAATGTCATGTATTTACCATTGTGGAAAAAAAATGGTGCAGTTCTATATTACAATAGAGTGACAGCGAAATTGTACTTCACATTTTCACGCCATTGGCAGAATTTGAGTGACTATTTCACTCATGTCATGGCACTGAATTATGTGACCTTACCGTCTTGCCAGGTTGCCTTTCCAGAGACTCCAACTCTCCTGCTTTCTACGGGAGATCTCCCGCCGAAAACCCATTTTCACAAAATCTCCCGTTCTCCTGCTCGAGATTTAATTTCTCCCGCCCTGGCTCTGTGTCTCCCACTTGTATGGTCTTGTAGATGCCAGTCAATTTCATATGCATGCAGGTATAGCATCTTCATATGATATATGAAATGAAGTTTTATGAAGCCAAAATATATGATTTGAATCATTGAATTATTACTTACTTAGTGCCATCGTATGTGGAAAAATAAACCTGAGATAGCACGAGCATCTAGAACGCTAATGACCCAAGGGAATTTGCGCACATCAAGTTGGAGTCTCCCATTTGCTAGGGGCTCAGGCTGGAGAATCTCCAGATCAGAAGATGCTTGGGGTTGGAGTCTCTGCCTTTCATTATGAGTTTGCATCAAATGTTTCCTTCGTGGAGCCCACTGCTAAACCAACCATTGTCGAATGTAGTTTAATGTACAGTTCATCTGTGATCAAGGTACTTGATATGTATCCATGTTAATGAATATTTGTACATGAAGTCTTTTTCATGTTTTAACAGGACTTTGATTTCAGGTATGTGATGTCGTACAGTGTATTTTTCTATGCTAGTTACCTGGTGCAAAATAAGTGAAGGATATTGTGAAAGATTCAATTTTTCTTCTGACATTGAGCTCGCATAATTCATCATTCTTACAGTTGTGTAGAGTGCCCCATTAATATTCAGTTTATTTGTGGGGTTTGCAATTGCAGACATGACATAAAGCAAGTAGAGCTGTACTTTGTATTCAATTCCATTTGAAGAGCATTCTATTAATTATACCACCTATATGGGAGTGCCCTCTCATCATAGCTGAAGAATGGGTCCCATCTGCTATGACTATAATGTGCTCAACATTTGAGCTCAAAACCCCCCAGACTCGCAGATTAAGATTCCCTGTAATGGGCCAAAATATGTCATTTAGGTTGACTGACTCTAATTTTTTAATGAAGTTTGTCTTAATCTTCTGCCTATCTACCATCAAAGTTTGGCTGTTTAATCCCAGTACTAATTCTTAATGCTTTAATACAGTGCACTCCCATTTTAACAAACTGTTATAAAGAAATTCTGGTTACAACGAAGTAAAAATTCAGGCTGCAAGATTATCCACTCTATGTATTTTTATTGTTTATTTGTTCGGTTATAACAAAATTTCAATATAATGAAAGAAAACTGCCGGTTTTGAGGACTTCGTTATTACGAGAGTCAATTGTACACTGTATTCGAAACGAAATTCCACATCTCTTTTTTTTTTTTTGCGATCCTTCCCGCATATGATACCAATTTTATGGTAATTGGGCTGATGGTACTGGTGTTAGATTACTGTAAAATGAGGAATCTTCGCGTGCATTTTAATTTCGCCAATTTCGTGAGTGCCAAGATTCGCGAAATTAAAATGCACGTGAAATTTCTTATGTGCACTATATGCCTTGAATGCTAGTGGCAATTCGCGAAAAATTTCATGCCACGAAAAAGGGCGTCGGCTCCAATTCGCGAAAATTTCCTGCCGCGAATATATGTTTTACAGTACATGAGCTAAACACACGCTGAAATTTCGCCATTTTCACTTACAGTGTACTGCCATATGACTGTGTATAAACCTATGGATGAAAATCAGAACCTTATCCTAATTATGTATTTTGTAAATACTTTTTAGAAAGTATCATAACCTACGTCAAATAGTGTAAAACATACACGTAATTCCACACAGTCCACACAAAATGCTCTCCCTCTCTCTCTCACCCACATACTGTAATGCCAGAAAAGGTTGAGAAAATCAAAGAACTATATAAGAAAATGGGAAAACGATCAAATACATAAGAAATCAGAACCTATTATTCTGTTTTAGTTATAAATGTTATAAAAGACATTTGTAACAAGATTGTAACTACTAAAGCTTTATTTAGTGAGAAATAACCAAAGCCACGACTTCCGTAAATTAGGCCAGTTTTGTAGATCCTCTACCCTCGTGCAAATTTTGAGGCAACTGGGTAATCCACAGCCGAGATCGGGGAGTGGAGGCATAATCCCCTCATAATAACGAGGCTAAAAATGCTCCGGGAGTGTTAGGGTTATAACAAAGACCAAAAACGAGATGAATCACTAGTGTTTCATTTTGGCCTACTTTTTGTGGGTTTTTAGCTGGGCAGTCACATGTTAAATGTATACTGCACGTAACTGATGTGAAACTTACCTGGGTATGTGTAGGCCTCTCCCCTTTGCGAGTGATTAGGTAAATGAACTACATGTATGTACATGTAGCTATGTGTGTGTGTGTGTGTGTGTGTGTGTGTGTGTGTGTGTGTGTGTGCAAGCCTGTGTGTGTGTTTGTACAGTATGTAAATTATGCACCTTTTTGTGAATCCTCAAGGTGTGTATTGGTACAAACATTTTTTCCCCATTTGTTCAATTGACACAGAGCAAACAAGGGATAGGGCAGTTTTACCACAGAAATCCTCTCAGAATACAAATTGTCTTGTAGTGTTTAATAAATTAGCTGGCTATATCGAGCGAGCTGTGCCTAGGCATGCATGTTAAGAAAAAAAAAATTCTAAAAATGTATGGGGATATAGCCACTTCTCCAGTTGCACCACATCTGTGCCTGTGGAACTCTACCACACTTCGAAATTTAACAACCTGAATACAATGTACATGTACACTGTACCTTCAAATCTGAACTGAAGACTTATTTTTTCCAGCAACTTTGTCTGGTGCCTCTGAATGTTTAGACAAATGGCGGTACACTGTACATACAAATAATAATAATAATAATAATAATAGCTGGTTTTTATATAGCGCATTTCACGCACTTCAGGGTTTCAATGCGCTTTACAGACTATTATTACCCCGGTCACTGGATACATTATTTCCAACCAGCACTAACAGTGCTCATTCTCCACTCCCTGGGGAGCATTCCAGCCAGTCGCAGCCATTTTACAGGCGCGCACATGCTGATCAACCAACATAAGCTTTCTCATCCTACCGGGTACCCATTTGTACTCCTGGGTGGAGAGCAGCAATGTGCATAAAGTGCCTTGCTGAAGGGCAAACGTGTCGGGCTTGGCATGGGCTCGAACCCACGAACCATACCACGCTCATGTCGTTCAGAGACGAGCGCTCTTATCCACTCAGCCACGACACCTCCACATCTGTTTCTTCATCATGATCGTCATCATCACCACCACCAACATCACCATCATCATCACCATCGTAGTCGTCGTCACCATCATCATACATGTTACAAATCTCATTGTACTCATATTAGTAATAATGAGGTTCATCAGTGAAATATGTACTGTACATGTGACCCGCCACAACAAAAGGATCCAAAAGTCGCTGACGGCTTAGCCGAGAAAATCGAGTTTGTAGTCAGATCAAAATCAGTCACAACCATCAAATTTCTCTTGTTGGCATAATGTTGTAGTCTAATGTTTCATCTACCAACTGCAGAAATTTCAAAGGTACATGATTAAAGGAAAGGTAAGAAATTTACCTTTTTCTGGGCCACAATTTTCCGACTATCAACGGAACAGAAATGTGTCCAGAGATTTGGATTTTATGCTGCAGATCAACTCCGCCCCCTAGCAACAAAGGAGTGATCTTATTCATCAGTGGGTGGCATCCTTATTACTGATTGGTCACGTGTAGACCGCTGACTCTAAGCTTGGACGAACACCACGGAAGTTGTTATGAGCCTTCTATTTCAAGAAGTGAAAACTGGTCTTACCTCCCCTTGATCAAGATTGCATCAGAAAGAAAACTTTGAAGGCAGTTTTCTCATGGTCTCATAAAATCATCAATATCTCTGCAACAGAGTACTTTTCCGAGTCATGTTATACATCGTATATGAAATTAAAGCGAAAGAGTAAGGGAATAATGTCATGTTACTTTCAGATAATTTACTTCCCTTGACTTTTGGATACCTTTGTTGTAGCGGGTCACATTTGTGTTATGAAAATACCATTTGGACCCTTGCACCCCCCCCCCCCAAAAAAAAAACAACAAAAAACAGAGGGCATGTGCACATACATTTCACATTCAACATGAAATGCATCCCCTTACATTCTAAATGCATTTAACACACAAATAAACAACACTCGTCCATCATATGTAAAGATCATTTCATCCACATTTTATATCGTCTATAAATTTGATTTATTACCTATCTTAATTTAGTCTGGGAGAAGAAGAGGCCAGCTTTAAACTGACTGATCAAGATACAGGCTGCAAATTACACTAATGCATCCCACCATGCCCACTACAGAGACTGAGGCATTTCTACAGCTTTAAAATTGCAAACTGCTGTCCAAAGGATAACAAACTTGGATAAACTGTAAATTGCATCAACAGTAGAAGCTGCTTGTGTGTATGCCAATGTGTGCTATCAAAACAAAAAAGTAACCAAAAATGACCTTACGTCATGCATTCAAATGAAGCTTAGGCTGAAAAAATGGTGCTTTTGATGTTGATCAATAATCTTTGAATTTCTCAACTGCTTTTACATGTGTCTGCAGTACAACATTGTATCCCCTAGTATCACAATCCCTTGCACTTGGCGAGGTCAGTATTGACCATGTCTCCACCACACCCACTTATGAAGTAAATTTTATACTCATCTGTGCTGTATTCTTGTCACATGCTAATGATGGGATTGATTGCTTTGGTTCTACATGTCTGAAAGATTGGGTAACACATTGATACTCTAAATAGCCCAAGGTGAAGGCGCTCTTTTCAAATAAATGCATAATGCTCCCCTGGCATTATAACTGTTGTATTTCTCGATAATCAGCAATTGGTCGTGATCGACTGCATGCAGCGGTGATCTAACTTTACAATTATGTAGTTCAACAAGACAGGAGACTACAGTACAGCTGTGGTTGCAATGTTTTAGAACACTGGCATGGTTGTAGGGATGCCAACAAGAGCCTTTCATGTTACACCAACATTTAGAGATTGTCAAGACTGTAATTGCATAAATGATAGTGTCTATGAACTACATTGCTGAACAACTGGACAGCAGCTGTCTAATGGCAATTACAGCATACTTCTCTGCCTCGCCTAGGCGCATTCATCAAGCTCTGTATGGATCATGGATGGTGACAGGTGGGATGAAGATAACTACAATTAGTTTGATGTAAGATTTCGATTTGAGCAACTCTGGGAGCTGCTTCATCAACTCAAGATTGGCAAAGTACCATCAATCTTTTTATGAACATCATAATCAGTATTACACAAAAATTCACTACCTAGACAGTAAAATAGCCTAGCGCAATAAATTACTCATAAAAGCCTTGGAATAGTTTTCCTCCGGTATTTGAAACATTTGAAAAAGTCACTTAGTCGCAGAATGAAGCAGTTGACATGGCAAAACAAAATGGTACACACTTGCAGCAGCAGACAGGGGTGAACAAACGGATGCAATGTGGCAAAGAAAATCATCAGCACAACCAGCTGTTCTAATGCAAGGTGGCGAAAAACGCTGGCCTTGAACGTGGGTGAAGAGTTACCACAGCAGAACGTCGAGTTGCCTCGAGAGCAAAGTTTGCAGTCTGCCATAATAGCTCTCTGCCAAGCAAACTAGTATTTCTGCCCACAATAAGCATATATGGTTCCTCCTGAATGACAAGAGCTTCCTAATTAACTATTCAAAATGTTTTTATACGATGTAATTCACAATATATTTCTCTACAAATATAGAACGTAAATCAAGGAAAAATATACTTCCTTAAAATGTCTTACAGAATTCTCAAACCATTCACATTTCACGTTATATAAGCACAGTGAGTAATAGAATATAATACTACATCTACACAGACAAATAACTACAAAGCAAATATCTGGGGGGCCACCGGGGTGACCCCCACGATGAAAGGGTATAACCCCTGACCTCGAGTCTCTCTTGTCCTCTCGTCTCCAACACAAAGTATCAAATAGAATTGAAAGAGAAGTTAATCTCTTTCAAGTGTTTAGTTGAGGAATGCTGTTCAGTTAGTTCAGTTTTATTCACATTTCCAAGGGCAATCCGTCACAATAAGTGATGAAGAGTTATTCCAATATCAGAGCATCGCTGAGTCGCAGTCGCATCAATATAATCACATATCGCACTGAAGCATCGAAGTAGGAACAAAATCGACAGGGCACCTTTCCACTACACCAGATCCGCTACGTTTGATGGCATTTCATCCACTTGAGTATTGTAGAACTGCTGAATATCCTTGAGAACTCGCTTGTCTTCCTCCGTAACAAAGTTGATGGCCACACCTTTGCGACCGAAACGGCCTCCACGACCGATCCTGCCATACAAACAAAAAACACAAGTATTACAACAGCTACAACATTGTTTTGTTTTGTTTTGTTTGTTTTTTTGTTCAGCACTTGCTCTCGATACACTGAAATTATCTCGCAATGTGTATCTAAAAAATATAAATAAAATAAGTGCCTCTGGCATTCATACTGTATTAACCCTAGTGGGTGCAACAGAACAGTCAACCTCACGTTAGTCGACATAATCGGGACTGAGCAAAACACGTCGACTTATAAATGAAAACTAATTTCCCCTATACGGAGTACCTGAAAATGAAAATTATTTTTGAAATGGCAACCTTCCAGGACATGATAGATAATACATCTGGTAGTCCTTATCTCAAATCACCAACTCAAAAAATTTCTTGTTAATCAACTGCACTTTGTTATCTGTTTCATTACTTAGTAAAACGCCATTTTTGAAGAACATTTTTTTCTTCTTCAAATTGTTGACCAGTCAAGCTTATCAAGTTCTAGATACATCTTATACAACATACATGGTGTCTAATAATGCTGTTTCTCAAATGCAAGACCGAGCAAAACAAATAGTAGAGAGGAAATTCAACACTGACCTATGGATGTAGTTTTCCCTGTTGATGGGCAGGTCATAGTTGATGACCAATGAGACTTGCTGGACATCGATACCACGGGCCAGCAGGTCAGTAGTGATGAGCACACGGCTAGAGCCGGTACGGAACTCCTTCATAATCTTGTCTCTCTCCTTCTGGTCCATATCTCCATGCTGTGTAACGAGAAACAAAAGAGAAAGAAGCAGTTGCCATGATCCATTCAACAAGTTGAAAGCTGGCATACACTCAAGGTGAAATGCTGTATCCATTTGCCTGCAGATACTGTTCATTATTGCTCTAAAACAGACCTATTTGTGAAAGAAATATGTGAAGTAATGCTGTGATAACACAATTTCAATTGGGTAACAAAAAAAAAAAAAAAGAAAAGAAGAAGAAGAAAAAGAAATTGTGATAACAGCCATAAAGGTATGCCAGCCGTATTGCCATCCAAGAATAGGTTGCTGGGGGATGCTTTACAATGGATTACTGAAAATCAACAAATCAGGCCATAGTAAGAGGGAATGGCATGCAGCATACGTGTGGGAAATACTTCTAATAGGTAACAATTGAGCATCACGTAATGTTCTACCCGCAGATTACTGAACGGGGAGGGTACTTCAGGAATTCGAGTCAGGAACTGCAATATTACAAAAAAATATATATCTGTCTTTTCCATCTTAAAATAACTAATCATCCTTGCAAATTGTGTCAGCCAGACAAAGTTTCTTGGTGAACCCTTTCAATTTGTAGCAAGCAAACTCTACATGGTGGAAGATGAGATTTGAGCCCTTTTAAGAACATTGTTTTTTTTTTTTGTTTTTTTTTTGCTGCTGGGGTTGCAAGCAAGGCGACTCATTGGGAATCAGCCATTCAATGCCACTTTTGACAAACTATTCTCTATTGGGAAAGGTCTTAACCCATCACAAGCAGCTTTACTAACACATACAGTAATTTAAAAGAATGTTCCTCGCATGGTTTATCCTCCCAGTCACGGTCACAGAGTGACTCTGAGAGAAAACAGGAATATGCGAGAAAATGGCCCACACCACATGTCACTGCACCCTATTGAGGAGTGACAAGCGGGGACCAGACTGCTCTCCAATGTCGTGGCAAAGGACCATACATCATGTGACGTCACTGGGACTCAGCTCCTGCAAGCCACTCTGACAGTTCCTGAGTGGAGGACCCAGGTGTCAGCATTGGATATAAAAATGTTGCATGGATGGGGTAAGAAAAATTATTTGTGATTGAACATACAAAGTGGTACTTATGATGCACTGGTACACATTTGCATGGTTCTAGGGTAATTACCCCCTAAACATTTACCCCAGCCCCTTCCCCCTGACCCTAATCTAAACTCTAACCCTAAACCTAACCCTCATCTTTACTCTAACCTTATCACTAACATCATCTTTTGACACCAAATTTGCGATGCCTGGGCGCGCGGTTCTGAAGTTGCACATAAATATGTACGTGCATGTCAGACCAAAAATTGCTCAAAAACGTGAATTTGTGTACAATTTCATTGCAAACTGTGCTTACAGGCATATCTCATAAAAGCATGATTATTTTGGGGTTTAATGGTTAAAAGTTGAAATAATTTAATTTATATCAATTTCACCAAAAAAACCCCACAATTTGCATTGGATTTGCACACGATATCATGAATTTACGTAACTTCAGAACGGCGTACCCGAACGTCGCAAATTTGGTCTCAAAATATGCGGCAAAATCTTTGCGCGTTGCGGAATCGTGGCGTGAAATGTCCGGAGGGGGGGGGGGGGGGGGTCAATTTGACCCCCGTCTAGGGTTAAGGAATTACTTTGATGTCATTAACATCAACTGCTATTTTCGCTGGAAGTTCTGGGATCTGGGATCTGGGATCTGGGCAACAGAGAACAATTTTGTCCTACACTGTACCAACAGGGCATTCCACCATCCTGTCTCATCTTACAATTCAGTTCATGGGCTTGTCTCTCACTCGCACATCATCACACTACTATGAATACACTAGTCACAGAAATTACCTAATTGCCAAGCATGGAGCCGTCCCCATACAATTGGATCTCCCTTACTCAAGATAATATTACATTTCCAGCAACATAAAGCAGTAATTGAGACAGGGGCTGCTCTAATCTCAATCAATGGCTTTGGAGGCCCAAGACAACACAGCGTTTTCATGCAAGAAGGCAGCAAGTCACATACCATGATGGAGACGGTGAAGTCCCTGTCATGCATCTTGATGGACAGCCAGTCGACCTTTCTCCTCGTGTTGCAGAAGATGACCGCCTGAGTGATGGTCAAGGTCTCGTACAGATCACACAGTGTCTCCAGCTTCCACTCCTGAAATTAGTAATACAATCGATTCAATTAAAGGGTGTGTACAGTTCTGGTTGAGGTGAGGATTTAGCTTTTAACATTTTGCGAGATATTCAGAAACAACTCTATGAGATGTCAAAGAGCATGCAATTCTAAGGGGTATCAAAAGTTTATTTGATGAAAATCAGTTTTGAAATGGCTGAGATATCCAAAAACAAGGTGAAACAAAGAGATCCTAATAAAAGGCGTGGCCTGTCGCCTTTTTTTTATTATCACTTTTTTTTTTGTATCTCGGCCATTTGAAAACCAATTATCATCAAATAAACGTTGAATCCTTCTTAAAGGGGAAGGCTAGTAACTGATCAGTGGGAATCAGTGGAAATGCTGGGAGATGATTGTTCCAATCCTTATGGGATTCATTCAAGAGTTCATTGTATATCTATTGTTGGGTGAAAATGATTTGCTTCAGAACGGTCTCATATTCAAGTAATGTGCAGATTAATGCTCCGTCACTGACCAGGGACGCTAACCTGGAAGCATTAAACTGCACATTACATACTTGAATATGAGACCATTCTGAAGCAAATCATTTTCACACAACAATAGATATACAATGAATTCTTGAATGAATCCCATAAGGATTGAAACAATCATCTCCCAGCATTTCCACTGATTCCCACTGATCAGTTACTAGCCTTCCCCTTTTAAGTGTGGGTCCCACGCTTTATTAGAATAGCCCTTTTTTGATATCTCAGCCATTTCAGAAACAATTTTCATCAAATAAACGTTGAATTCCTCATAGAATTACATGCTCTTTCATATTTCATAAGAGGTTTCTCATTATCTCACCGAAAAATGTTAGAAACCTGAAATTAGATCTCAGCCAAAACTGTACCATCCCTTTAAAATTACATGCTCTTTCATATTTCATAAAGAGGTTTCTCATTATCTCACTCAGGAATGTTCAAAATATGAATCCCCACCTCAACCAGCACTATACAGTCCCTTAAAGTGCAGGAAAACTTTACAATCACACAGTGTCTCAAGCTTCCACTCCTGAAATTAGTAATACAATTGATTCAATAAGTGCGGGAAAACTTATTTCCAATGTGCCATACAAGAGGTATTCTCTCAACTGCATACAAATGTAAAAATTTTGTCGCTGGTTTCTGTACAAAATACTCTCACTCTTTCAACATGTGCGCTTCTCATTGGAAGATGATTATTTTTCTGTGCCACTAAAGGCCACTGCACACTACACGATCAGACTGGTCTTAAAATCTTAAGCAAAGCTGGGTCTTAAGACCAGTCGTACGACTGGACACCACACACCATACAACCGAACCTTACGAGTAGGCTTACGACTGCAAAGCCAGCGTAGCGTAGTGCGCACTGTGTGCACTTGCATTTTTCTGCATTGTGAATGGCTGAAAGCCTACGACCGGTCGTAGAAATTCAACATGTCAAATCTCTACGACTGGCGCTAAGATCCAGTCGTACGACTAGAAAATGGCAAGACTGTGACGTCACACTTCTAGTCTTAAGGGCTTAAGACCGGTGAATCGGGGCAAAATCGTGTAGTGTGCGGCCGGCTTAATGAAACCTTCACAAATGAAAAAGCCATCTATGGCAAACTTCACGCTTACCTCTTTATCTACTGAGATGTAGAATTGCTTGATACCATCCAAGCTGAGCTCCTCCTTCTTGACAAGAATTTGGACTGGTTCTCTCATGAACCTCGTGGTGACCTCCAGGACGTCTTGGGGCATTGTGGCCGAGAGAAGCACCACCTGCCATAGACATGGTTGAAGAGGAAGCAAATTTACAAAGGTTTCTTCCTTTCTTTTGGTTTTTCATATAAAAAAAAAGAGAATAGTATAGGGATAAACATCTTCTTCCCTTTTTTTCAGTAAATCTTTTTTCTCCAATTTTCAATTTATATCTTGCTCTAGTCTTAGAGACTCCAGGACAATGCTGTACAGACAGCATTTCTGAATATTTTGATGGGGACTTAATGCTGTTCAAGATATTTCCAAATAATCCGAGGCATATACATATCATCGACGGTTCTGACGTATAACCATTAAATCCCATCCAACTTAAAAAAAATGTGAGGTATTACATGAATGTAGGTCATCAAATCAATTAAAATTGTCTTCTCTTCAGAGGCACTATTTGGCATTACGAAAGCTTTAGCTTCAGCATTTTTTCCCCCGTCTGTCTTCACTTTTGTCATGTGGCAGAATATCTTCTTTTGTTTGGTTAGTCTACTATTTGCATTCATTTTTGTACATTTTAATTGCTTTCATGATGGAGTTCAAATACTTTGGTTATACAGTGCACTCCCATTATAACGAAATGCTTGGGACCGGCAGTTTTCTTTCGTTATAACGAAATTTTGTTATAACCGAACAAATACAATATATAACGAAAACAAGGAAGCCACGCATATATCATATTCTGTTTGTTGAATACTCGTCATACACTGGAAAGCTAGGTGAACAATAAAACAATTAGTTATTCAATTTCAGATTATTGTATTACAATAACGCAAGTTCCCCTCGGAAACTGTGCGTGACACACCAAGTGAACACACAGTGATGTGACGCGTTCACCCATGCAGAGACGCTATAAATGCTTGTTCCGCTACGTATTTTCGAAAGCGATCCTCATTTCGTTATAACGGAGCACATTTCTTTTGTTTTTCTTTGTCAGTGGCGCTCGGAAAAGACTTCGTTATAACGAAAATTTCGCTATAACCGTGTTCGTTATAAGTGAATTTTGTACCATAGACTTTAGTGGCGATAATTTTGGGACCAGAAGTTTCACTTCGTTATAACGAAATTCATTATAACCATGTTCGTTGTAACGGAAGTGCACTGTATAGCACTGGATTGTGATAATCATCCACCACTGCAAGAATTTTAAAAAGAAAGATTTGAAAAGTTTGGATACCGATATTATTTTCCTGCAAATTATGCAAAAGTTGACTAGAAAAATCTTGGATGAAATAAAAACTTATTCATCTGCTTTATTTACCTGCTTTAAAAAAAATATTGAGTAACAAAAAGAAAAAGAAAGAAAAGAAATGCTGGGGGGGGGGGGGAGGGCAGCAAAGGAGGGATTCTTTAATTTTCAAAATATGATTTCCCTGGTAACATACCTGAACCTCTCTGGGCACCAGCTTGAACACATCATATATCTGATCCTTGAACCCCCTGGAAAGCATTTCGTCAGCCTCATCCAGGACAAACATGCGGATGTTGCGGGTGTCCAGTGCCTGGCGCTGCATCATGTCGAACACCCTGCCTGGCGTCCCAACAATGATCTGCTGGCCATTTTTCAGAGTTTCCATGTCCTTCTTGACATTGGTGCCACCAATGCAGGCATAGCACTGTGCGTTCAGGTAATCACCTAGGGCAAGGATTACCTTTTGAATCTGCAAGGTTTGGTAAAAAGAAAGAAATAAGAAGTTTACGCACTTCAAACAAAAAAGATTTATCATGCTTCCATTAATTTTTTTTCCAAGCGCAAGATTTAATGAACACATGTACACCACTGCTTTACCATTTTAACTGCTCAATGTATCAGGACTAATTATGCAGCATTCTTTGAATGTTCTCTGGGTCACCTGGAGAAATACTTAGACTAGACTTGCTAGTTTCATACTCACCGATACAAGATCTGTGACTTTTATTACTAAAACTGAGACTGCTGGCAGCCAAACTGGGTTCCAGCCCATTGCATTCCGGCATGATGCAATAAATCGGACAAAAAATCTTGACAGGTAGACACATCTACCAACAAATGTTCTGCACATATGGCACCATAAACTGATACTTCAGTATGCAACTGCGCAAACTACCCCCAAGAAAGGCGATGGGTTGGAGAGTGGTTTCATGTAGAACTTGGCTTGGAATGCTTTCAACGAACCTGCTGAGCCAGCTCCCTAGTTGGAGCCAGGACCAGGGCCTGACAGTACGGGTTCTTCAGGTCAAGCTGCTCCAAGATTGAGATGGCAAAAGTGGCAGTCTTGCCAGTTCCAGACTGGGCCTGCGCGATCACATCAAATCCTGTAGGCAGGGTTGCACAATTCCATAGAAGAAAAATTAAATTATTAAGACTTTCACAAATATCAGTCTGAACACAGCAAGTTGTAATACAAATAGGAAGAGCTTACATACCACATAAACACATCAAACACCAATGTTGCAGCAGACGATCAAGTCCCTGGTTCTGTTAACATTCAGACCACTTTAAAGGACACTCCAAAAAAGAGAGATCTGAATCAAGATGTCTTCTCTATATGAATGCATTTATTCAACACAATCAACACATGAACACAAAAAACTGACAAATCAGCAGGTGATAGCAAACAAGAAAACTAACAATTCTGTACACTTTCCACCAATTCCTAGGTATTATGCAGCTGATTTAAAGGTGATATTGAGACTTTGGTCCATCATATTTCTACAAGTATTAACTCTCACTAGGCCGGGGGGGGGGGGGGGGGGGGGTGCCTCCGAGGCCCCCCTCAACGTTCCACGCGATGTATTGCTATCGGGAAAAGCTATCGCCGCGATGTTTCATGACTTTTTTCTTTCGAGTCTCCCACATCTTTTGACACCAAATTTGCGATGCCCGGGTGCGCGGTTCCGAAGTTGCGCATAAATATGTACATGCATGTCAGACCAAAAACTGCTCAAAAACGTGAATTGGTGTACAATTTCAATGCAAACTGTGCTTACAAGCAAATTTCATAAAAGCATAATTATTCTGGGGTCTTATTGATTAAAATCAGTTAATAACATATCTTCTTGTTTGGAACAATGTCGCGGATAACTTTCATCGAAAAAACAAAGAAATACATAAGAAATTAAAAAAACAATAAAATACTTCAGAAATAAAAAAAAAAGAATATTTACAAAAAAATGTACCTGTTTGAGGTTTATTTAGTGATTTATACCATATTGTCTGATTTCATGCATAATTATGCATAAATTAGCATAATTTTGCATAAATGATAAGTTTTTGCAAAATTAACTTCATGGTACTTTAGATTACATCATAGGCAATGTGTGTGCCAATTTTCGTCGCGATCGCGCCGTCGACGGCCGAGATCTGGAGGGGGGCCTGGGTCTACTGAGATCTGGAGGGGGGCCTGGGTCTACCATCTACCTAAATAGCCCGGCCTACTTAGGGTTAATAAAGGCTATTTCAGACTGCCAATACATGCCACTCCAATTATAATAAAGTCCTATGAAATGGCAGGCTTCTTTCGTTACAAATATAGAAATTTTGTCATAGCAGAACAACAAATTTATATGATACATTTTGGGGTCTGAATTTTACTTCTTTGTAAAGAAAGTTTCTTTAAAAATGGGAGTACACTGTACTCACACATTAAACTCACATGGCTCCATAACAGGCCAGTCACAAGAATTCTATGTCACATTTTATCAATAGGCAAGAACTCCCACACCAGTGAGTTTTATATATTCCCCTCTCATGTTGTGAGAAAGATACTTCTATAGGTAGCCTCCAGCAGAATAAGGAAGGGTTGGCAGTTGTGTTAAGGTAGAGCACTTGAACAGTTGTGAATCTGAACATCCTGTACTGCTTCCTCATTTTAGAGACTCGTACATACATGTAGTAAGCTTGACATTCCGGCCTGTCCATCTGAAACAATCCTCACAGGTGTGTTCGCTTTTCAATACCTTTCATCTTGGGAACATTTGGCATGGACTTCGCTTGCCGACAATAGAATACTACTCCTATGCAAGCCCTGTCAACTGTTTATTTATCACATGCCAACTGCATGTCAGGCTTATATCTACTAACTTGCCTACACTGTGGCCATACAGTTGTCTTTGTCTGCTCGCAAGTGAATTGTACATGTTCCTGTTTGTAAGGATTATACCTGAGTTTGAAGTGGAGACATTTGCAGCTTTCATTCCAATAGAAAACACATACTTCTGCATAGGGGAAAGGGGAAATGGTCAAACTGATTGACCTTTTCAATGCAACGTGCTCTTATTTCTGCTCACTGTATACGCCATATATTTTGCGAGTCTAAATTTTCGCGAATCGGGAATTCCCAACGATTTCGCGAGTGGTTAAATTCGCGATTGTGGAGTCCTGTACTGAACGCAGAAGTGTACACGCGTACGTCACATTCACATCGGGATAAGAGTCAATATTTTCGCGTGTCTTTAATTTCGCAAAAAGCACCTAACTCGCGAAAATAAACAACCTCGCGAAATATTCGGTGTATACAGTAATTACTGGTACTCTTTTCAAGAACTACAACATATTTGCTTGGCCCTGGACATGGGCTGGACCATCAGTCTTAGCAGACATGGCTGTACAGTACTCCTCTTTGCTGACCAGTGCTGCCAATAGTGGGCAATTTCGACTTCACAATCCATCGGAATGTTGAGAAGCAAGTCTGGTGTGCTCACTCCTAGAAAATGAAACAAGAGATGAAAAGAAATTGAGCACAACTGTATAGGACATTCAATGGGTGCATCATATGCCAAAGCTATGCAAAAATATCACTTGAATTTTCATTTAACTTAATTCAGAACAGGGTTAGTAATAAACATGAGACTGCAGAGTCAATATATCCCCATATAGCTCTGCAAATTGAGACAGGTTTCATGAACTGATAACCAATCTCACCCAAATGCAGGGCCTCGCATTTACTCTTCCTTCCAACGACAACCTGCATTGTCATGGCAACACTTCACGATGAAGTACCACTACAAAGAGGTGCTTTTGTGGAAGGTGATCTCAAGGAATGAAAAACAACAGTCTGGAGTGCCTATTACTTGAAAGCAGCCTACTACATTTGGCACTACAAAGCAGAGATGCACTCAAACTACAAGTGCGAATTTCCAACTTCCTGTTGAAAGTTTACAATTCAACCTGCAGAGAGCTGATTAGTCATATTAGCACCACAAAACAGAAATACCCATAAGCTACAAGTGCAAATTTCAGACTTCCTGTATAAAGTTTACAAATTAAACTTACAGGGAACCACTTAGTATTCTTCAAGGGGGTCACTACAGTTAAAGAACCCTCCCCAACACATTTTAATAGCTTTATGGGGAAGTCTGTTCATATAAGTACATGTAGATTAGTGTGATTCATACAACTGTTGATAGAAATGGGAACTCACGAATTCACATGAGGCATCCAGGTTTTGAACATTTCTGCTGTGTGAAAAGACCAAGGCCTCTACTGCTCTCGATTAAATGTCACTCAGTCACAGGTATTTGTATCACCACGATGCTTTTTTGTATGTATATCTGAAAAGAGAAAGAAATATCTTGTCTGACATGTATCACCAGTAACAACACCATATGGAAATGTTGAAGTAGAAGTAATGCATGTATGGCCTTAAATCTATGCCACCACAAAGCACTTTTGTTTTTCACATGAAAGCTAGAAAGGTACTACAAAATCCCATAAATTTCAACACCTTTCTGCTTTTCAGTTGGAATACTTCTGATCAAATGGGTTATGGCCACCAAGATACAGAGAATGTTCCTCGCATGGTTTATCCTCCCAGTCACGGTCACAGAGTGACTCTGAGAGAAAACAGGAATATGCGAGAAAATGGCCCACACCACATGTCACTGCACCCTATTGAGGAGTGACAAGCGGGGACCAGACTGCTCTCCAATGTCGTGGCAAAGGACCATACATCATGTGACGTCACTGGGACTCAGCTCCTGCAAGCCACTCTGACAGTTCCTGAGTGGAGGACCCAGGTGTCAGCATTGAAATTTTCATGTCCATATAATAAAGTGTCAGTGTGTAAACAACACAAACACTGTCTGTGGCTGATGAGTTGGTCCGATTTATATGATGAAATGTTTTCATCAAAAGCAGAATAACATTGCAGAAAAGATTACTGAAAGGCCAAATATATTCGATTTATCGATTTCCATGACTTTTTCATGATTTTAGAATTCTGCATTTTAGATGACTTTATCAGGCCTTCCATGACTGCAGGTACCCTGCTGTATCTAGGAATAGCCATGAATTTGAGTGATTGCCAATAAGAAAATGAAATGCAATTTGATTTCACTACATTTCAGTTCTGCTTTTTCGTATACATGTATGTAATTAAACTCAGCATAAATGTCTACACAACACACAGAACATTTTAGTAGAAAGAGCTCAACTCACCTCTTTCCTTGATTGTGCATCACCCCAGGGAAGACATCTATGCTCCATCCAGGGTCTTTACAAAGTGGCATTTTTTAAATAGTTCATTACTGTATACACCATATATTTAGCGAGTCTAAATTTTCGTGAATCGGTACTTGTGGACATTTTCGTGAGTGGTTAAATTCGCCATCGTAGAGTACTGTTCTAAATGGAGAAATGTATCCGTGTTCATCACATTCATATCGGGATCAGAGTCAATATTTTTGCATGTCTTTAATTTCGCGGTCAGCACCCGACTCGTGAAATTCGCAAAAATAAAAACCTCGCAAAATATTTGGCGTATACAGTATTCTTACAAAAATATTCCTCACATGATTTCTTCTCACAGCACCGTGGATAACAAGCGTCACAACAGACTACTCGGTCATTGTTCACTATTCATCACACACAGCATCCATCAATGTGAAAAGCATACAGCTGCGTAGAACGTCTGGGGGGCATTTCATGAAGGAACTTGTCAGATAAAATATCCGACAAGTCAATTATATCCGACAAGTTTTGAGAAATTCTTTAGTCTGATTGGCTGATTTCTCTGAACTTGCCGGATATAATTGACTTGTCAGATATTTTATCCGACAAGTTCCTTCATGAAATGCCCCCCAGATGATAGCACAATCTCTTCCTTGACCTCCCTGAGCTTACTGACCTCCCTGAGCTTACTGACCAAGGACATTCATAAGGGACCACAAAGGCAAATCAATACTTAATCTGATTCCCCAACACTTCTTTCCTCTTCTGATACAGTATCACCACACAGCAGGATTACAAGCATACACTTCCGATGTAATTACATGCATTATTCCCTTTCAATTTTCTTTTTCCACTTGCGTACTCCACATACCTTTTATGACGAAAAAAAAAAAAGAAAAAAAGAAATGCAACATTTGCACTAATTCCAGAAACATATTAATTTAGCAAATTGTAATATTGTACGATGCATAATAATACTTGGTCAAAAGAGCATGTGGGATAATGCATGTGGGTGTTTTTTTTTTTTCATTTTGTGGTTAACTGCACTTTGTTTCGTGCAGAGTTGTGCGGCTTGTAAAAACACAATGGGTAGCACTCAACAAAGGGCCTGCTCAAGGACAGGTCATTTATCAGGATCAATTTCATAAACCAATTTCAAAGTTGACTGCTAATCATGACTTTATATAAGGGAGTTCACGGTTGTGATTTGCGCATGTGCAAAACAAAGGTCAAATGAGAATGTCTGCGTATTTGCCACTGACTTTAAAATGTAAAGAAGTCTCAAGCAACTATAAGAATCTGAATTATGTCAGTACAATGTATGTGTTTCGGACTAAATTAGAATGTACAGGTGTAAGTCATTCATCAACACTGTTTAGCAAAATCTCTCCATGCCTTTTATCAACACTGATTTAATAGAAGATGCCATGCTTCAACAAGGAATTCTTGATCACAACACATGTCCATGTTACTAGTATTTCAAAGTCTGTGGTGTAGGGGTCAAATGAGAAATGTGCTAACCATGAACTCCCTTATTAACTGCTAATAAAGAACTTCCTTTATTCTTCTACAACCAAATTTTAGGGAAAATTCCAAGGGAGCATGAAAGGGGCTTTTAACAAAGGGTGGCAAAGTACATATGGCCTTTTTTACGATCAGTGGTGTAACTTTTGTACTCAGAGGGTCAAAATTTCAAACAAAATATTTTTTCATTATTCTGTTTGATTCCTGTTGGAAAGTATTCAAATTTTTGAAAAAATAACATTTCAGACCTTAAAGCTGAAGAGTTATTGGTGTAATTTAAGGAAAACCCTGGCACCTGAAGTAAATTTAAGCAAAATTTTGTTTTCATGAATTGCACCATAATGACAAAACTGTGTAGTCAAACTTCACCATGCAAAGTTTATATGGTTAACAACAATATATAGTTTGTGAATCAAAACTATTTGGGGGTTGAATATAAAGTGAATTAAAAAAAAAATACATGAGATTTACAAATTGTTGGTAAAAATACCAATTGACATGCAATTTTAAAGATTTTAACTATTTATTGGAGGGCAAGCCAGGTCAAACTCTATACTATAACAAGTCTTTAAGAAGGGCTACCTTCCTATGTAGGTTAAATGAAATTCCAATCATTTCTTTAAATCTTGGATTTTTCACACATGGATGTTTCGGAGGTGACAGTTAACATAATAGAATGTTTCGGAGGTGACATTAATATTAACACTCAGTTTTTCTGAGAATAAGTGACAATAACACAAAACTTCTTCTTTTTATCAATGTTTTTGATAATTATAACTCGAGAACAAGAAATTAACTCCTGTTTCAAGCAGATAAACCACACAGAACAACTGTTTTTTTACACTTCATTAATTAGCATGGGCACCGGTAGTTTGCCTTCCATTTGGACGAAGGTTGTAAGCTAAATATTGTAATCTGAAGAAACATGGCATTCCATTTTCTACCTTAAATTGAGATGAGGGTGTGAGATCATTTTAGTAATGTTTCTTTGCTCTCAGAACATTTTATTCCACAACACCAGGGAAGAATCACTTCGTTTCGGAGGTGACATTCAATGTTAACATTGTGTTGAAATATTCATTTACAGTAAGAATATGACAGACATATTTAAAGCTAGATATTGTAACCTGAAGAAACATGGCATTCCATTTTCTACCTTAAATTGAAATGAGTGTGTAAGATCATTTTAGTAATGTTTCTTTGCTCTCAGAACATTTTATTCCACAACACCAGGGAAGAATAACTTTGTTTCGGAGGTGACATTCAATGTTAACATTGTGTTCAAGTATTCATATAGTATGTCCCCCCCCCCCCCCAAAAAAAAAAAAAAAATACAATGAGACTTTTGCATTGATAGCACCCAATATGATTAAATCAGCTAAAATCTACTTTGGGGTCTTAAATTATAACATCTTAGCTCTATTTTGCAGAAAGCCCCAGTCAATTTGGTTAAGTGGTCTCAAAGAAATGTGGATTGCTATAAAGGATGTCAAGAGTCTGATTCTTCCAAGTTTAGCACTTGGATGCTCTTGGAACTGCATATTAATGTGTAAACACAATATACAGAACTTGGAGGGAAGGGATTCCTGACATGCTCTACAAAAATCCTCATTTGTCTTTGACCTCTGAAGCAAATTGAATGGGGTTTTCTGTAAGGTGTGGGCAATGAGTTATAGTTTCAATCCCTCAAATTGTATTTTAGATTGATTCACCATCTTTAAAGTTATCGTTGCGGAGGGTACCATTGTAATTTTTTGGTGGGGACATAGGTTATGAATGCCGAAAGCAAAAATTCTTATTTAACTTGTATTATGTTTTTGTTTGCACATAGTATTATAAATAGATTAATTCAAGGATGTTCATGAATTCTTCATCATTCTTGATAGCCACCATACAAATGTTATAATACTGGTGAAAGGTATTTGGTTCATCTGGGATAAATTTTCTATATACCAGATTCATTTAAACTGTTGACATTACTAAAATATATTTTATGTTCTTTCTGAATTGCTTGAAAATTACCAGCAAATCATATATATTAGTCACTTTTGAGAGTAAAAAGTATAAGATAAGAAAAAATCATTTTATTGTTTTGGAGGTGACACAACACAGAGACAACCCAACTTCTCAGGTGTTAACTAATACAATTGTGAACATTCATGTCTTTCCTCATGGCTGTAATTTTCAAATATATAAGCTCTTTCTTTCAGTTCTTACTTGTTATTTTGTTTAGTTATTCTCTTTCATGATAGTGGATACCAGCTCATATTCTGTTTTGGATTGTAATTCATACGAATCTTTAGCAAGTTTTTACAGTTTGGTTAAGACAACAGTTTGTGTTTCCCAGCTGAAGAGAGCAGCATAATGCTTTTGTGTGAACTTATGGGGAAAATTTTTTTTTAGTTCAGTAATTTTACCCATCAACTTCACAGAAGGTCCCGGACACAAACTGGTCTCAAATAACCCTATAAGGGACCAAAAAAGGACAAGTTCACCTCAATAGACACGAGGGTTGAGTAAATACAGCAATATTAGTAAAACACATCAGTGAGAGTTTAAGGAAAATAAGGCAATCCGTTCCAGAGTTATGAATTTTTGAAGTTTCTGCTCAGTCAAAGCTGAATGAGAAGACTACTATAGCTTGTGGTGTCACACATGTACAAGGATGATAGAGAAAGTATCAAGAAAATTCAACATATTTTCACTTTTCTTGCATAACAAAAGAACACATGACTTCTCTCTTTTGGAAGGCAGGGTGAATAATATTGCCCTAACATACACCAGTAGCAAGTTGAAGAAATGTGCACTTTTTTCAAAAAGTAAAGTTTTGTGAAATTCACTTATATTTTCTTTATATCGTTGTATGCATGTGACATCATACATTGTCGTAGTTGTCTCATCCAGCAGTGATTGCATAGATATTCAAAAAAAAACAAACATAACTTTTGAATGGATTGTCCAATTTCCCAAACTTTCAATGATGTGTTCTACTAATGTTGTTGCATTCACTCAATCCACATATGTATATATGAAGGTGGACTTGTCCTTCAAGAAACCATTTTCTTTTCCTTGAAATTCCAGTACTTAAAGCCAAATTCTAAGATAAAACATAATAACAAAACAAGGTAAACACGTCATCAAAATTATATTGAGATAGAACTACAAATCTTGTTTTTGGATCTTTCCCTTTCCAGTCCTGGGGACTTGTTCCTCTGTTCACTTTAGTTGTCAGATAACTTCAATAATATTTAAAAATACAATGTCATAAACAGTTGGTTCAACTTGGAAAATGTAATAATTATTGTCATATCAAAAAAAAAAAATCACATAATTTTGTTTATGATTACCACGTTGTACATGGAAAAACAACAACTAAGAATTCAAGAACAAGTTGTGCACCAGCTATAGGCATGTGGCCTTTTTGTGGAGTTTGATTATTTTATGATTTTTTTAAGATTGTGGACTAGGGTATGCATGAACTGCCACATGTATCACTTTGGTATCAAGGGAATTCTGGTGAGCTAGGTATACAAAAGTCACTTCTACTGTGATGATTTTGTAGATATTAAATGTATTTGAAAATGTTAATAGATAGTGAAAAGGAACTGAAGTCTTGCCTTTCACTATCACATAACAATATGGTGTTAACAAACAATGTCACCTCCGAAACACAAGAAAAAGCAACCTACATGGAAAGCTGTGATTGGTAAATCTTCACAACTAAATTGCTTAAATTGGAAATCAAGTTTCTAAGATGAAAGCATCTATATGTTTACTTAACTAAAGCAGGAGAATTGATCTTGATTACAATATTATATTTACAACAGATGGGTGTATTTTGTGCATTCTCTTTGTTGAAAAAGTGAAAAAATGTAAATTTGCACTAAAACGTACAGTATAGTAATAAAAATAAGAGTGAGAGTGTGTTAGTTGATTTCTCCACTTTGAGACTTATGTTACTAAAATAAATGAAACCATTGGTGTACATGATATGGTTTCTCTTCAATAGAAATGAGCAAAAACTCTTGTTAACAGTGTTTTGTCACCTCCGAAACAGTAATTCTTAGTGTTTATCAGATCTTTTATTAATCTCTAGAAAATTCTCACTTCCTGTTGCCATATTACTATTTTCATCCACAAGAGATTCCTGTCAATTGGACAGAATCAAACAAAATTGCTTTGTCTTCGAGAAATTATCAAATATAATACGCTTGCTGTTTCGGAGGTGACAATTGTTTCGGAGGTGACAAGTGTTAACGGAAAATTGTAAATTGTTCCGAAATGAAAACAACAGGCTATATTTCTACTACCTTCCTTCTTAGATGATGTGAGGGGATATGTTACATTTTTGTAAATGTAATGTATAACTGATGTCAAGAATAAAAAAATCAAATACATAAATCTGTTGTCTCGGAGGTGACAGAAATGTTAACGGAAAAGTTGCATAAATTTATAAACACTCACCAAAAAATGATAAGCTATTTGAATCAAATAATCTTTGGATCGAAGTTAAGTCAGACTGATTACTATTCTGTTTTGATGGAAATTAGCAAAGTTGAATTTTATAATTGTGAGCAAGAGCTAACTCAAAAGAGGGGTTAACTGTTAACGGAAAATGTCACCTCCGAAACATAAAGTTTGGACAATTTCAGTCTTTAAAGAAGACAAAGCAGAACCTGGTAAACATAATAGTTCTTAAGTTTGGATACCTGTCTATCACCACAACAACAAAAATAATGAAAAGGAATAAACAATTTAATATGCTAGGTCTGACAAAAAAACCATGTCAGAGTGCATACACCAAAAGTGTTGGATTTCAAGCATGTAAATGCATGCCACATCTGAAAGAAAAAGAGAGGAAAGTTCATTAAGGTACCCAAGGTAGACACTGTGGGTGGTAAGTTTATGAGAAAAAAATAATGCATATCTGTCTGTGTATAAGAAAGTTATACACCAATTAGTGCCAAAACCGTGTTTTACACCACTGATTGTAAAAATGGCCATATACATTGTAAATGTAAAGTTGAGCAGACTTACCCCTGCAGCAGGGGAGGATAGCTCTCTGCTGAATGGCAGATGGCTTCTCAAAGCCGTAGGCATAGATGCCTCGTAGTAGGTTCTCCCTGAGCTTCATGTTGTCAAAACTGTCGACAACGGTGTCCCAGTTTGTCTGATCAAAGGGGAGAAAAAGGACTTGGATATATATTTTTTTCTATATCCCAGGAAGGACATGGAATAACGTACATGGACTGTATAATCAGGTACATAAACTTGGTCACTGCAGCACTGAAATTGTCGTATTTTGGACACCACATTCTCTCTTGGAGACAAAGCCAATGTTCATGGATGTGAGGGCCCACAGCCCACAAATTTTCTCTAGAGAATCTCTGAGTAATGCATGTATACACGAAGTTTCAAGAAAATACATTCAGACATTGCATAAATATGGGGGGGGGGGGGAGGGGAAGATAGTTACATTTTGAGAATTTGACTTTGAGCATGCACAACCAATAGTTAATGGGCATAACTTTGTCCACTCATACATTACACATGCCAAGTGTCATTTGGATATCTTGACCTTAAACGTTCAAACTTAAACGCTGTCCACAAAATTGATTATGGATGGAGGGATGGACCATCAGAAAACATTATGCCTCTGACGACACTTCATGTCGGAGACGTAAAAGAGGTAGTGTGGCCACTGAATACACACTGCCTCAGAAAGGTGGCATCTACTGTTTAAGTTAAAATTTGCAGTGTTTAAATTTTCAACTATTTCATGACAAGAAACTGGCATGAAAATAAAAGCACCCATTTTTTTTTTTTTTTTTTTGGTTAAAACATGTGAAATTTATGTCACTCTGTCAAGCACAGAAAAATTTACTTGTGTAAAAGTCCTGCCTTTACAGTATAGCACGGCACAAGAAAGTTTAACGTCATGCACAATGTCTCACCTTGACAACACCATCTTCCATTTGGGAGCTAACATCTCCACCTTCGGTGAACCTTCCATTTTCGTCTGGTCCCGGCTTCCCGACCGGTGAATCTCTGCAAGACGGATGAAAGTGCAAAATCCCAAAATCACTGTGCTGCATTTTAATGAGCCAATTTCCTTGCAACATACTAGTATGCTGAAAGATAAATTGACAATTAATGACATTCGTGTATGGCTTTTTATAAGGGCACTGACAGGATAATGGGCCATATGTCTGCATTTGGGCAATTCCATATATGGGAAGGTAAAAAAAAAATCAAAGTAAATTCAATGCTCAGAAATTGAAGTTTCCCATACGGATGGATTGTTTTTACGGAAATAAAAAAACCCTTTTCACTAACTTTCCTCATTTCTGTTGTACACACTTTGAAACTTGGAAGACTGTTTATTGTATTACCTTAGATTTGACAATTTCAAATGAAAATCAAACATGAAACGACTTAAATATCTCTCTCTACAATGTCAAAAAGGTCTTCAAACACTCCTTTATTTTCATTTTCTTCATGAAAAGGATCATCTTGGTCTCCTGAAATTATCAGCAGAATTTATGTTGTATACTTAAATTAAACTTTGTGCTGGTAAAATAGGGCACCTGCTTAATTGTGTTTCTTTCTAACGTGGTACAGAGACATCACTCTGTCGACTCAGGTGCTCCCACAGTATAACTGTGTAAATCAAGAGCGCCCCCGAGTTATGTGTGTTCCTGTTACACATTGTAAATATACACAGACACACACACACACACACACACACACAGAGGTAGCTCGCTGCATTGGGTGCGGCATGCACAGTATGCGTTCCACACGCCACAGAGGCCATGTGGTAGACAGCGATGCGTGTTTAATTTATACAGGCGCGGTGGAGCACCGCAATTTGCATCTCATTATCGCCCCGTTCTATTTGAATTTCCAACGGGCATCCACGGCTGCCCGAAACTGTGTGCATGAAAAAGTCAAATCTTTACCTTCTTCTTGTGCCGCTATGCGTGCCGCTAGTAAACTCAAACTTCCCACACTATCTAAGTTTTTAAAAACCTTCCTTTTGATGAAAAAATTATGAAGTTTGCTGCACTAGAACTTGAGATATTAAAGCGTTTTGAAAATCACCTCTCGCAAAACATGCTCTCTGTTTTTTTCCGACTGGACTATGGCCGGGCTCCAATGTGTCCGAAACTGGCAACATAAGTTCATCAGGCCTCAATCCATATATGGTGAAAGTTTTCGCTTTGTACCACCTGTACTTTTTGAGAAATCAACTTGTTTCTACAGGGTTTGGAATAGAAAATTGTAGTCGGCGAAACAATTGAAAATGACGTCATTTCTTTTCCCGTAATATTGGGCATGCGTGTGGTACGTGAGATTCAGGATTTCGTGCTCATTGTTGGTTTGCATGTGACGCAGTCAATTTTGCTGAGTGTCGCACGGCGGTGATTGCTGAGCTGCTGCCGCGCACGCTGCATGCAGCAATGCGTTGTGTGTGCTGTGACATGCAACGCCACAGTGACGCGATTAATTATACATGGGACCGACCTGTACGCTTTGCGTTCGTGTCATTTTTGACATCACCTTCTGTTTTTTCCGACACAACCATGGCCGGGAATATTATGGTATGAAATTTAAAATGCAAGCAGGGCAATTCCATAAATTCGGACGTACATTTTGAACACATTAATAAGCTGCCAAACATACAAAGATTGAGAATATGAAACTATTTTCTGGCCATGATATGACAAGTGGTTAGTAGAAAACAATTAACTATGAAAAAATTATGTCAAGACCTCAGTGACCTTGGAATGATTAAAAAATAGCATGTGTTCGGACGTACACAGAAAAAGTGAATTTTCTGACTTCATAAGTTCAGTCACAAAGTTCTGTGAAGTATGCAATATTTTTCTAAATATTCACATTATATCAGTTAAAGTAGATGTGAAATGATGTAGAAATGTAAAAAGAATTAGGAATTTAAACAATTAACATGGAAATTATTATGTTTGTTTTTTGTTTCGGACGTACAGTTTCGGACGTACACGACCGCCGTTTCGGACGTACACTATGTACACCCTCAACAACACTTATAATAAATGCAAAAAGAAATTTGTTACATAACTATTATTCATCCTAGGCCCTTCTCAGATGATAGCACTTGTCTATCATGTCAGCATTACCAGTGTAAATGAATAAAACCTCTTCAGAACATGAAAAATACTGTATACATAGGGTCTGTGCATTATCAGCTGCCTTAATACATGTAACAATATTCAGGCATGATAAGTACATCATGTATATATGTACTTGTACAAACAGGTATTACAGAACCAGAATTCTAATATCAAACTTTGTGATTATAACACAAAATACAGCCTAAAAACTTACTGGCCAGAACAACAGAAACACATGTGCTGCAATCTGTAGGTAACCAATTACTATATTAACTATAGACACATTATATTTCTGTTTATTTTTTTTTTTCACAATGTGATAAAGGTACAAAATAATGTACGGTCAACGAAGTACTGTACCAGATGCATTTATTTGCAAACAGAAAGAAAAATAAAATTTGTGGAAAATCAAAAGATTTACATGAAGTAGCCAATAACTGTTTGTAACATACTGACTAGATATCTGTTACATGTACTATGTGTATGTATACCATGGTGGCAAAACAATACATTTTTTTTTACAGACAACAGTAGAGTAATCCTAACACAATGGATATTGTTCATGGGCAAGTCAAAGCTATTTGATTTTGCCATCTTAAATGGGAAATAAGAGTAAAAAATAGGCCTGTTTTGCCAATATTAGAATTAAACCCTAGTCTATATTAAAGCATATTGCAGTTAGTAAACAACGACCTTTACAAATATGGAAAAAAAATAATCAAAAGAAACCATTTGCTGATTACTTTATGTTGATTCAACAGTAAGTACATGTATTGGACCAGAACATTTTACATGAATTTTTACTCTGTTCTCAAGACTCTCTGAACTTACAATGAAAAGACCAAAGCAAAAATTGCACGGTCACATTCAATTTATGAGTGATTTATGTATTAAACACAACATTCAGTGTAATTTAAACATTATGGGTTCCTTTTTGTGAGACAAGCTCACAGAAACATGCATGGTAATGTACAAAATGTATGAAGAAAGTATCATATGGAACAGTTTTGCATTAGGCTTGGAATATTCTGGTAATCAAAGGCCTTTTGATGTTGTTTTTTATATAGAATATTAGATTGAGTGAAATGTTATTGAGTACCTGCTAAACAATGGGCTCTATGCAGTGTACTTTTGTTGCATAATTTATTTTATGGATAAATCTTATTCACTCTGAAATATTTATCATTATAAATCACTAACACTATAATAACCATTTTTATGGCATGACCTGCTCCAGTACTCCTTCGGCAGCAACATCAGTCTGTAATTTTCAAATGAATGGTTAAAGCGCATGAAGGTAAATCACAAATTAGACAGGGCTGCACACTAACCCATTTTTTCTACTGGTAGGACTGGTCTGTCAGACCAGTAGGTACCCAGTTTTTCCATCTTTTACTGGTTCATTCCTTTAAAAAATTACTGGTCCGACAGTAATTTTTACTTGTCCTGGAGACCATCGGACCAGTGCCAGTGTGCAGCATTGAATTAAATCATTAAATTAAAAAAATATGATATGACATAGATACAGTAGACCATGAAACCGATTTTGAAAGAAGACAGGATATACATCATACCTTTGTCAAGAAAATTGACAAAAGGTTTAGGAACTAACCGAAGTGAATTGAACATTGTATGTCTATGAGGTCTTAGGTCGTAACGATGTATATCATATTGTTGTCTAAATTGCAGGCTGTGTGTCCATTAATCTGTAATCAAAATGCATGAAGATGCAGATGATAACTTTAAGTTACAAGATTAGGATTGTAAACACCAGCTGACAAAAATGGTAGGAAACTACATTGTAGTATTGCAATGTGAACGCAAGGTGATAAGAAGCTGAAATACTCAGTCTTGGCCAAAATAGGAGGGTATTTCATACAACAAGCCACCTTCTCTGCTCTATGTCCCACAAGTAAGCAAGTAATCAATATCTGTCCTTGTAAAGACACATTGCCTAAACAATGTTCTCTCAGAATTTTGATATATGACCATTCCTTACTGTTGGTGGTTTTCATACATTCCACAGTATCAACTTCAAACCACGCTTTCCGTTCAGCCTAACTTGTTTGTGTGCACACATACATGGACAGAATTTGTTTATTTAATAAATAATTAAAATTTCATTGAATATTAATTATAAACCTACTTATACAAGAGGATTAGACACAGAAATGTATTCCTTAAACATTTAAGCTCAATAGGATTGTTTTCAATGGGTTCCAGAGCACAGCAAGAAGTCAACATGAAAAGTGTTTCGGACGTACAATAAAAGTTGTTTCGGACGTACATAAAATAGTGTACGTCCGAACACATATTTTTTCATTAATTAGAGATAATTACAAAATTCTAAAGTTACACATTTGAAAAGCAACAAAAACTTGCTTTGCACTGAGATTTTGTAGTTTACTAGCATTCAAGTTTTTATGTAAGATTAAAAAAAGGTGTTTTTTTGTTTCGGACGTACATTGAAATAATGCATAAAATAAGAGTAAAGAAGACAACATAAATTGTCACTTTCACATTCTCTACCCTATGGATATGGAAAAAGTGATTCATTACCTTCATATTTAATGATGTAGTGAGTTGAAAAGTTTTCTTTTCCTTCACAAAAAATATCAAATGAAATAGTGGATTATAAAAGTGGTTCCAGAGCAGTTGTGAAATGGCTTCATTGAAATTACTCCTGTGACCTTGACCTTGGTTAAGTGCATTTCTAATTTACATTTTTGAACAGTTTAAACAATTCCCATCAAAATGATGTATAATTTGTGCTGATAATTTCATTTTGAAAAATTGACCCTCTGGTTGACAAATTTATGGAATTGCCCAGCAGATAAATAAATTTCGGTGTACTTTGTTTGAATGGCGCTTTTGTTCCGCAATCACACTTCGTGAATTTTAGGATGATTTTCGAGGCATATTTTTGGTAATTTTGCTCGCCAGGTTTTCGCTAAAATTTCACATTTTATCATTGTCAAATCCTTGAATATGTTATATGTGCATATTCGGACATGTTTTCAAATTCAAACTAACTCAATTTTAATCCGAAAATAGGTTTCCTGAAATTGTTATTAGCTTGAGAAGTTGTTTACTTTTTCTCAACTACGCGAGTACATGTTGTTTACTTTATGCAAATGAGGCTCGGCTGCCGATGGATTTCTGCGAGATAATTGGGGTGCTCCACCGCGCCTGTATAGATGCATGAGCCCCTTCATGCAGACGTTTCTATGATTCTTGCATACAAATCCACGCCTAAAAAGTTCACTGTGGCAAAAAAAAAAATAAAAATAAAAAAATTACTGCAAGGGGTATCTTCAAGGCAATAATATATCTCCACACCAAGATGTGGAGCTAGCGAAAAACTAATCGCACTATCAGAGACTCCAACTCTCCCGCTTTTGACGGGAGATCTCCTGCCGAAAGCCCATTTTTGCAAAATCTCTTGTTCTCCCGCTTGAGATTTATTTTCTCCCACTTGAAATGATTTCTTACTTAGCGTCATCGTATGTTGAAAAATGCTTCTTTTAGTGGATAGCATGAGATAACACCTAGAATCCTAGAGCTGGACCCCGGCCTCAAGGAACTTCGCACTTTGTGCACATCAAGTTGGAGTCTCCCGTTTGCTACGGGTTTCAGGCAGGGGAATCTCTTGGGGTTGGAGTCTCTGCACTATCGGGTTCAGCATATCCTCAACTACTAGCATGCCTCTTGGGAATATAAGCAGCGAAGCAGATGCTGAGGTATGGGGATAGATGTGATTCTATCAATGTTTACATTAATTTATTGTTGGATTTATGTACTGCTGTTCTGAAAGATATAATGAAAAACTTCCTTTCATGCGATACCAAATTTGACAGGATTTGTTACCAGCATGGTCTGGCAATTCTGCAATAAAGGTGATATTTGGCACAAAAATGCGGGGTCATCACAGTGTAGGCGCGCGACTCCATTGTGTTTTATGGGACTTGTGTGTTACTAGATAAAATTAAAGGGGTGTGTTTTCGTCCTAAGGTTGGCAGTGCACGATCAGACACCCTAATAGAACACAAAGAACTACCTACAGATCCTACAAGTGCCACTACACCGTAAACCTAATGGAGCATGCAGTTTGTTTTTTGTTTTGTTTTTTAAACAGCAAAGTTATTGTAATAAGGATGTTTATTTTAATCTATACCAGTTAGTATGGTTAGTTGCCAATATCATCACTGCTCACTCCCAAGCACTAGTGTACAAAATGAACTTTCGCACCCATTTGTCAAATGACCTCCAAACATCCACAAATTCACTCTAAACATTCAACGGCCTAAAATATTTGTTTCTGAGTGAGATTCCAGTCCAGTAGAAAAAGAATTTTTCACTGTTTTGACACTGTTACACTTGTCGGAATATGTCGCAGCTGGTTCACTCTGTGATACCTGCGTTGCACAGGAGCAGACAGCGCAGCATGGTGTACAAAACACGTTCACAGCAGTAAATGTCGTGACTCTGAATGTACATGTAGCTATCTCACAGCCATCACGCATCAGAAGTTCTTCTATGGTATCTTTAAAAGAATATTTTTCTGCCTTGCTCTCAGCTTGTACCGAGTCGCGTTAGCGAATGATCGGGATTGTTTGTGTTGTGTGTGTGTGCGTGCGTGCATGCATATGTGTGATATGTGTGAGTGTGTGTGTGTGTGCATGAAAAAAATTGTGAAAAACATGGTTATAAGATAAGGATGAAAGAATATATAGCCTTAAAAAAAAAGGCTAGGAAAAGGGGAAAAATAAAAAGAAAAGATATTTAAAAAAAAGAAACAAAATGAAACAAAAGATTTACAAAATAGAAAGTTCAGGCACTGTACAGTACTGGTTGAGGTGGGGATCCCGGGATTCATGTTTTGAACATTCCTAAGTGAGATAATGAGAAACCTCTTATGAAATATGAAAGAGCATGTAATTTTAGGACGGATTCAACGTTTATTTGATGAAAATCAGTTTTCAAATGGCCGAGATATCAAAAAAAAAAAAAAATGTAATAATAAAAGGCGATAGGCCACGCCTTTTATTAGGATCTCTTTGTTTCACCTTGTTTTTGGATATCTCAGCCATTCCAAAACCAATTTTCATCAAATAAACTATACCCTTTAGAACATGCTCTTTGACATCTCACAGAGTGGTTTCTGAATATCTTGTAAAACGTTAAATGCTAAATCCTCACCTCGACCAGAACTGTACACACCCTTTAATGGAAGGAAAGAAAGAGAAGCTTGCATTTTAAAAGGAACGACAGCATAGTACAAGCAGTGTTGCCCTAATGCTGCAGAAACTACAGTGGCAGTCACTCAATGAACAATGTAACCATGCTAGAATCACTAATGGCCTTGTGGCTATCCCTGCAGCCCCACCCTACATATTCCAAGCTTTAGAAGGAACAAGAGGTCACCATCTACAAATCCGGCAACATCATTGCAGAATCTTAGCATACCTGTATAGTTTCTTCCCAAGTGTGGTCTGTCTATGGAATGCTCTCCCAACCAAATCAGTGTAAGCCCCATCCATTTAGGTCTTCAAGCACCGCCTCTTGTCAGTCACCCTCCGTTAAAATATCAAGATATTTGGTTTTTACTTGTACTTTTATTTTGCTCTCCCCTTTTAATTTGTGTGTGTTCACACTGTATTCTGCACTACACGTGTTGCCATGATGGCGCACCTCACTGCACTCAGTGCGACTAGGCCCCCCTATACTCTATTAAAAGGGATGTACTTTAATGGAAGAAGAATGCAAGGGAGAGATGGATATGTTTAAAAAGAAAAGAGGAAAGCGAAGAGAAAAATATAGACTGATAACAGAAAAGCACTAGGTGGAATAGATCTAATGAGATGAATTAAAACTGGATGATATTGAAAGCAAAGATTAGGAAGGAAAGAAAGAATCATACAGAAATGAAGAAAAGAATTCATTAGAATGACACATATTTCATTAAATATGTTTGAGAGGATAGAAAGGAAAGACCCTTGTAGTTGTAGTTGGAGGGAAAAGGAACACATGAAGGAAACAAAGAATAGGCAGAAAGTAGCCTACGGTTAAATAGGAAATTGTGAAAGTTTGATAAGATGAAAACCTCAAAGTGAAAGACATGATTGATAGGAAAGAAAGGGAAATTTGGGTATAGATTCTACCTGCGAATGAAAGAAGTCAAGATATACAGAAAAGAAAGAGAAAGATATAACTATTAAGTGGCAGCACACACTAGTGCACGCGCTCAATCGCTTTGAAGCTACAACTGCTAATGCAAGACTTGGACGAGGAAGAGGAAAACAATTTTCAGCTTTTCAAGGACACCATACCACACTCCATAGAAAAAGCTGGAGTGTCGCTACATTCAGACCAAATGATCGACCCCTAGCATGCGCGGAGTGCTTGTGTACAGAGCAGCATTTCAAGTGATCGAGATTTTCCAATGATTTTCCAACACTTGTATTGAATCTACAAGTGTTAAAACTAATTGTCTATTTGACTTAGGATCAGATGCAAGCATTTTACTACTTAGTTGACCGAAAGATCGGTCTGTAGATCTATATATGGTCGTCGGGGATATGTTCCACGGAGACTGCGTCTGGCTTCACAGATCCCCTCCTCCTCCGGAGAGCAATAATATCAAACAGAAATAAAAAGACTCCTCCGGACAGATGCATCTTTCTGTCTAGTATTTTAGGTAACGTAACTGTTAACAAGGCGAGTTTGTGGATGTTTGGAGATCATTTGACAAACAGGTGTGAAAGTAAACTAGTGGCTCACTCCCACATATCTCCTTAAAAACAGCACTGCTCTATGACAGGAGAGCAGGGCCAGTCTTTCCTTTGTTTCATAAAAGATTCAGATTGTGAGAAAGGTGATGAACGAGTTCAGTTGATGATCATTAATGATCACCTTTGACAGAACGTTCTAACCCGATCCCCAAGAAACATTGGGCGTTCAATAGATTCTAGATGTAGAACATCAGTTTTTCAAACGAATCACTGGTGAAGAGATGAGTTCAGACAAAATGAAAATATCCATAAATCCCACTGAATAATGGGAAGTTTCACACCACAGTCTGCGTCTGTAACACTCCGCTCGCCATATTTCGTAACACACATCATTCAGCTAGCTACGCGTGAACAAGCCGCGCCTTTCTTACACGTGCTGCACGCTCTATTCTAAGCCCTCATACATTCTACGCGCGTGCACACGTCAAGATACATGCGAACTAAGAATCGGCCATTGGGGCAGGCGCTACAGCACTCTGAATGAATGAATGAATGAATGAAATGCCGCGCCGGCATTTCTTAACAAATATCATTCTATGACATATAATATGAAGATTACATCCAACTGGATTTCTTTTCCACAATATGATAGACTGCTACCACATATATTACTACGTGAAGTTTCGCTTAAATTGACTGTCGAGAAAAAGGTGAAATTCTTACCTCGGATTATCACTATAGTTGGACATTCTTCAAATAACGTGTCTCACGTTGAGAAAGACCGAACGAAGGTTATATCGTTCGGAAGTGTGAGACGGTAGTGCGCAATGAAATATACATCCGCACAGTCATATAACAACAGATGATATTCATCACATAGGAAAATACGGGAGAAAAATAACGCTAAGATTCTCGGAAGTACAATTCTGTACTGAAAATTACATATTTTTAGCTTATCCCGTGCATTCCATGCTGATATGCTGAAAAAATGTTAATTGTCAGTGAATTTAGATCACCAGCGCATTGATATAATGACGTATTCTCAGTCGGGTTTCCCAATGTGGCCGAATTGCGAAATTTCATTTTGTACATGTGTTGGTGGATTGCCAATTCCTTGCCCCCTGCATGACAGCCTACATTACAGCTGTTTTTTTTTTTTCATTCGTTTGTTTGTTTGTTTGTTTGCTTGCTTGTTTGCTTGCTTATTTGTTTATCTGTGTACAAAATAACTCAAAAAGTTGCGGACGGATATGAATGAAACTTTCGGCAAAAAGTTGTTAATGACACAGGGAACAGATGATTAAATTTTGGTTTAGATCCGGGACTTTTTTAATCAAGGATTTATTTATTTTTTTTTTGTATGTTTCAGATCGATATGAGGGTCAATAAAGTTGGGAGTTCAAGTTTCGCGCACTTGAGGTTTGCTTACGCGCTCTAAGCACGTGCTCTGCTCGGGCGATGCGAGGCGCCGCGCATCTGGAAGCCGATGACGTATAAACAAAAGGCTTCTATTGGACGATTTTCAGCATAATTATGTGTGTATGGATAAAAATGAACTGCTTGAAGGAGGTCTTTTTTCCCTTCTTCTTCTTCTGGCTAAGTCTGCCCCCTTCAATAAGCTGTTCAATTAGATTCTTGTAGACTGTGTTATTTACATTACTATAGGCCTATATAGAGTTCGCCAATATTTACGAGCACATTACAATTATCATGATTATGAAGAACAAAGACTATTTATAGCCACTGCATGTGCGGGTCAACCGATAGTCGGTTACGGAATGGCTCCACATCATCGCGACGGCGCTCTTAAAAATGGCTACTCCGCGGGGTCTAAATCCCGGTCGCGCTCACAGAGTGCTTTTCTAGTTTTATTAGGCCTATTATTATTTTTTTAAGGATGTAACTAATCAGACTATATTACTTAGGAAACCTATATGTTTAGCTTACTACATTGTCAGTATTTTAGCGATGTAAAAGTGATGATAATTTAAAATAGGCCCTAATCATAACGTGTAACTGGTAAAGAAACAAAACTTTACATATTTCCAATACAAAACTTTGTATGACGAAATCAACAAATCGGAATAAAAGTAACGATTAGGCCTCATCAGCAAAAAAAAAAAAAAAAATAGACAAATAAATAAATAAAAAATAGAATAAACAATCTGAACTCATGATATCTTTTTGTCGATCCAATGTTTGCACTTATTTATAGGGAAGTGTTGGCACAAGCTGAGAGTGCTTGAAGAAGCAGGGACTCACGGATCCCTGTTACCACTCGGGGGTAAAACGGACCCTCCCCCTCCCCTCCCCCCCCCCCCCCCCCGCCCCGCCCACTCCCCAACAGAAGTTATTCGCTTCGGGAAAACATGTGCGCCTAGCGATCCAAGTGTTTTACTGTTATGAAACAGATGCGAATTCAAACATAACTCATTGACAACAAAGTCAATTAATCACAGAAGTGAGGAAGGAACAAACAAATCATTCACAACTACATCTATAGAAAGGCACTTCCTCCCCCCCCCTCCCGTCAGGTTTTCATGAAGTCTGTATACCACTTGCGTATAAATTCCCGATTTTTCGAGACACTATAAGGACGGTAAGTTTTCAAGGGGGTGGAAATCCAGAAAATTATTGTTGAACGGAGTTTTTTGTGTTTTTTTAAGCGTTTTATTTGCATTGATCTCGTAGGCCTATTACTTTAGAGTCTCTGGGATCATCTTAGGGAGGAAAGGAAACGTAGGAAAAGGCTAGATTCAAGTGAAATGGAAAAATGGAAACATACCAAAATGAGCGGAAAGACTGCCTTCACCACCAACCACGGGCTTCCGCATAAACCTTGGTTGAAAAAAAAAAATGCCTCAACCTTTCTCTCCGCGATGCGCGAGTGCAGTGTATGTGTTTCGTGATCAATGCATGCCCGCGACCGCCCGCACTACGCCAATGCTTCCGGAAGTTGTCGAACCCCAGCTGCAACAAATGTCGCATCATTCTGGAAATCATGGTGGTGGTCATCAATGATAATATTCTATGTAAATTGTTGAACGGCCTCCCCCCCCCCCTCCCCCTCCCATTAACTAAAAATCAATGACGCTTGCCTTTGAATAAGGAAAGTCCAGTCAATTAAGACGGGGATCGGATACTAGTAAATGCATTGGGTATTTAACAGCGTGTGACCCGGCGCGGCAGTCGCCCACATGATTTATGTAGACAATGCATAACGCTTTATAAAGCTATGTGATACTTGGAATGACAGTAGTTAGAAAGCCTTCGTCATCGCTACGTCACAAACAACGTCAATTCGCAAATATTCCTGGCTGGAAGATTATCTACATTTCATAGAGCCTAAACTGAAGTCGTTTCGCTTCCTCCCATCTTTCAAAACTAGTGTAGAAAAAAAATAATGATCGGCAAACGGGTAAATAAGTGAGTCTTGCCCTGTATGGAAGAGGTGAACTGACGCCTTCATTCCGCCACCGACCTAGTCCCGATTCGGGACTCTGAAGATTGTTTTTTTTTTTTGTTTGTTTTTTGTTTTTCCACGATTTGCGCCCTCATCCACCACTTTCGGGTTTTCCAGTCCAAGTATAAGTTAGTCGGGTAAGAAAGAGTAAAATATTACGAGTTCAACGGTAAAATTTTGATCGAAATCGGATGAAAAATCATCAGGAAGTTAAATTTTGAAGTTTCGATATTTTTCAGGAAACAGTACGTTCTCCTTGAATGGTCAATATGAATCAAAATAATGGTTAAGTGAGCATGTCATCCCCTCACAACTTGCCATATAGGGCCTAGTTTGTACATAGAATTTTGAAATTTCCAGTTTTTCATTCAAATGCAAATCCTAGTTTATAACTGATCACTTTTCTGAAGAGTTCATTGATTATTAGGCCTATTTGAGTTGACTATAAGTCTATGGCAGCCTCCGGTGGTAAGGGAATTTACAATCGATTTTATCTTTTGATAAAACGGGGCTCTGGAATAATATCATGCTTCAGACTTCAATGACAGAAACACTGAATTTCGTCATTATTTTGAACACGATCAATGAAAAATTGTGAGGTTATGTAAGCTCGTTCATTTGCATTATATCCATTGTATACGAGAACTGTTTTCCAGAAGTTATAGCAGAACTTCAAAATGTCATACTTGACTTCTTATTTTTCATCCAATTTCAGTCAAATTTTTACCGTTTAACTCGTAAGTTGCTCTTTTTTTTATCAGATTAACTTATATTAACTTATATTCCTCTATTTCTCTCGTTCTCTCCCTCTCTTTCTTATTCATGTTTACTACCTTTAAGATGTAAATATGTATACAAGTTATGTAAATATGTTTCAGGAGTTTGTATTATGTTACTTGTATATTCTCAATTACTCAGTACATAATTATGAATATTACTCGTCATGGTGACCTACAAATTTTACAAGCTATGCTTTTAGTTGGGTCACCCCATTTCCGTTTGTATAAGTACCCTGTTATTCTGTCAATTCATGCTGATATATTACTGTATATTATGTGTCAATATATAAACAATATTGCAATGTAAAATGGAAATGAAACGAATAAATTCAATTCAATTCAATTCAATTCAATTCAACTCAATTCAATTCAATTCAATTCAATTCAATTCAAAAGATTGAAGGAGGCACGGGCCCCGGTGCGCCCCCCCCCCCCTCCGATCCGCCATTGTACCCTGCAGAAAGGGGTGGGGTCTGTTTCGAGTAAACTATAGCGGAGGCACGATGTGGTTTATTTAACAGATGTTTTGTTAAACCAAAAGATAATTATGTTAATCGTCATATAGGTTTATAAATCATGGCTGCCATGAACATTGTGCAGTTACAAGGAATTGTATAAGAACTCTTACACAATGTCTGAATGTCATTACAAGGCATAGGACCAATTTCCATTCAATTCGATCAAATGAAATTTTATTTTAAATAACACGTGTTTGTTATCGATACAAATTCATAGAAAACAAAACGTGCGATTAAAAATAATTTGCATATTATGATGGAACTAATTGTTCAAAATAATTGCGTTAATGGACTCATATCGGGCCTACTAGTAATAACGGTTACGGTAGCCTATATAAATGTATATGTATATATATATATATATGAAGAGTTTGTTTGCAAAAACCGATAAGTCCATATTTGCCAAATGGAGATATTTGCGATTAAAGGTCAAGAAAAATAAAGAGAATAATAAGAAAATTTTTTCTTCTTTTGACCATAACTTCACAAATATACTTTTATATGTAGTGACCAATATATCATTTAAAAGGTATTATTTTGTACTTTGTGACAGAGATCGTACTTCAAAATCTTCAAAAATGGACTTATCGGTTTTTGCAAACAAACCCTTCATATAATTATTATAGTATATATATATATATATATATATATATATACATATAAATATAAATATATATATATATGTATATATATATATGTATATATATATATATATATATATATATATATATATGTATATATATATGTGTGTGTATATATATATATATATATATATGCATTAAAATCAAAATATGAAAGTTCTGTGACGGTGTGTAATAAATGGATATCAAGAGTAAAAACAGTCGTATAAAAACACCGCGGGAGCCAAAAAAAAAATATATATATATATATATATATATATATATTTCAGCTCCTGCGGTGTTTTTATGCCACTGTTTTACTCTTACTATATATATATATATATATATATATATATATTATATATGCATATATATTATACATTATATATATATATATATATATATGCATAGGCATTTTAGGACCGGCTTGCACAATGTCTGCATGCACGGATACCATAAATCAATCGTGGTGAGTCTCTTCCTCTTCTGAGAGGTTTGATTTAGGACCTATGCGATTGATTGTTCAAACGTTCAGCGAGGTTAATTTCATTCAAATCGTCGACTCATTGCATTTGCAATACATGTATTTCGCAATCTCCCGAGCTGACCATTATTTGCAATCGCAGTGAGCCTCAAGACTTATATATAGGCAGACTATGATAATGTGCCCCCTTTGGAATTGGGAGCAAGGTCCGACATGCCTGTATAGTAAAACTACAATAAAATGAACATGCAGAATATGATGATGGGGCTCTGGATGTCTTCGGTGCCCACGCAAATCTTAGTCTTGGTGTCCATACTATTAGCAAGTGGTCGCCCTATAAACTGCAATGTTCTCCACTTCGGAAGTACCAGCAATATTTAGGCCTTTGTTATAGTAACAACTGGTAGGACCTATATTACGTCAAAGGACAATTCATGACAAGTTAAAAGTCAATTTGATAAAAACAACAACGACAACAGCAGCATCAGTAGCAACAACAACAACGTAGAAGTAAATTTGTCAATTTGATAAAAACAACAACGTCAACAGCAGCATCAGTAGCAACAACAACAACAACAACGTAGAAGTATTAGAGTAGATTGTCATAAGCACAAGAGCTAAAGAAAAATGTACATAGACCTAATTGGATAACATTTTCTGGAAATTTTGGAAATGCAAAGTTTTGCTATACAAAACAGTTCTTGAGGAGGCACTCATCAATACAAATTTGATTTATGCAAATGGTGAAATGACGACGTCATAGTTTCACAACTTACGTGTTTGTGCTTTTAATATCGACTTTTTGTCTCTAGACCAACTATAACTGGTCCAGAATTCCCTTATTAACATGTCATTCACAGTATTACGATACGCCCCTTTCCCCTTCCCCTTTTAGCCATGACTGTTGATTGGCTCTGATCATATATTATGGCCTCAAGGCATGGTTCTCCAAATGTGTCTGGAGTTGTACGTCTTGAGACGACAGTTTCGCATAATATCGGCAAAAAGAAAATGAAATGACATGTTCGTCACGACTGTGTTGAGTGTTTACTTTCCTTGAACTACAAGTGAGTTTCATTTGGATGGATGGCTAAACGTAAGAGAGCAAGCATTTGGGAATTTGAGCATTTTCAATTGACCTTTGCCTCTTGTCCTTTAACCCCATGGCCAACAATAATTCGTCAAAAAATCAGTAACCGGTCACTTTCATTTTCATGACAATACTGAGTAATTTTCAAATTCTAATATGGGAAAAATTTGACATCTTAAAATTTTCATTTGACCTTTGACCCCATGGCCAAATTCTTTCTCCACAGAATCTTTGTGCAGTAATGCATGTAAAAAAATACAGTTTGATAAAGTTTGTGAATTGAGTATTCTCCAAGGTATGGAAAGTGTAGTTTTAGTACTGGATATATAGTCATAGAATTATCGTATACTATAGAATTTTAACCTGCCATTTGACCCATGACCCCATCACCCCAAAATTTCCAAGAGAATTATTGCCATAGCAGGCAGTATTATAATATGCAAATGATATGCACTAAGTTTCGTGAAGATACTTTGAGCCATTTCCGAGATATGGAGAAAAAAAGTGAAATGTTAGCATATTCGCTTGACCTTTGACCTTTTACCCTATGGTCCAAAACTTTCCTTAGAGAATCTTCATCTGGTAATACATGTGTACACCGTAAACTTCAAGAAAATATATTCAAGCATTGCATAAGTATGGGGGAAACAGTTACATTTTAAGAATTTGGCCTTTGACCTTGATCGAGCATACTATGTGCACCCAAACGCTAATAGGCACAACTTCGTCCACTCATACATGCATAATCAGTGACATATTATGCCAAGTTTCCATCGGATACCTCGAATGGTTTTTAAGTTACGCTGTCCACACAATATTGATAATGGACGGACGGATGGACGGACGGACACCCTGAAAACATAATGCCTCCGGTCTTGGTTGCAGAGACATAAAAAGTAAAAGTAACGTATGATAAACTGAGTAAGCGCATAAACAATCTGATTCAGAAGAGAGAAGAAGAAGAGGGAGCATTTTTTCATGTATTTATTCACCTCTAGTCAAGTTCAAACAGCAATTCATGTTAGTATTACTGTACAGCGTAACAGATTAATTCCTTGTAACTGATTGACAAATTGCCCTACATCGACGTAGGGCAATTTGTCAATCAGTTGCAATGAAAACATCTCGACGGAAGAATTTCACGAATTATTTGAAGATTAATTCTTTTAACAATAAAGGCAAACATTTCATTTTCAATAATAAATAAAGAAAATGACAATACAGCAAACTACCAACAAAAATGGAAACATATACTGTATCTGAAATAAGCCATCCCCAAAAACAATACTTCCTGTAGCTACCCTTCCTATAATACTGTATGTCCCCCCCCCCCCCCCAAGGGAAAAGTACAACGGATAAGTTAAAAGATAGCGAATCAATCCAAATAGGATTTCAGGGTATGAAACTATAACTTATTACCCACATCTTATAGAAAAACCTAACACGATATGCTTCAGTGGTCAAAGAGATATAGGGATCTTTGTGGAGCATGTCATGAATCCCTTCCTTTCAAGTTCCGTCTATTGTGTTATTATTAATATCATAATACCTTAATACATTACTACATGTTTACTTTCAGGTACACTTAGTTAGGCCTAATGATGTATATGAACATCACACAAGGCAAGTATTTAATTTACTACTACAGAGTATTCAGCCGGAAGGGAGTTAATTCCAAAGTTTCGTTTAGATCGATAGACGAGCAAAGGGTGACATTCTTACCTGGGATGTTCATTGGAGTTCGACATTCTTCCAAGAGCGCGCGATAAAGACCGAATGAAAGTTATAATGTCACTCGCTCGTGTGATGAGACGGTGATATAGATAGGCTCCTATAGGGCTCACACCCATAAATATTTCCCCATAGGGATGTGTGTTAAAAATCAAATTTCAAAAAATTCTGTAAAATAGCTGGGAGAAATGAGGTGTTTCAGCTTCACTAACCTGGATAAGTGAGATATATCCTCTCATCCATCAAATTTTCAGGGTGGATTCTTCAGTTCAAACTCTGTCCAGGGGTCCGCAAAGCCAGACTACGAGTTCTTGTCACTCAAAAAATCACCCATTTTCCGTACACGTACCCAATGAAATATAGTCCCCTCAAATTCCACCAGAAAAGCTTTCATCTTCCAACCAAAATGCAATTTGTAGAGGAATTCATACTCAATATCTACAGCTATTCAGCTTTTTGCCAAACTACATCATTGATTTTTAATTATTTTTTTTTCTTCATTTATTTTGGTATCTTTGGTACGAATTTGTGAAGGGGTCTGGGACAGTCCATTGTATTTACGGGTGTGAGCCCTATAACGTAGTGCGCAATGAAATATCCATCCGCGTATACAGTATTCATATAACAGCAATATATTTATATCACACTGCAAGATGCGGGAGTGAGAGAGGTGTCAGACTCTCTCGAGTCAAAGTCTTCATTAAAAAACTATATGCTCCTATCATATTGTACTGTATTTTTTTTTTTTCGTTTTTTTCGTCGGAATTTGCCTGCGCATATTTCAATGAAGTAGGCCTATTCTCAGTCGGCGGGTTTCCCAACGTGAAAGAATTGGGAAATTTCAGTTTGTCTGTTCGTATTTATTTCCGAATCATAGAAAAAACACATACAAAATAGGTAAAGTATCAAAATAATGTATACTAGAATAAGATACGGAGAATAGCCCAATTTCAGTGATATGTTATACAATGTCACTGTTCTTCCTTCAATTGGCCCTTCGATAAGTTCAGTTTAACTATAAAAGAGTGTATACTTCTGACCTAGCAGAAAACAAAAACAAAAACAACAAATTAAGCCAATAGCGGAATTTTTCAACACTGAGCTCTTTCGTGGTCATGGTCGACAACGTCGAACGCTTTTCGCAGATCAACAAGGAAAACAAGGTGATTAAAATGTATTTTGGTGAATTACCAACTCCTTGCCCACTGCGGATACCATTGACAGAGGCGGATCCACGAATTCCGTAAAGGGGAGGCGCCTTTACAAAATAGTAAAGGGGGAGGGGCGCACGCAGCCCCCCCCCCATTGTTTTCTTTTTATTTCTTCGTTGTAACAAATTATAGAGGGGGCGGGTGCCCAGTGAGCCCCCCCCCCCCCTGCAATGACTTTTTTTTTCGAAGGAGAACATTTTGATAAAAATTTCACTCTTGTGTTTGTAAAATTATTAACTTTTTATTTTTCAGACTAGTAATCATCTAGTAACGGTCCAGGTTTCCCTTTAGAAACTATCTTTTCTCCAGCTGACAAATTAAAGGGCATACAATGCTGTATTTGAGTCTTTCTCGTGCAGACAGTGTCCACTCAACCCAGAATGCTGAAAATCAATAGAATAATAATTAAGTAGTGTCTTGGCATTTATATGCCTTTAATTGGAAAGGAGGATTCTTAGTAATGAGGAGACATTGTTGAGTTGATGTGAACTGTGTGAGTGCCTTTATTCAACTGGTTCTTCCAGTGTGTCCTTTGCACATGGGGCATAATCATGTTACATCCAGCTACAGCTGGCAGGTTAGTCTTTGCTCAGACTCATCATTGCAAAGACTTTACAAACATACATGTATATCAACACAAGTAGTAGGCAGGTTATTATAATAGGCCCTACACTCTATGTATTATACAATTTTGTACATTGTTTATAGGCTTACTTAGATATCACGAGAATCGATACCTTTTCACGGTAATAAAATTATGATGATTTTAGAACAACAAAAAAAAAAAACATCAACAACAACCAGCTAGTCTTCGTCACAGTCACCGTCTTGTCATAGATGTGTCACAAACACATTTATTCAAACTTACCTGATGATGTCATCGTCCTTATCTTAATTTTCCGATTGATGTCAAAACGTCTTTTCTTGGACGAATTCTAAAACCAAAACTAAAAATTTCGTTGTGGCTACTGGCACGCGTCCGCCATAACAATCGCATGGTTCTCCCAATGTAAGTGTACACTATAGTACGTAATTGCGAGACAATGTGAGATGACAGCATCTCATTGGCATAATTTGAAATGACATGTTGTTGTCACAAAATGTGTTGGGCGACTAATTTCATTGAACTAGGTTTCATTTGGACCTACGGCTGGGTTAAGCAAGTCACTTTCTCAAGTACTTGGACGGACGGACGTACGAACGAACGAACGAACGAACGGACAAACTAAAAAACATAATGCCTCCGGCGACACCGACTTTGTTGCGGAGGCATAAAAGATGTCATTTGTATAATGGTATAATGATATGATACAATGTATTGTCTAGGGATAGTAAACTACTTATGGCCTATGCAATCAATATAGTGATGACTAACAAGCTGTCTTCTTCTCAGGGGGCTATCTCACATTGGGTGTACAGTTCTTCTTCTTCTTCTTCTGATTAAGTCTGCCTCCTTCAATAGACTGAAGATTCTTGCAGACTGGTGCTATTTACATTATAATACAATTTATTTACAGATATTTACAAGCACATAGAAAATTTGACGAAAAAACTAGCCACTGTGATCAACCGTTAGACGGTTTCGAAATGATCCCACAGATGGCGCTGAAACAATTTCTGACGACAGGGAATTCCAGTTCCTTACAGTTCTTGGGAAGAACGAAGGCGATGCGATTCAGTTCTCGAATATGGTACCTGATAGGAGTGTGGTTGCGAGGCTCTCGTTAACTGAGTAGCCTGTTTGATAATATAATAGTCCTGTGCTGAAAGAGGAGTGAGATTATTGTGTATTTTGTACATCATAATTAGCCTGTCATTTTCTCTGCGCTGTTCCAGAGTGGTCCAATTAAGTTCTTGTGGCATTTTGGTGACACTCGAGGTGTTATGGTGTTATGTTATCAGTTGTGCTGATTTAATTCATTTGCGGAAAAATCATGGTCATACAGTATGCGATTATTTGTGGTCGCTTTATCTACGTTGCAAATTTGAAACAAATCATAATGACATCATAACAAACTTCAAAGCAAAGGATGTAGACATTTACAGCAGTAGTCATACGATCTGTGTACGTAGCACAGAAGAGTTCTGTGGTACGGTAGGCCTACTCAGTGCTGCTACATGCGCACATGCTCTTTGAATCACGCCCTCTACGCCGACGGGTGATGGAAGAAGCGCTCGGCTATGAGCATACATGTGAGAGTACAACTGTAACGAGTAACGTTACCTTTACCCACCAGTTGTTGATAAATCACAAGGATATCAATCATGAAGTGAGTTCGGCATCTATGTAGATACTGAGATTTTGTACTTTGTGGATTTTATTTCGGATAAGGGTGAGAATCAGAAAGACTGATTGCGGGTCTCGATTGACAGATATATAACTTAGTCCCATGTATAGTCATCTGTGTTAGCTGTGTATTCTACTATGTCACCGACCGGCGACCGGACTTACTCAGTCAGTAGTCACTATCCTAGACTACACCATGCTATTACCGGACACGCACATTTTTGCGTATTAATGACATTCTGTACGCGCGAGACTTCGTAGATTAGCCTCACAGAACTTTTTGTGGACCGAAATTGCAAAAAAAAAAAACGCAAAACGCGACATAAAAATATAAAAACACGAAGAAATCCACATTTTTACCTCCAAAGTCTTGAGTTAGTCAAATTTATAGTTCAGAACTTCAGTGACCCGCACCTCGTCATAGTTAAGGCTATCCTGGGTTTTAGGGGTCTATGAAATATTTATGCATGTTTGAATCGTATTTCAAGACTGAAATTGTATGAAATCCCACGTTACATATTAAATACAGCAGGAAAAATGCTGAACCAAAAGTTCACTGATCGATATCAGAAATTTGTAGCTATCATCCTCAGGCTCAAATGCGAATGATGCGGCATAGTTGTGCGCTAAGGGGCCCGCAACTCGTCACCCGCACGTGCAGCTCCCATAGACAAAGCACGTAGTAAACTAGAAGTAGGGTCTAACCAGTTGTCGATTTCTCACAAGGTTTTATTGCGTGAACTGTTTGAAATGTTCAAGACGGACATTTTACCGTAAAATACGAAATTTGAGCCTCATTTGCCGATTTTTTGTTTGTCATCCGCTCGGTGAAAATGTGTAAAAATTTACGGTGATTTGTGGGATAAATTGTGATTGCGGTGCAAGGACTAGTTACGAAAGATGTCGATTATTTCATTGCGAAAATCGTGTCCGGTTTACACTGCGCAAAAAGACAACTTTTTTAGAGGGGTATGTTTGAAGCATATTTTCTAAAACCTGGAGCGAACAATTGACATAAGTTGGCTGAATTCGTAATTACCAGGAGTCTGTGAATGAGTGATGTTATTTTTAGCCGAAATTTCATCCTCTGACTGAGTACGGAATTCAAAGCCACGAAAAAAAGCGTCCGGTAATTGGATCTACCACCCTACAGTTCAAGTTTATTTAGGCCTAACATTAGATCTAGGGCCTAGATCCAGTTCTAATTCTATGTGCAGTTGATGTTTGATGATTGCGATCGTCGATCTACCACAGTATATAAAAGTCATTTTGTTTCTGTTGATACAGGGGTAGTCATTTCCTTTCTTCTGCTTGTGTTTGTAATCATTTAAATTTTCTAGCACCTCAATGTTCTATCGCGTAAAGGGATAACTAAGTTTTAGAGTAGCCAGTTGCAGCTCTCACTCAGCTCGCTCTAACTTGTATGTGTTGACCCCTTTTATCATGTCTTTAAGTTAAACTCTTATTAAACCATTTTATTACTTGGGTGTAGAGACAGGAAGCAAAGCTTATTTGTCCCTCGTTACAGTTCTGTCCCATCTCAGGTAGGGTTCATACTTACTTGTAATATTTCTCCAGTATCTTTCTAGGGAAGACTTGAATAAGCCAGTTCGTAATTAGCTCATGTACATATTTGTACAAATGACCTTTCTTTTTTCTCAGTTGTTTAGGCACTTCACTCGTTTTCAAAGCGGCATAATGCATTTAATAAGCTTGCCCGACGTAACAATTTATGGAATTCATGTTCACACAAAGAATGAGCTTGCGTTTAGAGCAAGTGATCAGAATACTCCATCAGTTGACAATTTAGCAGGCATCCATTTTATTGTTTTGTATTGAATGCAGTAACAGCCTATTTCCTTTTATATTGCGAAATACCATTCTTGCTGTCAGGTCGATGTGCTGGCAAGCACCATTTAGATAAGGATCAAATGAATAATCATCGCATCACAGATGCTTATCTCAGTGAATTTACAAACCAAAATGCCTGTTGGTACAAATGACCTTTTGGAATTACGAACTGGTCTATTGGTTTATGGTGGTAGCGTTGACGACTTCCTTAGCCTAGGTACTGTAAAAGTGGAAATTTTCGCGGTGTTGAAATTTTTGTGAATTTTGTGCAACTAGAAACTAGCGCGAAAAATAAAAGCATGCAAATATTTTTGCTTGCCATGTATATGTTCCTGTACTTGATGTCTTGATTCCGCGGAATTAAAAACATGCGAAAAACTTATTACCCGGCAGAGCGTGAAAAATTAGTCATGCGAAAATGTCCACTTTTACAGTAGTGCATTCCAACTGTTTACATTTCTTATTGAGAAAGCAGACTGCCTCAGACTAGAATGGACACGTTGTTTGACAAGTTTGAGATCATGACCTCTCACTGTTGAACCACTGGCCAACTGAAAGAATTTAGAGGGATTTACTCTGTTGAAGCCTTTCAGGATTTTGAATATCTGTATCGAGTCGGCCCTCTGCCTTCTGTAAGCCAAAGTGGGAAGGTGTAGCTCTCTGAGTCTTTCTGCGGGGAAATTCTGGATATGTCATTTGTTTCAGTTCAGGAAGAAGCCTTGTTGCCCTATGCTGAACTTTTTCTAGCATGTCCTCATCCCTCTTCAGTGGTGGGTGCCATACTGAGTTGCAGTATTCTAATGTTGGTCTCACAATTGTTTTGTAGAGTGAGAGAAAGCCCTTCTTCTTCAGAGTTGTGAAAGATCTCTTTATCATTCCTACTTTGATGTTGGCTCTCTTAGCAGCATCTGCTGTGTGTTTGCTGAAAGACAAATTCTCTTGAAACAGTACCCCCAAGTCTTTCTCTTAACTTCCACATGTAATTGAAATGGGATTTGTGTCAGTATCCAGTGTATAGTCATACCTGTGATTTTTACTTCCGTAGTGCACTACGTTGCACTTGCTCTCATTGAATGGCATGTATGCAGGTATGGCAGCTGCCATTTGTTAGACCAATTTGTTATGGCATGTATATCCCTCTGTAACAAGTCTGAGTCTGTTTTGGAGTCCACTATCCTGTATAACTTAGTATCATCTACAAATAGCTTCACACTGGAATCAACTGTAGAAGGCAGATCGTTTATGAGGTCTATGTTGAAGAATGTTGGTCCAAGCACACTTCCCCGTGGTACTAGTATGCCACTTGTCACAGAAATAGATCTTGACTCCTTCCCATTGATCATCACTTTTTGGGTCCTGTCTGTAAGGTAGTCATCGATCCAGGCAAGTAAGGCAAATTGTGGAATAATGTGGACATCTTATGGTGGTGTCGAGCAAGTGTCTGTAGATGTCTTGCAGCATGCATGCATCGCAGCATGCATGCATTTGATACTAGTATCATTCATGTACCAGTAAAGTATATATTTGCATAGTGATTTTCATTTCATTTGTGCCATCCATTCATATTCAATTGTTCAGCAAAGGATCATCAATAAATGCTAAATTGTTCGTTGCTCCTAATATTTTGAGTGTGACAACTAAATAGAAGGACTTGTTTATTTTCAACACGTTTCTCATTTATTCCACAGTCCTCTCACTAATGTGAAAAACATTAACAAGCTCAATGAGCTTGAGGCTCAATATGGTGTGTCCAGCTCAGCGTCCTGGCACCAACAGTACAAGGATAGCGCCTATATCTTCATCGGTGGCTTGCCATATGAGTTGACTGAGGGGGATGTTATCTGTGTGTTCTCTCAGTGAGTATAGAGTTTAACCCTGATCAAGCCGGGCTTTTTTTTTGCTATGCTATGTTTATTATGTATTTCCTTGTTGTTCAACTTTTGTTTTTCCTTTGTTTCTTTATTGGAAATTGTCACCACTTCTCTATCATAATAAGCATAAAATTAATCAATGAAAATGATTAATTGTAAAAATAATCAGGTTTTTATGACTTTCATGACAGAGCACTGTTTTCCATAGGAAATGTACACAAAATCACAAAATTTTGCCTGTTTTGGGGCGACATGCCGTTACAAAAATGGGCTTTGAAAAAGTGGCTTTTGAAAAAGTATGCGCGGACCTTGCAAATTTGGTCTCAAAAGTTGCGCGAGACTTGGAACGAAGAAAGTCAAGAAGCCTCGCGACGAGGCCTTGTCGCGTAACAGAATTGTAGCGCAAAACATCAAGGGGGGGGGGGGGCGGATTCTGCCCCCTCCCAGCCCTTTTAGGGTTAAGTCAGCAAGGCATTCCATTTGTGCAACTATATGCATTGAATGTAGGTCCACACGATGCTTCACTTTTTGTATGTCTCTCTCTCCTTTCATTAAAGATCAAGAATCAAGGATGTGTGACAGAATGACAAATATGTCATTGCTGGGGTGACAAGACCTTGTATCTCAAAACTAAATGAACATGACTTTTTTTGATTAATGGTCAGGTAATCAGTTAAGTGATGTCCTGTCCAAATCCTAGCTGTCTGACCCCCAAAATAAAGCCACCACGGCATGCCAGAGAGAGACTACATGTATCCCATTTGATGTAGTGCTTTGGCCGCCATGTTTTTTTTTTTTTTTTTTTTTTTTGCTCTCCTGAATATTTAACATTTTGTGGATACTGGTCTTGTTGCCCAAGGGACCATAGGCTTGCATCTTGGAAGAAGTTGCACAGAAAATGTTTTGCCACATTAATTTTGTCACGAAGTCATGCACATGTTCAATTTGTATTTGCATTATCATTGTCACTTTTGTGTATGATTGGCAGGTTAAAACATTCAAAGAAATTGTGATGTGGTAGTGAGTTGATAGAGCAGAACAAAAGTGCAAATTCATGGTGGTAGTTAAAGTTAAATCATGCTTTGAATTTGGCTATTGGACTAAAACAAACAAAATATGGGCACACCTTTGCTTGTGTGTGTGTCAGCTTACATCCATTTCAGGATAACTGACCGTTCGGGCACATGCTGTATCACTCGCATTAATGCAATTTGTGTAATTCACTGACATGATTTAAATCACCTTCGTGAATTCTGGCCAATGTGTTTACAAACAGGTATGGAGAAATAGTGAACATCAACCTGGTGCGAGATAAAAAGACAGGCAAATCTAAGGGGTACTGCTTCATTGCATATGAAGACCAGCGCAGCACGATACTGGCAGTGGACAATTTCAATGGTATCAAAGTAAGTGAGAAATTGAATGTGACATAATTATATCACCATATGTCTGTTTGATTACAGTGGTAATTGAAATGTGATGAAGAGTTGCATGTGTTGCTGAGACCAAATTGATGTCACAAGTTTTAGATAAATGTATATTCTTTCAAATGTACTCATTGTCTTTAAAATAAACGAAAGAAAAAAAAATGATAGTAAAATGCCCCTTCAAGAATCCACCAGGAGATGTATTGTAAATCAAAGTTGCATGCTTCAGCATGAGCATCACACAATTCGTGAGATACAGTATACTCCTATTAAAATGAATACAGTCAACCTTGCTGAAGTCAACCTCACATAAGTTGAATAATTGCCCAAGTCAAAGGTCTTTTCAAGTTCTCTTTCTATTCTATTGATGTTAATCCCTCTTAGTCAAATTTTCTGTAAGTTGAAGCTATTTCTTCAGTCCAAATAGATTTGACATAGGCGAGGTTGGACTGTACTGTTATAACTAAATTCTTGTTGCAACAAAGTTGAAAATTTAGGTCCCCAAAGTTTCATCTACATGTACTTATCTTTGTTTGTTTGACTCTTCAGCTACAATGAAAGAAAACAGCTGATCCTAAGAACTTTGTAATAACTAGAGACCCCTAAAGTAGTAATTTGATTTAGACAATTCATGGACCTTTCACTGCATATTTGCTACTCTTATACCACCACCTTTTCCATCAATGACAGCTGAAGGGGAGAACACTGAGAGTGGACCATGTGTCAGAGTACCGCAAACCGAAGGATGATGAGGAGCTGGACGAGGCAACGCAAAAGCTTCGGGAGGAGGGATGCGCACCCAAAACACCGCCATCACAGTCAGAAGATGAGGAGGAATTCTTACTTCTGCCACCATCTGGTAAAGGTGAGGAGTGGCTGATTAAAGGGACATTCCAGACGATTTTCGTAATTTCACATCATGTAGTACATTAATCGACAACTATATGTATAGATTTGTGGAATTTATTGTGGTTCTTGAGCAGAGAAACAATACTTTGAAAAACCTTAAACAAATTACAATGAACAAGGATGATGACATAGGAGGTTCACATATTTCAGAAATGTAGGCAGTGTAATGCCAATACAATACCGCTTGCTTGCGAGTTCACCTGTGTATAATCTATGCATGCCTTCTTCTTTTGTTCTGCTTCCTTGAGCCCCAACTCGTGCATTCTTATGGTGACTCTGTCATGTCATCATCCTTGTTCATTGCAATTTGTTCTAAATTTTGAAAGTATTCTCATTTCTCATCCCAGTCACTATAAATTCTGAAACTATGTACACGGTTTCACTACTTCATAGTTATTCAAATGTAAAAATCTGAAAATCATCCAGAGGTCTCCTGTAATTTCTTTGTCCTATGGTTTATGATAACCTGCCAAATGCTGTAATGGAAGAAATGTAGGGAAATGGCTGGGGAGGAGGGAGGAGAGAGTGCTTTTCTTTTCAAATGCCCTTAACCAGAAACTATCTGGTAAATACTTAGTACCTAAGTCAGATTCTGATGTATTATGATACAGAACAGTATGAAATTAAAGGGAAATTAACTCAAGATACCATGAGTGGATTCAGTGAATGCAGAAATATTTGTAGAAGACAAGGCAATGAAGTTTGAAAAAAAAATCAGATGCGTCATTCAAAAGTTATGACTTTTTAGAATTTTTGTTGAATTCATGTGCTTTTATTGCAGGATAAGAAAGCTACAACAGTTTGCAATGTCATGGTAGTTTACCAATATGAAGCAGACACATTGGTAATTCCAAATACATGTATTTCTATTTCTAACTAAATTAAAAGGCCCTTGACTTATCTCCTTCACAAAATGGGGAAAATGATATTACTTTTTAACATTTAACATTTTAAACACAGATCCACAACAACTTTTGTTACACTGCATATTTCCACTTCAGGGCATGATGAAAAGAAGAAGCCAAAGAAAGAGAAGAAAGCCAAGAAGAAGAAGAAGAAGAAAAAGCATCAAAGCAGCGATGGAAGTGATAGTGACGACCCTAGTATACCACCAGTCAGGATCAAGAAGGAAAAGCAAGATCCAGGATACCAAAAATATGAGAAAACAAAAGGTGGGGAGGAGACAGGAAAAGTTGAGGGAGATTATGGAGGCAGAGGGAAGCACACACAGAGCAGAGGTGCAGAGCATAGAGATAGAGGCTTCTCAGGTAGTATTGGTGACAGGATAGATAGAACGAGAGATGGAGAGAAGAACCATTCCAATGGAAGGAGGCAGCAAGAGGATAGTAGCAGGAGCAGAAGTCAAGATCGGGACCGGGAGAGGGACGGGCAGAGACACAGACGGCCCCCCTCAAGGGAGAGGGAACAGGATCGCGGAAGACGCAGAGATGATGATGGACGCAGAGACCGAGAGAGGAGCGAGTCGGGGAAAGACAGTGAGCGTGACGGGAAGAAGGACAGAGCGAGAGACGGACGGGATGAACGTGAGGACAGATACCGACGGGATGACTGCTACAGGGATAGGAGCCGGGAGGAGGAGAGGAGACGGAGAGACAGAGACCGAGAGAGGGACAGAGACAGAGATTATGGGAGGGACAGGTACAGGTGAAAAACCTGACTGTAACAAGCCACAGGTGCCCTTGGTAGAACACTCCTGTTTTGAAGAGCAGAATCACATATCCTATGTGTTCCTTGCATACCCAGCATGTACTGCATGTGGATAGTTCCACCCCCCCCCCCCCTATTTTATGTCAAGTGGTGAGTGACCTAAACAATACAGGCACAATAATGTTGTCAGCTCTTCAGCCGTTGTGGAGGAAACCTTGAAAAGTCGAGGTACAGTGACACCAGCAATGAGATGGTATGTCCAGGTTTCTCAGTTGCAGAAGTGATCTGTATCTGTTAGCAGTGGAAATACTAAGTAATACTTCACACATTCAGGATGTGTAATGTATTGCGGAGATCACCTACAGTGTATTTTTTTTACTACACGGTAGCTAGAAGCCATGGTTGAAGACAATGAAACTTAAGAAGAGCATGCATTTTCTGTCATCAAAGTGTACTTTGGTAGAATTCAAAATTTGTTGCTATCCCATCTGCTAGTGCTAAAAGCCATCTGAATGTATGAAGAACTGTGATGTTAGGAGAAAGCAGTGGATCTACTGGAGGGGGTATTTATTTTAGAGTTGTAATACTGTTGTCCTGTGAGATTGGGACAGTGCTTTAGTGCAGTGCATATGGTCATTGTGGAATATTGTTTCAACTTTAGATCCCAAAATCATAATCTATAAATAGTATAATTGTATCTTGATATACTTTATCTGTTTGGCTACAACCAATTTTAGATGTAACAAAAGAAAATTTCAGGTCTCAAGGACTTCATCATAACAAGACCCTATACAATGTAGTCAAAAGTATTGCAAGGATAAAGGATCATGACTGTCAGTGGCAATGCTGGAAACAATAGAAGATGACAAGATTTTAAACATTTTTTTTTTTTTTTTTTTGGCAGTCAGCATGCATGATTCATGTGATGAGCACAGTATTTTGTTGTCTTGCAGAAAAAATTATGTGCATTTCATTTTGCACTCCCTTCCGGAACCGACATACTCTAGCAATGCCTGTTTTTGCCACTAAGTTTGTGGAACAAAAAGTTGTTTCTTATCATTGGATGTTAAGAGTAGAACCTCAGGAGGTCACATACAACTGTAAAACAGAGCCTTCTTAGAAGAAGGTGATTTGCAGGTTCCAACCCCTAACATTGCTTTGTTTTTGTACTGGTATTTAATTAGAAACCATGATACATTATAACAAGGTAATTGTTATGGTTTTTAGCTCCTTTGTGAGACTAGGTTCCCGTGTCTGCAGAACTGATGAGATTTGAAGCTTGCTGGCTCAGAGATTACAATGTAGATAGATGGAAAAAGTCAGGGTGAAGAATGTGATTCCACTAGCCCAATGGATCACACAAGTTTAACTACAGTGACCTCCCGTTATAACGAACACGGTTATAACTAAATTCCGGCTACAACGAAGTAAAAATTCAGACCTCAACATTATCCGGTCTCTGTTTGTTTGTTTGTTTGTTTGTTTGTTTGTTTTTTTTATTTGTTCGGGTATAACAAGATTTCGATATAACGAAAGAAAACTGCTGGTCCCGAGGACTTCGTTATAACGGGAGTCCACTATATTAAAGCAAGTGGATTAAGATAGTGAGGTAAAGTGTATGAAGTGGCACACAATGAAATTGAACAAAATTATGCTACATTTAGGATACACAATGGAGAAAAAGATTTGCTGGAAACATTAACTTGTTCTCTCTGTACTTTTTGCCCGAGTCAATTGAAAAAGCAATGTGAAATAAAATTTTGATTCCATTTCCAATCAGGAAGCGATACCAGAAAAAGCCCGTGATCATGCAATGTACAAGTGACTTTCGATGAACAGCCATTCCAACCTAAATTTGCTCCAGTGTCTCAACAATATTAAAGTACAGTGCACTCCTTTAAAAAAGAAAAAAAAAAAATCTCCTTACAATGAAGTAAAAATACAGGTCTCAAAATCATCATCTGTAGGCCTATATCTTTATATACAGTGACAACATGTAAACTAGACTCGGAATTTGTCAAGACTGACAAATTAGGTGATCCGATTTTTTTTTTTTAATCAATGATTCGAGTCCTGATCGCAATAGGCATGACCATATAGGTTTCATCTGTGTTTAGAGACATTGGCCGTGTGATATTTGGATTCTCATTTACAAAAGAGAGTCAGGTCTACCATCTTTGGTACCAAATTCGGTATAAACCAGGGAGGTACCTCCCTGGTATAAACTATAACGAAGATACAGAATGAAGTACATTTGACCATTGACTCAACTTTGCACAGCCAAGATGGCATCTGAGCAAAAAGTGGTTATTTTGTGAAATGATTCTTGTAACATGGTCTTTGCGTGTGCAAAATATTGGAAAGATAGGACATGTATTCACCAAGATACAGGTTGAAACATTTATGACCTTTGACCCTAATTTACATACCCAAGATGGTGTCTGATCAAGTAGTTGTTATTTTATGAAATAATGTACGTGACATAAACTAAACATGTGCAAAATATGGGGGTGATAGGGGCTGTTTTTCTAGAGTTATTGCAAAGAAAGTTGCAGAAAGAAAGAAATATCTCAATACATCGAAGATAAGTTTGATTTCAACCAAGTTTTTTGACGTGATTTCGGCGTCGTATGAAAGATGGAGCGAATACTGACGATAGCCCAAAGTCTCAGCTACAACATATTAAAATCTGGGAGAAATTCACCGAGGAGTAAGTGAGCTAGTGCTCGATAAAGACCGTCATGTCAATTTTCATTTCCAGAAAAATTCCCTCCCATAGAGATAACACGTAAACTGGTTAAATTTGACAAGGTTACATTATATCCATTTTCACGAGGTGAAGACATCATCCGATTAAAATTTTGATGAACAAAACTTAAAGAGTATTAAATTGGCTACAAAATACTAAAATCTGGAAGAAATTCACCGAAGGGTAAGTGAGCTAGTCGTCGATAAAGACAATCATGTCAATTTTCACATCTAGAAAAATTCCCTCCCATACAGATAACACGTCATAACGAAGATACAGGAAGAAGTACATATGACCTTTGACCCCACTTTGCACAGCCAAGATGGCATCTGAGCAAAAAGTGGTTATTTTGTGAAATGATCCTTGTAACATGGTCTTTACGTGTGCAAAATATGGTAAAGATAGGACATGTATTCACCAAGATACAGGATGAAACATTTATGACCTTTGACCCTAATTTACATACCCAAGATGGTGTCCGATCAAGAAGTTGTTATTTTATGAAATAATGTATGTGACATGAACTAAACATGTGCAAAATATGGGATTGATAACCATTGTTGTTCTTCATCTATTGCACAGAATGTAGTAGAAAGAAAGAAAAATAAAGAAAAAATTATGTTATTTTATAGAAATTTGAAGGAGAAGCATTAAAAAATCAGAAAAAGATAAAGTTAGGAAGGGAGATTAAGACTAAATAAAGAAAAAGAAGAAAAAAGAGTTTGGAAAAAAAAATAAAAAAAATTGGCAAGGGTGAGGCTCGAACCAGGGACCTTAGGATTACGAGTCGGATGCGCTATGCAATGACCTATTTCATGCTCCATAGGCCCTGTGTATTAAGCAAAATGACGCTGCATCGAAGCCACGTGCCATTTTCAACCAAGTTTTTCGACGTGATGCCGGCCTCGTATGAAAAAATGGAGGGCACACTTACGATAGCCCAAAGTCTCAGCTACAACATACTAAAATCTGGGAAAAATTCACCGAAGCATAAGTGAGCTAATGCTCGAAAAAGATAGTCATGTCAATTTTCACTGCCAGAAAAACTGCTCTCCCATAGAGATAACACGTAAACTGGTCAAATTTGACAAGATTACTTTTAATCCATTTTTACAAGGTGATGCCGCCATCCAATCAAAATGTTGTTATTACATTAATGAAAGAACATTTAATAAGCTACAACATACTGAAATCTGAGTAAAAATTGGCAGAGGATAAGTGAGATACGCCCAAGTAAACTTGAAAATTGATGACGTCATTTTGAAAATTTACTTTTTTTACTTTATTAAGAAATTTGATATCTTTTAATCACTTTTTCAGTATCGCCAACCCATAAACTGACATGTACAACTCATCAGCTTTCAGAATATGTAAAGAAAATGGGGGGTCACCGTCCATCCTGACGAGTAAAATCGGATTTAAAATTGGCGGTTTTTGGGCATTGTTGTACTGTATATCGCCATTGACGCGCGCGCGGAATTTCAACTTTGACAGTCCCGTATGACGTCATATTGAGTCGGATTGACTTGAAACTTGCTAGAAATGTTCCTTGACTTTTCAGACATCCGATAAATGTAAAAAATCGGGAGATTTCTATTGCATATGAGCTGTACGTGCGTATATGTGCGCGCGCGTACGCGTCCGTCCAATTTTTTCAATTTTTCAAAAAATGCTGCAAATGGTCTGAAACGTGTGCAAAAAAAATTTGAGCTCGATTTGAGCATACAAATATTTCAACGCGCGCGTACGCGCACGTTTTAAGAGAAAATATGAATTTTGAGAATATGAGTAGAATGCGCATAACTTGAAATATATGTGACGTAAATTTCATTGAAAAACTCTATTCCATTAGTGAGATATGATTGAGAATGTGTTTTCATATAATGACGTCACAGTGACGTCACGGTCGACTGATCACTATTATACATTAGATCTGTCGTCTTTGGGACATGATACATATATGGTATAATTTTGAAATTGATAGGAAGAGGACTTTCTGAGCTAACCTCTACACAAATTTTGTCCAGAAATAAAGAAGAAGAAGAAGAACCAACAAAGAATCCGTACAGATACAGAAGGTGATCCGAGAGGATTCTCGGATCACCTAAAAATTTCAATAAAACGAGAGAGAGAAAACACAAGCACCTGTCCAGATGATTTTGTAATAATGGGGGTGCACTGTAGATGGCTAAACATCAGTGAGAATCTTTCTGCAAATATTGAGGAACATGTTTCCAGCATGAAGATGTTTAGATAAAGGAAAGAAATAAAACTGTACAAGCTTATGATGAAGGAAAGAAATAAAACTACAAGCTTATGATTCCATTTGCTGGCCGTTTGCAAAGAGCATGTGTTGCTATGAATTTCTAAAGGAGTTGGACAATAATTATTATGGTGTTAGCCTCTTTCGAAGCTTGCATGTTTGTGATTACTATAGGTTGTTTATATACAGCTGTACTTTATTTTTTTATATTTTATATGTTTTATTGATTTCAACCATTGGCATACAAACTTAAATCATTTCTAATTATGGTATATAAATAACACAAGCAAGAAAAAAATAAATTCTGAGAACTTGCTGAAGGAGTAGCTACTGGGCCTTCTGTTCAGTGTAAGAGTGGATGTATTTGAAGTGTGATTCTTTTTTTTTTTTTTTTTTTGGGGGGGGGGGGGGGTCAATTTTCTTGGCAATTTGAAAATCCTGAATTGCAGTCAATGGTTCAATCCAGGCTAGTTTTGGAATAAATATATATATGCGTGTAACTTGGTGTTTTACTTATACATTGTACTTGTTCTCTGTAATAACTCAATTATGAATAAGTCAGTTACACTGCAGCAGAGCCTTGCATGTACTATGAGGCTTTTCCCATGATCCAAATTGACTCGACATAGTAGAAGTGCAAGTCAGTATTGTGTTGAAGTTGGTGTTAATTGACTTTTGACATAGTAGAAGTGCAAGTCAGTATTGTGCTGAAGTTGGTGTTAATAAGCAAGAGTAAAAACAAACAGAATGGTGAACATTTCATCAAAGTTAAGAATATTTTTTGTTTGTCTGATTTTGATGAGGTAATTGTACATATGTAGTACTACATTGTATTCTGTTTTTCTCATTATCATCATATTTACCATCCAGCAAATGTAACATTGAGAAAGTGTACAGAAATATATACATTTACAGAGATGGTACAGTTACAGTTGAGATGGGGCTTCAGGTTTCCAATGATTTTTAATGATGATTTTTTAGATAACAAGAAACCTCTTATGAAATATGCAAGAGCATATAAGAGGAATTCAAAGTTTATTTAATGAAAATTGTTTTTGAAATGGTTGAAATATCAAAAACAAAGCGATCTTCACAAAAGGTGGGACCCACCTCTCATTAGGATTTGCTTTGTTTTACTTTGTTTTACTTTATTTTTGGATGTCTAAGCCATCCCAAACATTGGATTTTCATCAAATACACATTGAATTCCACTTAGAATTATTTGCTCTTTTACGTTTCATAAAGCAGTTTCTAGGTACAATGTGTGTGTATCTCGCAAAAAGTTAAAGGCTGAAACCTCAGCTCAAACAGTACTATACCATCCCTTTAAAGGGGGTGGCTAGTAACTGATCAGTGGGAATCAGTGGGAATGCTGGGAGATTATTGTTCCAATCCTTGTGGGATTCATTTAAGAGTACATTATATATCTATTGTTGTGTGAAAATTATTTGCTTCAGAATGGTCTCATATTCAAGTAATGTGCAGTTCAATGTTTCCAGGTTAGCATGCCCGTACAGTGACAGGGCGATCGTTAACGGCCCGTTAACGATCGCCCCATCACTGTTCAGGCATGCTAAACTGGAAACGTTATGTGCCGGTGTTGGTACAGGATGCCTACCAGGTGTGATACATAATATTGTTTTCACATACTGTATCTACTCTATCATGAAACATTGTACATTGCACTTCTTTCAATTTCTTATCTTTTATATTTTATGACGCTGGTGTGCCAAGAACTGCTCCAAAGTCTTGGCCAGTGAGTATGGGTAAAACAGGAAATATGTATTTAATAATAAGGATAATCCCTGAATGATGATCAGTCGTGATCCATGTTGTGATCCTTGAATGTGTGAAGGCTGCCTTTGAACTAGACCATACATTTATGTCACACATTGTAGTTCTTTACCCAATTGCACACACAAATGCACACACACCCTTGTATAAACTGTACTTGAAAACCAGATCTCCATAGGACAACTAAAACATGCAGGTGATATACAGGCAACTCCTCTTATAATGAACTCCTTGGGACTGGCAGTTTTCTTCTGTTATAATATTAACATTTTGTTATAGCTGCATGATGAAGTACAATATACATAAAGGTGTAGGTGATAATTTTGAGACCCGAAGTTTTGCTTCATTGTAGCAAGAATTTTGTTTTAACCTTGTATGTTATTATGGGAGTGCTCTGTATTGTCGTTTGTGTTTTGAGGCCTGCCAATGTACTAACTTTCCAGACTCGCATTTTTGAAAATATGTGTAGATGTACTCTGAAACCAATCCTTGCTTGCAAACAATTAAACTCCTTCCGAGCGTACACATACCAATGTACCCACACACTTGCACACGCACAGGAAATACTTGCATGGCTGTTAACATACACACATCATCAGCTTGCCAATGAGCTATCAGGAAGATACTGGTGTGTTACATGAATCTTGACGGGCTAATATAATTGCCAAAGCAGAAATGTTATTAGTGTTTGTTTTGCTGTTTTGTTTGTTTTGTTTTTAAAATTGTTGCTAGGACATGAAAAAATTATAAGTTGAATTCCACACCATGTCCGAATGCTTCAATAAATCCAGTAAGATTACATGAACAGATTGTGAGAAGTGTTTTAAATGGTAAAAAAAAAAAATTATGGAAATTTCATAATTTCACATTTTTAAAGAAAACCAAAGCCAAAACACAAATGTGGATTGTGAAAGTAGCAATATCAGTAGCACAGATCAGTGAAAAAGCTTGAGGAAAACTGGACAATCAATTGGAAAGTTAGGAAGTGTCAAAGTTCTGGTACAAGTCATTATTGGATGAGGAGACTGCTGAAGTTCATGATGTCATTCCGGACTACAATGTTATGAAAATACATATACATGGTGTATATGTATATAGAATTCAAAAAAATTTATTTTTCATGAAAAGTACACATTCCATCATTATTACCTCCGCCATGGAAGGCGGTTATGTTTTCATCGGTGTTGGTTTGTTTGTGGCAAAATAACCTAAAAAGTTGTGGACAGATTTGGATGAAACTTGACAGAGAAGTTTATAATGGCACAAGGTACAAATGATTAAAGTTTGGTAATGATCTGCAAATTTTTAGCAATTTTTCAAGGATTTTAAAAATCTTTTTGCAGATAGGGTCAATAATGAACTTGGGAGTTCAAGCTGTGCATATTTGAGATTTGCATGCACAATCTAAAGCAGATGCTCTGCTCATGCGAGGCCCCGTGCAGCTGGAAGCTGACTTCTATACTGAAGCAGACTTCTATATTAGGAAATTGGATGATTTTCAGCATGTTATTTTGGTGGAAATGAGCTGCTTAGCAGAGGTCGGCACTCTTAAAAGGCTTTTTTAGTTCACTCTGCTTTCTGAAAGAGGTGTGTGTCAAGAGCTCTTCCGTTGTGCTTGAAATGTGAAAAATATATTTCCATTATTATCACATATAATGCCATCATGAAGTGTCAAAATAGTAGTCTCCTCATCCAGTGATAACAGCACTAAAACTTAAAAAGTATAACTTTTGAATCGGTTGTCCGATTTTTCTTCAAACTTTCACTCATGTGTTCTGTCACTCCTGCCGTTTTCACTCAATCAACACTTCTATCAAATCTTGGTTTCCTTTCATGAATACACACAAAGATGTCATCATCTCAGCTCTGTTGGTTTGATCACAAATATTACTGATATTATATTTCTGGATGACACAACCTCATTCTGTCTGAAGGTTCTTGCTGCTAAGTTATTACAACTGTAAAAGACTACAATAATTCAATGCAAATCCTGAAATTGGCAACACATTTTAAGGGGACTGACGATGCTTCTGACTAAAATTTGAGTCCTGTTTGAAGCTATTCTGAAAGGAAAGAGTAAACATTTTTACGCACAGGAAATAAATTGTAAAAATATTTACGGAAGTTAGGAAATTAAGGTTTTCTAATTTTGGCAACACAGTTCTGGAACAGTTTATATGAATATACATGTACATGTATATACACAGCCAACTTTTCAAAATCTCATCTTTTGTGATGACATGAAGAAGTTTTGACATGGAGCAGTAGTAAATCTCTATGATGAGATGAATGCACAAATTACATTAATACATATTTCAGTCTTTTAGTTTAAATACTCCCACTAACATAGAATTTACTAATAGCAACTTGACAAAATCATGCAAAGCTAATTGTGTTTACATTTTTGAAGTGATGAAAAAAAAAAGTATGATAGTGATGGGAAGAAGGCAGACAAACACCAGAGAAAAACCAGTATGCAGTAGCCATGAATTATCCTATGTATTTCTTTTATTGAATATACAGAGATACATCGTTTGTCAAGTGCCCGTTTTGGAAATTAACTACTTGGAAATTGCTTAACATATGAGGCATAGAAAGAGTCATGCATGCAATATTATTTCCTATGTTTACAATTTTCAATGTCAACAATTCATGTCAAGCAAATAATTAAGGGTAGTTCTGTTTTCAGAGACAGTGCATGTGGCTCTTGCTACTGTTCTTGTTTCTGTATAAAAGGACATCAATATTTGAAGAGTCTCAAACTTTGGGTGAAGGTGTGCACAGCAATTAGCATATTGTCATCACTGAAGTACTTCGCATAACAGGCACACACATTGCCAGCCAACAGATATATGATGCTAATATTCAAAATGATTATCTGACAGTGTAGACAAGGAAGACAACACTGCCATTTTGCAACAATAAAATGGGAGCTGGATGATGAAGCAGCTCCAAATAAATATATAATTCATGAATGGAAATCAGAGACTTAGGTTTGAAGTGGTCATCATGAGATGTTTTCACATCAGCCCAATGTTTCGAAATAGCACGCTATTTGATACAGTAATGTGAATACAAATTAGCGTGCTAATTTTATCGCTCTGATCGAAAAAATTTCTTGAGTCCAACTTGGGAAATTTCTGAAATAGCGGGATAATTTGCGAACTCGTGCCCTATTTGATAATGTGAAATCGCCTAAAGAAATTAGCACAATACATCCCATCGTGCCCAGCATTCTACTGGTATACCTGACACTGTTTGCGCATGCTCAGCTATCGAATTAGCTCGAAAAAATTTCGGGCTAATTCTCTTCAGGCTGATGTGAATAGGAAATGAAATAGCGCGCTAATTTACAATCGCGAAAAATATCTCGAGCTTAGATTTTTATTGGGCTGATGTGGAAACGCCTAAAGACCCCGTTTACAGTGCAGGGCTGGGCTGAGCACGACCTCAATAAAGTACTCGGCCCTGCAATTTTGTGCATTGACAATGGAGGGCTCGGGCTTTTGATTCTAACCTTTCAATATTTTGTCGTAGTAGTGCTCTGCTTGTAAACAACTATTTAGCAGCTGTGTGCCGGTCACAGTTTGGTACCGCATATGGCCCAGTTTGCATTTACAGTGAGAAAAGGCCAGGCCGAGCCAGGGCAGAGCTTGGTCAAATGCACAGCTGTCTTTGTACCGCGTTTGGCCTTTTGAGTGTTTATAGTGAAAGGAAGGCCGGGCTGAGCCCGGCATTTTAACTCACTGCAAACAGGGTCTAATTTGACAATATCCCATCCCATCATCTCTCCTATCTTGTACACAGAGTGGAGCTCAATATGTGAAATCTGTAAAGCAACTGGATATTCCTGTGGAAAAATGATGCCATCTTAACTACCCAAATTGGCTTTGAATATATCATCATAATTATGGTAAGAGATTTCAATCAGTGCTCCTGCCATATGTAGGATTTTGCATGAATCATATGAGCAATGAGAAATAGAACAGGGAGTGTGATATGGAGTATAAAATCACTGCCAAAGGTATCATGTCGATCATGCAGGGAAGATACACAATAGACATAAAGACATCATAGGAGGCATCAACAGTGTTTGATTTTGATGTTATTACTGGCTATCATTATGCATGAAGTCCACAGTCTAGCACTGGCTTAAAAATTAAAACCAAACATCAAAAGAACAAAAAACTTGTTCCTCGGGAGATCTCTTCAGATTGTCCACAGTGTCAGGATATGTTCACTTGTGTCCTCTCCAGCAGAAATCTCCTTGACAGAGACCTGTGGGTATGGCTTGTACACTGTACATCAGAGTGGTGTCGGGCTTGGAGACTGGATGAATGGTTACTGGATGGGAGATGTGCAGTTTCGTTTACTTGCTGGATGGGAATCACTGTCAACAGAAAGGAGGGAGAAACAGTCATGTAGGAAACAAAGTGAATATCTGATCAAAGATAATCTTGCTCAAAACAAGAAGGAAAGAAAACGAGAGACCTAGGAATCTCATGCTCACCCGAGTATCATAAATTAATAATCCCTAAGAATTCATAGCAAACTTGGTGAGGGGGCACATTGCCCACTTGTATCATTCTATCACACTGACAAAAATACCACCAACCTGATAGTACGATAATTCTAATAGAGTGCTCATTTGAAGTAATTTTTGAGCAACATTATCTTTCATTAAACTGTTCTAAAAGATCATAATTTGTACTGGGAGAAATGCACACTGGAAAGAGAAAAAATCCCTTCATCCCTGAAATGGCACCTCTTACTGTGGACACACCTACTTACAAAAAGAAAATAAAAATGATTTGTAGTTTGATTTTCAATTGAATGGCCTGATCATAGAAAAGATCATAACAGCCCTAAAATTCTACTGTACACTGTCTTTCATACCATTTTTAGGCTGGGCATTGAACAGATGTTACATGAACTGACCAAACTCTTGCATTTAGAACTTCTAAAGTTCTTGGAAAATACTTTTCTTTCTTTCTTTTCAAATGGAACACAATTTAATGTATCATATTGAACACTTTCACATAAAAAGACTAGAATGTTCTGTCTCTGAAGGTAGTTTGCATATATAATGCTTTCTCTGAACTGAAGCTTCTAACTGCTGTCAAATTGAATGTGATTATCTTGCCATTGCCCATGATCAGGTTCGTCGGACACTCGGACGTATAATCATGATCTACTGTAGAGTGGACATAAGTATCTTTGTGCTCCTAGGAGGGGCATCAAAGCAAAATTTAGCTCATGTCAACTCTCATTACTGTAGCATCATTAGCGACTGATGGGTCACTTGGAACAGAAAACTACTCCAGACCCTCAGCTATTAGTTGATGCAGGACACATTGGTTGTCCTAACATTTAATGGATGAGTTCACCTTCATAGACATGTGGGTTGACAGAATGCAGCAATATTAGTAAACAGCAGTGAGCGTTTGAGGAAAATTGGACAATCTGTTCAAAAGTTATGAATTTTTGAAGTTTCTGTTCAGTCACGGCTGGATGAGATGACTACTGTAGCTTGTGATGTCACATGTGTACAACGATATAAAGAAAGAATAAAGAAAATTCAACATATTTTCACTCTTCTCGCATGACAAAAAAAATACTCACCTTCTCTCTTTCAGAAGGCAGGGGGAATAATATTACCCTTAACCCTATCTGTGTCATGGGCCGATTCAATTGGCCCAAAACCTGCCATGTAAATGCTTCGGCCGATTCAATCGGCTCTATTTTGATTGACAGATTACTTCGAAGGCTATGACACTACCACTCTATAAACTCATTTGTAATTGGCTGACAGTGTAAGGAAATGATATCCAGTGCGAAAAAAAGCTTCCCAACCTTTAACCAATCAGGAAAGCCTTCTCAAAGTCCATAAAATTGTGGTGGCCCCGCCCATATTTATCTCAATTCAGACTGCAATGTATTGTGTACAGTTTGCCATAGGCTTCTTGTGTGGAGAACTTACACGAATCTGTATATATGGGACTGTAATAGAGATCGCTGTGTGCAATGAAAAGATCGTACACACGGGTCAATTTTCATCTATTCTGAGTCAAAATAGTAAAATATGAAGTGAAAACATTCAAGATAGGGATTTCAACATCTTTAAATTCTGTGAAGGGGTATAATTCCAGTAATATCGGCCTCATAAATGATCTGTAGAATGGTTAAACACCGCACATTCAGTGCAGCAGTTGCAACTGTTTACTCAGCACTAACAGCAGTGCAATGGGTCTCTAGTTAGCCGGGGCTAGCGGGGCAGGGTGCTAGGAGCAATAAGGTTACAGCAGCCTCATACCTGAAGCTGCACAGTCTCGCTCTTGAAGCTGAGGTATGTTTGACTGTCGATCATTATTATCTAATAAACCGTTACTTTATGAAACTTATGTTCAATAAAGGTTTACTATAAAGCAAATGACTACAGTGATAGTTCAATTCTGTTTCAATATGGAGAGTGCAAATACTATAGTTGAAGTCTAGCATACTCGACTGGAATGGACATTCTGAAGACAATATTTTCAGTGACAATTTTTACCCTTAGATTAATTATTTTATCATGAATGGCAATATTATAGGACATGAATAATCTAAATTACAAGTAAAAGGCGTATAATTCAATTAATATTTTCATCCTGACTAGATATAAGCACGCTTGACCTACTTTCAGGCCAACATTTCATTCATAAAATTGGAAATTATGCGAGAAGTGTGAAATGTAGGTTGTAATTGCCTCACACTTTTGTTCATAAAATGAAAAGTACTAATGCTACTTACAAAAAAAATCACATCATCTGAAAGCTGAATAAATTCTCCACAACATTTGTGTAGACCTTTTTGGGATACAAGAGCATGTTGTGTGAGAAAATGAGGTGGTAACATGTAGAAGTAAGTCTGCAAAAATAATTATGTGACATAAGAGGGCACCCTCACTCAGATTATTACGTAATATGAAAGATTAGACAAGCTTTCAAATGATGTATAACATGACACATTAATGTCAATCATAACAATCAAAATTGGCCATCAACTATCCCATGTCTGCGCACTGCACAATGTCTGAACACTCTGGCTTTGTCTATGTGACAGAGATAGGTTAAAGGGATAGTACAGTATTAGTGGAGACGAGAATTGGGCTTTTAACTTTCTGCGAGATATCAAGAAAACACTTATGAAATAGTACAGAGCATACCATTTTAAGAGGAATTCAAAGTTTATTTGATGAAAATCGGGTTTGGAATGACTGAAACATCTAAAAACAAAGTAAAACAAAGCGATCGTAATAAAATGTGGGTTCCCCACTATATTGGAATCGCTCTGTTTTGGATATCTGAGCCATTTCAAAACCAATTTTCATCAAATAAATTTGAATTCCTCATGGAATTACATGCTCTTTCATATTTCATGAGGTTTCTCATTATCTCACCAAAAAATGTTAGAAACCTGAAATTAGGTCTCAACCAAAACTATATGATCAGTAACAAGTCGAAGTTTTCACTTTATTCAAAAAATAAAGTTTTGTGAAATGCTCTTTTTATTTTCCTTACATCGTTGTATGCATGTGACATCATACACTGTAGTAGTCTTCTCATCCAGCAGTGACTGCGCAGATACTTAAAAAAATTCATAACTTTTGAACGGATTACAGGCCTCGAAATAGGATTTTGGAGGGGCAAGGCCATTTAGAAAAGGGCACTTTTTCCAAGAGGCCAGAGCACTTAAGTCAGTCAGAGGGGCACCAAGGCCACATTGGAAAGGGCATGTTGTTTGGTGTTTATGAAAAAAGAAAGAAGAAAAACAAACCGAGAAAAACAAACACACACACACACACACAAAGTGCAACACACAACAAAAACCTCTTCCCTACAGCTGTAACTCATTCCCGATCTCCGCGTTTCTATCAGGTGAAACAACATTTTTTAAAACAGGAATAAAACAACAGTACGTATTGATTGAAACTCGACACCCTTTCAGGCCAGCCAGGCTGCCATGAAACTTCAAAGCACATTCCGACAGCTGGCTGGCAAAACCACAAGGCAAAGGAATTTGCGTGCGCGTGTAGATTGCTATGATTAGTCTGTGACAGACAGTTCATGACCTCCAAGAATGCGCCAGTACGCGCGATTTCTTCTGTTGATTGGTCTCTCTCTCTGAGCTCTCTCCACCCCTCCCCATTCCCCAGTCTGGCACACCTTGGCATCGTGGGATTTTTTTTTTCTTGGTGAACTTGGAGTTCACTCTTTACTACTCTATCTGAATATGCGCTGCCTAGCTATGTATACTCGTGGCCGCTGCGCTGCGGAGGCAGTCGGGACGGTAAAAGCCGGTCGGGCGTACATGTACGTACACGTTGTCTCGTATCTCGGAAAGATACTTTGAGTTTGAATCAGATATATCGGGACGCGAGTGAACTGAAGGTATGATATTTGAGATCAGGAAAGTTGTTCAAGCTTATTAAAGAGACTTTGAGAAAGGGCATATCATATGTCATAAATTATAACTTTCATGCTAAAAGGGCACAACGGCCCCAAGAAAAAGGGCACATTTTTTTTGGCCGTAACTTTGATCAAAAAACAAAAGGCATTGCGGCCAACGAGAGGGGCACCGACGGCCATGGCCGTCGGTGGCCGTCGGTTAATTCGAGGCCTGGGATTATCCAATTTTCCCCAAACTTTCACTGATGTGTTCTACTAATATTGTCAAACCACATATATATGAAGGTGGACTTGTCCTTTAAGTGTATCTGTACTAAGAAAATCTCTCTCTCTCTCTATATATATATATTTTTTTTTTTTTGCCATTGTAGCTTATTGCATAATTGGTAATGTCTCTGAAATCTCAGTGTGAGGTTGTTCCCATACAGAGATATCAAATTACAAAGATCAGTCCCAACACATCTAAAGATACAGGTGCTTACATTACTTCCTGTACAAACTTTGATGTTTGGTTTCACTTTATGTGTGTATGTGTACATGCATCTGGATGCTGACAAGCAATGGGCAGCATGTGATGCATCACGCGTTACCCTGGGGTACCGTAGTACCCCGGGTAACCGCGTTGTGTAGCGCCACCTCACGTCCACTTGAGGACAGCCAGAGAAAAATGCATGCACTGTGTGTGCGTGTACATAGTCATTCCCATGCCGCTGCATGTTATACTATGCGTGCATGGAAGCTGTGATACCACTAGCGTGTGCTTTAGTGCAGTGCAGTAGCTAGCGCGCGCTAGCTCCAGCACCAAAATAATTTCCTCTTTTTGGCACCCAGGGTACAACCTTTTTTAAAAAATAAATAATTCAACAAAATGGCTGATTTTTGTTTGGTATCCCGGGATACCATTTATGTCATCATGTGTTGTCATGTCGATGCAGCAGTGACTTAAGAGAACCAACAGGCCTGGCCGGATGCAACTTGTTTATCTTGCAGACATTGGAGTATTAGTACTTTGTTATCTATTTGCTCAGGTGTTTATCTGGCAAGTAAATTGTCCCAATTCTATAACACAGATGACGCACATGTCTTTTCGTGCGTCAGTTGGAATAGTGTGCAGGCGGTAACTACAGAATTTAGCCTACACCCACTTGGCTTTGCCTTATGGGTTAAGCATTCCACAGTAACCTTATGCACACAATTCCAACTGATGCACTCAGACCTGTGCATCATTTGTATACTGCTTTCCATTTCTTACTGTGCTTAATACTTAACATCAAAGCTGAAAGTAATGGGAAGGGGGGGGGGGGGAGAGATATGGCGAGAGAGAACATTCCAATAAAAGCATATGGTCAAAATGTTCCACTTACAAATTTCTCCTCCTTCATCCCAAGTTTGAAGAAGTACATATACGGTCTCGTTTCTCCATCTGGGTAGTACATCAGTGGTATCATTGCTTCCTCGTTATTGCTCTCCAGCTGGTAAAACGCAAAGGCCTTCTCCTCAAAAGGTTTTAGGATGTGTTCTTCCAAGACTGATGACATGTGATCCTTGAAGTTCTGTAACTCTGCTTCTAACTGCTCTGCCTTCTCTGTCTGACCTTCTTCCTTCAGCCTCGCCAGTTCTTCTTTCCTTGCATCCATCACTCTGCAAGCAAATTGAGGCAGGGTTAACACATGGCATTGAGACTCCTAGAGAAAACCATGCCACGAAGCATGTATACTATTTATAAGATCTGTCTGTATTATCTTCTGCCTCTCTGATTGCCTGTGTGCACTCTCCTCATAAGTACCATCAGGGTTCGAAATTGGCGATGGTCCGCTGGCCATTGGCCACCCAAAATCACGTCGGACTAGCTAAAAATCATAAAATTCTGAAGTTACTAGTCCGTCTGGCTAGCTAAAATTTTGCTACAGTGTCAAAATTGATTCTAAGTAGTCTGCCTGGCTAGGTAAAAAAAAAAGTTAAGTGCGACCCCTGACCATGCTCTATCTTAACTAGAGCATGTCAGGTAAAACAGTAAAAAGAACCAGAGATCAAATCTCCAGAAACGTGAACTGAATGAAAGCAGTAATTACTACTGTAAAAGTAGTTAGTTTCGTGCGAGTTATTTTTCACACTCGGCAGGGTAAGATGAATTTCAAGTGCTTTTCATTCCGCAGAATGAAGACATAAGTGGAACATACTGGTATGACATTCAAGTGATTGCATTTTATTCTGATATCTAAGTGATTGTGTATTAATTATACTGATTGGCAAGTTTGCACATATCTGCAAATATGCTGTTAATAAACCGCCTAAACATTAATCTATTTATTCTTCTGTGTGATCACTCTCAGTGTGATTTTGGTCGTAACAGTTTTTATCAGAAGTGTAAGAAATATTGCCCTGAATTTTTTTTTGTTTTTGTTCTTTTTTGAAAAAAAAAGAGACAGCCTCAATGTACTTCAGTTGTATCAACATACCACTTATAAATGAAAGAATTTTACAAATTCTAGCATTTGATACTAAATTTGTCCCTGTAGCTCATACATTTTTTGAATTGTTGCAATTATATGATTTTTAAGAAATTAGTCATTTTTTGTGGCATTGCAAATATGCCTTGTTTGATTAAGTTTATGCATTAGGGCATCTCCAAGATATGAAGAACTAGAAATGTCGCTATGGCGACTGGTATGCCTCCGCCATCATGCATGGTTCTCCTCATAGGTGTATAGTACAATGTCTTCACAAGATGACAGGTTTGTCACAAATGTGTTGAATGTTCACTTTCTTTGAATTAGGTTTGCTATACCGTATGTCCCCCCCCCCCCAAAAAAAAAAAAAAAATAAAAATAAAAATTACAACGGGACCCTCCACAACGATAACCTTAAAAACAGTGAATCAATCCAAATACAATTTCAGGGTATGAAATTATAACTCATTGCCCACATCTTACAGAAAGCCCCATTCAATTCGCTTCATTGGTCAACGAGAAATGAGGAATTTTGATGAGCATGTCAGGAATCTCTTCCCTCCAAGTTCTGTCTATTGTGTTCACACACAAGAGCATCCAAGTGCTAACCTTGGAAGAATCAGTAATTTTTTTTGGGGACATACTGTATTGTCTAAAGAGTGCAGGTATGTATGTATTTGGGGATTTGAGGATTTTTACTTGACTTTTGACCCTTTTATAAGTTTATGCATTGAGTAATTTTCAAGGTATGAAGAAAAAGTATACTTTCAGTACAAGATAGAAAAACGTTTACATTTTAGCCCGGCCTTTAGGTTAGGGTTCTTCATTTTTTCCTCGACGTTCCGCACGATGTACCGCAATCGCAAAAAGCTATCGACTGTTTTCTTTCAAGTCTCCTGCATCTTTTGACACCAGATTTGCGATGCCCGGGCGCGTGGTTCCGAAGTTACGAATAAATATGTACATGCATGTCAGACCAAAAATTGCTCAAAAATGTGAATTCATGTACAATTTAAATGCAAACTGTGCTAACAGGCAAATTTCATAATCTAAGCATGATTATTTTGGGGTTTTATTGATTAAAATCAATGAATAACATATTTTCTTGTACGGAGCGACGTTGTGGACAAATTTCATCCAAAAAAACAATGAAAAACATGAAGTCGAAAAAACAAAGAAATACATAAGAAATAAAAAAAAAAAACAATACTTACGAAATGTCAATAATCAGATGGCAACTCAAAACAGAGGTGACTTTTTACAACTGAAAAACTACTTTCTTAAATACAGCATGGTTTTCAAAAACTGCAATCCTAATATATAATGCTCAAATTGTGGATGGAAATTAAACAAAAAATTATCCACAGTTGCCAAGACTACCAGTATCATAAAAATACTTCCACATAACCATTTTGCCACTTCTCTGAGTGGCGTTGTTGCTGCCGACTTAATAGCACAGTCATTCATATCGTAAGAGGCAGAATTCAAAGCTTGGGAAAATGATACTGTACGAGCTGAAATTTTCGAAGCGGTTTCATTTTCGCGAATTTCGCGAATCACCTTTGAACCGCAAAAATAACAACACGCGAAAATAACAAAGTTCAGTTAGACCCTCGCAACCGCAAAATTAACAACACGCGAAAATGTCCTCCAAGTAGCAATTTGCGAAAGTATCTGAACGCGAAAATTTCAGCTAGTACAGTACAGTATGCAATTTATGAGTCTCATTTTCACTCATTAAAAACAATGTTCCTGGAAAAAAATAATCAAGGATTAGTAATGTATGTACCATAAGTGTAAGGATTTTTGTGTGATGAAATTTTTTTTTTTAGTGTAATAGTGATAATTGTTAGTGAAATTTTCCATCATTTCTTAGTAGTTTAAATCTTGGTATGCTAACTCAACACTAAAATGTTATAAAATTGTATTTGCCAAAGGTTTGAACCATTTTGATGAAAATAAGTCTCTGTTTAGAGTTTCCCATTTGTTTTGTACATAGTGCTTATCCTTCTATCCCATCACGCAACGTGACTGAATTTGACATCTTTTGAGGGAATTACTTAAAAATAAAATCCATTAGATCTATACAATGTACATTGTATGTTAGCTCTTTTGTTGTAGGGAATAATAGCAAACAAACACGACATTGTATGGTAAGTCTGGCTTATCAAATTTAATATACTTCTCCTTTGAATCTTCTTTACAAAAACCAGTGATTTTTTCATGATGTCCCGTCGCGTCAGTAAAATTTGTTGCCATGGATGTCTGCCTTGTTTATAGTGCACTTCCATGCTTTTGTGTAAGCTTGATACATATGTAGGGATACATGGCTGCTATCATGTTGACATTTCTTTTTGTGAGCAAAAAAGTCTCTCCCGTCGCGGTCCCTTGATTTTTGGATCAGACCCCACAGTACTGTCAGCCAAACACAAATGAGTTAATAGAGTAGTAGCACCAAAGCCTTTGGAGTAATCTGTCAATCAAAATAGGGCCGACTAAATTGGCCAGAGCAATGGCGTCGCAGGCTTTGGGCCAATTAAATTGGCCTGTGACAGAGGTAGGGTTAAGGGTATTTATACAACCACTGGGCACCCCTAACTCTTTTTCACCATAACCACTGAGAACTTGTTGGGCTAAAAACTCACCTCTTTAGGTACGGTTTGATTAACTTTTTGTATTGCTTTAAGGTGAATGGGGCAACCTCTGTCATGCGAGCCTTCATGACCACATCAATGCCAGTGACACTTGAATCATCCAGTCCCTCAGCCGCTTCCTCTGCAGAGGCGTTTCCTCCGATCATTGAATCATCGATGTCATTGCTCTCTGTTATTCGCTGAAAGAAAACATGAAAGAACACTTGCCTTGGATTGCTAATTATCCAAACACATACAAAAAACATATCATAGGTATATTGCACTAGTAGCAAACATGAACAGAACACATGACTTTCCTCATTTCTGCCATTTATTTCCAAGACTCAGGAAATGTCACTATGGCAACTGGTATGCCTCCATCATTATGCATGGTTCTCCCAATATGTCTATAAAATACCTTGACAATGTGTGATAACCATTTCATATAACTGGCAAAATATCAAAATCACACCTTTTTCACAAGTGTGTTGAATGTTCGCTTTCCCTGAACTGGGTTTAATTGGATGAATGGCTATTTTGCTTAACAGAGTAGGAATTTGAGAATTTTAGGATTTTTACTCAATCTTTGACCCTTTTATAAGTTTATGCATTGAGTAATTAATCTCAGAGGTATTGTGGAAAAGTGTAATTTTAGCATTAAAGATAATAAAAAGTTTCGGTACCTCAAAAGTTTCCCTGAATTTCCTTGTCTTGGTTTGTGTTTCAGGTTAAAGTACGTTGTCTGTGAGAATTACTCGCCCCAAAGTGCTCTCATGTCTTAGTAATCATGCAATAATGGTTTCGTACCAGAGCCGTCGTGGTACCGCGGCGAAAATTATAGTACAATGTATGTGTATTGTACGAAACCACTGACTGCGACCAGCACCGTGCAGCCCCATACGCATAGCTAACAGCAACCAGCAGCCCCATACGCATAGCATAATGGGGCTTCGCATTGTAGCATTCAGGGTCATGAAAGAATTAGTATCGCGGGTAACAGTCGATTTAAAATCCAAAAATTTCTTCAATTTGAAGACTTACCAACTAAGTTGAAGTATTGAAAACAGGCTTCGGACAACGTTTGGTTCTGCCATTAGTCCCTTTCTGTTCGAATTGATGACTGAATGTGACTCAGTCGAGAGGACCTTGGGAGAGCTACATACACTGAATACTACGGCCAGCGCATGCGCACACAAACATCTTATCCGTTCATGGATTTGAAATCTGTGTGCATGCATGTGATGTGTTCTCATGCACTGGCTGTAGTATTCAGTGTACGTAGTTCTCCCAAGGTCCTCTCGACCGAGTCACATTCAGTCATCAATTCGAACAGAAAGGGACTATTGGCAAAACCAAACGTTGCCCTAAGCCTGTTTTCAATACTTCAACTTAATTGGTAAGTCTTCAAATTGAAGAAATTTTGGGATTTTAACTTGACATGTACCCGCGATACTAAATCTGTCATGATATTGAATGCTACAAAGCGAAGCCCGATTACGCTATGTGTATGGGGCTGCTGGTCGCAGTTAATTGCATGATTACTAAGACAAGAGAGCACTTTGGGGCGAGTAAGTCTCACAGTGTTAGTTATATGAAAGGTACTTTAACCTGAAACACAAACTAAGACAAGGAAATTCAGGGAAACTTTTGCGGTACCAAAACTTTTTATTATCTTTGAATAGTAGAATTTTAGCATTTAAACCTGGCCTTTGACCCTTAACCTTTTGACTCCATGACCCTAAAATTCCCAAGAGAACCACTCTCGGGCAGTACATGCATACGAGAAGTTTTATCAGGATACCTTGAGCCACTTCCAAGATATGGAGAAGTCCTAAGTAAAATTAAGAACTTTCACTTGACTTTGACAGTGTTGCACACTAGCCCATATTTTTCTATTGGTCCGACTTGTATGTCAGACCAGTAGGTACCCAGTTTTTCCATAATTTTTTAATGTTCTATTCCTGAAAATGTTATATTACTGGTAGACAGTGATTTTTACTAGTCAGGGATGGTCAGACCAGTGTCAGTGTGCAGAATTGCCTTTGACCTTTTGGCTTTAAACTACATTGTATCCCAGAGAAAACTCTATTGGGTATTGTATACATCAAGTTTCAAGAAAACACCTATGGGTATTGCACTGATGTGAGGGAAATAGAGAGATTTTGATGGTTAACCTTGACCTCTGACCTTTGGCCCATGACCTCAAAATTTCCAAAATAATAACTGCCAGGTGGTACAAGCATATACTAAGTTTTATGAAGATACCTTGAACCATTTCTAAGATATGGAGAAAAAAGTAAAATTTTACATTTTCACTTGACATCTGACCTCACGGACCGAAACATACTCTAGATAATCTTTATCAGGCAATACATACTAGGTTTCAAGAAAGTACCTTCAGGCATTGCATAGATATGGGGAAAATAGTGACATTTTTAGCATTTGACCTTGACCTTTAACCTTGAGCATGTGCACCCAAAAGTTGATCCAGATTCTATCCCCCTAGGGATGCTATCTACCACATTTGGTGAAAATCAGTAGTGAAGTTTCTAAGAAGATGATGAAAATGTAAAAAGTTTATGGAAGCCAGACGGCGGAAGAAGAGCTATCAAAATAGTTCACTTGAGGCTTCTGCTCAGGTGAGCTAAAAATTGACATTTTAACCTTTACACATGACCTTTGACCTTTAAACTCATGACCCGAAACTCTCTTTAAAGAATCTTTATTTGGTACAGGTAGTACATGTATCATATACAAAGTTTCAAAAAATACCTCCCGGGATTGCACAGACATGGGGGAAATCATAAAATTTTGAGCATCTGACAGTGATCTTTGCCTGTTAACCTTGGGCATGTGCACCCAAAAGTTGATAGACACAACTTTGCCCACTTATTAATACACATGCCAAGATTCATTAGGCCAAAAAAAAAAAAAATTGTTGCATTGGCGTAACCCGCCCGACCCTATGTTTTTTTATTATTTTTTTTTGCTATCGATATCAAATATCTTGTTGATTGCGATCGCGATCGCACAAACCCGGAAGTGGAAACGGCTCTGGGGATATCGGATGTACGAGGGAGAGATCTAGCGCCTCGCATAAGCCTTCCTTGATCAGTACGTCATCTGTTTCCAACACGGACACGTACTCTAACAAGATTTATTCAGTGTATACGTAGCATTCAGACTGCGATGTATTGTGCACAGTTTTGCCATAGGTTTCTTGTGTGGAGAACTTACACGAATCTGTATATGTGGGACTGTAATAGAGATCGCCGTGTGCAATGAAAAGATCGTACATATGGGTCAATTTGCATCTATCTTATCTAAGTCAAAATAGTAAAATATGAAGTGAAAACATTCAGGATAGGGATTTCAACATCTTTAAATTCTGTGAAGGGGTATAATTCCAGTAATATCGGCCTCATAAATGATTTGTAGAACAGATGAACACAGCACATTCGGTGCAGCAGTTGTAACTGTTTACTGTGCTGAGCACGAGTTTTACACGTAAAATGCAGGTAGCAAAAAAAAAAAAAAAAAACGCCCGACCGACCCTATTTGAAAATCTCATGTTACGCCAATGCAACATTTTTTTTTTTTTTTGGCCTTAGGATACCTCAAACTGTTTTTTGGTTACGCTGTCCACAGAATTGATTATGGACGAAAGGACCGATGGAAGGACAACCCAAAAACATAATGCCTCCAAAAATGGGTACCTACCGGACTGAAAGACAAACTGGGTGCAGCCCTGCTTTTAATTATATTACACATACCTTTCCATGGATTCGTATCAATAATCCCTCTCCAATTGTCTCAATCTTAAAGGCATCACTGAAGAGTTCATCTCCTATATTGCACAGAAAAACAAACAAATGAAACATTTTACAATATCTTTGTGCATTCACATAAAGCTTGCATGGTCTCCCATATCAAGCAAATGGAACTGACAAGTCAAATCTACATACTGTACATGTACATCTTTAATACATTTTATTACTTTTCTGAACTCGAGCAATAAAACTGACTGAAGGGGTGTAGTCATTTTGTGACAAAAGAGAGATGGAATTGTCTCCCTTGAATGAGGAATATGTTCTTTTTCCATAATCATATAAAATACACAAATAGGTATAAAAGAAAAAAAAACTAATGGGATGAGTTCATTGGAACTGTTGAGCAGAAATTAACCTTGCAGTGATGAGCAAATAACCATCTCAAAGGGTAAAATGTTGTTACTTATATTAACACGAGATATATCTGCATGCATTACTGAGCTACAGTACAAACTGAACTATAGAGGAAACTCATATGAGGTCGGGACCAAGCAGTTTTCCTCGTTATAGCTGATATCTCATTATATCAGTTGGCATGGGGGGGGGGGGGGAGGGGAAATAACAAAGACAGTAATTTGTGCATGTGGGACTACTGCACAAATCACATTTCAATTAATTGATAATATGTTACTGTGTGTGAGAGAATTACTCACATTTATGTGTAAAATATGTCTTTCACCAATGAAATATGCTTTCTTGTTGAATGTTCAAATGTGTAAATGTATAGCTACTGTAATGTGCAATCATGTCAAGACCATCTTTGAATTGGTACTGTGTATATACGTACAATGTAGTTTTGGCAAGTGTGTCGTGTGTAGAAGATTTGAACATGTTTGCATACTAGCAATGCTGTGTGACACACTTTGTATGAATGAATTAATTAATCTACTATCAAATATCAATGATACATTAATTTGATAAATCACAATGATACATTTGTCATTCCATATATCAGGTATATCTTGGTAAAGGGTGCTAACAAATAGCATGTGCTAATCAAGGTTAGCCCTATAAGGTTGATCAAAAGAATCAAATCAGCAAATTGACTGAAAATATACAGTTCATCTCTCACATCTCAAAAATAACAAGAGACCCGCGGGTCTAGCGCTCACCTGAGTATCGCAAGTTCACCTTTCACGCAGTCACTAATCTAAATTATTCACAGCTCTACTAAAATTTGACCAGGCTTCTCAAGTAGAAGATGAAAATGTACAATAAGGGCCGAAATTTTTAAAGATTCCTTCATTTGGGGGGATTGGGGGCCCCCTGGGGCCCTCTGGGTGGGGCATGGTGCCCATTTTGATAAATTGAGATCCTGACCCCCTAGGGATGCTACCTGCCAAGTTTGACGAAAATCCATCATGAGGTTTTCAGGAAGAAGATGAAAATGTACAATTCAGGCCCCCATTTGGACCTTCCCAACCCCCCCCCCCCCCCCCTGCCCCCAAGAGGGGCACCCCTGGATTTGCTATGAACAAACTTGAAACTACAGTCATTAATGTACTCACTCATAGTATTATCTTAGCTCTATAACTTCTGATTCTAGAGAAGATTTTTAAAGATTCCTTCATTTTGGGGGGTTTGGCCCCGCTGGGGCCCCTGGGTGGGGCATGGTGCCCATTTTAACAAATTGAGATCCTAACACCCTAGGGATACTACCTGCCAAGTTTGGTGAAAATTGGTCATGGGGTTCTCAAGAAGAAGATGAAAATGTATAATTTAGGCCCCATTAGGACCCCTCCCCACCCCCCTCCCCTGGGTCCCAAGGGGGGCACCCCTGATTCTGCCATGAACAAACTTGAAACTACAGTCATCAATGTACTAACTCATAGTATTAACTTAGCTCTATCACTTCTGGTTCTAGAGAAGAAGATTTTTACAGATTCCTTAATTTTGGGGGGTTTGGGCCCCCCTGGGGGCCCCCTGGGTGGGGCATGGTGCCCATTTTAACAAATTGAGTTCCTAACCCCCTAGGGATGCTACCTGCCAAGTTTGATGAAAATCGGTCTTGGGGTTTTCAAGAAGAAGATAAAAATGTAAAAGTTTACGCACGACGGACGACGCACGACGCACGACGGACGACGCACGACGGACGACGCACGACGCACGACGGACGCCGGACGAAGGGCGATCGCAATAGCTCACTTGAGCCTTTGGCTCAGGTGAGCTAATAACACAAATACTATTTTCACAATAAGAATAACAGTGATAATGATGATGATGACAATAAGAATAACAATAATAATAATGATAATAATAACACCAAATATCAAATGAGCTTAAAACCAATAACAAGGCAAGTGACAAATTGTGTCTCGCCCATTCGCGTACAAGGAATTAATATTTTTTATAACTCAGAAGTTAACCAGAAGTTAATCGACCTGCTTATGACCTTTGACCTTGTGGTGACCTTTAACACCCCAAGGGACATTTACCATCCAAGTTTGGTCACAAATGGACAAAGGGATCAAAAGTAATGAGCCATAATCGAAACGTGCCATAAAAACACATTGGGCCCTAAAAATTTGTTGACCCCTTTCTGTGACCTTTGACCTTGTGATGACCTTAAACTCCCCAAGGGACATCTACAATCCAAGTTTGGTCACAAACGGACATAGGGATCAAAAGTTATGAGCCACAATCAAAACGCGCCCTAAAAACATAACATTGGGCCCTAAAAGTTTGTTGACCCCTGTCGGTGACCTTTGACCTTGTGACGACCTTCACATCCCCAAGGGACATCTTCCATCCAAGTTTGGTCACAAACGGACAAAGGGATCAAAAGTTATGAGCCATAAACAAAATGCGCCCTAAAAACTTGGGCCCTAAAAGTTCGTTGACCCGTCTGTGACCTTTGACCTTGTGGTTACCTTCAACTTCCCAAGAGACATCTACCATCACCCAAGTTTGATTGCCATTGTAGCAACATGTGATGAGTTACGTGTGATAAGAGTCTTGCAAGTAAACTTTAACGTATGACCTCAAATGACCTTTGACCTTATCATGTGATCTCTTACGGCACCATAACATGAAGGTACCCCCAGTGCATCCATCACCCAAGTTTGATTGCCATTGTAGCAACATGTGTCGCGTTACGTGTGATAAGAGAGTCTTGCAAGTAAACTTTGACGTATGACCTCAAATGACCTTTGACATTATCCTGTGACCTCCAACGGCACCATAACATGAAGGTACCCCCAGTGCATCTATGACCCAAGTTAGGTTGTAATCCAAGCAACTTATGTGAAGTTATTTGTCAAAAGAGAGTCTTGCAGGTAAACTTTAACATAGAAAAGAGAGTCTTGCACATACTCTTTAATATATGACCTCAAATGACCTTTGACATCATCACATGACCTCCGACAACACCATAACATGAAGATACCCCTAGTGCTTCTATCACCCACGTTTGGCTGCCATTGCTGTAACAGTTGCCAAGTTATGCATCATAAGAGAGTCTTGCAGGTAAACTTTAACATTTGTGACGGACGACGGACGGACGACGGACGGACGACGAACGGAGGACGGACGACAGGCGGATGACGGACGGACGACGGACGGACGACATTTGGAGCCCTTAGTCTCGCCTTCACCTCCGGTGGGCAAGACAAAAATGAATGACCGTCATGAATTTTTCTGAAATGTCCAGATAATTAGCCTACCCTACTTGGATGGTGTAGAATTTTAGAAAAAAAAACTACTGCAACAATGTCAGAATAACATTTTGTGAGGAACACTTTCACAAGCAGGGGAAACTAGAAATGTCGCTATGGCGACTGGTATGCCTCCGCCATAATGCATGGTTCTCCTAATAGGTGTATAGTACAAAGTCTTCACAATGTGCGATGACAATTTCACATAACTGGCAAAATATTGAAATGACAGGTTTGTCACAAATGTGTTGAATGTTCACTTTCCTTGAACTAGGTTTGCTATATTGTCTTAGAGTACAGGTACATGTATTTGGGGATTTGAGGATTTTTACATGGCTTCTGATCCTTTTATCTGTTTATGCATTGAGTTATTTTCAAGTCATGAAGGAAAGTGTAATTTCAGTATAAAATAGAAAAAAAAAATCATTTTAGCCTGGCCTTTGACCCTTAACCTTTGACCTTCTTGCAGAAAATTCCCCTGAGAATCTCTATCAGGTAATACATAAAATGTTGCATGTTCGTTGTGCTTTACGCGCATGTGCTTATACTCGCTACCTACGGTACTGTACTCACCCATTCTTAAAAACTGCTTGAGTTCAGTTACAAAAAGCTGTGAAAATCTACGAGAACCTATGTCGTGATTGTCATGTGCAGTTATGAAACAAATATTGTTCTATTGCCTTTGGTGGAAGAATCAAAGAGTTGTAAAAACACGCTGAACACTGTCACTACGCAAATCGTATGGCTTTGCATTATTTTGACAAGGCCTCGTGGCTGAAAAATGAGATTAACTCGCCACACAGAACATTGTGAGTTCAAACGGGTGAATGCACGTACGCGAGACCGTACATGAGAAGTGGATACCCCACGTTGTCTCGCACTCACTCTTTTGCTCGCAATTAGTCTCTTTTCCAAACAGACAGGAGAGTACGTTGTGTGCGGTGGTGGTGCATGGCCTCGCGATCCTGAAAGCCGAATCGGCGTTTGCCCCCTTTTAATAATAATAATAATAATAATAATAATAATAATAATAATAATAGTGGCTACTTGTATAGCGCACAGGTCCACTTTTCAGTGCTCATGGCGCTTCAAAAATGAACAAATATCATATATTTACATGCATATACATATTCAAACATTTCAAAAAAGAAGAAAATGGTAAACAAAAGCAAATATATACCAAATAAAGAATACAACATATATCAATTAAAAATACAATATTGATCCAATATTAATGACATACAGCAATTACAGTCCTCAGTATGAAAGTCCCATAGTCCTTTGCGCGATCAGCAATAAAGGGTATTTGCGAAAAGGTCTATTGCATTGCTTTCTCGGCGAATGAAGAAGCATTATCCCAGCCGAGCATGACAGCGTGAGAGCGAAAGGCAAAGGGCCTTGTCCAAAGGTGAAAAACATTGCACCTTTCCTACATATATTCATATCGCCACTGCGCTATGTGCCTTCACAAAGGTTGTTTCGAAAAATGAAGGGAAGAACGGGGAGAATGGAGATGGACTCATAGAAAAACGTTTTTTCAAGACCATGGCATGGGATCAGTCTGGAAATTAGCAAGTAAACGGCAGGTAAGAATTAGATTAGAGACGTATGTAGAGTATAATGCACTTGTCAATGTAATGATGCACCCTGCTATCCCCGGACATGGGTGTGTCATTTCCTGGTTTGGTCAGTCAAATCTGTGACCGAAGTGTGCGTCACTTTCCCAGGTTTGTCCGTCAATTTTTGACAGAGGGGTGCGTCAAAATCCCATCATTGTCCATCAAATTTTTGACCGAGGGGTGCGTCATGGTATGTCACTTGGCTATACAAAGTATATGGAAAAAGACAGTGATAAACTTAACTGCACACATTATTGCACGCTGCAGGATACCGCAAGTGAAATTACAATGACCGCTTCCCCGTGGCAAGTGAAAATCAAAGTCGGGGAGCATTTTGGAATAAGAGAGGAAAATGCTCGCCCGAATCTGGAAAGCAAATAATTTACAAGCCACCCCTTTTCCTCACATTTTCTGGCCCATTTTCCCTCCAACAAACCCATGAAATCATGCAATGCCAGCTCAAACCTGAATGACTGTTAAGCCATGTAACGATTTCAACCTTACTGTCGAACACTTACTTGAAGAAGCCCTATTGCATACTGCGATGCAACACCAACCCTCATTGCTATTGAAGAAAGTTCGTTTATATTCCATGACAATGTGCATCTAAATAATGTTCTGTGGTGACAAAAACAAATATTTTGACAGTAAAAGAAGCGGCGGCAGAAGGAACTGCCTGCCGCATGCCGTTTTCTGCTTGCGGCAATGCCATACCTGCAGTAGCAGGTAAGTCGAGTGGTGACTCGCTATGCACAGCGTGCTAGACGTGTACGTAGAAAACAGTAGACTTAAACTTAACCAAAAATAAAAAAGAAAAGAAAAGAAAAAAGAGACTACCGACACCAACGAAAGAAACTGCGCGTACTGGCGCATTCTTGGAGGTCATAAACAGTCTGGGGCCTGGGGGATGAACAGGGAAAGAATGTTAGCTCAAGTCGAAGCCCCAGGGCGAAGACCCAGCCAGGATTACAAATGTTATGATTCTTTATTTATTTCATTTATCTGGTCTCAAATAAGGCTATATTTTTTTTTCATGTCTTATCAGAATTATCTGTACTAACCAATAAAAGAAATAAGTCAACGATAACTTATTTCCTCTTTTGAATACTTTTGGATTCTGAATTGTCCGCCCATTGCTCGATTGAAGAAAGAGAAAAAAAAAAAGATGTTTACTATTGTTTGTTTCTCTGAAAGCTCTTCGTTCTGAAGGTTCATTAAGGCAACAAAGAAAGAATATTTAAAGTTAATCTGAAAATGAATTATGATTCGTTTTCAGATTAACAAAACTTTTTTTTTTTTCAGAATATGAATGCAGCAAATGACATTTTCGGAAGAAAAACATGGGCACAGGGATTTTGCGCTTTTCAAATTCGAAATAACAAATCATCAGAATATGAACCCTTTTTTTAATTCTTTAGGGAATGATAAATACCGTGCACACAAGAAATTAATGAAACTAAGAAATAAATCTCATTCTTGAACTAAATGTTACCTCCCGTCTACATGTATATAAGTCCTTCTGAAGTAGCCTATCACATATCCAGCGCCATGTTTTCAAAAGCCCACTATGTACAGGTGCAAAAAAGTGGGGGTCGAGCCCCCGGTTCCGCCGGCCCTGCTATATCACTCACTCCCGCTAAAAAAAGAGGAAAGGATGTAAAAACATTAATTTAACTTGTTTCTTGCCTTTCAAAAAAACACTCCCTTCTATGTTCTACATGGACCCTGAGAAAAAAAAATGTTTCTGTTGGTTAAAGTTCGATACTCTGTTAACGTTCGTTTATTAAAAAAAAAAGAAGAAGATTCGCGATTCCGAAGGTTCCTAAATCGGAATAAAAAGAAACTGGAAAAAAAAAAATTTCTTTCAAAGGGTTTTTCGATCAAAAACAAAAGAAGATTTGGTAATCTGAATGTTCGTTTATCCAAAGACGAAATGTATAATTAGTTGTGCACTACTTCAACTTCACTGGTAAGTCTTCAAATTGAAGAATTTTTTCGCTTCTAAGTTGATATTTGTCCGCGATACTAATATTACTACTCAGTCATCACCATGGTCATGATCCTGAATGCTACAGTCCGCATGGGGCTGGTCGCAGTACTAAGGGTAGGTCTAGTGCGGGTGCGTCATTACATAATATATTGACAAGTGCATAAAAGGAAGCCTTTTGCTGGTGAAATACGCAACTTTAATAGAGCCGCGAAAAATTGGGTTTGTCTTCCAACGTTCAGTGACAGCACTCTGTCAACTCGGGGCGCTCCTACCAGTATAACTGTGGACAAAGAGCGCCCGGGTTTTTAATAGGTCTATGATAATCGTACACCTAGTTGCAAGCAAGTTGTAGTACACGTATACATATTACAATGACAACAATTCGATCTATCGACAGGGCACAGCACTGAGCATACGCTCATGCACGGTGCAGAGTACAGGAGTACTCGTACTAGCCACAGATTCTGATACTAAAGTGTAAATAAAATTGACATTATCATAAAATACAAAAACTTCAAATTATACAGTTCGAGTAGCTCAATCATTTCTAAATGAGAATTACCAGAAAAGATGTCCTTGTACACTATCATTTTGCTAGGATGAAGTGGATTCCAGGGCGGGTCACAAGACTTCGTAGACACTAAACGTGTTACGTCGACGAAAAGAATGATTCAATTGGTGATCGTGATGTGATACACGGGACGGTTGCACGCACTGTGTGTTTACACCGCCGCCGCGCCGGTATACCAAGGAGGTACTAGGCGAGCTATACACTGTACGTACATGTATTACGCACTTCCGCACATAGAGTCAAAGTACAGTACATGACTATTGTACTGTATGTGCAGCAGCTGTCATGTGCAGTTCAATACATTGTATTAATTTTGTCGCTTGAGCAAGTAAAGGGAAAACATAATTATTATAGTATGTACAATGTACTGTGTTCGTCTGAAGAGCATGGCCAGACATAGAAAGAAAGAAAGAAAGAAAGAAAGGGCGCCAAAGAAAGAAAGAAAGAAAGAAAGAAAGAAAGAAGAAGAAGAAGAAGAAGAAGAAAAACGTTTTTTTTTTACCAAAAGTCTCTTTACTGTGGGAAGGGGTACTATAGTACCCCGATCACCCTCCCCCATTCTGACCCGCTCGCTCGCTTCGTTCCTTCGCCAAGGATCTAACGCATTGAACCCTATTTTGACTTCAGTGATCTCACATAAAAATAACATAAAAACATGAAATGTACCCCCTTCAGTTATATAAGCATAGTTCTTCGCAGAGATAATTTTTTACTGTGTTTAATTCCCTAAAATTTGGCTTGTAAATGCTCTATAAACGCGACTTTTATACTCTATTTTTACAAAAAGTCCCTACCGTGGGAGGGGGTATCCCCCTCTCACACCGTCCCCCTCCTCCCTCGCCGAGGATCTCACACCGTCACATTTAAGATTAAGTGATATAACAACTCACAAATATATACAAACATATTAAAGCCACAGAATAATTTTAGTGGAATCCCTCAAGAAGCGCAGCAACCACACCCCAGAGACCAAAAAAATTGACACCATTTTATTGCCCCCCCCCCCGAGTCAATTTAAAAATCTATTTTATCGGTTAGTGATATATGACCACAAGAGGGAGCAGTAATTTTTTTTTTTTTTTTTTGAACTTTGTGGTATGGTCTCAAAACCCTCACTTCTCCACAGGTAAGGACCCTTTCAAAAGGAGAGTTTCTAATTTTTACCATAAACCAGAATTATACAGTGGCTTTAACATACATGGATGGATTCTAAGTGCACACACACACACACACACACACACACTACCTATGAAGTTTTAAAGCAAAACATAATTGGCATTTAGACTATGTTACTCAAATGGAAAGCGATGAGATGAAGTCATGTATCTAGAATTCAAAAGGAGCAGCATCAATGAGACTGAGAATATCGATGAAGCAAATACTTCCGAGTCAACACTTTAAATCTGGAAAAAGTGGTACTATCTTTAACATCTGAGGGTAACACGTTCCATTCTTTTATGCAAGACACATAAAAAGAATTTAGGGCAATACTGGTAGATATACATAAGGTAGATGCAGAAGGTTTTTCTGACGTGTATCATGGGAATGAACAACTGAGTTTTTGACAAACAAATCCAAAAATAAGGAGGGAGAACTAACTCGTTTAGAGGTAAACAACGCAGCTGTAAGAACTGGGGGGCACTTGGCCTAGTAAAGTGTGAGCTTGTTATTAGCCTGATAGGTCTTTTTTGTACAATAAACAATTTATGAAGATGGCTGTTATAAGTATTACCCCAAGCAACATTACAATACATCAAGTGAGGCATTATGATGCTATTATACAGTGTAGTCAAAACACTTTTAGGAACAATAAATTTTAGCTTATGCATCACACCAACACCCCGAGAAGCTTTGGAACATACATTTAGAATGTGTTGCTTCCATGACAGAAATTCATTGATAGTAATACCAAGGAATAATACATTTTCGCTTGTAGCTACCTGATGTCCACCAATAATGAGAGAAGGGGTGTGGTATCCTCAGTGGCGTAACTACGGGGGGGCATGGGGGGGCACGTGCCCCCCCCCCCCCAATCCGATTGGTAAAAAAAAAGAAAAAAAAACCTACCAAAATGGTAATTCAAGGGTTAGTAAACTGCTTTTGAAATCGACATGAAAGGATGATCAAGAAAAAAGATATTTTTCTAAGATTTCTTTTAACCATAATAATTAAAGAGGTATTATAGTGAAACATTGTTCAAAAAGCCCGGAGACGACAAAAGATTGTGATTCAGTGTGATTCCTGGTTGGCATTTTGAATACAAGCAGGATGTGCGCAGTGTACTGAGAACATCGGAATGGCAAAAAGAGTCGCTGCAATGTTGCGCAATGTGATGTTTGATAGGTTGTACACATTTGCTATCAAAGCTTGATCATTGATTTTGCGGTGTTGCTTTACATACTAGTCTATATTAAAATGCCTTGCATTGCCAATGATAAGACTTGACCTTGGCTATTTCCTAACTTTTCCATCTATATGAAACACACACAATCACAAACACAAACAAATTAGGGGTAGCTCTATATAAAGTGCAGATTTCGGACATCCTTCTCCCGCTTGGTCACTTTGACGCCCCCTCGCTGGTCATACCTCCCCCAATCATGAACATAAACCGACACCCTTGACTACCAGTGGCGGATCCAGGGGGCGCACCGGGCGCTCCCTCCCTCCAAAGCGAAAAAATATATATGTAGCTACAAACGACAGTTTTTGGACTGTAAAATGTCACAATTTTCAAGCTCGCTCGCTCGCATTTAATCGTTATGCAATTCTCCTGATGCTGCTGTCAGTAATTGCCAGCAGTTGCGCCCGGTGCGTCCCCTCACCTTAATTTCCAAAGCGAAAAAATATAGCTACAAACGGCAGTTTGGGGACTGTAAAATGCCAAAATTTTCAAGCTCGCTCGCTCGCATTTAATCGTTATGCAATTCTCCTGATGTTGCTGTAAGTAATTGCCAGCTGTTGCGCCCGGTGCGCCCCCCCCCCCCTTAATTTCCAAAGCGAAAAAAATATAGCTACAAACGGCAGTTTTGGGACTGTAATGTCAAAATTTTCAAGCTCGCTCGCTTCGCTCGCTCGCATCTAATCGCTATGCAATTCTCCTGATGTTGCTGTCAATAATTTCCAGCAGTTGCGCCCGGTGCGCCCCCTCCCCTTAATTTCCAAAGCGAAAAAATATAGCTAAAAACGGCAGTTTTGGGACTATAAAATGTCAAAATTTTCAAGCTCGCTCGCTTCGCTCGCTCGCATTTAATCGTTATGCAATTCTCCTGATGCTGTCAGTAATTGCCAGCAGTTGCGCCCGGTGCGCCCCCTCTCCTTAATTTAAAGAGCGAAAAAATATAGCTACAAACGGCAGTTTTGGGACTGTAAAATGTCAAAATTTTCAAGCTCGCTCGCTTCGCTCACTCGCATTTAATCGCTATGCAATTCTCCTGATGTTGCTGTAAGTAATTGCCAGCTTTTGCGCCCGGTGCGCCCCCCCCCCCCCTTAATTTCCAAAGCGAAAAAAATATAGCTACAAACGGCAGTTTTGGGACTGTAATGTCAAAATTTTCAAGCTCGCTCGCTTCGCTCGCTCGCATCTAATCGCTATGCAATTCTCCTGATGTTGCTGTCAATAATTTCCAGCAGTTGCGCCCGGTGCGCCCCCTCCCCTTAATTTCCAAAGCGAAAAAATATAGCTAAAAACGGCAGTTTTGGGACTATAAAATGTCAAAATTTTCAAGCTCGCTCGCTTCGCTCGCTCGCATTTAATCGTTATGCAATTCTCCTGATGCTGTCAGTAATTGCCAGCAGTTGCGCCCGGTGCGCCCCCTCTCCTTAATTTAAAGAGCGAAAAAATATAGCTACAAACGGCAGTTTTGGGACTGTAAAATGTCAAAATTTTCAAGCTCGCTCGCTTCGCTCACTCGCATTTAATCGCTATGCAATTCTCCTGATGTTGCTGTCAGTAATTGCCAGCAGTTGCGCCCGGTGCGCCCCCTCCCCTTAATTTCCAAAGCGAAAAAATATACCTGAAAACGGCAGTTTTGGGAACATAAAATATCAAAATTTTCAAGCTCGCTCGCTTCGCTCGCTCGCATTTAACCGTTATATGCCATTCTCCTGATATTACTGCCAGTAATTGCCAGCAGTTGCACCCGGTGCGCCCCCCCCCCCTGAATTTCCAAAGCGAAAAAAATATAGCTACAAACGGCAGTTTGGGGCCTGTAAAATGTCAAAATTTTCAAGCTCGCTCGCTTCGCTCACTCGCATTTAATCGCTATGCAATTCTCCTGATGTTGCTGTCAGTAATTGCCAGCAGTTGCGCCCGGTGCGCCCCCTCCCCTTAATTTCCAAAGCGAAAAAATATACCTGAAAACGGCAGTTTTGGGAACATAAAATATCAAAATTTTCAAGCTCGCTCGCTTCGCTCGCTCGCATTTAACCGTTATATGCCATTCTCCTGATATTACTGCCAGTAATTGCCAGCAGTTGCACCCGGTGCGCCCCCCCCCCCCCTGAATTTCCAAAGCGAAAAAAATATAGCTACAAACGGCAGTTTGGGGACTGTAAAATGTCAAAATTTTCAAGCTCGCTCGCTTCGCTCGCTCGCATTTAATCGTTATGCCATTCTCGTGATGTTACTGCCAGCAACTGCCAGCAGTTGCGCCCGGTGCAACCCCCTTAATTTCCAAAGCAAATATATATATATATATATATATATGTGTGTGTATATGTATACATACATATATTATTATATATAGCTACAAACGGCAGTTTGGGGACTGTAAAATGTCAAAATTTTCAAGCTCGCTCGCTCCGCTCGCTCGCATTTAATTGTTACGTTATGCAATTCTGATGTTGCTGCCATGAGGTGCCCCCCCAATGTCTTGACCCACGGTACGCCACTGGGTATCCTCTTATTCCTTGTTATGAAAATAACACATTGTGTCTTCTGAAGATTAAGTGACAATTTATTACAACAAAACCAATGATAAAGTTTATTAAGTTCATCATTTTGCTGAAGATATTAAACTGCACACATCCTTGTGGGAGGACAGAAGACTATTGTAAACAAGTAGGCCCGTTCACAAACAACGAAAATCTTAAATTTCAATCGCGATCCAAATTTCGATTTTTTATTCGACACAGTGAGTAAGTAAACAATGATGACATAGGCCCGTTCACACACAAGGGAAAAAGTGCGATTTAAAAATCGATTTTCTTATCGCGATCAAAATTTCGAAATTTTTTCCAGTGTGGACAGAAAAATCGCACTAATTACCGCGATCCTTATCGCGATCCAACTCGCACTATTAGTGCGATTTTTCAGAATAATCGCAATTATTTGCCAAGCGTCGTGTGTGTGAGCGCGATCGCGATTCGGAAATCGGTATTTTTAATTCCATCGTTCGTAGCGCGTGAACAAGTGAACGTCAACATTTTTGGGACCGCGGGGTCAGTCTTCGGTCATGCAAGTTTCGCGCATGCGCAATTTGGCCACTGGTCGTTCTTTCCTTGATGCGAAGTGCGATTTTTCCTTGTGTATGAACGGTCGACAAAAAAATCGAAATTTGGATCGCGATTGTAATTTCGATTTTCGTTGTGTGTGCACGGGCTAGATATCATTGATAGATAAGAAATAATAGTGGGCCTAACACTGAGCCTTGAGGCACTCCACAATGAATTTGGGTGGAAAGCGATTTGGTCCCATTCACAAACAACGAAAATCGAAATTTCAATCGCGATCCAAATTTCGATTTTTTTTTTCGACCGTTCATACACAGGGAAAAATCGCACTTCGCAGCAAGGGAAGAACGATCAGTGGCCAAACTGCGCATGCGCGAATCTTGCATGACCGAAGACTGACCCCGCCGCAGTCCCAATAGAGTTTCGCACGCGCTACGAACGATGGGATTAAAAATACCGATTTCCGAATCTCGATCGCGCTCACACACACGACGCTTGGCAAAATAATCGCGATTATTCTGAAAAATCGCACTAATAGTGCGAGTTGGATCGCGATAAGGATCGCGGTAATTAGTGAGATTTTTCTGTCCACACTGGAAAAAATTTCGAAATTTTGATCGCGATAAGAAAATCGATTTTTAAATCGCACTTTTTCCCTTGTGTGTGAACCACAAACTGCATTCGATTTTGCAGATAGCTTTTGAACCAGTCTAAAGGAACTCCACGAATAATACCATATCCTCGGCGAGGGAGCGAAGCGACCGAGCGGGGGGAGGGTGTGGGAGGGGGGATACACCCTCCCACGGTAGGGACTTTTTGTAAAAACAGAGTATAAAAGTCGCGTTTATAGAGAATTTAAAGTAAATTTCTAGGGAATTAACATATTGAAAAAATCAGTTGGAAGGACTATGATCATAACATACGGGAGTACATTAATAATGTGATGGTGCGAGATCATCGGCGAGGGAGCGAAGCGACCGAGCGGGGGGAGGGTGTGGGAGGGGATATACCCCCTCCCACGGTAAAGGGACTTTTTGTGAAAACAGAGTATAAAAGTCGCGTTTATAGAACATTTAAAAGCAAATTTCAAGGGAATTAACATATTGAAAAAAAAAATCAGTTGGAAGGACTATATGATCTTAACATACGGGGGTATATTATGTGATGGTGTGAGATCCTCGTCGAGGGGAGGAGGATACCCCCTCCCACGGTAGGGACTTTTTGTAAAAACAGAGTATAAAAGTCGCTTTTATAGAGCATTTTAAATCAAATTTCTGAGGAATTAAACATAGTAAAAGAAATCACTGCGAAGGACTATGATAATAACTTATGAAAACTTTTCATTTTACTATAAGTACGGGCAGAACGAGCGAGCCACTTTCACTTTGCAATTTATCTGAAATGTACTCATTAAAAGCTTAAACGTGATCGCATCGTTCGAACAATGAAAAAATATTCTTATACTGCTAGAAAACAAAGAAGAAAATGAAAATGTAAGGTTTACTAAAGGTATGTTTCAGCGGGCACACTCGAGGACACGAGGCTACCATCTATACACTAAATTTACTCATAAGTTCCTATTAGTGTATAGATACAATACTGGATGTTGTTAATGTATTATAATTTTCGCCCCGTTAGGAGCAAAAATTTTTGCATTTTCAGTTATGAAATTACTACATTTAGACAAGAAATATGCCTTTTTGTTCATTTTGGTTAATTATTTGTTACAGGGGGCACTTTGGAGGGGCAAAAACTCAAGTTTTTACTGAACAAGGGAATCATAAAACATAAAATTTGCATATTTTTCACTTTTTTGGAGGGGTACACTAGACCAATGAAATAAACGTGGACCAAAATGGAAGAGGTATGAAATGAAAGAGGAAATACAGACTGTATCATTCCATGAAAATATAATATTTTCATGTGGACTGATTCTATGAACGGGTCCGGAAACCTAAGGACATTTAAAGGGACTGTACAGCTGGTTGAGGTGGGGATTCAGGTTTATAACATTCCTAAGTGAGATAATGAGAAACCATTATGAAAGAGCATGTAATTTTAAGAAGGATTCAACGTTTATTTGATGAAAATTGGTTTTCAAATGGCTGAGATATCCAAAAAGTGATAATAATAAAAGGCGACAGGCCCGCATGCCTTTTATTAGGATCTCTTTGTTTCGCCTTGTTTTTGGATATCGCAGCCATTTCAAAACCGATTTTCATCAAATAAACTTTTGATACCCCGTAGAATTGCATGCTCTTTGACATCTCATAGAGTGGTTTCTGAATACTCGCAAAACGTTAATCCTCACCTCAACCAGGGTTGGGGTGTTTCACAAAGCCGTTCTTAAAGACAGAAGGACTTAAGTGCGACTGGTGATCAGTTCTTGTGCTGAATTATTGAGATTCTGATATTTTTATATAGTATAGCACGCAAGAACTGATCACCAGTCGTACTTAAGTCCTTCTTAATCCGTTGAGGACGCAAGCGTCTATGGGAAATGCGTGTTGTCTTTAACGGCTTTGTGAAACACCCCCCTTACACCCTTTAATTATCACTCAGTAAGAACAGTGCCGTATATTAATATACGGCACTGAGTAAGAAAGTACTGTAGCGCCCCATGTGGCCCAGGTACCGCGTGCACTTGCGCCATCTAGTGCCGTTAATGGATGAACCGTAATGTACAGTACACACTTACCAGGGAGGTGTGCGCACTTACGGCTTCACAGCACATCAACACAGTGCACGACAGTTCCGTAGCCAGGCCAGTCCGTCAAAACAACGGCATTGTACGTGTGCGATACCAGCTGATCAGGAGACGATGTGGCATGCCGCGGCCGCTTGCCATTTGCCATGTTTTAGGCGACGACGTTTTTGTCAGTCATTTGTAATTATAACACATTTCATTAAGCTTTTCATCGTTTGACGTAAGTGCTTCATCAGATCAACTTAGCTTCTGTTTCAATCGACACATCTGCAGAATAGGGCCAACAAGAAGGCACCGAGCTCGAGAAGGTCGGTCGAAGCGGAGGCAGTCTGTCTTTTCAACACTTCGAAGTTCGAGAGCGAGAGCTCACCAGGCCAAAACTACATAGCTTCTACCAAAGATCGTAGACGGAATAATCTTTGGTACTGCTAAACGGTTAGTTAGATGTCTACTCGGAACCAGGTAGCTGACTAGCTGACGACCAAGCTCATATATATTATCATAAAGAACCTATAATCAAAAAGTGTGTAAGCCTACTACTATTAAGTACATATACAATGGAGGACGAAGAAGAGATAAATTTAGAAGATACTTATGACATCACGCACGAATTAGACATTTCCACGACGTCTCCGTTCGATGAAAATCATGACGCGCTTGATCTGGGCTCTGACGGATTGAAATCAGAAACTGATGAGGAGTCTCTCCCGCAAGATTCTTCAGACGTTTCCTCTGAACAGCAGCGGGTGGGGGAACGCACATTTTTCCAGCATATCGGACTAGGGGTAGTCTTCATCCAGTGTTGTAAGTACAAGTAGGACCTAGGCCTACTAGATATCTACTAGACATGTGCTAGGTAGAGGTTCTAGAACGTCTAGGCCTATGTCATTGTCAGTAGCTCTATATGTGAATACAAATTCTAACGTTACAAATAATGAATGTTTATGAGTGCAATTCCTGGATGGACAGATGTCAGAATATGTCATGAGGTGAATGAAGTGATCCATTCAACAAGTCGCAGCCGAGTTGAATGGGTCAAACATTTCATCTTTCACCGAATGAAATATTCTCTGTCCATTGCACGAATGAAAAACATTTATTATTTGTTTTAGTTTTATATGCAAATGCCTAATCCATGTCATTTGGATGTTTTATGGATTTAGAAACAAGAGAATCTGAGATCACATAAATTTACACACACCATGTGCACACTGCAAACGCAATCATTTTTTTTTTTTTTTTTACAGGTAGTGTGCTCTCACCAGTCTCAGTGAGCATGCAATGGAGCAAATTGTATGGATCCAAAATTGCACGGTACTACGACAGAGCCACAATTGCACGAATGATGTCGTAGCGAAATGGGCCGAATGATCAATGTCAAACAACCAGTCAAATGACAATGGATCTCTTCAGGCATTATATAATATACAATTAAATGAATGTTTATGAGTGCAATGGACAGAATATTTCATGAGATGAAAGATGAAACGATCCATTCAAAGAGGCGCAGCTGAGTTGAATGGGTCAAACATTTCATCTTTCACTGAATGAAATATTCTGTCCATTGCACGAATGAAAAACATGTTATTTGATTTATATAATGCCTAAAATAGATCCTTGCCCTTTGATGTTTCAGTAATTTAGAAACGAAAGAATATGAGACCCCGAGAGTGCTCACTGAGTGCTTTATGCTAGCGCACTGTCGCATACACAGACTGCAAACACAAGCGTTTTACATGCGTAGTGTGTCAGGCTCTCAGCCAGCATGCAAGGGAGCAAATCATATGGATCCGAAATTGCACGGATGATGATGTCATAGTGAAATGGGCTGAATGATCAATGTCAAACAACCAATCAAATGACAAGGATCTCTTCAGGCGTTAGTGTACAGTTAAACTCGCATAAGTCGATCTTCTCGGGACTGAGCAAAACACATCGACTTAGGCGAGTTTCGACTTGTGCGTAAGTCGAAAAAATTCGACTTACAGTTACACCATGCGTACACATGTATAATGTACATGTATGTTGTCTACTCTGGAGCCGAGAGCTGGAGCGGTGTGCCCGATATTTGCCTTTCAGCAAGACACTTCTATCCACATTGATGCAGGCCAGGTCTATACACTAACTTTTATTTTGGTGGCCCGATCGGGCCACCAAAATGATTGATTTTTATTTTTTGGTGGCCCGAAAAAAAAAACCTAAGCAAAACTAAATCGGTCCTACTAAACGTAGAAAAATAAATATTACGTATTACTGAAGTGATACAGGACGGTACCCACGTCTAAAATAAATAAATAGAAAATTTAATCATCTTATACCGTTATTCTGAGTTCTAAGATTTAGCAAATAGGCTTATTGATTACTATAAAAGTTGATGCCCATTTAGGTGGTCAAAATTTACGTTTGAAATGAGAAAGTGGGAGCATTTGCAGACTTTTGTAAACATCCGACATTTGTTTTAGCATCGTAAAGAGCCGAAAGTGACCATTATTTATTTCTGATTGTAAAAGCAATCATCCACCATTTACAAGTATTTTAACACCTTGCGGGGCCGAATGTTACCGCAAATCATTTTCAAATGTAAAAACAAGCAACCGACATTCATTCTAGGATTTTACGGAGCTGAATATCATCCTTATTCATTTCCGAACGTGAAAGCAAACATCCGCTTTTTATTTTATCATCTGAGCCGAATGATACCGTTAATCATTTCAAAATGTAAAAGAAACAATCTGTTATTTTAGCATCGTACGGAGCAGAATATTACTGTTATTCGATCTATAAATTCAAAAGCAAACACCCGACAATTATTTTATGATCGTAAGGAGCCGAATGTTACTGCTGTCCACTTCCGAAAGTGAAATGAATCATCTAACAATTATTTCAGCATCGTAAGGAGCCGAATGTCAAGGCAGACATCCGACATTTACTTTACCATCAAACGCAGCTGAACGTTATTGTTATTCATTTCGAAATGTTAAATAGCAAATGTCTGATATTTATTTTAGCATTTTAATATTATGAAGCAGAATGTTACTGCTATTCACTTCCGAACGTAAAAGCAATCATCTGACATTTATTTTGGCATCTTCCTGAGCCGAATGTTACATGCTATTTACTTTCGAACATAAAAAAGCGAACATTCGGCATTTATTTCATCATCGTAGGGAGTTGAATGTTATTGTTATTCATTTCAGAACGTCAAAGCAAACATTCAACATTTATTTTAGCATCTTCCGGAGCTGAATGTTATTGCTATTTACTTTCGAACATAAAAGCAAACATCAGACATTTATTTTATCATCGGACTGAGTTGAATACTATTGTTATTCATTTCCGAACGTCAAAGCAAATATCAAACATTAACTTTACCATCAAACGGAGCTAAATGTTACTGTTATTCATTTCGAAATTTAAAAGCAAACATCCGACAGTTATATAGCATCGTATGAAGAAGAACATTACTGCTACATGTATTCACTTCCGAACGTAAAAACAATCATCTGACATTTATTTTAGCATCTTCTGGAGCCGAATGCTATTGTTATTTACTTTCGAAAGTAAAAGCAAACATCAGACATTTATCTCATCGTCGTACGAAGTTGATTATTATTGTTATTCATTTCCGAACGTCAAAGGGATAATTCGACATTACTTTAGCATCTTCCGGAGCTGAATGTTATTGTTATTTACTTTCGAACGTAAGAGTAAACATCCTGCATTTATTTTATCATCATACGAAGTTGATTATTATTGTTATTCATTTCCGAACGTCAAAGGGATAATTCGACATTTACTTTAGCATCTTCCGGAGATGAATGTTATTGTTATTTACTTTCGAACGTAAAAGTCAACATCCAGCATTTATTTCAGCATCTTCCTGAGCCGTATTTTATCCTTAAATTCATTTCCGAACGCAAAATCAAATATCTGACATTAGTTTCAGCACCGTACGGAACTTAATTTTACCATTATTAATTTTCAAAAGTATAAGCAAACATCCGACATTTATTTTAGTATTATACAGAGTCGAATATTACCGTTATTGTCCCCGCCGAACGAGTTCGAGCAGGGGACTATGAAACGGGCTCCGTACGTGTGTGTGTCCGTGTGTCCGTGTGTCCGTCCGTGCGTCCGTGCGTCCGTGTGTGATCAAAATGTTCAAAATGCTACTCCTTCGCCATTTCCAACCTGATTTTGATTCTGTTTGCTTTATATGATAGCACTACATGGGAGCTTTGAAACTTCTATAAAGAATTTCAGTTGTGACCTTTGACCTTGACCTTTGACCTATATTGTACATTTTGCTTCAAAATGCTACTCCTTCGCCATTTCTAACCCGATTTTGATTCCGTTTGCTTTATGATGGCACTAGGTGAGGGCTTCAAAACTTCTACACAGAATTTTGACCTTTGACTTCTTTGACCTTTGACCTTGATTTTTTGCCTATATTGTACATTGGCTACAAAATGCTACTCCTTCGCCATTTCTAACCCGATTTCGATTCCGTTTGCTTTATATGATGGCACTAGGTGAGGGCTTCAAAACTTCTACACAGAATTTTGACCTTTGACTTCTTTGACCTTTGACCTTGATTTTTGACCTAAATTGTACATTTTGCTACAAAATGCTACTCCTTCGCCATTTGTAACCCAATTTCAATTCCGTTTGCTTTAAGTGATGGCACTTGGTGAGGGCTTCAAAATTTCTACACAGAATTTTGACCTTTGACTTCTTTGACCTCTGACCTTGATTTTTGACCTGTATTGTACATTTTGCTATTAAATGCTACTCCTTCGCCATTTCTAACCCGATTTCGATTCCGTTTGCTTTATGTGATGGCACTAGGTGAGGGCTTCAAAACTTCTACACAGAATTTTGTCCTTTGACTTCTTTGACCTTTGACCTTGATTTTTTACCTATATTGTACATTGGCTACAAAATGCTACTCCTTCGCCATTTCTAACCCGATTTCGATTCCGTTTGCTTTATGTGATGGCACTAGGTGAGGGCTTCAAAACTTCTACATAGAATTTTGACCTTTGACTTCTTTGACCTTTGACCTTGATCTTTTTACCTATATTGTACATTTTGCTACTAAATGCTACTTCCGGCGGGGACATATATTACGCACCGCGTAATTTCTACTTTTCCTTGTTCATTTCTAAAATTAAGAGCAAACATCTGACATTTATTCTAGCATCTTATGGAGCCGATTGTTACCGCTGTTCATATCCAAAACTGAAGACAAACATCCAGCTTTTTTTTTTGTGGGCCCGGCGTGCGTCTTTGGTGACCCCGGTCGCATATTAACTATTCGCGAAATCGTGATTCGATTCTCGAAAAGACTCCGCCAAGTATAACGCATAGATCGCTACACTCGGCAGGGGCTACGTCGTCCTTTCACCAGGTCTGGGTAACGGAAACCAAAGTCTCGCGTGAGTTCTTGCGTTACCTATCGTTAATGTCAACGAAACATCGTTAATTTGCGCTTGGGATCGTTACTTTTCCCGATCGTTAGTTTGCGTTACTGACGATTCGGGTGAAACCGCTTGCGTTATTAACGCAAAGTTTCTTTTGGTATATACTGTATGTAAACAAAAACTGGCGTCTCGTGATTTTGACAGTGATTTATTACACAATAAAATCTTATTCGACTTAGGCACAGTGAATTCAATGGTTTTTCCATGAAAGTGTTCTTGAAATTTCATCGACTTAGGCGAGTATTCGACTTAAAAAATTCGACTTGTGAGTGAATTAATACGCGTAAGTCAATGGGGAAAAATCGGGACTTTTTAAAATCTTCGACTTAAGCGATTATTCGACATATACGACGTCGACTTAGGCGAGTTTACCTGTATATACAATTGTAATGGAAACCTGAACAGCTAAGCCTACAACAATGCATTCTTGATTCAAAGGGTCAAAGGCATACATATAATTGCTCGATTGTACGTATTAAGTTTTTTGGTTTAGGTAAAGATTCAGCATAAAACTTTTTGTGAGATACTTCCAAAAAACCATGTTATGAAATTTTAAAGAGCATACAATTCTGAAGAGGAATCCCAACTTTTTGATGAAAATTAATGTTAGTTTTGAAATGGCCGAGATATTATATCCATTGAAAACAAAGTCGTTTCTGCACATAAAACAAAGTGATCCTAGGTTAGGTGGGTAGGCCAAGCCTACCACCTTGCTCTGTTTCGGATCAGCCATTTCAAAACCAATTTTCATTAAATATTTTAAAACTTCGAATTATGTTCTATTAGAATCTAGAACCTATTGACCGATTCGGGTTCGTTGAAGGCAGCAGACATTTTATGGCACTGGGCGCAGCCATGAGCTCAAATTGTGTCTCAGCCGACCCCCCCTGCTCTCCCCCACCCCCGGGCAACATGTTTATCGCGCACTTGTAACAAAGGTTCGCGCACTAAGCAAGCATTCGCGCACTCAGTACGAGACACCCATTGGCTAAAGCAACCATGCATCAGTTTTTCATTCTGCGCGCATGCTAATGCAGGGAGAGGGGTGGGGAGTGGGAAGGGGGGTCGGCTGAGACACCGCGTAATGGCGCTGCCCATGCCAAAAATACACATAGCGCGTCACAGAATCGGTCAATAGCTCTTTCATTTTTCATAACAGGTGGTGGGACACATTACCACATTCCTTGAGGCGCTTGCAGGTCATCTATCTATCCCAGTACAAAAAGCTTTGTGTTCAGTCTGAAGAGTGCTGCGGAGGTCGCCTTCTACAAGTTTTATCCCAGTTGTCTAAAACGAAAACTGCTACAAGTGCTGTAGTTATGGGTAAATTTGGCCTAGTCTAACGGTTAGTAAATTTGGCCACTTGTAATGAGGGCGCTAGGGGCCAAGGGTACTAAACTTTGCACCTGTTCGCCTGGAATATTGCATCTGAGCAAGATTCAAGGCCAGTAGAAAAGGAATTTTTCACCATTTTGACATTTTTACACAAGTTTGTAGAATCAAATGTCGATCACAGCTAGTTTGCTGTGCGATAAATGCGTTGCGCAGGAGCAGACAGTGCAGCACAGTGTACACACATTCAGGGCAGCAAGCGCTGCGATTGATTTGAATAGAGCTTTCTCATAGCCATCAGAGCAAGTTCTTCTATGGTACAGTGCACTCCCGTTATAACGAACATGGTTATAACGAAATTCCGGTTACAATGAAGTAAAATTTAGGGCCGCAACATTATCAATTCTATGTATTTGTATTGTTTATTCATTCGGTTATAACAAAATTTCAATATAACAAAAGAAAACTGCAGGTCCCGGGGACTTTGTTATAACGGGAATCCACTGTATCTTTGAAAGGATTTAATTTTTCTGCCTTTCAGCTTATACTGAGTCACGGGAGTGATTGATTGAGGATATGGATTGTTCGAGCCCGACTAGACGCCATGCGAAGCACGGCGTCAGACAAGCTCTGACCCATACACTAATCTTATGAGAACCCTCAAAACGAACTACAAAGGTACAAAACTGTTGAAAATGTCTGCATTCTTGTTTCAGAATTCACGAATTACTCACATGAATCAAAATGATTGGACTATAAGCATGGTATTAGTCCGTAGTCAGCCCTCATGCAATGTAAACTGAGCAAAAATTGCAATTTTAAACCAAAAAGCTTACCATCGCAGCACGATTCTGAATACAACTCAGTACTAATACCCCAGCTTTGAATGATGCAAATGTGCACAAAGATGATAAAGCGCTGCATAGCGGAGCGCGTGAATGTCGCAATAGCCAAGTTCGAAGCTGGAACCATGACAGTGCTCCGTGCGTGTATGCTGCTTTAGTGTCTCACCCACACGATCGGCGACAGCACTACCTTTTCCTTTTCCCCAATGTTTTTTGCAGGAAAGGGAAATTTAGCCATAGCTTCTACCTGATGATGAAAGAAGAAAAGAAAGAGAAAGATATGCATGTAGGTGGCAGCTTCTATGTGAAAATGAAAGAAGAAAAGATAGAAAAGAAAGAGAAAGATATTGTGTAAGTGACAGCACACACTCGGGAACATGCTCAACCGCTTTGAAGCTATGACACTAACGCAAGGAAAAAACTAGAAATGTCGCTATGGCGACTGATATGCCTCCGCCATAATGCATGATTCAACCAATAGATGTATAGTAAAATGTCTTCACAATGTGTGATGACAGTTTCACATAACTGGCAAAACATTGAAATGACAGGTTTGTCAGAAATGTCTTGAATTTTCACTTTCCTTGAACTACATATGTAGGTTTGCTTTGATTGTCTACAGGTAGAGCACAGGTACATAACAGGTACAAGTATTTGGGGAATTGAGGATTTTTACTTGACTTTTCACCAACCCTAGATACATTGAATAATTTTCAAGGTATGAAGAATAAGTAATTTTTAAGGAGTTGACCTTGACCTTTGACCCTGACTATTGACCATGACCCCTAAAATTCCCTAGCTAATCCCTGCCAGTCAATGCATGCGTATGTACCAAGTTACACGAAGATTGAACCATTAGCAAGAAAAGTGAAATTGTAACATTTTCACCTGACCTTTGACCTTTTGACCTTTTACTTTATGACATGAAACTCTGGAGAATCATTACACAGTAGTACATGTCTACACTAAGTTTCAAGAAAATACCTTTGGGCATTGCATAGATATGGGGGAAATAGCAACATTTTCAGTATTTGACTTTGACCTTTTGACCTTTGACCTCTTGCCAATTTCACTACAAAACTACTCAACAAATTGCCCCATCATACTTCATCCTTGGACCAAGTTTGGTGAAAGTTGCTTCATCCAGTTTTGAGTTATCACGTAAACAGATAAATTTTAGGATTTGACCTTGATCTTTGACCTTTGACCTCTGTCCGATTTCACTCAAACTATATCAAGTAATTGTCCCATCATGCATCATCCTCGGACAAAGTTTGGTGAAATTTGCTTGATCCAGTCTTGAGTTATCGCGTAAACAGATCTGTTTCATGATTTGACCTTGACCTTTGACTTTGGCCTTTAGCCGATTTCACCCAAGCTCTAATCAAGTACAGTAATTGCTCCATCATACTCTATACTTGGACCAAGTTTGGTAAAATTCCAGTCAATATTACTCAAGTTATCGTGTAAACAAATGCGGACGGACGTATGGACGGACGGACAACCCGAAAACATAATGCCTCCGGCACCACTTCGTGGCGGAGGCATAAAAAAACAAATTTTTGCTGTTCAATGACCTCATAGAAAAAGCCGCTGGGTGGCTACATTCAGACCAAATTATACACCCTAAGTGCATGCGCTAAAAGGATTCGTACTGTGCTTGTACAGAGCTTGTACAGAGCAGCATTTCAAGCGATCGAGATTTTCCAACAATTTTCCAACACTTGTAGATACTAAAAGCGTTAAAAGTTCACTTCTATTCGACCAGTGTAGGAAGGAATCGTACTTTTGTATTGACTTTAGAAGTACATGTTAAAGGGCTCAGTGTTAGCATCACCCAAACAAAAAGGAACTTATTGTCCAAGCACTTTTATTTTAATTCTGCTGCTCATAAGTTATAGCATCAACATGGTATAATGAAATGGGTCTTTATTTGTTATGAAGAAAGCTCAGTTTTATTTAAAGTGGAGTTAGTGAGATAGTAATAATTTTGTTTGTTGCAGTTTATAAGATGCATGCCTTCAGGGTTTTACACATAAAATAAAATGTTTGCTTTGAATTTAAGCTTGATGTTTGAAATTTACAGTACATCTGCGGACTTCTCCAATTTAAACATTAGCATCTAGAATGCTACTGGATTGAGGCTTGATTTGTCCAGCACTGAAATGAAAGAGTGTACATGTGTGCATGCTAGACAGGTGACTGCTAAGAGTCTGTTCAGGGAGGTGCCACCTTCCTGGTCTGTTGTACAACTCTGTCTGTTTAGCTTTAGACTTGAACTTACAGTTAGTTTCAACTGTTTTTTTTTTTCTTTAAAGACCCAGGAACACTCCAGACCTCTTGGTGTCATGCAGAAAATGTGTAACTTGGGGAAAGTAATGGCAGGGAGAAAATTAAATATTGGCAGTCATAGGGAAAATCATATTGTTTTTTTTTTCTTTTATTGTATGTAAAAAAAAAATCTTATGCTGACTGCAAGTTGACTTGTCAGCTGGCATTTATTACTTTGCACATGAGCAGAAAAAGGGTCATTGTACCAACAGGCATGTTGGTTTTTGAAATTAATGGGATAAGCATCTGTGATGTAATGATTATTCATGTAAATTGTACAATTATGTAATCAAGACAATAAATGCTGCTTACCAGCACATCCACCTAACAGCAAAAGTGGTATGTGGCAATATCAATAGAAAAAGATTGTCAGTAGAATACATTCAGTGCAAAAATATGAAAAGGACACAATCCAGAATGTAAGGATCATTTTGGTCATCTGGTCAATTAAAGTTTATTCTATGAACAGGATTGTTGACTCCAAAATACGAAGCTTAAATGCATTACATTGTATGTCGCTCTGAAAATGCGTGAAGTGCCCCTAACGGAGTAAGAAAAATGGAAAGGTCATTCACACCAATGACTGTCTTCATGAGCTACAATGTAACTCTGAGGTGGCTTTTGTTTTCATTGAAGAGATGTAAAAAATGTAATGGATATCAACTGAAATGTGAAAAATAAGATATACTACATACTCTGAGACTGCATTGAAAAAAAACCCACACATTGTCGTATGTATGCTCTATTTTAAGTATTTTAGAGACTTCAAATTCTATGATGCATACATACATGTAGGAATGTGCACTCGGGTGGCATATTAAATGTGTATTCATGTAAACTGAATTATATCTTTCAGTGTTCTTGTACAAATTGTATATTTCCCTAAGCCTGTCAATGGCTGACATGGCTTGGAAAATTGTGTACATCCTCTGTAATTCATTTGCCGCAGTTGGAAAGAGTTGTGCTAGAATTATGCAGAGAACTAAAAAGTGTTATTTTCATTCCAGTCCCCACTAGCTGTGTCTTCAGTCGCGAGAGTCGCGGGGCAGTGTGGTGTTCGCTGTCCACCTGAAGTCAAATTATAATTATGCAGAACACTAAGGCTGACTCTGATCTAATAACAGCGACACAGTGCGATTGTCGTGGGTGTTTTCCCCGATAGATGGGCACAGTACGTACAATGCAGCATTGAGGGTTCTAACTGCCCCCCCCCTTTATCCTGAGGAATTATTGATCTGTGCTTTACGCCTCACAGTTGCAGCTGAACACGGTTGAATTGGGCTGGAAGAGTGAGAAGTCGTGTCTAGGCATCCAGGTAGCCAACCTACTGGCAGACAGAGTGACCCATAAAAAAGTGGACCCTATGATACGTGAAACAAGTGGTGTGGGGGGGGGGGGCTCTTGAAGAATTATAAGACAGCTAAGCACAGCCTCAAAGGTGTTGACTTGTCTTCTGCTTTATCTTTTATGATTCAATATCACATGAGACAGTTTATGTGTTGATCTGAAAGCTCTTTATAGGAAATGTTGAAAGCATTCAGGAGAGAGAGAGAGAGAGAGAGATAAATCAACTACATTTTTAGTGTGTTGTTAGAATGTCCAGTGTTCGCTATTAAACTGAATGTAAACATATGATATTCTCATGTCTAAGAGCAATTGTGTACACATATATACAGTATAGTGTGTACAGTAGAAGGGTGTGAAAAGATGGCACACTGAAATTAATGGATTGTTTGTGGTAATAATGTTGCCATGCCATAGTGCATTATGGTGGGTATGTTTGTTGCTTTCTTTCATGGAAGAGAGTCTCTCATCTACTGTAAAAGTGCGACATTTTTGCACATTTCGCGAGACACATTTTTGCCCAAAAATTCAAACACATGAATTGTTTTGCTTGTTATTACTTCAAATGTGTTAGTTTTATGAAATCAAACTTTGTGAAATTCATATTGCCAGGCCAAGCACCTCAATGATGAATGAAAATGTCCATTTTTACAGTATTTATTTTGCTCTATGAGGTTAGAGTAAAAGAATGTGAATGTTATACATCTATGGAAGATGTGAAAGTGTTTTGATTGCACCTGATACAAATAAACCTGTTTTGTTCAAAACTTTGTGTAGCACTCTCACTATTCATGCATTAAACTTACCCTGGAGGAGGTGGAGACAAAATGCTTTAGTGGTTGACACATATGTGAGAATTTTGAACGATGTACAATTGCCAATTTTTTCGCACCTTATGACACTCTTTCCCTTAGAACACACCAGGATGATCTAAGAAACAAGATTCTTTCTTGTCATTTCAAAGCCTGGTAAATTTCCTTTCAGGAAATGTATGGCTTGGTTGACTTCTGACTGATATTTTGCATTTGACAAGGACTTAAGTGTAAAATTACAGTAAAAACGCTATTTTCACAACAAGTTTTGTTTTTCAAACCAATGATGTGCCTTTTTGTCTCGCCCACTGGAGGTGAAGGCGAGACTAATGGATCCAAATGGCGTCCGTCCGTCGTTCGTCCGTTGTCTGTCGTCCGTCCATCGTCCGTCACAAATGTTAAAGTTTGCCTGCAAGACTCTCTTATGATGCATAACTTGGCAACTGTTACAGCAATGGCAGCCACACTTGGGTGATAGAAGCACTAGGGGTATCTTCATGTTATGGTGTTGTCGGAGGTCATGTGATGATGTCAAAAGTCATTTGAGGTCATACAGTATATATTAAAGAGTATGTGCAAGGCTCTCTTTTCTATGTTAAAGTTTACCTGCAAGACTCTCTTTTGACAAAGAACTTCACATAAGTTGCTTGGATTACAACCTAACTTGGGTCATAGATGCACTGGGGGTACCTTCATGTTATGGTGCCGTTAGAGGTCACAGGATAAGGTCAAAGGTCATTTGAGTTCATACGTTAAAGTTCACTTGCAAGACTCTCTTATCACACTTAACTCGACACATGTTGCGACATTGGCAATCAAACTTGGGTGATGGATGCACTGGGGGTACCTTCATGTTGTGGTGCCATAAGAGGTCACATGATAAGGTCAAAGGTCAAAGGTCATATGTTAAAGTTTACTTGCAAGACTGTCACAGACAGGGGTCAACAAACTTTTAGGGCCCAATGTTAAGTTTTTATGGCGCGTTTTGATTATGGCTCGTAACTTTTGATCCCTTTGTCTGTTTGTGACCAAACTTGGATGGTAGATGTCCCTTGGGGAGGTGAAGGTCATCACAAGGTCAAAGGTCACATACAGGGGTCAACGAACTTTTAGGGCCCAATGTAATGTTTCTATGGCATGTTTTGATTATGGCTCATAACTTTTGATCCCTTTGTCCCTTTGTCACCAAACTTGGATGGTAGATATCCCTTGAGGAGGTGAAGGTCATCACAAGGTCAAAGGTCACAAACAGGGGTCAACAAATTTTTAGGGCCCAATGTTAAGTTTTTAAGGGCGCATTTCGATTGTGGTTCAGAACTTTTCCTTTCTATGTCCGTTTGTGACCAAACTTGGACGGTAGATGTCCCTTGGGGAATTAAAGGTCATCAAAAGGTCAAAGGTCACAGAAAGGGGTCAACAAATTTTTAGGGCCCATTAAGTTTTCTGCCGCGTTTCGATTATATGGCTCATAACTATTGATCCCTTTGTCTTTTTGTGACCAGACTCGGATGGTAAATGTCCCTTGGGGAGTTGAAGGTAACCACAAGGTCAAAGGTCATAGGCGGGTCAATGAACTTCTGGGAGTTAGAAATATTAATTTCTTGTACGCGAATGGGTGAGACACAATTTGGCACTTGCCTTGTTTATGGTACGTGGCATCTAATATCTGACCATGTTCTGGATCTGACATATCATGGGTATGTACCACAAAATTATAAGAACTTTATGAGCACATATAAAATTACAGAGAACAACTGAAATATCAAAGCCCTAAACAGACAAACATCTGTGATGCTTTTATTTCTATCGTTGCTGCAAATTCTACTTTGTTGTCCCAACTGTAATGTATACAAAAATTTGATGTTCCACCTAATGTACAATGTACATATCCTGAAAAAAATTGTACGTCTGCTGGCTGTACATGGGACGTATCATTCTTTTATGCAAGATTATACTCAGTTTTTGTCACGGACGTGCGTCCGCTATTTACTAATAAAGATCGTAGCCCATTAAATGTTATTGGCGATATTGTTCTGAGTCGTAATCAACTAAGATCTACACTTAGCCACACGATGATATGTATGTTTTGAGTTTCTGTCCATCCCTTGTCAAATGCGAACTGAAATTACATTTTTAGACGAACTGCCAAGAAAAAAAGAACGTCCGTGATGATTAAAACGTTATCGATTGGGGTGCCATCTTGCTTTGATGGCGAAGGTGTACATTTTACGTTTGGCTCTCTAGCCGAGGAACTGCATGTCTTGTTTGGAGCGGACTGGGGCTCGTCTGCAGTTTTTTTTGCCATACGATTCACCGAAAACCAAGCAAATAATTAACATTTTCTCTGAAAATTCACCTTCTAATCCCTCTCTGAGCAATATATATGTTGAAAGGGTGTCAAATTTCTTATGATTTGCATTGACAATACCTTTTCAAATTTTTGAAAGAGTTAGGAAGGCTACGTACTATCTGTCGATTAGTTACCCGTCCTGGAACATGACCCTAGTAGTAGAACGAACTATTGTGACAATTTCAGCGAACGTCCGTGAGGTATGCATCCGACTGATAGGGATAACTTGTCTCGAAAATGTCCTCTATTCTTTAAAACTTTTAGCTCTAATAGCGACAAATAAAGTTTCACAATGTATAAACAAGATAAACAAGCTTTTATAATTGAGAATTGGCAATATTTATTTAGGAGTTTGCAGAGGAGTTTGTTCTCGACATGAAAGCGCTATTTGTTGTGAATAGAATGCGTTTCCAACTCAAGAGAACTGCATTGTTCAATATCTCGTTTGTTCCGAACGTCCGTGAGTTACATGCGAACCTCCGTGATGAAAACTATGCTATGTTTGTTGGGTTATAGAGACTGCCTAGATCAGATAGATCTTAAGTATCTTATTATTTGGGAGTAAGGATTAAAGTATGGGGATAGTGAAATAAGTGTTTGAAATATTGAGTTTCTGTAAAATGCGCGTAAATTGGAGAAAGTGTTTAGAGGAAGAGTAATATTTCAACAGAAATGACGAATTTGGTTAAATCATCAGTTGTCTACCATTACATACAGGTTAAGAGTACATGTTGATATTCTGCCAACACATACATACAGTGTATGTCCCTTAAGATATTTCGTTACGATTTTGAACTGAATCAGATCGTTGCAAGCTATGTTAAATGGTATTCAAATGTATGTGCAGTACTATTCCTCACAGACGTTTGCTGCTCTGGACATGGTAAACTTCCATGATGAATAAAAACTTGTTCCTCTGGGAAAATCCTTGTATAATTTGGTTCATAATAAAGCTTGAATTACACACTCTTTCAGGTAAGATAAATGATTTGGAGAATTTCTCCTTTTTAAATTTTGCGTTGTTTGGCTCAATTGTACTGTACATCGTTCAAAATTCTGACCCATATACATGTGTACTGCAAAACAAGGAATGTTGACGTTCATTTTAATTTCGTGAATTTCGCGAGAGCCAAGATTCGCGAAATTGAAATGCACGTGAAAGTTCTTGTCTACACTATATGTATGCATTGAATATTAGAGGCAGCTTGCGAAAATTTCATGCTGCAAAAAAGGGCGTCGACTCCAATTCGCGAAAATTTCATGCAGCAAAAATATTGTGTTTTACAGTATGCTATACCAAGGGCCAAATTCATGGTTCTTTGGAGGACAAGACAAAAGAAGGCTGCAAGTACTGCTAACTTTGAAAGCCTATTTGTATAGAACCCTTGAAACCAAATTGTCAATAGTAGTTACAGACCTAGTCATGTGGAGATTCATGGGTGTCTTAAAATTCATGCACTGCCCACTGGGGTACATTTGAAAACCACAAATAGCACCAGGCACAGTCAGCGAAATACATTTGGTATGTGCATCAACATTCAACTTGAATGGTTGACTCCAAAGATCAGTAATAAAACTTACCGGTAAATACGGTACACAATTTGTTCAGGGGATTCTTGAAAATATTTGAGCTAGGCCAGCCTTCCCATTTCATGGTATGCCCACACTACAGAGTTTACAATTGTAAATTTGCTAGCAGTGATTGTTGTGTGGATGGGTATATGGGATTACGTGGTCATCAAGCCTTGTTGACTTCTAATGTTTTATCAAAGACACTTTATAGAGAACACTTTTCAGTCTACCAAGTACTGGTCCTTTCACTATCTGTGTAGCCTTGTGTGTGGGTTTCCATGTTGATCTCTGAAAATACTTAGACAAATCTGATGTCAATTATTATGAATGTCCCTCAAAGAACTCATTTGTGTCATTTCTTTCAGATTTTGTGACCATTGCCTGCATTCTTGGTACAGGTATTCTTGGTAAGTGTCATAGAAAACTTGTCTACATTGTTGAGGTAATTGATTTTAAAAGCACAATTTACCTTTTGCATATGAAACAAAAACCCAGCGTTAGTGCTTTAAAATAGTTCTAAAATGTGATTTAGGGAAAGAAACAACCACTGTAAAAATTTGAATCCGTGTAATCGATGTCAAGTGTTGTTAAATACACAAAATATAAACAATAGTTATAATAAAAATGTTTCCAGACTAAAGCGTATACAGTTACGGTTTATTGAGAAAAACACTGATATCTCCTTATATCTTAGGCTTTATTGCAAAAATTTTATATGGTAGGATGTTTTATGATACAACAGACCTACACATATGAATCAAAAGTGATATCTTGAACATTTTTGAAATCACTGCTCCCAAAGGTAAACTGGACCTTTAATGGAATTAATATTTGGTTTCAAGAACTTGTTTAATTTAAGCTTACTGCAAGGTAGTTACTGAGCTTGGGTTACCTTCACTTTGAGTTCAAGTGTTTATTGTACAATTCTCTGCTGCAGGGACTGCAGCAGAGAATTTTGATAACAAAATCAGTGAATTGTGTAAGTAATCCCAATTATATGAAGCTAATCTTTATTTTTGTGTCTGTGTGCATTGTTTAGTATGTGAGGATTGAACAGAGAAGCAACAGTAGGAGCCTACGTGTAACTTGCAAAAGTTCAAACCAATTCCTGAAAATACTTAAATTCCTCTGTTGTAACTGATAAATATTTTCTGTTATATCATTTCCTAGCAGAGTAAGGAGTGGAAATTTTGTATATTTGTAGATTTTTTTAAACTCTTTTGACCCCCCAAGTCCTCCCCCCCCCCCAGACCAGGTAAAAAAAAAATTGATATATTTAAAGTACTGGGTAACAAACTTGTGAATGCAACATGCATAGATAATGAATAACCCAGTTAAATATAACTCGTAAATATGGTCTATTTACAGAGACATTGTCGGTGTACAGATGTTTTCTTTGGATAGAGTGTGAGATTTGTAGTTATAATTAAGATGCCAAATGTATTATATGAAAAAACTGTATCTCAGCAACATAGTATTTCATGGTAACAAGAAAAACATAAGACTAGTTGCAGAAGAGATATTCAGGCTCAAGATTTGGTGAATTTGCAGTCTTCATAAAGGCCTTTTAGGGTAGTGTCATTTTTTTTTTTTTGTGGCTCTGGTGTGCCAATTTCAAAAACATAAATACTTCGCTATTTGGTGTGGATTTCATGCAATAAAGAAGAAATATGAAAAAGAGGAAGCAAAGGCCTTTCCTCCTGATTTTTATCATTGCGGAAAGTGGTCAAATGAGTAGTCCTTTAAAAATTTGAGATTTGAGTACTTTGGGTTTTAACAGCTTGTCAAATGTAGAAACACACATGAGTCATAGTTTGTGTGATTATCATGTCACAAAAGAAGAGAAAGAAGGGGAGGCAGAGATAGAGAAGAATTTTTTGATACAAAATCTGTCCGTCATCAAGGATGGTTGAACTGGTTGGCCTAACTGACAAAATCCTTCCAAATTTAAGGATATTAAAACAACAGATGCCATTTAGATTCAACAAATCATGATAGAATGTGGACTCAGTGTCCCCTTCAAGTAAACAGTCATTTCACATCACCATGTTGTGTGCAGGAAATATTCGTGCTCTGGAGGGCATTATCTGTTTTATTTCGATAACATCACGTGTGGCAGAGCGTCTCGCTGCCTAGGAGGGCGAAAAGAATCTTATGCTTTGCGGTTTTAGAGCATTCACTGTCCACCGTTGCAGCTGCATGAACGGCCACTTCCCGTTCACCACTGAAAGCCAGTTATTCAGGGAATTCTGAGTAATTTGCATAGATGTAATCTGACCTATCCATCTCACTGTCCCCTCACTCTGTTTGTCCTCCCTGTTGTGATGATATATTTCAAAGCCTGTGTTGACATTCCCAGTGCTGTCTAGTGTCATGCCTGCTTTGCTGCTATCTTACTTTCTTAATGAGACATAAAGATAGAAGTGACCAATCATGAGAAAACCAAGACAAACCGATATTGTTCATTGTGTACTTTACTATTGATATGGTACAGTGTATAAGCATTGTGTGAGATTGTGTTCATTGTATCATATTTATCTTTCTCTTTTGATCATGACATAAAAATAGGTGTGGGTTAATACCTTGAGATTTAGTGAGATATGAAGGAACTATGTTTCTTGTCACATATCAAAACTACAGGTGACTGACTTGTTTTATTTCAGGATATTTCCATTCTATTACAAAGCAGTGTTTAATACCAAGTGTGAAAAAACCCCAAACAAACATGAAAATGTTAGTGGGAGTATTGATGTCTGTATTCAAAGACCAGTTAAAATTTCCGGATCTATATGGAAATATGGGGTCCAGGAAGATAACATTGTGTTTGACAAAAAAACAAAAAACCAAACAAACAACAACACAAAAAACTACAATCAGTGTCATTTGGTCTCATGCATTTTTTTTTTGTTCTCCTCTCTTGTATATGTTGTCCCTTCCTTCTCTCTCCTTATTCATTCACCTCTTTCTTTGCGAATATTGCTCCACTGTCTCTTCTCATTTTTCATCTCTTTCTCTGTGCCTTTCCTTTGTCCATCCCTCTCTCTTTCTCTTTCTGTGGATTTGTCACTATCTGTCTGTCTGTCTGTCCATCTGTTTCACTCCTTATCCATCTCTTGCAATCTCTCTTTCAATTTCCATTGCCATCCAAACAGGTCTGCCCGTCACTCTGGCCCATTCCGGCTTCACACCATTTGTGGTCTCCTTTCTCATTGGCTTTGTGGTTCAGGTAAAGAGAGTTTCTCTCGTATTCAAAGGGATGGTATAGTTTTGGTTGAGATGGGACTTCAGGTTTGCATTCTTTTTTTTTGTGAGATAATGAGAAACCTCTTATGAAATAGGAAAGAGCATGTAATTCTAAGTGGAATTCAAAGTCTACTGTATAAGCTGTAATTTTCGCGAGGGTTTGATTTGCGCAAATTTTGTGAATCACAGTTGGATCAGGAATTTGACAACATGCGAAAATGTCGCCATGAGCCAGAGGAATAGTACATTTACTATAGCGTTAGTATTCATTCGCAAAAACAACATATCGCGTAAATGTCTGTGCCCTCCTCATTCGCAAAAATATCTGTCCACAAAAATAATAGTGTATTCAGTATTTGATGAAAATTGGTTTTGAAATGACCGAAAGGTGGGACCCACCTTTAGCATTGCTTTGCTTTACTTAGTTTTTTGGATATCTCAGCCATTTTAAAAGTGATTTTCATCAATAAACCTAATAAACTTTGAATCCCTATTAGAATTGTATGTTCTGTAACAATTCATAAGTGGTTTCTTAGTATCTCGCAAAAAGTTAGAAGCTCAGTCCACATCTCCACCAATACTCTGCCATCCCTTTAACTCCCTCTCCTGGGCAAGCCTTACTCAGATATTATGCATTTGTAATTTATTGTCAGCCGTGGGGGGAGCTTCCTGTCGATGTGCTTCTGTGGGAACAATTAGTAATCATGCTCGGTATTAGTTTACATAATGTGGTCTTTAAGTGAGATTGTTTCTCATGGAACAGCTGCAGTAGGTAGATCTCAAATTTTGTTTGTTACTGACAAATATTGGGGGGGGGGGGGGGCAGGAGGAAAAGAAGCAGAAGTTGATGCATTTTTAGTCTGGCTACCAGACCCTCTGCTTGTACTATTTTGCTGTACAGAATATTGACACCCTCAACGTCGAAAACTGGTATATGTTAAAGGCGCGGCGACTTTCTTGTGGGGCGGTAACGAAGCGGAGTCCAGTTGGCAAAGGGACTGGAAACGAGACTAATGCATTTTAAGTGCAGAATCCATATCACTTTCTGAAAAACAAACAAACATCCCAGTGGAGGTTTCATTTTACAATCCATCCTCAGTTTTCTAGTAATGTCAGGACTGGCGCCCTTCCAAATAAAAGATATGGCCGGATAAGTGACTGAAAGCTCAAGCACAACACTTTTAGGCATATTGTGTTTGTGATAAGGCATTGTTGATTTACTCTTTGCTACAATATATGACCATGTACAACTCTGTACATGATATTGCATGATTGTAACTGAGATAAATGATTTATGCTACTACGAGTGGGAAGACACCTTCCTCTTGGTTTCTGTTTCTTTTAGCAACAGTATTTCGCACAGAAAGTGCAAAGCCAATAATGTGCCAGTCCATGTCAGGACAGTAGGGTGACCCGACATTTGCTCCTGCGACAGTTGCTCCAGTCTTATTTTCTCCAAGGACTTAGGGTTAGGGTTGATTTAGAGGTTTGATGGCGTTTGAAGTGTAATTTGATGTGAGGGTTAGGATTAGTTGGTAGGGCAATGTTTGTAGATAGAATTTATGTTTGGCTTAGTGTGCAAATGTTTCATTGGAGCAATTGTTGCAGGAGCAAATGTCATGGAACTGGACAATACAGGGATCCGGAAGAAGTAATTGCAGGATAAATGATGTGGGACTGTATATATTTTAATATTGTCCAAGCTCTTCTTCAGTTCGTAGGCTTAAAAAAAAAAAAGGAATAAGAAAAGAAAACAATGCAACTGGTCATTTTCAAAGGTTTTTTTTTTTATGCCTCCGCCACGAAGTGGTGCTGGAGGCATTATGTTTTCGGGTTGTCTGTCCGTCCGTCCGTCCTTCCATCCGTCTGTAGTGAATTTTGTGGACAGCGTAACTAAAAAACCTTTTGAGGTATCCTAATGAAACTTGGCAGGTATGTGTATTAGGGGGTGAAGTTGTGCCTATTAACTTTTGGGTGCACATGCTCAAGGTCAAAGGTCAAAAGGTCAAGGTCAAATACATAAAATTTCACTATTTCCACCATATCTATGCAATGCTTGAAGATATTTTCTTGAAACTTAGTGTATACATGTATTACCCAATTAAGATTCTCTGGTGAAAGTTTGGGGTCATGAGGTCAAAGGTCAAAAGGTCAAGTAAAAATATTAAAACTTCACTTTTTTCTCTGTACCTTGGAAATTGTTCAATGTATCTTCATGGAACATAATATACATGTACTGACTGGCAGTGCTTATCTAGACAATTAAGGGTTACTATTTTCCTCATGTTTATGCAATGCCAGCAGGATTATTATTTTTTTTTTTTTACACTTGGTGTATGCACGTATAACCTAATAGAGATTCTCTGGAAAGTTTTTTTCTTTTCTTTTTTTTTTTTGCCTCAGAGGTCAAAAGGTCAAAGATCAAGTGAAAGTGCTGAACTAACTTTTTCCTCCATATCCCGGAAGTGGCTCAAGTTATCTTGAAACTTACTACATATTTATGCATGCTCTGCCTGACAGTGATTATCTTATGAATTTTAGGGTCACAGGCCAGATGAAAATGGTAACAATTTACTATTCAATACAGAAATTACACTTTTTTTCCATACCTTGAAAATTACTCAATGCATAAACGTATGAATGGGTCAAAGTCAAGTTAAAGTCCTTAAATCGCCAAATACATGCTCTCCTCCTATTCATCCAATTAAACCTAGGTCAAGGAAGGTGAACATTCAACACGTTTGTGACAAACTTGTCATTTTGCTATTTTGCCAATATTGTGAAAATGTAATCACACATTGTCCACATGTACTATCTAGACCTACATGTATGAGGAGAATCATGCATTATGGCGGAGGCATACCAGTTGCCATAGCGACAATTCCAGTTTTTTTTTTCCAAGCAAATTTTGCAAATTAAGTGGTACTTATCCTTAGTTATTAAGGTATCCCCAAAATACACACCTGCAGAATACTTCATGACTGCACTACTTTCACAGTCACTTATTGAAATTGAGTAATTGAAATGATATGTTTCATGTGACTGCTGAGGAAGTATCAAATGCTGATAAGCCATCAAGAGAGAGGCTACCTGAAGTCCCCTCCAAGGGACATAGGCAATGAGGGTAAAGAGCCTTGCCTTGGGGTACAACCGCTGCAGGCGAGGGACTTGAACCAGGAACATTGCGATTAATAGTCCATGGTCTTAACCACTGAGCCACATCAACTCTTCATACTAATATATATATATATATATATACACTGTACATAGATTAGTTCAAACTTACACACTTGTAGTAATTTCTAGATATTTTCAGCTTCTCTGACTAGAACACAAACACAAAAGAATGAGATATTTGAAGTCCATGAAATTGTTACTGTTAAAATTTTGTGTGTGTGTGTTTTTTTTTTCCCATTTTCCAGGCACTTCTTATCTACTTTTTTGTTGATGTGCTCCAGCGTGTCCATGCCTACAACATAGAGAAGCACAAGGTTTTTATACATTTACACATCTGTTGATCTATCCACTTATTACCTCCGCCAAGGGAGGAGGTTATGTTTTCATTATCGTTGGTTTGTTTGTTCGTTTGTTTGTTTGTTCGTCCGTGTGCAAAATAGCTCAAAAAGTAGTGAACAGATTTGGATGAAACGTGCAGAAAAGGTTTAGAATGATACAAGTAACAGATGATTAAATTTTGGTAATGATCCAAGAACTTGGGGGAATTTTTGAAGGATTTTTGATATTTTGACAGGTAGGGTCAGTGAACTTGGGAGTTCAGGCTGCGTGTATTTGAGGTTTGCATGCGTGCACTACAGTGCGTGCTCTCGTTTTCTGCTAGGGCGAGGCACACCATGCAGCTGAGGGGTTATGACGTAACAAAGACTTTTATATTGGGAAATCGGGCGACTTTCAGCACACAATGCTATAAGTACGTATGGGTGGAAATGACTGATATCTCTATGGAAGAACAAGATCAGTGGTGGAAATGAGCTGCATGCTTGGCAGAGGTCTGCGCTCTCAGAGTGCTTCTCTAGTTATCAGATAAGAAGATAGAGAAGAGCTATCATGATGATACTTGTAAATGAAAGAACTTATTTGAATTCAACATGAATGCAAAGGTCAGTTGTCTTTTTTTTTCTAATCTGTCATGAGTGCAAAAGTTATTGGGGTCATGGTCTGCTGGCAAAAATGGCTATGACAATAAATGAGTCAGTTATAGTAGCAGTTACTTGAAATGGTGATGCGACATTTGCTTCCGCAACGACTGCTCCATTCTTATTTTCTCCAAGGACTTAGGGTTAGGCTTAGGGTCAGGCTTAGGGTTGTGATTGTGTGTGAGGTTTACTTTGATGTGAGGATTAGGATTAGGGATATGGTTATGGATATGGTTATGCTTGTGCATAGGTAGTATGTTTGGCTTAGCGTGCAGGTATTTTATGGGAGCAATTGTCGCAGGAGCAAATGTCATGGAACCACTTTAAACAAGGGCTTCTATTTCAATTTATTCTCTTGACCCATGATAGTATTATAAGTTTATATCTGGGTATGTCTTTTGATGCAGTATGGATCATGTGTTTGTTCTAATTCCTTTCATGTCAACCAAATTGTGTGTGTGTGTGTGTGTGTGTGTTTGCGTGTGGGTGTGTGAGGGGTACTTTGGAATCATCACAAAATAACAAGGGGAAAAAATGTACAATATGCTGATGTCCACATTTTAGATGACACATTCTGGAGTGGTGCAAACTGTTTTCTGGTGCTGGTGTATTACCCTATGCAGTCTGCTAAAAATAGCTCAGGTTTCACAACACTAGAGGACTAATAACTAACGACTCATCAGTGAATTATTCAAACCTCATTGTAACATTCCTCAGAGGTGTAGGATCTCATTTGCAAGCTCAGAGAGAAGGAAATTGAGGAGGGGGCATGGTCAGGGATGGGAGGTAGGGGGGGGGGGCAAAGGGGTGGGTGGGGAGGGGGTGAAGGGATGGGGAGGGGAAGGCATGTGGAGAGGAAAGGAGGGACAAGGAGAAGGGTAAGAGTGAGAACAGCTAGGAGAGAAAGTGAGGCAAGAGTGAGAGAAGAAAAGGGGATAGTAAGGGGTAGGCAAGGGGGGGGGGGGCAAAGGGGAGGACGGGAGGGCTTGGGGAGGGGCAAGTGATAGGGCAAAGAGAAGGGTGAGAATCGATGCATTCATTGTATCATAATCTGGTTAAAATTTGAAGCAGGTGCCTTAGTTAGAGTAGCATAATTTCTTAAAGGGGAAATCCAGTCCAAATATAAGTTAGTCTGATATGAAAGAGTAAAATATTATGAGTTCAACGGTATAATTTTGGTCAATCGGATGAAAAATAAGGAAGTTATGACATTTTGAAGTTTTGCTATTCTTGGTGGAAACAGTTCTTGAGCAGTCAATATGAATGCAAATGGCAAAGTGAGCGTGTCATCCCCTCACAATTTGCCATATATTTTGTACATAAAATTTTGACATTTTAAGTTTTTCATTCAAACGCAATTATGTCCGAGGCTCAAATCCTGGTATATCTAACTGAAGTTATTCAACCAGGAATAACATCATGTTTCAGACTTCAATGACAGAAACATTGAATTTTCATCATTTTGGGGTTTTTTTCACACGACCAGTGAAAAATTGTGAGGGTATGACATGTTAGCTCACTCATTTGCATATTCATATCCACTGTACAAAAACTGTTTTGCAGAAATTAGCAAAACTTCAAAATGTCATAGCTTTGTTATTTTTTATCTGATTTCAGTCAAATTTTTACAATTGAACTCGTAAGATTTTGCTCTTTTTTTTATCAGACTGACTCATATTTGAACTGGATTCCCCTTTAAGTGATGTCCAATGATATTTATTGAAACTGTGATATACCTACTGGTGAGACTTTCTTTGAGTTTAAAGACTAACAACCCAAGTATGTACGTACAGTGTGTAAAAGAGCGGACACACTCAAACACATGTATATTGTGCCACCACAGAAATCAATAGAACCAATAAGTCTCTAGGTACAATTGTATATTTGTATTACAAAATGGGCATCTACCACCAAAGAAATTACTGTACAACCAGGAATTTTCACGTGTAATTTTATTTTGTGCAAGAGCAATGCATGCAAAAGTTCTTTTCTATACAATAAAGCATTGAATGTTGGTGGCTATTCACAGAAAAATTCATGCGAAAAAGGCCGTCGGCTCCTATTTGCGAAAATTTCATCCTACAAATTTTTCTTTCTTTACAGTATGCAATGATCGCAAACTTATGTATATAAGATATCTTTTTTTTTGGGGGGGGGGGTGGATATAATATGATAATTTATGCATATCTCAAGTGATCAGGTGGTTGTTGCAGTTACACTAAAAAGGAGTTCTATCCACATTGAATTTATTTTTCCACTTTGATTGCTGTTTGTATGGGGCTAAGATTTGATTGATTTCCTTGGTATCCACAGGGACAGTGTCCCATTAATCGCAATTGCTCTGTGGCTGTGGGAAACTCACATACAGTGTACAAGCAATTTGTTATTCTATTCCTTGATCCTTTGGGGGAAAACTGCTGGAAAAAAAAAATCAACAAACCAACACAACAAAGCACTTAGATAGTAATTTGCTTTTGACTTGTGTTTTGTTTTGTTTTTTTGTTTTTTCCACTCACAAAAATGCTCTGCGACATAAACACTAGCTTATTTGAATGCACAAATATTGAGTGGAATGATATGTGATTTTATGTAAAATAAGGACATTCAAATGAGATTTGTTGAATTCTCAAATACGTGATTTTTACTCTTTGAGTTAATGGCCTCTAAATTCTCTTATCAGGTTTTAAGGAAAAGATGTGCAATACATTTATATGTTTGTATGTATGTATGTATGTATGTATGTATGTATGTATGTATGTGTGTATGTGTGTGTGCCATGGCATGCCAGTACCGTTTGAATTCTCCCTTTCATCTTTCAGGGACTGAGTTTTGAGGAGCAGCAAGTCCCATTAACAAACCTGACAGATGACGATGAACCCATCCATAGTGGTAATCTCTTTTCTTTGGTTCAAACCCATCTAGACCGTAATGAGTATTGAAAACTAGAAATTTTCTGCTTGCATGAAACTTCGGCTAGTTTTACTAGGAGCCAAGATTCACAAAAATGAAATGCACACAAAAGTTTTTGTCTACACAATATGGTATAATTTTTTCTTGGTCAAAAATTCGCAGAAGTGAAATGCATGTGACAGTTTTGGTGACTGACACCTCATTTGGTAGATACTGTGCCTCATCAGTCAATATCTGATCAATACATTGATGATTTAATGCTGGATATCAGGTTCTGTAGATCTATAGATAGGACTTGATTTGTGTCGAGGCAGAGATAGAGAGGCTACCAATTAAAAACAGGGAGAAGTGTCCTGTCACTCACATTTTCTGTCTGTCTGTTTTTATTCCACCTCCCCCTCCCTTTGGCAGGTGCATCCAAGTTTGCCTCAAGGTATTCCTTGAGGAAAGTGGCAAGGAAGGTGGCCAAGCCTAACCTTCACATGATGGGGTCGCTGTTCCTGGGAAAGGGACTGAGGCAGGCCTTTGACATTGTCCTTCTCCTCCAGTTGTAAGTCGTGTTTTATCACTGATATATTTTCTCCTTTAGTTGTAAGTCACTCCCATTGGGCGATTTGGCTTTGTCGCTTTGCCTTCTTTGGCCATTATGTTCCCATCTAGAGGCAATTCCCAATAAAGTTGCTTTAATTTGTTGTCATTGTGTGATTGTAAAGCACTGTCCTTGGACAATTCAACAATGTCATTTCAATACATGATGTCACTCTGGACATTCTCCTTTATAGTGGAAAAAGTATCTTATGTCATTTTGATATCAATATCTTTCTTGTGGTTCTCCTTCGTTAGCACTAAGTTTCTCATGATGGACAATTTAATCCATACAATACTCATTCAACATCCTCCTTCTCTTGTAGCAAATCACTCTGTCCAGACAATTTTTAACTGAAATCATTTCCCAGGCATATCATTTCCTTCGCACATTGATAAAGTCATGGCCTAAACTTGACTTGGAGGGAAAAGGGAAGGGTATTCATAGTGTGGAGTAGCACCCATTGGAGAGGTATTGGTCTTCAGGGTGTATTGAGAAGAAGTGTTCCAGACTCTATTGTCAAAAGAAATAATGTCCTATAAGATATCTCGCTCAAGAGCCAATTAGAGGTATTAAAGAATTGGTTGATTTGGACCCATTGATGTTTCAAATGTCTGGTTATCGTTGGTGGGATCGGTGCAGACTTAGTTGCTCCACGCCAGATGACATCGGTGATTGTACTTGTCCCATTCTGTTGAGCAGTCATCATGAGCACATAAGAAAAGTATTTAAAATCGTCGCGTTTAGCGCACTTCTTAAATTCTAACAGAATCAGTTCATAGAAAGGAAGTTCTTTTGTTGTGATAAAAGTTTCAGTGATCCTATATGTTTTTGTGTTTTCTTTCTCTGTTCGTACAGTGTTTCTATTTTGATCAGCTATGCCCTGGCAGGTAGTGAGGCTTACGCTCAGTTGCTCCACGTCAAGTGAGTTTTTCATTGTACAAATTTTTAAGGAATACCTTTGCTTTCATTCATGTATGCTGGGCTGTCTATGTGAGCAACATAATCACAGTCTCATGCATTTTTTGGTCATTGATGATGAATTCTTTTTGATTCTTCAACATGAAATCACAATCTTTTTCATCTTACACTTAGTGATACCAGCATGTAGATTAAAGTAGACTATTGAATTGAAATAGAATCCTTAGATACAATACATTATATGCAACCATAAGTTCCCCTGCCTGACAGTTCCAGTGTACTTAGTGTATTAGTGTAATCTTGGTAGTAATTACTGTGACAGTCTCATTTCCAGACATTCTTCACCTACATTGTACCTCTCATATTGCAGTGTGAGGCTTATGCTAGACTGTCAGGAAGTCAAGACTGTATCCTTAATCTTCCTGCAGCCATTGGAATCTGGATGTTTATCACTGCACTCCTATAGGGTTGGTCTTGTGTGGTGAAACGGGTCTAAAAAGCTAGACTAATTCTTGCAGGACCTTCGCAATCACAGTCAATTTTACCAAGTTTGATGTCCCTTATGTCGAGCACAGAGCTTTAATAATCAAAGCTCCTCAAAAAGTTCCACGCGAGTCTGAATTCTGTGCTGGTGTTTTGCATACAAATGAAACAACCGTCAAGTGGGGGGTTGTACCTCTTATGCATCCCAAAGAATTTTAATTTCAGCAAGGCGGACGATTACTCTCTCTTATCTATCCTGACTATCTACAACGCAGACATCTCTACATCATTCCAGTCTTTGTGTGGCTGCTGTCCTGTAGCATCGTCTTTGCCCAGCGCATCATCCAGCCTGTCGTTTCCCTCTTCACCTTGGCCAAGGGAGGTCTTCTCGTTGCCACGGTGAGACCACCTTTGGGGATGCGGCTCAGGAGATGGAGCTCATACTGCATGACTTGCATATCTCCCATGGCAAAATACATTCATCATGCACGCTGAAGGAGAACTGCTTAATGGTCCTGTTCTTTTGCCATGTGGCTAGAAACATTGATCCTTTGCTCTTGAAGAATATTTGTGCAGCCATGTTCAGTCATCTTGCATGACACCTTTAGAAATTTGCATGGATGTGATATCATTTTGATGTCATACAGAACAAAGTTACTGGCATCAATATCTTTGAATGTACCATATTTCATGGAATTAAAGAATGTTTGAAAAACAACAAAATAAAAAAGAATCAAAACCTCAAATCCTACAAACTTGTTCTTTGCTATCTTTAGTGGAATCTGCATGCTTTCAAGCGAGATAAAGGTGATAAAACTGTAAGTTCTGAGTGCCAGACAGCAACAAATTGTCAAATCATTGTAGGTTTCAATTTTTCAATTGTAGATGTCAATTTTGTTTAATTTCATTCTTACCCAGGGAAAGGTTGTATTCAGTGACACTTAGTCAGTGACACTAAAAGAATAAAAGCAAAAAAATAAAAATAATATATATATATTTTTTTTTTCTTCTTTTGGAGTTGACTCTGTAGAGGTTCTACATAACAAACAATATGCAAAATGAGTAGAAAGGACTGTGATGTGCTACACCTGTTTTTGATGCTATTACTTTTTTCCTCCTGTGATAGGTGGTGGTGACCTTTGGTGTGGGGTCAGCAGTAGCCAACACAATCACCAATGACTTTCACTACATGGGTTCCCCTTTCCTCATGGGTACAGTGGCTCTAGGTGAGGAACATTCCACAACAGCCATCTTGTTTTCAGATGGCATCCTCTACACACTCTTACAGAGCATGCCGGAAGCCGGACTCGTGTCGTGGCTGCATGCATGAATGATGACATTTGATTGCAGACACATCTCAATCATTTCACGATGTCATTGTCACAATTTTTTCTTTCAAATGAGACCCTTTCTCATTATGGCAGCTTGAAAGTGGCATAGAGAATGCAAAAGACTAAAATGGAAATATTGCAAATGCCTTTAGTCCTTGCTGTTACAGCCACTATTCATCATTGGAGGCAATGATTTAAAAAAAAATGTTTTAATTATCACATTTCATGCATGTGTTAGGTTCATTTGTATCACAAAACACCCTAGAGTACAAAAAGCCACAAATATAAAGGAGATATTACTAATTTTCTCAATATACCATCACTGTGACGGTTTATTCGAAAAAAAGTTTTTTAATAAAAGCTTTGTTCACATTTTGTATATTCAACAATACTAGTACTTAGCATTGATTATACTGATTAACATTTTTCATGTTGCACGTTTTCATCCATAACTTACATTTAATAACTATTTTAAAGCGCTAGAGCTTTTTTTTTTTTTTGATTTCATCTGCAAGTGGCTTTACTCTAGCAGAGAACTTGGGATGAGGCGTGGAACACACTCTTTAAACTCACAAAAGCCATTTTGGCTGAACTCTGATGAACATTAACCCTATTCACCCTATAACTGGGCTATTTGAGACCAAGTTTTTACTGGGGGGGGGGGGGGGTATTTGACCCCCCCCCCCCCCCCCCAAGATCTTGTCCGCCGATGGTGTGTATATACAGAACATGACCATTTTCACCCTGGTTCTATCTCTTTTTTTTTTTCCAGGTGGTGTGTGCAATGTAATGCCCATGATGTATGCCAGAATAGACTACTCAAGAAAACAGGTAAGTTCAACTTATATTTGGGCTTTCTGTGGTGAACTTTGGACTGTTTGTGATTATAGTGGGTAAAGACAGTGAACAATATATAATGATATTTAAAAAGAAAACAGTAACAAATAACAGCATAAACTGAATAAAAAAAAAAACAATTGAAAGCAACTCAAACTGTTTTTCATCTTCTTGTTTTCATGCCTTACAGATTCAATTATTTTGGTGGACTGTATTTGCTGGTCTTACAACATGTATGGTATTAAATGTTTTGTGGTGAGTAAATTTTGCTGTGATAGCACTTATTTATTTGATGATCGTCAAAAGGAATTACAAGTCATAATCTTTCAGGATAAGTGAATGCATGCAAACTGTAACGAGTACGGTTCATGTCAAATTTATGATGTATATGGTAGTGTTTTGTCAGGAAAAAAAGACAACAACAATGCAATACTAAAAAACAGAATGCCCCATTTTTGTAAACATCAATCTAAAAGTTGCTTCAGGTGTCATAGAACCATTCATCAAATGGCATCTCAACAGAAGTTGCCATTCAATGTAACCAGACTATCCTTTGCACAAGCAATTGCTCTGGTTTTACACTTCTCTGTTAGGGGATCTTGGAATCTGAGTGGAAGAATGTATAAATAAACCTTTGAGCAACACGAACAAAACAATACCAACAATGTAGATGACATTCCTAACAGACCTAGCATGCTTGGATTTGATCTGGTGTGTTACAAACTGCTTACTGTTCTGGTATATTACCGACTGCCTGGTAAACTTGATCTGTTCTTGTACATTGCAGACTGCCTAACAAACTTGGATCTTTTCTTGTGTATTATAGACTACTTAGCAGTCTGAGATCTGTTCTGGTGTATTACAGACTGCCTTACAAGCCTTGATCTATTATTAACTGCTTCTCAAAGCAAACATGGTCTGTCATTGTGTATTACAGATTGCCTAACAGATCTGGTGAAACAATATCTTTTTTTATTATATGTCAGAAGGCCTATATCAGGGAATAATTTTCAAAATCAAATATGATTAGCAATTTCAGCTGATGAATAATATTTCAGATGGTATCCTATAGACTTCTATGGAAGAAAACTGCTACACTAAAGGAAGTTTGTATTGCAGTGGTATAAAAATGCATAGCAAATTGCGATGGGATACTAGGAAAATTATTCCCTCCTATATACATGCACACAGGTCTTATGTTCCTTGCAATTGATTTGGTGAACAGGTGCTGGGCGGTACTTGATATTGTCCCTCAACTCAGTTCGTGTATAACTCACGTCACTGAAGACATTCTTATCTCGGGCAACACTACGATAGTGGAGATTTTTACCACACCGTCCGCCTCACCATGTGCAGAAGATTTATCATTAGAAAAGTAAGTGGAATGTCATATAATATTGCTCTCGGAGAAGATTCTGAGAATCTCTGAGACCGTGGGCAAACAATATCTCTTTACTAGTCTTGAATGTCAATTGACGGTATGGATTTAGCCTCCTAAAATAGTAAGTCTGAAAAGACTACAACGACCATGTATAGTCTATGCTGTTGGCTTTTCCCAGTCTTTTTACAATGAGATTCTTGGTTGTGCCCACTCTTGTGTGGATATCAGAACCTGCGTGAAGAATAAAAGTGCCATTCAACGGTGATTGAAGTATCATTTTATTATTATGGAATTGTGACACTGACACATCTAAAACCTGTATTAGTATATTAGGATGAGGTCGGGTGATATGTGGTTCTCCTGTTGTCATATCAGACACTAGTGGTGTCTGATAAATTTGCCAAATGTAAACTTGTTCTGAAGACTTTTTGTTTTGACACAACCTGTGAATTACATGAAATATTGTGGAGTTTTAAAGGGGATGGCTAGTAACTGATTAGTGGGAATCAGTGGGAATGCTGGGGGATGATTGTTCCAATCCTTGTGGGATTCATTTAAGAGAACATTATATATCTATTGTTGTGTGAAAATCATTTTCTTCAGAATGGTCTCATATTCAAGTAGTGTGCAGTATAATGTTTCCAGGTTAGCATGCCTGTACAGTGACAGGGCATTAAACTGCACATTACTTGAATATGAGACCATTCTGAAGCAAATAATTTTCACACAACAATAGATACATAATGTACTCTTAAATGAATCCCACAAGGATTGGAACAATCATCCCCCAGTATTCCCACTAATTCTCACTGATCAGTTACTAGCCATCCCCTTTTAAGAGTCATTGTGTCGTGTTACATGTACATGTAAGTGTGGATTCATCATGATGTGCATGATTTGAAGGGGTCGGTGCATTATAGTGTTAACCCACACTTTCGTGAAAAATGAGTTACATGCATTTACACCATCCTGAAACACTGCTCTATAATCCCTAAAAATGTCATCTTGAAATTTAAGCAATAAATGGGTTTTTAATGCAGGCATCTTTTTGCCCCGAAAATTAATCACATCTTATAGGCAGGAATATAATGCAAAGCCACACTTTTCAAGATGGCGACCTCCATGGTAGCAGACAGAAGGTTGTCATAAAAATATCTAAATCTCAACAGTGAGGAAACTTTTTCATCTACAAAAATGAGTGATTCTGATTCATAACATAACTTGTACTCTTCTGCCAGTTATGAAAATGGAGATGAGATAAACATTAATGAAATTTAAAGCATTTAATGAGTATTTTTTGTTAATTTTTGTACTGGTGGGGTTAGCACTATTTTCATGCTAATTCTACTGATCATGACATTTTTCGCCAGTTTTTTGTTTTTGTTGAACTTATCAGGAAAATACTACAATCACTGGTTTTAGGAGTATTTTAGCATTGTTCATTGTGACCTATAAGAAAATTAATCAACATTCATGGTCTGTCCCAGCACCTTAAAGTTTCATTAGTGGGTTAGCACTTTATTCATGCTGACATTTCGCTTCACAAGGAAAGCTTCCTCAAAATAATTCAGTAGTTAAATAACTGATGGAATATATTCAAAATATAAATCTTTATTTGTTATGTGTGTTTTTTTTTTCATCGAAATGGCTTATTGTAATAAGTGTATTGTCTCTAACTTCATGATTTTTTTCCCGATGCAAGTGTGATCTGAAAACGTTCATATAGGTAAAAAAAAAATATGCGGATAGCTGGATGTTTTGACATGTGCCTTACCTGTTAGTAATTCTTACAGAGTTAGATCACTAGTGAAACAACATTTGAAATTGTCATTGATTAATTTGTTACCTCTTTTTAATAAAATGCAATTTTGCTATACTTTCACAGCCATATTTAGGGCATTAGCTATAGACAGAAAATGGATGAAAACAAAATGCATTTTTAATATCGATTAATTTACCTCAAATTTTCAAACAAAATCCTGCCGCTGTCAATACAGCTGTGCTTCCCTGTAGTTTCTTACATAACCGAGACACGATGCATACAGGTTTAACATCCTTTGAAAGGATGTTACATTTATGATACAACTGCAAACATTATTTTTCAAATCTAACGCTGTCGTATAAAATTCATAGTTCCACGTTGTTGATACCTCTATATGGTTTCTCAATTTAAATCAATAAACGTTGAAAGCAATCAAAGCAGAATTCAAAGCATCAATGCTGATAGTATAGTGTTTGTTTTTTTTTTACGTAATTTAATTGTGAGTCAATAGCTCCTTTTTTTTTCCACTACTGCATTTACCCTTTAAACTCGGTATTTGTCATGCATTTTTATGAAGAAGTCACCATGTTGGAAAGAAAATGTATTTGCTGTATTCTGTTACAAATTTCAGAGTTATCTTTTTTTCACAGGGTTGTTTTCAAGATTAATTTAAAAAAAAAGGAAGTTTCCTTCAAATCAATTTGGAGATGTGTGATTGATAAAACTATTAAAAGCATATAGATTTTTCACTTTTTCATGTATGTTTTTGTCACCGTAACACCTTTGACATGAGAACATTTTTATCTTCTTCCTAAGTGATCTTCATGATCCAAATGTAGTCTGAAAACGCATATGGGGTAAAATGTATGTGCATAAACACACCAACTTGGTATACGTAGCCTATTTTGGTCTTATTCGGCACATTGTATTTCAGCATGTATGGTCTGTCCGAATATACGAAATCTATAAGTGTTCAAACTTCCAAAGATATTTTTTCCCAATTTTAACATGGATTTTTGGCCATTAAGAGTTAGTCATTCATTATGTGATAAGAACCTTCCTGCATAATTTCACACAGCCTGCATTTACCAACGAACATGGAGGAGGATTTATTGAGGCATGTACAGTCATAATTCTCATGCAACACTATTTTTTTTTTGGTAAATTCGTTGTCATACAAAGAAGGATTTTAGAGTACTATTGGTGATTTTGATACCCTAAACAAGAAAACCAATCTAGCTATTAAAACAAGGCCTTAATGTCTACTTTATGGTATTTTATTCCCTTTAACAAAAGACATGATAATCCCTGGAATAATGTTGATATGTACCATTCTACTTTATTTTCTCTGATCTAGATACTCTAAATTTAAAATGCGTTATATGCATAATGCTGAAGAAGGGACTCTTTCCCTGCTTTTAGGCACACGGAAGATGTAAAAACCTCAATGAGATATAACCCCTCCCCCTCCCAACAAATCATATTATTATTTTGTATGACACTGAATGCTTAGTCTTTTAAAACTTGAATTGTTGAAATTGTTTAATATCCACATTTCAAGATGTCTTTATGCCTATATGAGTGATTCTGTGCGCGTGTGTGCGTCTGAAATATTGTGTATGCAAAGTTTGTCTTCACAATTCACACAGATTATACAATACAGACAGTTAAAAACAAGTATATCTTATTTTGCTTTCACGTCACGAAGGAGGGAAACTCAAATATTACATTAATTTTCCATTTTTAGCGAAGAGATGTTGATATTTTGTGAGTTTTCAAAAAATAAAGAGTATTTGTATACACGACGGATTTGGCTGCATTAAAGTGCTAAGCCACAAATTCAAAATGTGACTTGAAAAATCCTCTTGAATCCACCAAAATATCATTGTAGTAAATTTCCCCAAGACACTGTTCAATCTTGAGTATGTAAAGGTTCATATACGAAAAAATTGGCCTTGTCGAGTCATTAACCTGATTTATGGATTTTTTTCAAACTTTCGAAAGCGATTATCTCAAAATGAACATTGTGTGGGTTAGCACTATAATGCACCGACCCCTTCATTTATTATTTTCCTCGATACATGTCTTGATATCTGCAGGTCAGCCAGGGAAGGAGAAATATCAACCATTCCACTCATAGCAGTAAGTGTGTTTGTCTCTTTGAATAATTTTGCCCAACCAATCTCGTCCAGGAGAAATTTAATCTGAGAAATCATCATCCCCTTGTCATTAAATTGGCACCTGTGAGAATTTCACTGCATGCCCTATATTAGAGAAAGATTAGATGAAGTTTCTGAAAAAAATCATTAGATTTGCAGAAACTCTAAGAATTTATTAAAGAATTGGTAATACGAGAGACAAATAGGAACTTTGATCTGATGAAAATGTGTTGCTAGTTTAAGAATCAACTGAAAAAAAAAATGTGCTTGAAAATTTCAAATATAATAAAGAAACAGAAACAAACAAACCTTGTGAAACATTGATAATGTTGAAATGAATACTGTAAAAGCAAGATATTTTCATGGCATTAATTCTTTTTAATTGTTGGAAGTTTCTACTTGTGTACACACACACACACACACAAACCCCCCCCCCAAAAAAAAAAAAAAAAAAAAAACACCCTACTTGGGCTTTCAAAGACTGGTTCTGACTCAAACTTGTCTATTTTTCCCCCTTAGATCTTGGAGCAAGACTATCCCCAGTACACCTGGGTGGCTGTTCTGGTGGAGCTCTTCATAATGATCAGTATAACTGTGTCCTATCTCACCATTGGGTCAGCATTATTACACTCATGTAAGCCATGGTGTCTTTGAATCTCAAACTGCGAAGTGACTTATTGATGCTTGTAGTCATGTCATCTCCTGATTCACTGTTAGCTGAATATTTTATCATGCTAATGTAAGCTGCTTAATATGACAGCTGTTACTCTCAATTGAGAATACAGATATAACCATTTATGTGTCCAAGCTAGTAGATAATTCATCCAAACTTGACCTTAATTGCAAGTAAGCCAATCCATTCAGCCATAACAATGTGCCTAGGACCAACAGAAGGCCATATGGGGATTAGGGGATTGGGTAATCTCTATTTGTTGACATTTACATGCAGTTTTCAGGCATCGGTGGTGATCGGGGAATGAAGCACATTGAGGATTGATGGGGATCAAAGGCACTCAAAAACCCTGCCGTCCACATGATCATTACTGCAGTGCACTCCCATTATAATGAACATGGTTATAACGAAATTCTGGTTACAACGAAATAAAAATCCAGGGTGCTATGTTTTTTTATTGTTTATTTGTTTGGTTATAAGGAAATTTTGATACAATGAAAGAAATCTGCTGGTGCTACTACTCATAACTGGAGTGTCTTTCAGTCTCAAACACTATTAAAAATCAAATTTTATGCTACCATATTAACGCCAATATATGCTGTGATAATCTCAAGTCTCAAACAGTAAATGAAAAGTTGCTGTCAGTTGATTATTAAATATCTCTGTCGTATCTCACCATTTTGTTGCTATCATCATACTCTTAAATTTCATAGTTTTGTTCAGTCCCAAAATATGAATTAATGTAAATAATGATCAAAGTTACCCTTTTCCAATGTCACTATTATTCGGGCATTGTCACTGTAGTGTTAAATTTGATATCCTTAATTTCGAGCAGTAACTGAAAAGTTGATGAGAGGCAGTAGTACCATGCAATTATGTGGAAATAGATGTGAAATGTCTAATGTTTCCATATTTGCTGTTAATGTAAGCCATTGTGTGGCACCAATAGTGTTATTGCCAGGAAGGGTCTGAATGAATAATGCAAAACCAAACAACAAAAACAAAAACAACTTGTTTTAAAAGGAAGCAAAAGACATAAAGATAGATATTGAATCAGAGAGGTAGGTAGATCAACAGAGATATGATGACATAAATGGTATCCCGGGGTACCAAATAAAAATCAGCCATTTTGTTGAATTATTATTTTTTTTTATAAAGGTTGTACCCTGGGTGCCAAAAAGTTGGAAATTATTTTGGTGCTGGAGCTAGCGCACACTAGCCACTGCACTGCACTACACTGCGCTGCACTGAAGCACAGTCACGCTATTGCTTAGCACAGCATACCATGCATGCATAATATAACATGCAGTGGCATTGGAATGACTATGTACACGCATACACAGTGCATGCATTTCTCTGCGGCTGTCCTCGAGTGGACATGAGGTGGCGCTACACAACGTGGTACCCCGGAGTACAACGGTACCCCGGGGTAACGCTTGATGCATCATATGCTGGTGGGATCCTTGGATAGTAGCTGAGAATCAAGTGTTGTCTGCATTTCGGTGATGGTGAATTTATGTTTGTATTATCTTCCTTCGCAAGTTCTCGGATGGCTGGATGCGTTCATGGCATGGGACAAGGTGGACAAAGGCAATACTGTGCCAGCAAAGATCAAGTATTGCCCAAAGAGGTAATCTACCCAAATAATTGAATATTCAAATTGATATATATATGATATTGAAATAGCAGTTCCAAGACCAATGATGAAAAATGATAATGGAATTTAGGTTTAAAAAAATGTTAATTCTACCAGGACATTAGAAGAGCACTTGACCTAGTACCTCTAGAAGGCATGGGGAATGATAATTGCCTTACATATCTTGGTGTGAAGTTGAAGGATTTGTACTTTTCATCTATCAGGAACAATGTTGTGTGGCATTCTTTTCATTATTCTTAAAGGGATAGTACAGTATTGGTGGAGATGAGAATTGGGCTTTTAACTTTTTGCGAGATACCAAGAAAACACTTACGATATAGTACAGAGCAAACAATTTTAAGAGGGATTCAAAGTTTATTTACCGAAAATCGGGTTTGTAATGACTAAAACATCCAAAAACAAAGTAAAATAAAGCAATTGTAATAAAGTGTGGGTCCCACACTTTATTAGAATCGCTCTTTTTTGGATATCTAAGCCATTTCAAAACCAATTTTCATCAAATAAATGTTGAATTCCTCATAGAATTACAAGCTCTTTCATGTTTCATAAGAGGTTTCTCATTATTTCACAAAAAAATGTTAGAAACTTGAAATTAGGTCTCAACCAAAACTGTGCGATCCCTTTAAAGTATTGTAACATTGCAGCTTGCTTTAGCCCGGTATAGATATAGCCATGGAATTAACCAAAACTTACTGTAATATCTTAAATTTACAGCCTTTAAAAAGTTGTCAAGAGTTTCCTACAACTTTTACCGAGTGGTATCACCACCATCTCTTTACATTCAGTGAATCTGCATATTTCCATAATCTGTTTGAGGAAACATTTCCCTTTAATTCCAAACTATCTTTAGTTTCATTATCTGACACACTCAGGGACCAATGTACTTTGAAAGGCAATTTCTTTCACAGCTGCAGGAAATTGTAATCAAGGTGAATGAAGATATGACCAGGAGAGAAAAAAAAAGAGAGAAATGTAGGAAAGAATGGTAGCTGACTCATTGTTGATATGTTTCTGATCTGCACAACTTAGTTTCTGTGTGTTCTTGATTACATACTGACCCTTCGTCTTGAGTGCAGACTGTGTATCAGATTTCCCCCCCCCCCCCCCCACTTAAGGACCCTCTTCTTTTTTCTTGCAAATCATTACCTCTGCCAATGGAGGAGGTTAAAGGTATGTTTTCGTTACTATTGGTTTGTTTGTTTGTTAGTTAGTTTTTGTTTGTCCGTGTGCAAAATAACTCAAAAAGTAGTTAACGGATTTGGATGAAACTTACAGGAAAGGTTGAGAATGACACAAGTAACAGATGATTAGATTTTGGTAGTGATCAGAGAATTTTGGGGAAATTTATGAAGGATTTTTGATATTTTGGCAGGTAGGGTCAATGAACTTGAGGGTTCAAGCTGCGCATTTTCGAGGTTTTCATACGCGCACTAAAGTGCGTGTTCCACTTTCTGCCAGGATGAGGCGCGCCGCACAGCTGAGGGTTTATGACGTAACAAAGGCTTCTATATTGGGAAATCAGGTGATTTTTCAGCATGTATGCCTATGGGTGGAAATCACTGATCTCTATGGAAGAGCCCAAAGAGCTTTTCCCCAGGGGTTGAGAGGAGAAAAATCTCTTTGGGAAGAGCAAGATCATCGGTGGAAAGTAGCTGCTTGGCGGGGGTCTGCGCTCTCAGAGTGCTTCTCTAGTTTATCTTTATTTTTTGTTGTTGTTGTAATCACTGGTTGAAAACACTGGCAGACAGCACTACATATTCTAAACTGGTACTGACTTCATCTTGTGAGAAATGCCTGTATGATATTTTGTGTAACATGAAATGCATGGTGCTGACTGTGATTAGACCTTTTTGCTGATTTCATTTTACGTCCAGGATATGTCGACCGTTGTTCAGCCTACTCGTCTTTGGCCTGGTGTTTGCTGTAGCCATGCTGGACCCGAGGGTGCGCACTCCTTACTTTGTTGTTATTGTTTCCATCTCATTTCCTCTCTTACTTCATGCCTAAAATGCTCAGAGAGTGACAGCAGCAAATTGGCAATGTCTGGATTATAAAACACCTTCTTGTAAAACATAATTCATATCTTTTGATATGAGAGATTCCTGTTATGGAGAAGGGTAGTGTAAAAGTAGAAATATTTGTGGTGTGGAAATTTTCGCACACTTCGAGCGACCAAAAGCTAGCGCGAAAATTATAATATGTGAGTATTTTTGCTCGCACTGTGTGCAGTTACATTATGTCTTCATTTCATGGAATTTAAAACATATGAAATTCATCTTACATGGCAGATTGCACAAAAAATTACTTGTATGAAAATATTCCCTCTTGCAGTAACCTCTCCTTTAAAACCTCAATGCAATATGACTAACTGCCCAGGAATTAGGACTAGGTTCCATAACAACTGTAAACTTTTGGACAAATGATGAATCAGTGATTGCAAGCCGATGAATTTACAACTCTGTGCTCTGGTACAGGCCAAGATAATGAGTTCGACATTTCACACAATGGTATAGTTACTGCAATGACTTTACCACACCAGTTTATGTGCTGCCTGTGGTACAAACATTGCTTGCCAATGAATGTTACATACAGGTATGTAATCTGAATGGAATCTATTTGCTATCACTGTCGCACGATACACTCCAGTAATATTGTGTACCCATGCATACATCTGTTATTTTGTCTGCATGTTTTGGAAGGATATGAAGTTTGGTGTGACTTTGATGGCAATCTTTGTATTATATTGTCCCATCTTCTGATGCAGGGCTTTGTAACGATGCTAGACAAGATAGCATCATTGCTCCTCAATCTAGAGGCGGGTCTCTTCATCTTTCTCATGATACGAAAGAGCCACTCGGCGAAATATCGGTAAGTGACAACATTTCTTTTTGTTTAATGTTCTGGAAATTTATGTCCATATATTTTCCTTCAGTTAATTGAATGTATATTTTAATGTGATACACAGGGACTGCTATTTCAGTTTCATCCTAATGACATAATCTTAATGTCATGTGCTGGATTTTTCATGATATGAACGTATGTTTCGAGCCGAGCATAGAACATGACATACAAGATATTGTACTGTATTTCATATGCTGATAGTGAAGATTTGATCTTTTCGTTTGTTTTGCTTCTTTTCTTTTTTTATGCCTCCGCCACGAAGTGGTGCCGGAGGCATTATGTTTTCGGGTTGTCCGTCCGTCCGTCCGTACGTCCGTACATACGTCCGTACGTACGTCCGTACGTCCGTCCGCTTTCGTTTACGCGATAACTTGAGTAATATTTACTGGAATTTTACCAAACTTGGTCCAAGTATGAAGTATGATGGGGCAATTATTTGATTAGATTTTGGGTGAAATCGGCTAAAGGTCAAAGGTCAAAGGTCAAGGTCAAATCATGAAATTGTATCCGTTTACGCGATAACTCAAGACTGGATGGAGCAAATTTCACCAAACTTTGTTGGAGAATGATGTATGATGGGACAATTACTTGATTAGTTTTTCAGTGAAATCGAACAGAGGTCAAAGGTCAAAGATCAAGGTCAAATCCTAAAATTTATCTGTTTACGTGATAACTCAAAACTGGATGAAGCAGCTTTCACCAAACTTTGTCCAAGGATGATGTATGATGGGACAATTAGTTGAGTAGATTTTAGTGATATTGGCAAGAGGTCAAAGGTCAAAAGGTCAAGGTCAAATGCTACAAATGTTGCAATTTCCCCCATATCTATGCAATGTCCAAAGGTATTTTCTTGAAACTTGGTGTGGACATGTACTACTGTGTAAAGATTCTCCAGAGAGAGTTTCATGTCATAAGGTCAAAGGTCAAAAGGTCAAAGGTTAGGTGAAAATGTTGCAATATCACTTTTCTTGCAAATGGTTCAATGTATCTTCGTGGAATTTGGTACATATGCATGTACTGTCTGGCAGGGATTATCTAGGGAATTTAGGGGTCATGGGTCAATAGTCAGGGGTCAAAGGTCAAGGTCAACTCCTCAAAATTTTACTATTTCCCTCATATACTAGTATATGCAATGCTTGTATTATTAGTTTCAAAACTTAATACATGCATTACCCCCCCCCCCCCCAAAAAAAAACAAACAAACAAACAAACAAACAAACAAACAAACAAAAAAATATATATTTTGTACCATCATCACACTCTTTCTTCATACCTTGGAAATTGCTCAATGCATAAACTTCCCCAAAATTCCCCAAATATGTGTACCTGCACTCTTAGAAAATTATAGCAAACCCAGTTCAAGACATTTCTGACAAACATGTCATTTCAATATTTGGCAGTTATGTGAAACTGTCATGGATCACACATTGTGAAGACATTGTACTATACGCCTATTGGGAGAATCATGCATTATGGCGGAGGCATCAGTCGCCATAGCGACATTTCTAAATTATAGTTTTTTTTATCACAAGTGAGTTGATAGAAGGCCAGTTATGCCCTTTTCTCAGCTTTCTCTCTTCAGACTTCAATGTTGGCAAAGCCTTCATGTTTCACATTATTTTCCCCGTCTACCCCAACAGGAGCCTCAGAGTACCGTACCCAGTGCACCGCTTTGTCTACCCCACACACTACGCCATCGCAGTCTACTTCCTGTTTGCCGTCGCCTATGACATCACCCTCACTGCCATTGAGTGGTTCTCCTGAATGTGTGGAGAAATCCCACCTCATCTTCCTCCTGGTTCTCAATGTGGTCTTTTGGATGCTGGTATCCATGGTTATATCAATAAGGGAGGAGAGATCACCCCCCCCCCCCATTTTTTTTTAAATGTTTTTGTTTACTGCCAAAGAACAACATAATAAAATTTGCCTTTGATGTCAGGATTCATCCTTTTATCAACTCCTTGTACTTTGGATCAGTTCAACATATTTTGATTTTTTTCTTTTGACTGGAAATGTATATATCTCAGATTGTCTCATTATCTCTTTGAAAGATCATAATATGGCTCATTGGTTGAGACCATGTGGCTCCCGGGTAGTCCCACACATGCATTATATGTATCTCCTCATGCTTAAGTAGATACGATGGCTCTTTGCCTCTTCAAGACAACATCATTTTAGGTCTTTTTCATCCTTTTCTGCATAATGGAGAATTTGAAGTGGCATCCGGCCAATAAACATGAAATCAAACTGGCATGAATTCTCTCCAATATCCTCAAATCCATCACAAACACGTTGAATAGTTGGGATACAGTCAGTCTCTGCTACAAAGCATTTTTAGGGTGGCTGGTTTGTGCTAATTGCATTGAAGGTTAAACATGCAGGGAGATGGCAACTTTTGACCAATTTGACCAAGGTGCCTCATTATTGAGGCCATTGAGCATCTTGTTGAATTATGTTGTAGGTACATTGCACATAGAGAACAAGAGCGAGAAGGCAACTTGCTCAATCTACCTACACCCCTTGTTCAGCAAAAAGAGGAAGTGGCGAGGAAGCAGCTTGTTAAAACTCTAGTAGGCACCTTGTTTTGCTTAGAACATGAAAGTTTTGAATATTATATTTGTTCATTTGTGCAAGCTAATAATTTATTTGTAATTTATCCATCTGTTTATTTATTTGTCAATCAAATTTTGATGGTCTTTTTGTTTTTGTTTCCATATTGAATAATCAGTGAATTAAAAAAAATGATAATTGTCGCAAATTGTGCATTTATCAAGCAAGGAAATTCTGAATTTATGTACAAGACTGGTATTACATTAAGTTATTTTGGTTTAGGCTGTTACTGTATTTGCAGGTTATGTGCTCATAAAACCATGGAGAGGCGTATTGTGACTGGGTTTTAGGGACATTATATCATGCCAAAGATAACTTTGTACATTTGGTTTTTGTGTTGCTGTTCTCCTGTTTTGGTGAAGAACATGATTAGAATACATTGCTTTACATGTTGCTTTACATCTTGAGAGAGGGCAATATTTTCTTCACAGGCATTACTGTATGCGCCATATATTTAGCGAGTCTAAATTTTCGGGAATCAGGAATTCCCGACGATTTCACAAGTAGTTAAATTCGCGATTGTGGAGTCCTGGACTGAACAGAGAAAATTGTACACGCGTATGTCACATTCACATTGGGATCAGAGTCAATGTTTTTGCGGGTCGTTAATTTTGCGAATAGCACCTGACTTGCGAAATTTGCGAAAATAAAAACCTCGCGAAATATTCGGCGTATGCAGTATGCTAATGGCCAAAAAAATACTTAGTCATAGCAATAGTAACTTCTTCATCTGAAGCCAACAACTTTGATATGAGTGTGTGTACAAATCAGCGTACTACCGATAAGATTTATTTTTCCTTTTTTTTTTTTTTTTTTTTTTTTTTTTGTCCAGAGACTGTAGTAGCTGCTTCCTGCTTTAATCTGTAAGAGGTGGGGTTCAGGTTGTTGATTTCAGAATATATGTCGTACGGCAGCAGACTGGCAGAATCAAATGAATTGTAAAGGGAAGAAGAGCCTTTTACACAGTCATATCATGGCTAGTGAGCATTGGATGATGCTGTACCAACCAAGTACAGCTACTGATACACTGTGTTATCATTGTGTATGAATGGAAAACACTCGGAACTGGTGTGTTCTTTTTCTTAAGCTTGAATATTCTGTTAATTTGTACCTAGAAGGAAAAATGCTAGCAGAGATAGATGTTGAAGCACTCTCTTTCCTACCCCCCCCCACACACTTACACAAAGCAAACAAAAGAGACAAAGGTAATTAATTTTGCATTTGTGCATGGTTGAGAACTCCATGAAACTACCATTGAATAAAGCATCATTTGTTATGGTTAGTTATGATGTGATATGTGCATAAGATTTTTCTTCCCATTGGGATGCACTGCCCTCAAAACTCAAGAAACTGCCATTTGCTCGACATGTTCCTCGCTGGTAATTCCTATTTCATAGGACATTACCATGTTTCATCTCTTGTTGCAGTATTCGTTGATACAAGAGTGTTGATGTGCATTGACATGCAATTCTATTCTTGCTGATTTTATTGAGTGGAGTAAAATGCCAAAATTAAGAATAATAAAAATGTTCATGATATTCAGGTATGACTGATAAAGCTCTAAAATGTTAATGTTTCACATTGTTTCAAATAACAGTGACATTGGTTTGAATAATCATTGTGAAACTTCAGTCCCATAAATGTCTATATCTGACTTTGATGAGACTCTGACCATTCTGTTTGATTTTATCCTATATATAACAGTCAGCTTGAACATGGAATGAAATGCACTTCAATAGAAGTGGTTACTGTGACAATAAATGTGATTTTGTAAGTCTTTGTATACATTCCAACTCATCAGGAGTGACTCAAAGAAGCTTGTGGCGATATTCTGCTGCGCTTCTGTGGTATTATTATTATCATCATCATTATTATGTTTTTTTTTAACTGGATGTGTACAGCAAAGGAGTGATGCTGTGTGAGAAAACAAATCATAACTGTTATCCCAGTCATGTCAACATCTTGTGAATATGTATGTATTGTGGAGATCATGAATATTAATGATGAAAGGCAGGGCACGAGGAGGATTTTATGTTTTGGAGGGACTAACAGTGTGAAGACTGAAGATATGGCTGTAGTTTGTTATTTGTGAAAAGCATTGCAATTATTGCATGGGTTTCCGTAGCAACTTGTTTTTTATCAATCTTGCCTCCACTCAGCCTTGGCTACATTTTTCCTCAGCCAATTAGGGTAGGGTGATGGCTGGTCTCGTGGGAAATGATTTATTCTGTCTGTCCTTTATTTGCATTGCTTCCCAGAAAAATATTGTGTATTTCTAAAACTAGTAACTGTTATGAAAAGAGTGTTTATCTCAGTGCAATGTTGCATGGAAAGGATGAATGATCTAGAAATAATTTATCAGTACTTGCAATATGTATAATGAAAACGGTGCGTCTTGACAAATGTGCTGCCATACAATGTGTTCCAAGTACCTCAGCATTGTGCAAGAAGGTGAAGCTCTGAAGAGCAGTAACTGTCAGTTATTCAGTCAATTTCTTCAAGATTGGGTTCACTATTCGTAGAATGAAAAAGTGGGGAAAATGCAACACTTCTTTCATGAGCTTTAGGCAACGACGATCTATCAAATCTTGGGGATTGTAAAAAAAAGAAAAGGAATAAAAAACAAAACAGGAGAGGTTTATGACTGAAATGAAGTGAATTTCTATGTCATATAGTATGAATATAGTATAAATTTTTTGAATAATATAAATCATAGTCTATTTTGTATTTGGTCTTGTTGTTACATTGTGTAGTGTTTAGATGTGGAGTTGGTGTATCACAGTATTTTTGTCTTTATGATATGTTATCTTAATGGGTTTATGTTTCACTACTTTCATAAGGATTTTAGACTCAAATTTTGTCAAAGTAGTTGTTTAGAATTTCAGCAGAATCCTTGCCAACCTTTTTGCCAGTGCAAATATAGTTGTATATTTAAGAGGTATGTTCCTTATCATGTATTAGAATTCAGTCATAAAAGATATTAAAGAAAAAGAACCTGAAGTGTAATTCATGGAAATTGAGGCATATACTCTCTTAGTGCTCAACCAGGAAAAGCTAGTGTGACCATTACTATTTTTTTGTCAAAAGCCTTCTCAATCATTGAATGTAGATTTGGCCAGTGGTGCTGACAGGGTACAGGGGGTTTGATAAGCACAAGGTACATAAATGCACACAATAATTTTTATTTTTATGGGCCGAGTATGGCAGTTAAGGGTTCTCTACTTGAAGCCTGCATTTGCAGGAACATGTACTATTTTTATATTGATGCAGTAGTCTGTCATATTTATTGACTTCTTGTCAATTTTTGATATAATCCCTCTAAAATTACACTCGGTAAGCTTGGTAGACATTGAATTAAAGTCAATTGACCTTGGCTAACATTACACATCACCACAAAATTTGACCTTAAAGGGATGGTATAGTATTGGTGGAGATGAGGATTGGGCTTTTAAATTTTTGCAAGATACCAAGAAACCACTTATGAAATAGTACAGGGCATGCCATTCTAAGAGGAATTCAAAGGATATTTGATGAAAATCGTTTTTGGAATGGCTGAGACATCCAAACACAAAGTATAACAAAGTGATCGTAATAAAAGGTGGGTCCCACCTTTTACAAGAATTGCTCTTTTTTTTTTTGATATCTCAGCCATTTCAAAAACCCTTTCCACCAAATAAACGCCTCTTTGAATTAATGCTCTTTTACATTTTGTAAGAGGTTTCTCATCTCAACAAAAAAATGTTAGAAAAGGTAAGAAACCTGATGTTAGGCCTCAACCAGAACTATACAATCCCTTTATAATGGTCCTTTTGATAGTGACGACTTCTGAGCGACAATTTCTCCAGATTGCATCCGGCTCTGGAGGTCATGCAAAAGTGTTTTCATCCTTAATTAAAAAAAAAAAAATACAAACTGTAGATGTGAGTAATTGGTAGGAATTTCATTTGTACTTGATACTACTCAAGGTGACACAAATTAGTGATTCCATTAACATTTTCTAGAGATTTGCGAGGGATTGGCTATTTAGGCAGCAATTTTTCTATACAGTGTAGTATCTGATGTGACTAATCACTAGTTGTATAATTACAAATGTCTTTACATTCCAGGGTGTTACATTATGTGCTTGTGAAGGCTTTGTGTTTCTTTGTATCATACAGGGTTTTGCTGTGCTTCCCAGGTGTTCAAATATCCCATGTGTTCTTAACGTCGATTTAGTGAAATGTTATGATAAAGCTGTGATTTGGAGAGATTTTGTCGCCCCCGACTGTATTGGCTCATACTGTCAGTGTGTGTGCTCATATTGCGTCTGTCAAATGTTGCGACAAGTCGTCACAGTCTTGTGTTTAGAACAGTGCAAGTTGTGTCTGTGATTTGACGTTGACGCTCATGCCTGTACTCTCAAGGGGGAACAATGAAAACTGGAGGAAACCATGATTTAAAGTAATTTGTACAACTATGAGCCCTTGGGCGAAAGAATGTTGAGCAATTCTATCTACGGCTGTTGCAAAAATCACAAACCAACTCAGTGTAATGACTGAATGATCAAGCAAAATAACAACATGGAAATACTGTTAGAGATATTAGAGTTTGTACAGAAATATCTAATTTAAAACAAGGGAGATTCATTGACGTTGGCTCACCTGGAAAAATCAATCGCATAAAAGTTACCACTTTTGCAGCATGCTAATAAGTACAGCAGATCTACGAGTGTTAAATCATGAATGTAGATATTTGTACACTTTGCCTCTGCTACTGATAATTTTTTCTTTTTAAAGGAAATTCTATGATGCACATACTGAATATTGTTGATGGGTGTAATGTTTTCCAGGCCAGAGACAAAAAAGTGTTATTTTGACATCTTCACAGCTCCAAGAGCAAGGGAAAAGAATTGTGCTTACTGGTGTCCATCTAGCTCTCAATAATTGTATGATTCATAACCTGAAAGGTCATATGCATGCTATAAAATGGCTTATAATCGGATTTGTGAAACTGTCTATAGAAACATGACTAGCTAATAGTCTTCAAGTGTATTGGTCAAACATTTGTGAGTTACCCAAGTCTCCTGTTAAGATGTCATCCCTCCCATATGGTATGTAGTTGGTTCCCCATGTGTTGTGCTGCAGCTTAGGCTAAGACACTCGCTTTATGATTACAAGTTTGATCAACGAGTTCAAAATTTGATTCCTTCTTTTTTTAAGGAATGCCCAGGCAAAAAAAAAAAACAAAAAAAAAACCCCAAAACAAAAAAACAAACGAACAAAACAAACATTAATTTAATGCGCTAATTCCCTTTGATGAACTTACATAATGCAAGTCTAGAAAAGACATTTTTCCTCCTCTTTTTGTGGATCTGCTGATGCTGCATTTTCCAGGGAAATGTGTGTAACATGCAGCAAGTGTGCAGAGGTGGCAATTTGTAACTGGTGCAATAATTGTGATCATGGTGTTCAAGAAAATCACTTCTAACTTTAAAGTTTGTGAGATGAACAGTGACTGCATGCAAAGCAGCAGTCATGCCACGCAGTAGTTATGCCAGTTCTATGCAGTGGGGGAGTAAATCTTAATGCATAGGGATGAGCATTACCTTGACTTAAGACACTAAAAGGCATTCCAGCTCAGTGGACAGGAGGAACGAATGATAATGCTCAGGTGTGGGCATTACCTGGACTCAAAGTGTAGACACCTTGTTCTTGATTTCAGAATATTGCTGTACATTATGACATTTCATTCAAATCTTCTGACTAAGCATCTGCCTTGGGGGGAAAATTCTTGCTCCCACTGCTTAAATTTAATTGCTGCAACAGTAACTAGCAATACAAATATGACTCTACCAGTTCGTTTTCTAAAAAACGAAATGTGTTTGCAAAGTGTATAAAATCTGTTCAGTCCTACCAAAGAGTGATACCTGTATGTAAAATGCATTTTGCTTGCATCAGAGCTGTTTGCAAACCCAAAACAAATGAATTGTGCCGTCAAGTTTGTAATGATGTGCTGTCAATATCCTGTTGATAAGTTTGTCAGGGTTGTAATTCTTAAGACAATTTTGCCGATCAACAGCAGTTGCAGAGATGTGTTTTTTTTTATCATATTCAGGTACTGTAATGGCCACTGTGAATGCTTTTGAAGTACAGTAAATCATGTTTTATCAATGTTAGCCATATATTTTTGTGTTAATGAATAAATATATCAAGAGACTGTATGAGACATTTCTCTTGCCATTATATCATATGAGCATTTACGTACCAATGTATGGTTATTGTCTACAATATGTCATGCAAGTGTGTGTGTGTGTGTGTGCATGTGTGTGTTTGTAGTGTGTGTGTGTTTGTGTGTGTGGGTGTGTGAGTTTATGTGTGTGTGTTTGTGAGCACATGCACATTTGATGTTTCTGCACTAAACTCATAGTATCAAAGTCTTTTCAATCTTTTAGTTTTCCAATTATTTCAAGGCTGTATGTGATAGTAATTTCTGTATTACAATAATAATAATTGTTGCATTACAATAATTATTATTGTGAAGCAGAAGATGGTTAAATGAGTACATGCCTCATGCTTGTATGCTCATGTCTTCTGTATGAGCAAATACTTAGTTGAATATATGAAGAGTTTGTTTGCAAAAACCGATAAGTCCATGTTTGTCAAATTGAGATATTTGCGATTAAAGGTCAAGAAAAATAAAGAGAATAATAAGAAAATTTTTGCTTCTTGTGACCATAACTTCAAAAATATACCTTTATATGTAGTGACCAATATATCATTTAAAAGGTATTATTTTGTACTTTATGACAGAGACCTTACTTCAAAATCTTCACAAATGGACTTATCAGTTTTTGCAAACAAACTCTTCATAATAATATGTTTCATGTTAAAATGGTGTGGATTTAGAGATCATTAACAAACTAAGTAACCAAAAAGTGTGTGAGTGTGTGCAAGTGGGTTTGAAGATAATCTTCCGAACATATAAACAATTTCATCATTACATGCTGCAAGGTGTAAGGCCCCTTGTGTATTTCAGCTGTATTATTAAAAGTATAGTGTACCAAGTCCTGGGTTTGTTTCTCATAGTAATGGGTTCTGTTCTTATTCAAGCTTGGGACAAGGACCTCTACTTTATATGTTTATGAAATGTGGCATATGCGCTCATAGGTAACTTAATGATAATGATAATGACTTAATCAACATTTATAGTGTGCTATGATACATGTTTATACATAGCACACTATAAACCAACGGTATTAATGAAAACATAACCTCCTCCCTTGGCAGAGTAACCTCCGCCAAGCAAGTTTTTCCACCATATATATGTTAACATAAAGGCCCGAATTCACGAAGGTGGTACAAATGAAACCATGGTTTAAACCATGGACAAAAACCATGGAGCGCCAAGTGTCGCACGGAATATTTCGTTACGAAATTGGTCATTTCGTCGACAAAATGACCGTTTCGTTACGAAATTATAATTTCGTGGACAAAATGTTCATTTAGTTACAAAATGTTGTCATTTCGTTACAAAATAATCATTTCATCGACGAAATGACTGATTTCGTAACGAAATATTCCTTGCGACACTTTGCGCTCCATGCTTTTTGTCCATGGTTTAAACCATGGTTTCTTTTGTACCACCTTCGTGAATTCGGGCCAAAATGGTCAACATAAATAGCAGTTGGTGATTGGTTATACTGCAGTTACTTGACTATTATAAAGTGTACTGTAAAACACAATAATTTTGTGGCATGAAATTTTCACGAATTGGAGCCGGTGGTCTTTTTCGTGGCATGAAATTTTCTGGAGTTGCCTTAACATTCAATACGTATATGTAGTGTGGACGAGAACTTTCACATGCATTTTAATTTCGTGAATCTTGGCTCTCGCGAAATTAGCGAAATCAAAATGCACACGAACATTCCTCGTTGTACAGTAACGTGGCAAGGATAAAAATAGTAATATGGCAAAGCAGTGATGTCGCATCACATACTGTACAAGTGTGTAATACAATTCCCGAATTTGACCGATTGCAGACAGGGCTCCCCGTGGAGAGCATGTCGCCCAGGTTGCCAGTTTATAGCACACACACCAACATGGTAAATCAAACCACATTCATGTTCAGCCATCAATCAGGCATCCGTTTATTTATGTGTGGGCAGAGAGGAGCACTGTGGGTAAAGGGTCTCGCTCTACGATGCAAGCGTCGTGGCAGGGTTTGAACCCAGGGCTTTCTAGTCCAAAGTGCAGGGGACAATCCACTGGACCACAGCTCCACAATATGCATTAATATCTCTCTTTCTCTCTCTCTCTCTCAATGTAGACAATATATTCAAAACACCACACTGTGTCGTTTATTCTTTTTTTCTTTTTTGATATAGACATCCCACAACATGAAACAAAGTATCATTCACTGTACATACCTCATCATGACCAGAATGAAACATGAATATTCAGAAAAGAACTTTTAATATCTTGCAAAGTTAGACTTCGTCTGGCATCATTTCTATCATCAGTTTTTTCTCTTTAATGATGCTTACAATATACTCTCAGTTTTACAAGTGCACACTGTTTTTTGGTGATTTTGCACATTTCCACAAACATTTGGATGACCTTCCCACTGAACCATACAGTGTAAAAGGTATTTAGTATCACATAAGATTTTCACATATATAGCCATTTGAAAAAAAAAAATAAGGAAACTCGTAGCACATTTACTGACTTTGATTCAGCATGTTTCATGGAATCCCTTGCCTTTCCCATAACATTTACTGTAAAGGCAAACTTTAGTGTCCTGAATACATGTAGCATTTTGCCATATACTGATACAGAATTGTGTTCCAATACATGTATGAAAGTGATTTTTATCAAGTGCAAAAAGTTGTTCAGATGGTGTTCACATCTCCTATTTCTATTTAGCAGAGTCGGAAATATAAGTTAATTGTATATAGTAGACATGTTGGTTGTTACTATGTTGGTCGACCCTCGTGTAATTTCAGAGGAAGCTTTGTGATTGACGAGTACAACATTTGCCTTGGAAGGACACAGGAAAAGATGGAAACGAAATGAAACAAAACAAAACAAAACAAAACAAAACAAAACAAAACAGAACACTAACACATGAACATGAATACAATACCATTAATGTACATGTACCAGTCTATTTCCAGTAGAGACTTACTAATACAGTGCACTCCCTTTATAACGAACATGCATAACGAAATTCTGGTTACAATGAAATAAAAATTCAGGTCGCAACATTATCCTGTCCATGTTTATTTGTTGAGTTATAATGAAATTTCGATATAATGAAAGAAAATTACCAGTCCCGGGGACTTCATTATAACGGGAGTCCACTATACTGCGAAAAAATATGACTGATGACATATCAATCTCGACTTGCCAGGAGATTCACAGAACAGGCAGTTTCAAAGTTCTTTCTGTGAACAACAGAATCTAGGACAATAGCCTTTGTGCATGAAAGATTTCAAACATCACTTCCTTTGAAGTTCATGACTACAACATAAAGACTTATAAGCTCTTTATATTTTAGGAGGGGGGTTGGTGGCTGTGATTGTAACAAAATTACTGCCTCTGTCCAGCAAGTGAATCAAGTGAGTTTTATTATCCCTACCATTATTAGTCTAGCAATCACTAAAATAAAAAACATACTGTACCATCTGGTATTTCAAAAAGTCCAAATACACAATCACATACTTTGTTGAATAACATCACTGGTAGCGCTCAGCGCATTTGCAATATCAAATGCATTATAAACAAAAGTCTTCGAATAACAGGTCTGGTGGAGTATATAGAAAGATAATGATATCAATGTGCAAGAGCTACAACTTAGTTCATTGCAAACATTTCAGCCAGTTTCTGCATGAAAAAAAAAAAGAAAATTAAATCAGTGCAGTGCATTACATCATAATACCTCTAACTCACTGTACTACAAAAGCATTAGAATAAAACATATGTCACAGATAAATGATAAGAATAATGTGGCACCATCTGTCAATCACAATCATTTGTGATGTTCACTATTCTTTGTTCGTGGATGGCAAGGTTACACTCTTTGGGTTACACTATTTATAATGGGTTTTCCAGGCATCGTATCTCGTTGCAAGGACAGCAGACCAAGTGGAGTATATTTCACACCATGTAAAATGCACACTGTTCCAGGGTCTGCTGACTTCATGCATCAAAGTCAGGAGGTTCCACAGAGCAACAAGGGAGATACCTATGTGTTACAAACATCCCAACAGGAGATATTAAACAGAAACCTACCCAAGTCTAATCTGGACTAGTCTTCAATGGGTTAAAAGACAAGAGACCCGCGGGTCTAGCGCTCACCTGAGTATCGCAAGTTCACCTTTCATGCAGCCACTAATCTAAACGAGATATGAAACTCGTCAGACTGACGAGTTAGGTGATACGCTTGGGGTTATCAGATGTCGGTCATCTGTGATCGACAAAGAAAAGAATGTGATATAGACACCTTGAAGTTATAATTGAGTTTGCATGCAAAACCGTTTCCCTAACCTCTCGGCCACGGGACATCCACGGAAATGGTAAGGCAAAAAAGAAATGTATAGATATTACAGGGAGAAAAGTCAATGCCCACTCAACCAACGTGGCCGCGTGAACATGTATTGCATTGCTAGACGGAAATGCGGCCTTGTAACTACTGATGTCGCTATGCCATTTCTGGCAACTTGGGAAAAATACGTGCCGTAAACATAAAACCTATAATCGGCTGGTTTTGATACCTTGCCTTTAATCACAATTTTCAGTGTGATGACGTCATCAAAGTACAAAACAATGATGTGGTCTTGAAAGACAATTGTTCAAAGTACAACACCTTCGTCGTCGTCATTACATATTATGATCAGTTTGACAAAGTCAGCCTGCAAAATTTTGCAGCAGTCGAAGCAATATGGTCTCCAACACAAAAAAGAGGGATATGGTGTGTGTGTGTGTCTGTGTGTGTGTATAGGTGCGTTTATATACGAATGTGATTTCTACATGGACGATATATGTAATACAAAATTGAAGAAAAAAAAAGTAAAATAGCTAAGTAATTTGTTTCGTGATCTTGTGGGGTTCGAACCCGCACGTGTGCAACCTCACGTCTCTGAGACGTCGCCTTTAACCACTCGGCCATACGTCTCGACGAGAAAAAAAAGAGGAGCGTAAAGTTATGTATGTGAAAGATGAATCAGGAATCGTTTTGTCCACATTCCATTCTCATTTTCAGTTTTAAACTGCAAAATTGTCAAACTAATAAGGAGATTTCAAAGAATAACATGCATGATTACTGCAGCTTATTGTCTCAGTTACCACACACTTAAGTTACAGAGGAAATGGAGCAAAATCATCTGAGATAAAGGTGCTTAAACGTTGTCAAGTTAATGCACATAAAAAAAAAATCACCTCCCATAGAGATAACACGTAAACTTGTCTGATTTTGAGTCTTTACCTTTAATAACAATTTGAAGTATGATGGTAAGTCTTCTTGAACCAAGAGTGTGGAACGCAAGCTTCTACGTGAAAGATGAATCATGACGATCACCCGTGACCGACACATCTTCAAAGGGATCAGTTATTAAAAGTGGAAGCCCTCGTGCCAAGCATATTGTCTCAGCAATTCCAAAGCAATGATACCCTTACATTTATGCATACCATAATTTCCCTCTGAAATCAATGGTAGGTATATTCATGTACAATTGCTTGCCTTGTCCATAAACTTTGCTTTACAAACTTTCAGTGAAACGTGTCATAACATAATTCTGTAACTCCATTAGCAGGGATTGACTTCATAAAGAAAGATATATCAAATTGAACGCTTAGCGCGTATAACTAAGGGGGATTTTAGCCTGATGCTCTGTTCTTCACTGCTCAGATACCAACAACACTCATTACCTACGGCTACGTATAGAGAAACAGCCATGACGAAAATAAGTTATTCCTTTTCTTTGGCAGATAGACACACAACCCCTTTAAACCACACTATAATTGACATGGAGGGACATGAAAAAGTTCATTACTACTACTGAACAGTGATGCCTTCTACTCATGTGGCACAAGATACCTCTATAGCAACATAAAACCTGTCTACAACTCCGTTATTGCGTCAAACAATAACATCCTGGAATTTCAAAGAGATGAGCGAGACGCCATACACCTGGCCTAGAGTTAATTCATTCAGTTGCCATTCCTGCTCCAGTTGAGTTATGCAAATTATTTTCCGACCTGTCTTGTGACAATATAACAGGAACAAACGTAGAGAAAAGGAAAGGGAAAAGGAAAGGTGGCAAGCGGGGCACTGTACCAAGGGCAATTTAAACAATACGTATGATAAATGAAGCAAATCCAACCTAGAGCCTCCGACAAAAAAAAAAAAGAGGAACTTGAGCGACTGTGTGTTGTGGGGTAGTATAATTGATAAGATAATACGATAAATGACATCGATCGGAATAAAGCTGAACTGCCAAAAGAAACACAAAGAAAGAGAGAGAAAAAAATGATAGCGTCCTGCGGGTCTCGAACATCTCGTCCTAAGGTAGTGCATAATGACCATGCAGCGCGCTAAGTGACTATAAAGCCACACGGCTGTACCGAAGATTGGATGTGAAATTTATCTTTAATCTTTTTTTATTTATATATATATATATATATATATATATATATATATATATATATATTTATCTTAAATATTTATACCATATACAACATGAAAAATTTCATTACTACTACTAAACAGTGATGCTTTCCATTCATGTGGCACAAGATACCTCTATAACAACATATAACCTGTCTACAACTTCGTTATTGGGTCAAATAATAACAACCTGGAATTTCAAAGAGATGAGCGAGACGCCATACACCTGGACTAGAGTTAATCAATTCAGCTCCCATTCCTGCAAGTTATTTAAACATACATGTTCCTACCTATCCTGTTACAGTATAACAATAACCAATGAAGAGAAAAGGAAAGAGCAAACGAAAGGTGGCAAGCGGGACACTGTAACAAGGGGCAATTTACAACATTAAGTGTGACAAAATTAATGAAGCAAACCCAATCTCCAAACTCCAATACAAAACAAGGGAAATAGAGCAGCCGTGTTCACGGGTTACGTACACTTGATAAAGTAATACGATAAATGACATCGGAGTAAAGCTGAACTGCCGAAAAAAAAAGAGAAAAAAAAGAAAGAACGGATAAAAGTCCTGCGGGAGTCGAACCTCTCGCCTTCCGGTATGGCGTTATGAACAACCAGCGCGCTAACCGATTATGCCACATGACTGTCCTGAAGATCGAGTGCGAAACTTAAATCTAAATACTATCGTGACAGTGTTGACTTGTGATGGCGCTATTCAACTTCCCACAAGTGGCAGCGTGGATTCGATCAATATACAGTTGCAAAGAAAAATTGGGAATCGTTCCGTACAGATTGCATTCTCATTTTCAGTTTTAAATTGCAAAATTGTCAACCTGATGAGGAGATTTGAAAACATAAAATGCATGATTACTAAAGCTTGTTGTCTCAGCTACAACATATTTATGTTTCAGAGGAAATGGAGTAAAATCAGATGAGGTAAAGGTGCTTAAACGTTGTCAAGTCAATGCATGGTTTAAAAAAAAATCACCTCCCATAGACATAACACGTAAACTTGTCTGATTTTGAGTCTTTACCTTTAATCACAATTTCTAGTCTGGACTAGTCTTCAATGGGTTAAAAGACAAGAGACCCGCGGGTCTAGCGCTCACCTGAGTATCGCAAGTTCACCTTTCATGCAGCCACTAATCTAAATTATTCACAGCTCTACTAAAATTTGACGAGGCATTCTCAAGTAGAAGATGAAAATGTACAATAAGGGCTCAAATTTTTTAAGATTCCTTAATTTGGGGGGATTGGGGGCCCCCTGGGGCCCTCTGGGTGGGGCATGGTGCCCATTTTGATAAATTGAGATCCTGACCCCCTAGGGATGCTACCTGCCAAGTTTGACGAAAATCCATCATGAGATTTTCAGGAAGAAGATGAAAATGTACAATTTAGGCCCCCATTTGGACCTTCCCACCTCGCCCCCAAGAGGGGCACCCCTGGATCTGCTATGAACAAACTTGAAACTACAGTCATTAATGTACTCACTCATAGTATTATCTTAGCTCTATAACTTCTGATTCTGGAGAAGATTTTTAAAGATCCTTCATTTGGGGGGGGGGGGGTTGGGCCTCCCTGAGGGCCCCCTGGGTGGGGCATGGTGCCCATTTTAACAAATTGAGATCCTAACCCCCTAGGGATGCTACCTGCCAAGTTTGGTGAAAATGGGTCAAGGGGTTCTCAAGAAGAAGATGAAAATGTACAATTTAGGCCCCATTAGGACCCCTCCCCACCCCCCTCCCCTGGGTCCCAAGGGGGGCACCCCTGATTCTGCCATGAACAAACTTGAAACTACAGTCATCAATGTACTAACTCATAGTATTAACTTAGCTCTATCACTTCTGGTTCTAGAGAAGAAGATTTTTTACAGATTCCTTAATTTTGGGGGGTTTGGGCCCCCCTGGGGGCCCCCTGGGTGGGGCATGGTGCCCATTTTAACAAATTGACTTCCTAACCCCCTAGGGATGCTACCTGCCAAGTTTGATGAAAATCGGTCTTGGGGTTTTCAAGAAGAAGATGAAAATGTAAAAAGTTTACGCACGACGGACGACGCACAACGGACTACGGACGCCGGACGAAGGGCGATCGCAATAGCTCACTCGAGCCTTTGGTTCAGGTGAGCTAAAAATGTATCCATCTACGGGTATAATTCTTCCTTGTCTTTTCCAGGTAAAGGGTTATCTACCAAAGTGAAGATTGATAAAGGACAAGACATGATAGAATACTGTATGAGCTGAAATTTTCGCGTACAGATATTTTCGCGAATTGCTACTTGGAGGACATTTTCGAGTGTTGTTAATTTCGCGGTTGCGAGGGTCTAACTAAACTTACTTATTTGCGCATTGCTATTTTTACGCGTTGTTATTTTCACGTGTTGTTATTTTCGCGGTTCAAAGGTGATTCGCGAAATTCGCAAAAATAAAACCACCGCGAAAATTTCAGCTCGTACAGTACAAGGGAAGGAATCTTGCTACAGAGGAAGTACATTGTAGATGCTGTATGAGGAGACACCTACACCGTACATCTATGTGTACAAATATCATGGAAAGGAATTTGGATTAACAGGCCACTTGTTATTTATATTTCACCATTTTGCTGGCATGTCTCACCTTTGCACTGAATTGTGATGACATTGTGGTCGCTGCCTGCCGAGTGCTCTGACCAAATTTTGGTTGGTGAAAATCATCCGATCACCTGTGGCACCTCTGTAATGCTACTGCCAAAATCATCTCCTCGCAACCATCCCATGCTTGAAAGAAGCTCATCCCAAACTCTAAGTGCGCCTGTTTCTGGTGAGATTTTTAGTTATACAGTAATATGGAATGTGATTGATTCATGACCAAACATAAGAATAAATGCATACAGAGGACAGATTTCAGTAATTTTGCAAAAGTTATGTTATTGCTATTATATGTTTAATGCTATTTTTTAATTGAATGATATCATTCAGGTTTATCTCTCCTCAGGTCCTGGGATGAACGCTGGGATGTTGCAGCCTCCGAACAAGGGTAACCACTCAGCAGCATCATACAAGGGGCTCATCCAAGCACACGTTCCGAGAAAGGACAACTCGGTGTGAAAACCCAATGACAACAACAGCCACTTCTGCTCAACACGTATGCGCTACACCACAAGAGATGGCAAAAAAACTGGGAAAGAAAGAGCTTCTGTATTCAGCAGACAATAAGAACAAGATCAGAGTCGGTGAAGAAACTTTGGCCATCCACAGACAAATTGAAATCAACCATCTTTTCCCAACTAATGACTGCCCAGTCAACTTTCTCAATCCTGGATATCCAACAACTCCAGCGGGATACTTGGAGCTGGAATGGCACCAAGTACTAAAGAAAGACCATCTTGAGAGTTGGGGGAGATAAATTCAAGTAAGTAAAAGTGTGTTCTTCATTGTACAGTGTCCTCATCATTTCTGATGATTTTGAACATGGACTCGTGACTGACATGTTGCAAAACATGCAACACAATATAATTAAGTTTGTTTGGAACATTAAAAAACCCTATAAAGACTATTTGCTTGTGTTTTTTGAATTACTCATATACATCATGTGCATACGCCCCGATAAGCAATGCATTTTAATCGTGGTATTTCATTTTCATTTTTATTTTACATTTTATCTTTATCTTGCTTTTACAATGAAGTCATCCTTACATCTTTGGCTCATCATGGAGGGACAAGCTGGGACATCACTCGGTCATGGAGGTGTCATTACTACTACATGCACACTGTTACAGCTGTATGGTTACCAAGCACAGTGGCAGCAACTACACAGAGTTGCTGGGTGAGTTAATGTGTGGTACACGCGCGCGTGTATTGTATAGTATTTTGAGATTGCTTAACTAAAGAATTTGAGGTATTCATAAATATCATATGAGCTCCCTCGTGGAGACCCAATTAGCTCCTTTGTGGAGACAATATGAGCTCCCCCGTGGAGACTTAATGAGCTCCATTGTGGAGACAATATGAGCTCCCTCGTGGAGACTTGGTACATACACATACATATTTAATAATCTTGTTTATATTTTTCTAAGATTTATAATGTCTGTTTTATGTTAAGTGCTGTCTGGGGCAAATTATTTGTATAGGGCCCCATTTTTCTCTCTCTTCTTTCTTTCTATAAAACAACAAAAACTACACAGACTAAGAGCATTTCTTCACAAGCAGGTTAGTTTTGAAATCCTTCCGTCCAGGAGCAGACGTATAACCTTGTGTGTATGTCTGCTTTTGAAACGGATTTTAAAGTCTGACATTAAATCTCATCCTGGTCACTGATGAAGAATGCAATGACTTACCTGTTTGATGCTTTGTTTTCTAGAACACGCACTTCCCTGGCAGAATAGAGCGTTTGATTGCCAATTTTAGGTTGTATCACATAATGTGCATATGACCCTAAAGGCCTTGCATTTTATTCACAATATGGGTTAAGTTATGAGGACATCTTGATTGGTTACGTATGTATATTATGTATGTTTATCTATGTTCTTGATTACATAAGCATTTATTTAATTCTAATGATATCCATATTATATGTTACAATAACTTTGCTTTCCTCTCTTCTCATTATTTTGCTCCTTACAGAATCCAGGGAAAAGAGGAGAGCGAGCAACAGTCATCCTCTGAAGCCCCCACTCTGCAAACAACATTGCATCACACATGAGCAACATGGCACGCCCCACGATGGCCGCCGACCAAGTAGCTAGTTGGAAGAGGGCTCTGATTCTCCTGTTGGAAGACAGCCCCGACTTCAACCCAAATCACGCGGTCAACAAGGTCTACTACTACCGCTTTTTTCAAGAGACGAATTTGGACGTGATGGTCGTGACATCGTACACATCGGGTGACTCTGCTCTCAACCCAGTAGAACACCTTTGGGCCCTATGCACTCGTGCTCTAACAAGAGTCTACTTGCCAGCTAAGCTGACGGGAGAGAGATGCCCACCACATCACCAGAGGCTGTCAGCAGAGCAAAAACTCGAAGGAGAACGCAGTTTTTGATGCAGCAATGTCGCGAATCAAGGACAGTTACTGGAGGAATCTACAGTTTGCTGGGAAGAACATCACTGTGATGGTAGAACCCAGTGGAGCACCACTGCACCCCTATGGCGAGGACTTTGCCACAGTGAAAGACGTGATCAACGGCTCGGCGAGGCGACCTCGACAGAGTGACCTATCTCATGAGTACTCTTGCATGATTGAGAAAGTACTTGAAGTACTTTCCCAATCAGGGAGGTTTCATATGATGGTACTCTTTGTCACAACACCAAAGAGATGTTTAAAGTTTTCAGGGAGTCTCTTGCACAATACAGAGATTTGGCAGCTCTGATGTTCCTCACATTACTTTTCTTTTTTAAAGGAAACCAAGGCCATACCATCCTTACTGTAGTAAAATTTCCTTAAAAAACAGTGCACGGATTTCCTACATAGTGGGTTGTTCATGTCATGTACACTGAACACAAAAAGAGGACATCAATTAATTACAAAACAAACAAAAATATAACACAATCATCCTTGGCAAATGTATGTATGACTTGGTGTCGATACTTTCATATCTCAAAAAGCAGAAGTACAGTTTGGGGCACAGCTCAGTACTATGACAGAAAATTTCACAGTATTACTTTGTGCTACATGTACAGTATGTATGTCCTTGACACTGTGAAAGCAACCAACATATATTCAGCTGAGTGGGACTAACAATTACAAGAGCAACAGCATTTCAGTTTAGAAAATGCTCATGTCCAAATTCAATAGGGCTGTACCATTTTGATCTTCAAACGCTTTTTTTTTTTTTTTTTTTTTTTTTTAACTCACATTGATTTTGTATTACATTCACAGTCAGGGCAAAAAGGCAGAGCTAGAATGGCCTGTATCCAGGCATTCAATAATTCAATTGGACTGAAATTTGCAGAATTTTTTTCTCATAACAGAGTATTACCAAGTAGTTACTGACATTCATGAGATTTTGGTTCTTACTGCTATTTCACCTTAGCCACAACTGAGAATGATACTGAATTCTTTGGTTATTATATGGACAAGTTTTCTGATAACCATCCTCCTTTCATACACATTTCCGTTGCTAAAAAAAATGCTTTTCAGTGCACGTCTTTGCCTTGGCTAAATACTATGATTTAAACAAAGATACCATCACCTCCTATTATCATAATTTATTCTTTAGTAAGAATACTAAAACAGGTTTACTCATTACCTCCCATACATTAACAAAAACTTTAATGCCCTGCGACACTGCCCATTGCCCATGTGCTAGCCAAACAAAGACAACTGAAATGCATAATGCATTGGCATTTAAAGGCTCACCAATAATATACCTATCTCATCTAACATAATTATCTACAATCTTCATTCAATATATCTGAACAATGAGGTCATCTCATACAGCAAACTGACTGCCCATGCCAGAACAACATCCCAAATGTCCACATGGTCAGAGTTCCCCCAACTCACAAAGGTGCAGAATTCTTGAAACAAAGTTCCTGGAGCTAGACAGTGATGTCATTCATGACAGAATGTCAATCTTTTATCAAAATGCTCACAATTCTTAATTGCATTGTTATCATTATCTCTCCCAAGTATATCATCTAAATCAATCCAAGTTACCTATTACAAAGAAAAAAAAAAACTAGAAATGGGATCGCTATGGCGACTGGTATGCCTCCGCCATAATGCATGATTCTCCTAATAGGTCTATAGTACATGTGGACAATGTGTGATGACAGTTTCACATAATTGGCAAAATATTAAAATGACACGTCTGTCACAAGTGTGTTGAATGTTCACCTTCCTTGACCTAGGTTTAATTGGATGAATGGGAGCGCATGTATTTGGGGATTTAAGGACTTTTACTCAACTTTGACACTTTTATAAGTTTATGCATTGAGTAATTTTCAAGGTAGGGAGAAAAAGTGCAATTTCTGTATTGAATATTTAATTATTACCATTTTCACCCGGCCTTTGACACTTGGCCTTTGACCCTATGACGCTAAAATTCATAAGAGAATCACTGTCAGGCAGAACATGCATATGTACTAAGTTTCATGACAACTTGAGCCACTTCCGAGATATGGAGAAAGAAGTAAAGTTCAGCACCTTTACTTGATCTTTGACTTTTTGACCTTTGACCTTTTTGGCAAAAAAACTTCCCAGAGAATCTCTATTGGGTAATACATGTATACACCAAGTTTAAAAAAAAAATCCTGCAGGCATTACATAAATATGAGGGAAACAGTAAAATTTTGAAGACTTGACCTTGACCTTTGACCCCATGACTCCAAAATTTCCCAGATAATCACTGCCAGTCAGTACATGCATATATACTATGTTCCCTGAAGATACCTTGAACCATTTCCAACATAGAGAAAATAGTGAAATTCTAACATTTTCACTTGACCTTTGACCTCATGACCCAAAACTTTCACCAGAGAATCTTAATTGGGTAGTACATGGATACACTAAGTTTCAAGAAAATATCTTCAGGCATTGCATAGATATGGGGGATATAGTGAAATTTTGAGCATTTGACCTTGACCTTTGACCTTATGTCATGCCTTCACAGGATGCTTTTTACAGGTGTGTGAGAAATGGAAAGCAAAGATTGGTAGAATCCATTCTCATGGTGTCCAACAAACTCTCCACACTGACCTCAAAATAGATAATAAAATTTACATCCACCAGCGATGCGAAAGTGTCGAACATAACAATTGTCAAGAGGTAGATTATAAATATTTGGCAAAACTTTATTACCTACTCACTGTTAATTTTTTTTTTTTGCTTTTACAGTCATAATCTCAGCTTTGTTAGGCTTCCGATTTACATTTGCTTTGTTAGGCTTCTGATTTACATTTGCTTTGTGTGACGACTCTCTTGTCTTCACATGAAGGCATCGCATTGTTGTCATGACAACAGGAGACTCAACCAGCATCACAATTTCATCAGAAAGACTGCTGATACTGTACTGGCAGGATAGTGAGTGCTCAGAGGGATAAGTTTTTAAACTTAACAATCAATTCATCCTTCTAAAGGCATAAGCCCTCTTATGAGAATATTTCCCCCCTTTGTCACAATTCCATGTATGATGCAGGAGTTTAAATTTACATCAGTACGCATGTCAGAGGCAATGTGCCATGAATCCATGTAACTTATTTGTGCCTTCAGCATATTCTAGTCATAATGGCTTGATATCACAAAGGTGGTTCACATAATGCCCTCTAGTTAAGAAGTATAAAATCACTGTACCTTGCCTCTGTCCACAGTCACTATTCGACTTTTCTTACTGTTTAGGATGAAACATGCTCAAAATTTACATAACCGAAAGACTACAGTTAAACCACCTTTGTAGATTCCTGGCAATGACATGAAAGTGTTGTGTTGAGTTTCCCACGAGCATTCATGTCACCAAATATGCCTGTAACAAAATACTGTCGTAATGTCGTCATGGCAACAGCCATCTCAAGGTTACTAAACACAACATAGTCATCATATACATCACAAATCTCTTCTGTGGTAAAATCGTAGATGATTTTTTTTCTTTTTTGAATGATGGACTTTATGACAACTGCCACTTCAAACGTGAAGGATGTACACTGATAGTCTGAATTCCATACACTGCACACAATACAAATATTTGGAACTTTAGGCATTTGAGAGCCTTCCATACAGGTGGTATATGTACTAACACTTCACTTTGTTTGTTTCTCTTTTTCAAAGGACAAAACAGTAAAAAAAAAAAAAATGTATGTATTGCTGGGTAAGATAAGTCTGTTCTCACACCTCATACATTTATTGCTTCCTGCAACACAAAACTCCAACCTTTACTGCTGATGTACACATTTGGCTTGCTGGAAATTATAAACACCGACTCCAGTTTCAGGCGATGGTTAGGAATACACTTTGGGAGAGAAGATAACCTTTGACCCTTGATGATATTGCGGGTTTTGCACATGCTCCAGTCACAATCACCACACACTGCTGCCCCAAGATGATACTGCGAGGTTGGACACAGGATAAGGAGTTACACCCTCCACCCGGTCAGTCTCCCACGACTTGGCTTACTCAAGTTCAATGATAACATCATCCTCCGCAATACTGTCTCCTTCCACAAAGTGGATAGTCTTGACCTGGAGCAGGGAATGGACATGGAGACATGGATGACCATCACAATTTACAGGCAATTAGACTATCTACAAGAATGTCCTATAGTAGTAATGTGTAGACATTTCGTAGACTGATTTATGATTTGGCATCAGTTTGATGACTGTCCAAGTGTAAATGACGACAATGATTGTGAGTACTTTGGCATATTTCTGTTCATTTCTCCATTTCCAACACAAAATTATACACAATCATAAACACAACATGATTATCTGAATGCACAGTATTTCAAATAATAACATCTGTTTTGTGATAACGTAGGAAAATCTAAAACAAGTGGTACAGAATTACTCAATATTGTACCAAACATTGGATAATCAGGTAGTTGAAAATTTGGAGGGGACTGCTATAAAGCAGTTCCAATATCTCGCATTATTTCAATATCTCTCATAAATCATGTTCTTACCCTCTGAAAGTAGTGTCGCAGCATGCAAAATTCATGAAACTTTCCACACCACATAGTATTCCATGTCGAGAGTGACCAGCCCTTGGATTGAGAGCATTGAGTAAATTTGAAGTAATGATCCAACCAAATGGAAACATGAAAATCAAGACTTCTCAGTTTGATCTCACCTTGCCATCCCTGGAGACGTAGAGACTGTTGTGCATCTTCATGGCTTCCACCACACACACCTCCTGTCCCTCACCAACCTGCAGGCAAAGGAAATTGAATCGAGATTTTGACAGAGGATTGAATGGATGGATCACAGAATGGATTGAATGGATGAAAGATGAAGGATGGAATGAGGATAGAGGAATTGACAGTGGAATGGTGGAGAAATAAAAGGATAAAGGGAAGAAGATGGATGACGGAATGGAGAAAGAGATAGATTAAATGGTGGAAGAATGCAGGATGGAAGGGTGGAGAGATGGATGGTACAATGGAAGATGGAATGGAAAAGAAGTGTAGAGATAAATGGAGAAGTGATGGGTAGAATAAAGGACATATGGGGGATAGATGGATATTGAAATGGAAAGATGCAAGGATGGAATGAGGAGAGATAGAAGATTCAATGGTGGAAGAGTGTGGGATGGAATGGTGGAGAGATGACAGATGGAATGGAAAATGAATGGAGAGGGGGAAGGGGTAGAATGAAGGAAAGATGAAGGAGAGAATGAAGGAGAAATGGAGGAGAGAGAGAATGAGGGATAGATGAAGGATAGAATGACAGAAAGATATATGATTGAATGGAGAAGAGATGTATAATTGAATAAAGATACAGTATATGGAGGATAGAATAAGGATGAAAGATAGAATGGAGGTGAGATGAAACAATGAATTGTGAAGAGATACAGAAGGTGAAATGGAAGAAAGATGGAACATTGGATGGAGCATGGATGAAGGATGGAATGAAAGAGAGATGGAAATTTGAATGGAAGAGTAATAGAAGATGGAATGGACAAGAGATGGATGCTTGAGTGAAGGAAACATGGACAGAAAAAAAGATATATGATAGAATGAATGAGAGACGAAGGATGGAACTGTTGATCTTCTGCCATGGTAACAGATTTCCTGGAAACCCATCACATTCGGTGATATTCCTTGGAGTGTGCGACCATCTCTGTCTCAATATAGGTTGTCAACAAAATCAAATCTGAAGACAAGACTACCGGTATTCTTAACTGTAAAGGCTTGGTCTTGGAAATCAAGTACAGTGGACTCCCATTATAATGAAGTCCACAGGACCAGCAGTTTTCTTTCGTTATATCGAACAAATAAACAATAAAAATACACAGAGTAGATAATGCTGCGACCTGAATTTTTACTTACTGTAAAACAAGGAATGTTCGCGTGCATTTTAATTTCGTGAATTTTGCGAGCACCAAGATTCGCGAAAGTTCTTGTCTTCACTATATGCATTGAATGCCAGTGGCAGTTCACAAAAATTTCATGCCGCAAAAAAGAACTCGGCTCCAGTTCGCGAAAAAATCATGCCACGAATATATGTTTTACAGCATTTGTAGCCTTGTAACCGGAATTTCGTTATAACCATGTTCGTTATAACAGGAGTGCACTGTACTTGTATTAATGGTTACTCGTCATTTGTAACACCTCTGCAGTGAAGCATGGGGGAGACATGTTCCCATCTGCTAAGAAATACTGTTCCACAGTAAGTTCATTGTGAATATGATCCTTGACCCACGGCCAACACTCACCACTTGGCCCACTTCGACGTGGAGTGTGTGTAGCTTGCCGGGCATAGGGGAGACAACCTCCTTGCTGACATCTGGCTTAGCTTTCTCTGGCATCAGAGCCTGGAGGTCGGCTGCTTCTTGTCGCATCACAGCCATGGAGAACTTCATGCAAGAAGACAGAGGATGCAAAGTTATCTGTCATGTCTGAGATGGTATCACAATACATCCTACATCATATATTTTGTGGTGGATTAAAGGCATAATTTACCATTTGCAGATGAAACGAAAACCCAGCATTAGTGCTTTAAAATAGTTTAAAAACGTGAGTTAGGGATAGAAACAACCACTGTAAAAATTTGAATCGGTAAAATCGATGTTAAGTATTGTTAGATATACAAAATCTAAACAATAATTATAATAAAAAATGTTTCCAGACTAAACCGTCTACAGTTAGGGTTTATTGAGAAAAATACACAGATATTTCCTCATATTTTAGGCTTTATCGCACAAATTTTATATGATAGGATGTTTTGTGGTACAACAGACCTACACATATGCATTAAATGCCATATCTTGAAAATTTTTAAAAACACTTCTCCCAAAGGTAAATTGGACCTTTAAAGATAATAAAAAGTTTTGGTACCTCAAAAGTGTCCTTGAATTTCCTTGTCTTAGTTTGTGTTTCAGGTTAAAGTACCTTTCATATAACTAACACTGTGAGACTTATTCGCCCCGAAGTGCTCTCATGTCTTAGTAATCATGCAATTAACTGCGACCAGCAGCCCCATACGCATAGCGACCAGCAGTCCCATACGCATAGCGTAATCGGGCTTCGCATTGTAGCATTCAGGATCATGACAGATTTAGTATCGCAGGGTAAATGTCAACTTTGAATCCCATAAATTCTTCAATTTGAAGACTTACAAATTAAGTTGAAGTATTGAAAACAGGCTTCGGGCAACGTTTGGTTCTGCCTATAGTCCCTTTCTGTTCGTATTGATGACTGAATGTGACTCGGTCGACAGGACCTTAGGAGAGCTACATACAGTACACTGAATACTACAGCCAGTGCATGCGAACACATCACATGCACACAAATTTCAAATCCATGAATGGATAAGATGTTTGTGTGCGCATGCGCTGGCCATGGTATCCAGTGTGTAGCTCTCCCAAGGTCCTCTCGACCGAGTCACATTCAGTCATCAATTCGAACAGAAAGGGACTATTGGCAGAACCAAACGTTATTCGAAGCCTGTTTTCAATACCTCAACTTAATTGGTAGGTCTTCAAATCGAAGAAATTTTTGGATTTTAAGTTGACATTTACCCGCGATACTAATTCTGTCGTGATCCTGAATGCTACAATGCGAAGCCCCATTACGCTATGCGTATGGGGCTGCTGGTCGCAGTTAGCTATGCGTACAATGGGCTGCACGCTGCTGGTCGCAGTCAGTGGTTTCGTACAATATTTATCGACGCTGTACAGCGTCGGCTCTGGTACGAAACCATTATTGCATGATTACTAAGACATGAGAGCACTTTGGGGCTAGTAATTCTCACAGACAACGTACTTTAACCTGAAACACAAACCAAGACAAGGAAATTCAGGGAAGCTTTTGAGGTACCAAAACTTTTTATTATCTTTAATGTTCAAAAATTTGGAGAGCCAACTGATAAGGGCCTATCCCCGATATCAGTAATGTGACAAATTATTTTTATTTTCATCAATGTGGAGGCACATTACCTTAATGTCAAAACAGTTATGCAGTCTGAGGGATGTGCAAAAAATCGAGATTGGGGATAGATGACTTTATATGGATATACACAAAGTCACAAATTGCATATATAGTAAAATCAAAATAAAACAGACTCTATAACTGAATGATATTCAATCTATGTCAACATTATGAATTTGCATTTGAATATCCATAATTCACACACACTAAAAACACATACAATATGGCCTTTCAAATCAAAGTGTATGCAAACTATGTTAATCAATACACCATGTCACATACATCAATGCCAGTTACGTTGCAATTGACAAAAACGAAACAAAACAAACAATCCTTCACTCACCACAGTGCCTCTGTACTGGAGTTGAATATTTCCTGTACCATCACAAGATATCACCTGAAATGAACAAATTTACACACACTGTACATTGCAAAGGTCTACTATATACACCATATATTTAGCGAGTCTTATTTTTTGCAACTCAAGAATTCCCGACAATTTCGAGAGTGGTTAAAGGGTGTGTACAGTTCTGGTCGAGGTGAGGATTTAGCTTTTAACGTTTTGTGAGATATTCAGAAAACCACTCTATGAGATGTCAAAGAGCATGCAATTCTAAGGGGTATCAAAAGTTTATTTGATGAAAATCGGTTTTGAAATGGCTGAGATATCCCAAAAAGTGATAATAATAAAAGGCGACAGGCCAATTTTCATCAAATAAACGTTGAATCCTTCTTAAAATTACATGCTCTTTCATATTTCTTAAGAGGCTTCTCATTATCTCACTTAGGAATGTTCAAAACATGAATCCCCACCTCAACCAGTACTGTACAGTCCCTTTAAATTCGCGATTGAGGAATAGAGTACTGAATGGAGAAACGTATGCATATACGTCATAGTGGGATCAGAGTTCATATTTTTGTGTTTTCAAATTAGCGAATAGCACCTGACTTGCAAAATTCGCGAAAATAAAAACTTTGCAAAGTATTCGTCATATACGGTATATATCAGCAACAGCTGAGCTCACCACATTGTTGTCAGTTACTCCTGTCATTACTTATTTTTGACTGGTCTATGCAATCTTCTATGAACATGGGTTAGCTTTCCATAAAGTGGACCCAGTAATTTAGAAGCATTAAGCACTGAACATTAATGTATCACTGAACATCACATACAGACAAAAGTCATACTTGGAATTTACAGACTCGATAAATTCTGTAAATGCCCATTAAAGGAGACCTCCAGATGATTTTCAGATTTTTACATTTGAACAACTATAAATTAGTTATACTGAGGAAGGGAGTTTCAGAATTTAATAAAATTGGGATGAAGAATAAGAATATTTATGAAATTTATAACAAATTGCAATGAACAAGGATGATGACATGGCAGGGTCACCATAAGAATGCATTTGAGTTGGGGCTCAAGGAAGCAGAACAAAAGAAGAAGGTATGCATACATTCAAAGTATTGTTTATCTGCTCAAGAACCACAATAAATTCCACAAATCTATACATGGAGCTGTTGATTTATGTACTACATGATGTGCAATTATGAAAATCATCTGAATGTTCCTTTAATTATCTCTTACGTATTCTCTTCGAAGAAGTTATACCCATGCTACAGATATTTCATTGGAAAGTGTATTTTAAAAGGAAACAAAAAAGAAAAAAATATAAAGCTTTCTTAGACCAGCAGTTCCCTTTGAACGTTACATCAGTAAAAATGGAATGAATAATCAGCCTATAACATATCAGGCAATGCATTTTTTCTACACTACCATACATGTGTATGTCCCCCCCAAAAAAATTACAACGGGACCCTCCGCAATGGTAACTTTAAAAATAGTGAATCAATCCAAATACAATTTCAGGGTACGAAACTATAACTCATTGTCAACATCTTACAGAAAACCCCATTCAATTTGCTTCAGTGGTCAAAGAGAAATGAGGAATTTTGTAGAGCATGTCAGGAATCTCTTCCCTCAAGTTCTGTCTATTGTGTTCACACACAAGAGCATCGAAGTGCTAAACTTGGAAGAATCAGACTCATGACATGCTTTACAACAATCCACATTCCTCTGTGACCGCTTAAACAAATTGAATGGGGTTTTCTGCAAAATAGAGCTAAGATGTTATATTCTAAGACCATGAAGTAGCATTTAGACAGTTTAATCATATTGGGTGCTATCAATGTGAAAATCTGATCGTAATTTTTTTTTGGGGGGGGACATTCTGTACAGTTGCAAAGTACAGATCTTCGAATGTAGAATAAACATCCTTTTACAAACACAGATACAAATGGAGGCGAAATAACTTACAAAAACATTAGTTAGAATTTTTGCACGGGAGAAGGTTGTAGAAGAGAATTAACAGCTCACCTGTAAACACAAAGAAGTATTGTTGACTGTCGGTGTGATAACGTCATCAGCCGTTGACCAGTCAATGTCGACGTCCAGTGATTGGTCATCCATGGTCACCTGATGAATTAGAAAGGGACAGAGAACATTGGCCAGCAGTCACAGTCATGAAGGTCTCTCCTACACACAGACTGGACTCAATCAAGGCCATGTTATGGTGCTGAGCACTTCTTTGGCAAAGAGTTCTGTCTCTAGAAATATCTGGCAAAGGATCAATGACAACAAGCTGCCAAACACGTCTTTGCACAATTTACTAATCATTCTCACAGAAATTACTAACAATGGGTTATTTTGCATAGATGCACACAATACATTCATTATAAAAAAATACTGATAAAGCAGAATTTTACGATGTTAAAGCAGAAGTCACATGAAGACACTAATAATAATTGCAATATTTTGCTAAAAGTTGGCAGCTATGCAACAAAAGAAGCCAAAGACTTTGTAAATGTGTCGTTAAATACAAATTATTCAAAGACCTGTCAATTAAATTGATCTTTATGAAATTTGTTAGACATGGATCTCGTGCCATCAGAATACATGGTCTAACTCTGCACCCTGTGACCATCACTTCTGAACACATTTCAGCCAAAATGTTTGTTGCAATCAGAACTTGTCTACAGAACTTGTCTACTGATATGCAAAAGACTAAATTCATTATTTTTTTTTTCTACAATTTGTGGGTCTTACCTTTAACCTTCCTTCTCCCTCCATCGCCACGGTAACATCCTGTCTCTCTCCACCCATCACCAGACTCAAGTGACAATCTCCAAATGTCATCGGGGAGGTCGGCACTCTAGAAAACAGAAAGAGATATATTGTGGCGTTAAAATACAAATCATACAGGTATATAATACAATCAGTATGAATACAGGTGTAGCAATGTGCCTCAGTCCAACAGGAAGGCCATGAAGACACAATAGGGATCCGAGGGACCAGGTAATTTGTATTCTTTGACAAGATATTAGGGAGCTTTAGATTTTAGATGCGCGGATGTTCAGAGGGAAAAAACATGTTCTGAGCGTGCGCAGAAGCGCGCGTCAAGTCGATCTATTTTTAGCTTGCGTCGCCTGAGTTTTTCACTACGCGTACTGGGCTATTTTTACGTCCACACAGTTTGCAACGTAGAGAACTACTTCATGCTGTGATCAAATGGGGGCGCGTTTTTATTTTTTATACGTTGCGTCCCAGCGTAATCTAAAGCTACTTTTCAGCACGACGCAGGGGAGAGGAGAACGTCCAGCGCACTTGTCGTCTCAAACGTCCGCACGTCAAAATCTAAAGCTCCCTATTTACAGACATCTGAGGTAACTGGCGAACAAAGCACTCCAGCGTACCAATCGGTGCTCAAAGCACAATACCTGGCCAAGTGTCAAACAGAAAGTATGAGATAAAGTTATCACAACACACTGGGTATCATCATATCCTCAGAATTCAAAGATATTTCTCTGCTAACAGCATGTCAACAAATTAGGCCCAATTTTACACTGCACTACCTTATTAGAATTACAGATTGCTTAGCTTTTATATTTTTACACATTAATGAGAGAGGATTCTGTTATAAGCTGTTTGCAGGCTGATTTTTGCATAAAGAGATGGTGCAGAAATGAAACTTTGGTACTGATGTATGTTGAAGCCCTGTACGAACCGTCCATTGTTCTTTCCTTGCCGATTTCTGACAAGGACCAAGCACATTGCTCTAGCCTCAAGGATATGGACAGGTTGAGAGATCTGATGCCAGGAGTAGTTTTTGTTTGTTTGTTTGTTTGTTTTTCTGCTCTCTCTCACCTGGTCTGGTTGAGGAATTGCTGTGCCTTGAACTGGCTGAGGATGTACACACAGCTGGCCACTGCCTTCAGGTTTGTTTCCTCAGCTTGGTTCAGCTTCCAGCCTGGATGAAGCAACAGGGGGTGGGAGAGACACCAATGTGCAATTGGAAATTAATTTCAAAGGGCACACATAGCATAGGCTAGCCTTAAAGGGGATAGCTAGTAACTGATCAGTGGGAATCAGTGGGAATGCTGGGGGATGATTGTTCCAATCCTCGTGGGATTCATTTAAGAGTATTGGTTGTGTGAAAATCATTTGCTTCAGAATGGTCTCATATTCAAGTAATGTGCAGTTTAATGTTTCCAGGTTAGCATGAACGATCGCCCCGTCACTGTACAGGCATGCTAACCTGGAAACATTAACTGCACATTACTTGAATATGAGACCATTCTGAAGCAAATAATTTTCACACAATAATAGATATATAATGTATTCTTAAATGAATCCCACAAGGATGGGAACAATCATCCCCCAGCATTTCCACCGATTCCCACTGATCAGTTACTAGCCATCCCCTTTAAACAAACATACAAATAAAGAAAAAACAACTAAACAATGTCAGTCTAATGAGCTAATAATGTACAAGATCAAACAAATCCACAGCAAGAGTTGGGAGAGGACACACAATCCATCCATCCATTCAATTTATCCACCTACCCATCCATCAGCTACTTTTACCAGTCTTACAACCAAACAACTTTTCAATCTGTCAATTAAGAGATCAATCAACCAATCAGTCTTTTGATTGATGAGAGAATGGTATCCTCAATCAATTTATCCATTCTCTACGTCATCAACTTTTACTGGAGGATCCAAGGATCCAATGTAACCCCACAGTGCATTGGTTTAGTAATTTCTGTATTCATATTTGGGTTAAGCCACAAAATCATTATCATTGCCAGATTCCACAGGCCTGTGATGCTCTGTATGGAGTGGCGACGCACTGATTACCCCTGGATCTTCTGGAAGGCCATATACCCACTCTGACTTTGCCCTGGGGTAATCCAAAATGAGCTAACTCACCTGAGAAGCCCTCTGGGTACTCCTCCTGCAGGAACTTGGTGCTGATGTCACCCGACTGGAAGCGAGGGTTAGCCAGGACGTCTTGCAGCAGTGAGATGTTGTGCGTCACTCCTGGTGGTTGGGTTGAGATGAGACGATATAGCAAAGACCATTATCCTCATCCCAGCTTAAACCCATCAAGTTCTCTAAACCACATTTTATCTACTTTGGTGCTGCATCCTGTGCATACAAACGGCTACTCATTGCTACTGTTTCATAGACATAAATTGATAACAACTACTACTTCTACTACTATTACTACTATTATTACTACTACCATCAATACTAACATAACTACAACCACCATCACAACAACTTCTACTACGTCTGAAAATGATTATACCTATAGCTTTACATAAAGGTATAGAGAGAGATAAGTCTATAATTATGAATTTCAGGTCATAGACGGAAAAATATGGCAGTTGTACGTTTGTACTTAATAAATTGAACATGTGACACTAACTTTTACAAACAAACAATTGCTACAAAAGGCATTTCATGCAAAACCATATAGTTCATATTCAACTGGTGCATTAACAGATGGATTGACTCTGTGCACATGCATGATTCTTAATAATGGGACTAAGATTCTTAAATTCTTACCTCTGATGACATATGTATCCAGAGCTTTCACCATGGTTTCCATAGCCTCACTCCTGTCTTTACCATATGTCACCAACTAACAAAAAAAAACAGACGGTAGAATAAAGCAAGTGTGCTGAAATATTCCATCATAAATCAAAACAGTGTAAACATCAAGTTTTGAAGCTCTTTGTCTGAGTTTTATTCCTATTGATGACATCTTTCGTATGTTGCCCATTTGGTTCCACCGTTTCATTCTTCAAAATGTTGACGACATGCCCCTTTTTTCTTAGACCGATACATTTTTGTCTCCTTTGATGCACTGGTTTCATCTAAAGTGATGTTCACTCAAGGACATTACTTCGTGCAACCTATGCATGGTTACAATTAGTGAAAACCACATCCCACTCTAAGTACACTGGCTGAAATTGTAGCTCTTTCAGACATCTTTTGAATTATGAGCAAAGGGCTTTATGAATATGAAGGGACAGGAATTTGTAATTGATAACCAAATTCAACCACAATCTCATCAAAATCAGCCTGTTGTATAGAAAGAGTTTCTTTGGGATTACATCGTGCGTCCAGGAGAAAAACGCGAAGGCATGTGAGCTGTGTGTTATACTTATGGACCTCCCAGCATTTGTGTCATTCTCCTATGCATGGTTTCCTTGAATCGCGTACATTGGCGTTGTTCCCTGAGCACACATTAAGATGCGTCAATAATGACACACAGGGAATATTTTGAAAGCCGACATTTCCTCACTAATATCTACTACCATCATAACTTCCATATCAACAGTAACCATGTCATACATGATGGCATGAAGCTATAATTCACCTTCTAGTGGTTAAAAGACAGAAATACAGAAGGTGACTTTGATTTTGGCCATCAGAGACCAATGAGTGTAGAAGGTCAGCAACCTACCTTAGAGATCATGGGGTCATAGTAAATACTGATCTCGCTTCCTTCCTTGATGCCGCTGTCCACTCTCACTCTGTCCAGGTGGAGTGGCTCTGAGTAGCGGTGGAGACGACCAATGGACGGAAGACCGAAGGACTTGTAAGGATCCTGTCTCGACGAGGATAGTGATCATTTCAAGGGCGTTGCATGTTTCACAAGAATAAGACATATAAATCAAGTACTACATACTCTGATAGCTTCAAAGCTCTATGAAGAGAAGTCTGGTTTGATATTGAACGAGTTTTGAAAAACATGATAAAATCTTTTGACAGTATCTCAGTAGACTTGACACTCTGGTACTCTGAAAAGTCAAATCATTATGTACAATACCATGGGCTATAACACGTTTGTATCAATTCAAACAAGGCAATCGGTTCTGAGCAGACCTAGCATTACAATTTTATTCAAAAGAGCCCTCGAAAGTCAAGTCGCATGCAGGAGGTGTGTTCTAAATTAGATTTCCGCTTTCATCATACGTAGAAAATCCTGAATATTTCAATCACAGTCGTGCATGAATAAAAACTCTTGCAATTCAAATGGTACCTATGTTTGATGTGTTGCTGATACATGATAATCTGAAGGAGCAGCGATTAGGGTGAGCTCTTTCTTTACGGTGTCCTCCTGGTTCTCTCATTTCTCCTTTATGATAGTACATTTTTTGTGTGTGTTATTATAGAGCTTGTATATAAAGCTTAAAGGGATGGTAAAGTTTTGGTTGAGACCTAATTTCAGGTCTCTAACATTTTTTGGTAAAATAATTTAGAAACCTCTCATGAAATATGAAAGAGCATGTAATTCTATGAGGAATTCAACGTTTATTTGATGAAAATGGGTTTTGAAATGGCTGAGATATCAAAAAAAAAGAGCAATTCTAATAAAGTGTGGGACCCACACATTATCAAGATCGCTTTGTTTTACTTTGTTTTTTGATGTTTCAGTCATGCCAAACCTGATTTTCATCAAATAAACTTTGAATTCCTCTTAAAATGGTATGCTCTGTACTATATCACAAGTGTTTTCTTGGTATCTCGCAAAAATTTAAAAGCCCAATTTTCATCTCCACCAATACTGTACCATCTCTTTAAACAATGTATGTCAAAAGGTGATAAGGCACAAGAGATGGTGCACATTCATTGAGAATCCTTTCAGAAATCATATCCAACAACCAGTAAAAGTATCTGCAAAGCAAAAAGAACTATTCTCACCATACAACAGCTGTCTCAGGGTAAATCCTAGCATGGTATAGATAATGGGGGGGGGGGGGGTAAGGACAACTTTTTAAATAAAACAAACTGATTCCCAAACTCTGCGCTGTCTGCAGAGTGATCCTCACCTCAGCATAGACACGACTCTCGACGGCCCAGCCGTTGATGGGGATGTCCTCCTGAGAGTAGCGGAGATGGTGGCCCTTGGCGACGCGGATCATCTCCTGGACCAGGTCTACCCCAGTGATGCACTCCGTGATGGGATGCTCCACCTGGTGTGAGAGCCATTCAAACAGATTTAAGAATAACAATTATCAACCATCAAGTCCCCCTAAATCACATTTTTGTGGTCTGGGCCCTGTTGCATAAAAAGATGCAATCAAATATAAGTCAGAAAATCGAACGTAAGTCAGGTGTCAGCCAATCAGAATGGAGTATTCAGAGATGTGTGTTTGATCTAAACTTTTGTGTAAAAGGTAGGGTCCAGGTGCTACATCTTTTTATTACAACTTTTACTTCCCTTGTTAGTTTTTCATAAGGCAGAGTAAAAGATAATCTTTCACATGAACCCTTCATTGCTTAAAATATAATTGTTTCAGTTGCAAAAGTTTCAAAAGCCTATTGACTGGTGAAGTCGTGACTAATCTTTAAATTGGTAACATATTTTTAGAAGATTAAAGTTTTCTCTCATATTGGCAAATATGGGAAATATCTGTATGATTTGTGGAGATTAAACTATTTTAATAGTTTCCATCTAAACACGCACTCTCACACACACACATACACACACACACACACACACACACACAAATATGATATCTACAGTTGGCAGTTTGTCTGATTGACACACAACAGATAAGAAATATATTCAGTAGAAAACAAAAATATGTACCAGCACTTTAAAACTTTGGCAACAGTGTAGTACATACACCATGTGTGTCTGTCTTTTTGTACACCCAGATAGGCAGAGGGCTACAAAATGCCCATATTGCTTACAAATTCTACATAGCATACAATGATAATACCTACTTGTAACCTTGTGTTCATCTCCAAGAAGTAGAAGTTTCGATTGGAGTCTACCAAGAATTCAACAGTGCCTGTTCAGATAAGCAGAAAGAAAATAATTTTGACGTAATCTTGAATATTGTCTTGGAAGAACAGCCATCAATAGGGACTTTTCGATTTGCACGTTGAGCCAGGCGTCACCCTGTTATGACGTAGTTTTTACGTACTGCGCATGCGCGAGTGTCGACCCTCGGCTCATCGCACAAATTTCGAACGCGTTAACCCCAGTTATCACCGTCCACCCAAATCGGTTGCGCCGCGCTCAACCCACCCTTGCTATGACGTCACACTCCTCTCGGGTATCGTGCGAAAGAGCACGATTACTCTCGGGAAATCGTGCTTACTTCACCTGTTTTCCTTTTTCTTTCGAGAGAATATTTATATTCTAATTACATGAAAGCTTATGATCTTGACACGTCACAGCAGCAGCGCTGACATACAAACTACAGCCTCTGGTACCTACTTTATTTGCCCGTTTTCACTGTTTCGCACTTTGCAACTGCCTACCGTAGTCCCACACATGCATTTACACGTAATGCTGTACGCAAACTGATTTTGGTGCTTTTGGCCTAGCTAATGCAGCAGTGCATTTGCCTAAGTAGTAGTCTTACCATGCATCATGTTTTAAAATCCACATAATTCCTCCCAGGATACGCATCTAGTCAAAGACAAAATAGATATTACAAGTACAGAAACGAGTCACACATTCCGCTTATATGCACGCAAGGCACAGGGCCTGGTTGCCTCCTGCACACGCCACGAGACGTGACGCCGGCGCCCGAAATCGAAATGTGTTTTAGCAGCGGGTCAACGTACAGACGTGACGCCTTGACGTACGGTTGCGCTCGGCGGCACGTCCTTCTCGTTCACCCAATCGAAAACTCCCTAATAAGAATACACAAAAATCATCAAGAACATGAAATTTTCGGAGTGCAGTCACACAGATATCAATACTGAATATTGGACAGACAATCTTAAAGACAAACATATAAAGACAGACGGATAGCACTACAGATAGACCGACAGTCGCTAAGTATAGCTAGTGCTGCAGGAGATGCAGTATATTTTAGAAAACATGTACACTGTACATGTGTAAATTAATATGACTTCGCTGTGAAAGGAAGACATTTTGTGCCACATCCAATACTGGGTAAGCCAAGTCGGGTCAGGCTGCATACAGCAGCAGGCTTTTTTCCATTTATGCCTCAAGAGGCAGGAACATCTTTTGGGGAGGCCCTGAGGCAAGTTTTGGGCTACTATGCTCTGGCCCATGGCAGTTGCTCTAGGTAAAAGAGTAAACACACAGATAGTGGATTGCCACCCTAGGGGACACCCCACTCAGAGCAGTATCAAAGCTACAGCCTAGGACTGGTGAAAAGGCGGATATCTTGGAAGTGGTGGGCAACTAATCCAATGGGGGGAGGGACACAAAAACACCTACAGATATATTATAACCCAGTGAATGTTCCAAATTATTGCATGTGGTCATGTGTTACCATACACTGTTTCACTGGACATTGGCAAACTAATGTTCTTACACCACAATTTCCTTACATCTTTTCCTAATGCATATGTAAAATTAACGCAAATATTCACAAGACTTGTTGGTTGGTGAAAGATGAGGTGCTCTATCAAATGAGGCAGAGCCTAGTTGAATAGAACACCACATCTTTCATCAAATGAGAAATCTTGTGCCACTGCACAAGTATAGAGACCATTCACTATTTGTTTTATATAATACTTCATACAAATGTGGTCCACACTGATATCTGACTACAGTACAGAAAGGGCAAACATTCCTTATGAAAGGCAAGTGGTACAGTTGCATGAGGAAGCGATCAGTGATTGAGTGGATGTCTTTAACTGATTGATAGCGCACTGCAAAAGCATGTTTACTGTGACAACCCAGGAGTACACAGGTTCAAACTCTAAAGGTGATCAAGACCCTATCAGGGGAGTAAATGTAAAAGCATGATGTAAGACTGCGCTGTCCAAAACTGCTTGATAAAAACTGCAAATATTTCTACAATACAGCAACAGCGTGCAATGGTCCTTTTAAGTCAATGTCACATGATGAGCATTCAACCAATTGGATAGCAAGAATCTCTACTTCTGTGGGTGTTGAATAACATGTGATATCCTCACCTGCTGACTTGTAGTCTACTGCCTTGGCCAGGGCCACTGCCTGGGCACCCATGGCTTGCCTGGTGGACTCATCTAGAAAGGTACTGTAAGGATGAAAAAAGCAACAAACAGAAGCTGAAATATGTGTCAGTCCTTCGTTTTTGTAGCAGCACATGTTCCTGCTCTCATTTGCTTAAGATGTACTTGTCTAACTGTTCTGGATGCCCTTGATCAAAATTACTGCATACACCATATATTTAGCCAGTCTAATTTTTTTTTTTTAATTTATTTATTCATTTTTTTTTTTTTTTTGCGGATTGGGACATCCAAACAATTTCACAAGTGGTTAAATATGCAATCTTGGAGTACAAGGATGAACGGAGAAACATTTGTGTGCACATTATATTCATGTCGGGATCAGAGTTTTCATATTTTCATGTTTTTGAATTCGCAAATGGCACACGACTCGCAAAATTTGCTAAAATGAAAATCTTGTAAAATATATGGCGTATACAGTCAGTGATATTACAAACACATCACATGTCTCGCAAAGCGGTCTCAGGAGACTGCTTCTAGAAAGCATCTTTAATGCCATTTTTAACATTGTTTTACCATTTTTTTTTTCTTCTTCTTAAAATGGACTGATTTGTATCACATCCACGCTGGCTATAACAAAGACATCAGAAGAGCAGAGAAGGAATATACAGAAGCTGCCAGTTCTTGTTGTGATTGATATGACTGTATCATATAAGACCAAGTTTACTTTCCTCTTTCATATCAGATACAGATAAAAACAAATATATCCAAGAAAATGGAAAATGTAATATTTCATACATGGAACACATATACTGTACTTCAAGACAAAGAAGATGAAATGGAATCGTGGACTGATCGATCTTGAAAATTGTAATGAGAAAAAAGTAATATGAACTCGGCTACCTGCTGAAATGAAAAATTTCAGATTACTTTCAAAGACAGCAATTATCATTCATCATAATGACCTTGCACACACAAGACTGGTGAATATTAATTACTACAAAATCTCAGCAGCTATGATTACGAAGCATAATCTTAGTACAATTATCTAGAACAATGCAACATGAAATAACGGGGAAAAAAATGAATGACTTTATCAACCGTGCTGCACAGTTCCTGAAATCCACTCAAAAACAGACATCTCAGGGTGACACAGCACCCTAAATATTCTCTACAACTTAAGAATGCTCAGGGAAAATCAAAAGAAATGAAATGTAATCCAACCTTGGTGCTTCTTCAATCACTTTCTGGTTTCTCCTTTGAATGGAACACTCCCGTTCATTGAGGTAAATTGCATTGCCATGTGAATCAGCCAGAACCTGAAATGAAAAAAAAAAAAGAAACTCCATTAAATCTCTGATCATACTGACCCAAATTCACAAAGGTGGTACGATCTTGTCAGTGGTTTAAAACATGGACAGAATTGTACCACCTTTGTGACTTCAGGCCATTGTAGCAGAAATTAATGTTGAGAAATTATTAAGAGATGTTTTCAATCCAGAAACTTCAATGTACTCGAAGAAGGAAAGATAAAAACCTCAAGAACTCAGAGATGATGCAAATAAGACGAACTGAAGTCGAAGAAGTCTGGTAGAGCTCTGATTTATTCTGGGGGCAACTCACCCTAAGCAAACTTCTGAAGGAACATAATTTACATAAACAATATTTACATATATTCAAATCATCTACAACAACCAATAGAAATAAACAGAGTGGGGGAATTCAATTAAGTGGAGCAGTCTCATTTAATAAATCAACCAATAGGTAAAGAAGGGCATGAGATGCAAGTAGGAGGGGTGATCACATAAGAATGGGAGCTATCTGTGCTCAACTCAAGAATCAGGTGTGGGATGAAATGAATGAACACACCTGGATAGAGAAAGAATGAAGGTAACAAAACTGAACAAGAGGGAAGGTATCTGAAGCAATGGTGATCATGGAGGTGACAACTGAATATTAAACTTAACTGAATTAATGCTAGACTGCAAGGCAGTGCTGAAAAGCAAACTAATTCAAATTAATACAAGGTCTAGACAGACAACAAAAGGAGAGTAGACAAGCAAGATACACAGCAAATAAACAACAAAATTAGTATAACAGTTCTACAATATCTTTCAAGTTATCACTGAAATCTTTTTGGCAATTATAGAAAATCACTCTGCAGTCTACAGAGAATAAGCCAGTAGGGAGTTCCCCTTTGGGCAGGAGCAGAATAAAGGTAATTTGTACCAACAGGCATGTCGGTTTTTAAATTCAGTGGGATAAGCATCTGTGATGTAATGATTATTCATGTAATCCTTTATACATGCCTCTTGCCATCACATCCGCCTGACAGCAAAAGTGGTATTTGGCAATAAGCCAGTTCGGAGTTCCACTTTGCGCATGAGCAGAAACAAGGTCATTCGGACCAACATGCATGTTGGTTTTTAAATTCACTCGGATAAGCATCTGTGATGTAATGATTATTCATGTAATCCTTATAAATGCCGCTTGCCAGCACATCCACCTGACAGCAAAAGTGGTATTTGGCAATATCAATAGAAAGAGGTTGTTAATACATTCAACGCAAAATAATGAAATGGATGCTTTCCCATGTGCTACTTGACGGATCATTCTGGTCATCTGGTGTATACAAGTTCATTCTTTGTTTGAACAGGATCAATGAATTCCATAAATTGTTACGTAAAGCTTATGCATTATGTTGCTCTCAAAACGAATGAAGTGCCCCTAACCGACTGAGAAAAAAGAAAGGTCATTCGGACCAATGTGCCCATGAGCTAACTCCGAACTGGCTTATTGACCGATTCGGGTTCGTTGAGGGCAGCAGACATTTTATGGCACTGGGCGCAGCCATGAGCTCAAATTGCGGTGTCTCAGCCGACCCCCCCTGCTCTTCCCCACCCCCCGGGCAACATGTTTATCGCGCACTTGTAACAAAGGTTCGCGCACTAAGCAAGCATTCGCGCACTCAGTACGAGACGCCCATTGGCTAAAGCAACCATGCATCAGTTTTTCATTCTGCGCGCGTGCTAATGTAGGGAGAGGGGTGGGGAGTGGGAAGGGGGGGTCGGCTGAGACACCGCAGTAATGGCGCTGCCCATGCCAAAAATACACATAGCGCGTCACAGAATCGGTCAATAGCAATAGAAAGAGACTGTAAAATAACGAAATGGATACTTTTCCAAGTGTTAATTGACAGTTCACTCTCGTCATCTGGTTTATGCAAGTTCATTTTTTGTTTGAACAGGATTGATGAATCCCATAAAATGGTACGTAAAGCTTATGCGTTATGTTGCTCTGAAAATGAATGAAGTCCCTCTAACCGACTCAAAAAATAGAAAGATCACTTGTACCAATGTGCCCATGAGCTAACTCTGAACTGGCCTTATACGCCATATGTTAGTGATGAAGAAGTGCACTAGAAATCACTTTTCGCCCTCCAAAAACCATTTTCTCCTGATATAAACTTCAGACTGCATATAATATCCATCTTCACTGGACTCATTTGCCTTTCTTACAATTTGTTCAATTTCTTTCTTTCAAATGTCAACTTGCGCTGGTTTCCTATTCATCATTTTGCTGAATGTCAAAGTTCTATTTATTCTTTCTTTCAGTCACAGTTTGGTCCATTTCTTTTAAAACAGAAAGGTTTGTCAAGGTTAGAATGAAAATGAGAATACATGGTTTACATAGACTTTGACCTTGTTAGGGTAGTGTCAAAGTGGATATTTTTGTGTGAGTAATATTTCGCACAAATTTCACATGTTTTAATTGTACGGAATAGAGACATTAATGAGTGATACATACTGTGAGCAATATTATTCACATGCTCTTATTTTTGCACTAGGTTCTGGTCACATGAAATGCGCAAAAATTCCCCCACTGAGAAAATTTCCACTTTTACAGTATGTGGGGGCTTCATGTTTAGATTGTTCTCCTCTTTGCCTTGGGTGAAATGAATTTTTCTGACTAGTAACCGTTATGAGAACAGACAACATTTAAACGTGAGCAAGTACTGTGCTGGCATTCATACTTACTTGAATTTCTATATGCCTTGGATTATCTATGAATTTCTCCACCAGCAGTCTGTCGTCCCCAAAGCTAGAGGCTGCCTCTTGAGATGACAGTCTGAACCCTTCTCTGTCAGATTCATGAGAAAAGGACAGAAAAAAAGGTCTCTTATCTTGAAAAAAGTTTCCGATTTAAGGATGGCTCTAGTTTCAAGAGATCTCGGCCGTCAATCGCGAAATCACCATTAAAATTGGCACGCGCATTACCTGTGGCGTAATCTACCACACAATACAAATAGAAATGGAAATTTTCATTATATCAATTATTTTTATGCTAATATATGCATAAAATCATACATTTTGCTCTAAATCAGAAAGTAAATCTCCTAGAATCCTAATTTTTGGTGATGACATTCTTTGTAGCATTCCTAACAATGTACTCCAAAAAAAGAATCTGGTATCAAACTTAATTTCTTATGTATTTCTTTGTTTTTCGACGTATTGTTTTATCATTTTTTTCCCCGCAAACTTTATGACAGAACCTTTTTCAAGCATAACTATGCTAAAATTAATTGATTTCAGCATACGAAAGTGAAAATAATCATATCTTTATGAATAAGGTGAGAAAACTCCATTTGCATAGACTTAATACACAAAATCATGTTTTTGGGCCATTTTTCGGTCTGACAGGCATGTATAAAAGGTCGAGCAGCGTCCTAACGGTATGTGTGATTTTCGCGAAAATGGTGTCAAAAGATGTGCGAGACTTGAAAGTAAAAAGTCAGTGAAAGGCGCAGTCAAAAAAATTTTGCGCGACGGAATAGCCGCAAAAAATGTCAAGGGGGGGTTGATTCAACCAGCCTTTTTAGGGTTAAGAGATGGAGTTCCAACTGGCTGTAATCATTCAATAAACTGTCATTTTTCTATGGATGGACAAAAGAATTCCAAAGGTGCATTTGTGCCTTTTATGTATGATGCTTGAAGCCGCCACCTTCCTGAGCAAGCTAAAGATTCATTTTTACATTTAATTTTACATATTTTTACAACATAACATCGGGTATATTCTCCTCGATTATATATCAAATGGAATGAAATTTCACCTAACGATAGAGCATAAAAGAAAAGACAATCCGCTGTCCAAAAATATGTGCAAAAGTGTAAATCTGAGCTGTATGTTGTGAAAGTGTTTGCAATTTTACCCTCATGGAAAGCCAGTTTTATCACTTTTCCGATTATTTTCATTAAATGAAACTAATATGGTATCATCTTAAAATATAGTTCTTTATAAATTTATATGTCAGATTAGTGTCAAGATATGTACATTTGAGTAATTTTGATATCTACAATTTGTATTTCAGCAATATTTGAGCAACTTCTGTTCACGCACCCATGTCTTTACAATTGTCTACCGCCCTTTGTTTATAAGTAGGGATAGCAAAAAATAAATTACCATCATTAAGACATATCTTCCTTCGAGAGTGGCTGGTCATTACGTTATGAGACGTGAATTCATTGTCTTCCTATCTTTGGGGCAGATAAAGTTGACACATTCTTCAAATATTTTTAGTGGCAGCTATGAGAGTGGAATGAAAACAAATTAGACTGTTGTGACTCCATCTCTTGAACCTCCTTGATCACAATAAAATCATCAACCATGTAAGAGGAAACTACCTGGAGTAACAACGAGTAAAGAAGTAAAGAAGCTAAAATCATGGTACACCACACATTAGTGCTTTCACAGTGAAACAAAGTCTCACATTACCTACACTGAGCCTTGTCTGCTGCAATGGCTTGCTGAACAGAATTTACAAATACAGGTGTCTGTTAAGTATAAACATGCATTTTAAAAGAATTAATGTTAAAGATAATAAAAAGTTTTGGTACCTCAAAAGTGTCCTTGAATTTCCTTGTCTTAGTTTGTGTTTCAGGTTAAAGTACCTTTCATATAACTAACACTGTGAGACTTACTCGCCCCAAAGTGCTCTCATATCTTAGTAATCATGCAATTAACTGCGATCAGCAGCCCCATACGCATAGCGACCAGCAGTCCCATACGCAAAGCGTAATCGGGCTTCGCATTGTAGCATTCAGGATCATGACAGATTTAGTATCGCAGGGTAAATGTCAACTTAAAATCCCATAAATTCTTCAATTTTAAGACTTACCAATTAAGTTGAAGTATTGAAAACAGGCTTCGGGCAACGTTTGGTTCTGCCTATAGTCCCTTTCTGTTCGAATTGATGACTGAATGTGACTCGGTCGACAGGACCTTAGGAGAGCTACATACAGAGTACACTGAATACTACAGCCAGTGCACGCGAACACAACATGCACACAAATTTCAAATCCATGAACGGATAAGATGTTTGTGTGCGCATGCGCTGGCCATGGTATCCAGTGTATGTAGCTCTCCCAAGGTCCTCTCGACCGAGTCACATTCAGTCATCAATTCGAACAGAAAGGGACTACTGTCAGAACCAAACATTGTTCGAAGCCTGTTTTCAATACTTCAACTTAATTGGTAAGTCTTCAAATCGGAGAAATTTTTGGATTTTAAGTTGACATTTACCCGCGATACTAATTCTGTCATGATCCTGAATGCTACAATGCGAAGCCCCATTACGCTATGCGTATGGGGCTGCTGGTCGCAGTTAGCTATGCGTACAATGGGCTGCACGCTGCTGGTCGCAGTCAGTGGTTTCGTACAATATTTATCGACGCTGTACAGCGTCGGCTCTGGTACGAAACCATTATTGCATGATTACTAAGACATGAGAGCACTTTGGGGCGAGTAATTCTCACAGACAACGTACTTTAACCTGAAACACAAACCAAGACAGGGAAATTCAGGGAAGCTTTTGAGGTACCAAAACTTTTTATTATCTTTAATGTATTCCAAGTATGAAAACTCTATGAGCTACAAACTTTTGTTGATTTTTGAACAGGCATTCCTTAAATTCATTCCAGTGTTCTTCTTACCTTGCTTCCTCATCATTCCATGCTATCCTCATCCCTTTTCCTCCTCCTCCAGCGGAGGCTTTCAGCATCACAGGGTAACCTTAGAAACCGCATCAAAGGAAACTAGATAAGTACATGCATCCACATAATATCTATTATGCAGTACAAACGGCTGGAATTTAGCTGCTGCCAGGAATTTAGACTACTTAGACGACAAAGTCTATGACAGAAGAGATTGATTTTAACTATAGTATACACACTGAGCAATCTTGGACATTACCAACAGTTTGTCAATTTATCCTCATTAATCAATTTCATACATTTTCAATACCGTCAAAAAGAAACACCATCATCCCCTTGCAAGGAGTTCCTGGAAAATTGTCACACTAAACCAAAGGTTCAAATAGTTTGGCATGCAGTCAATAAAGAGTTTAAAGGAATGGTACAATTTCGGTTGAGAGGGGATTCACTTTTCCTCCAGATCTCTGCCGTCAACCGCGTGATCACGACGAAAATTGCCACACACATTGCCTATGACGTAATCTAAAGTACCATGAAGTTAATAAAAAAAAAAAATAAAATCATTTTTTATGCTAAATCATGATAATTTATACATAATGATGCATGAAATCTGACAATTTCGTATAAATCACTAAAAAAAGCTTAAAACAGGCACATTTTTTTGTGTAAATATTCTTTTTAGTGTCCTTAGCAAATGTATGAGAAAAAAAATGTTTTTTAAAATTTCTTATGTATTTGTTTTTTTGACTTTATGGTTTTCGTTGTTTTTTCGATGAAATTTGTCCACGACATTGTTCCGAACGAGAAAATATGTTATTGATTTAAATCAATACAACCCCAAAATAATCATGCTTTTAAGAAATTTGCCTGTAAACACAGTTATGCATTGAAATTGTACACGAATTCATGTTTTTTTGAGCAATTTTTGGTCTGACATGCAGGTACATATTTATGTGCAACTTTGGAACCACGCGCCCGGGCATCACAAATTTGGTATCAAAAGACACGGGAGACTCGAAAGAAAAAAGTCATGAAATGTCGTGGCGATGGTTTTTGGTGATAACGATACATCGCGCGAAACGTTGAGGGGGGGGGGGGCCTCGACACAGCTTGCATTGAAATTGTACACGAATTCACGTTTTTGAGCAATTTTTTGTCTGACATGCACGTGTACATGTTTATGTGCAACTTTGGAACCGCGCGCCCAGGCATCACAAATTTGTCATCAAAAGATGCGGGAGACTCGTAAGAAAAAAGTCATGAAATGTCGCTGTGATGGTTTTTTGCGATAGCAATACATCGTGCGAAATGTCGACGGGGGGCCTCGCAGGCAGAAGATTGATTGTGTTTGGATGATATCCAGTTTTTCTAAGAAGAGCATAGGATTTTGAATTGATTGTATTACAGCAGCATTTCACAAACCCCAAACACATTCTACCGCCATGATTACCGATCTGGTTTGCTATCTCCACCGCCTGCTCTTCGTCCTTTACCACCCCATCGTATCCTGGGATGATGTTGACATTGGCTGCCTTGGCAACCAGCTTGCTCTCAATCTTGTCTCCCATTGCCTGGATGGCGCGGCTGCCTGGACCGATGAATGCAACGCCAGCATCGGCCTGAAAGAATGAGTCAAGTTAAGGGGTAACTATCCACTCAAACTTCATCTAAATCAAAATAATTATACAACAAAAGACACGGGGGTCTTGCGCTCACCTGAGTATCGCAAGTTCACTTTCCACACAGTCACTTATACATACAATCTAAATTCCACACAGCTTACCAAAATTGGAGTTGACACTGAGTTCCACAAGGTTTGGGTAAAAAGTGTGGTTACCATGGCAATGCATTTTCTTATACAAACACAAGGGACATTTTGCATAACTACACTTAAAGACCATCATACACACCAAATTTGACCTCAATAGCTTGAATGGTTTATTTTGATACAAAAATGAGTGGTTACCATGGCAACACATTTTCCTTAAACTAACACATTGGTGTCTTGCAAAACTACACTTCTAGGTCATGATACATACTAAATTTGACTTTAATTGCTTGAATAATGGAAAAGTTATTCGATCTGCAAGGTTTTGGTAAAATTGTGGTTACCATGGCATAATGGTTTGTGTGACAAACAGAAAAATTATGTGTTCCACATCTATACCTCAGGGCCATAATGCCTACCAAATTTGGTTTCAATTGCTTGAAAACTGTGGAAGAAGTTCACTCCACAGGATTAAAAAAAAAAAAACATGCGGTTACCATGGCAACGCGTTGTCCGATACAAATACAAAGGACATTTTGCAAAACTGCACTTAAAGAGCATCATACACACCAAATTTCACCTTCATAGATTAAATGGTTCAATTTGATACAAAAATGAGTGGTTACCCTGGCAACACATTTTTCTTATATTAACACATTGGTGTCTTGCATAACTACACCTCCCGATCATCATACATATTAAATTTGACCTTAATTGCTTGAATGATGTGGAAGTTATTCAATCCACAAGGTTTTGGCAAAATTATGGTTACCATGGCAACGCTTTGTCCGACAAACACAAAAATTAGGTGTTCCACATCTATGCCTCAAGGCCATAATGCCTACCAAATTTGATTTCAATTGCTTCAAAACTGTGGAAGTTGTTCACTCCACAAGATTTCGAAGAAAACATGCGGTTACCATGGCAACGTTTTGTCAAGTACAAACACAAAGAGTGTCTTGCATAACTACACCTATAGATCATCATAGATACCAATTTTGAAATTGATTGCTTAGATACTATGGAAGTTATTCAATCCACAAGATTTTGGTAAAATTATGGTTACCATGGCAACACATTGTCCGACAAACACAAAAAATATGTCTTGCACATCTATACCGCAAAATCATCATTAACCCTAAGTTTCACTTAAATTGCTTCAAAACTGTAGGAGGAGTTCGCGACGCAAGATTTTGCAACAGACCAACCGCCCGCCCGCCGACCGCCCGCCCGCCCGACCAACATCACGCCGATTCCTATATACCCCCTTCGCACTAAGTGTGGCGGGGGTATAACTATGTATTTAGTTTCATGATGATACCTTGAAGCCACTTCCTAGATACGAAAGAAGTGAAATTTACCACTTTCACATGACATTTGACATTTTGACCTTTGACCTTTTTGGCAAAAGACTTCCCAGAGAATCTCTATTGTGTAATACAAGTATACGCTAAGTTTCAAGAAAATACCTTCAGGTATTGCATAAATATGGGTGAAATAGTGAAATTTGAGCACTTGACCTTGACCTTTTGAGCATTTGACCTAGACCTTTTGACCCTTGACCTTGAGCATGTGCACCTTAAAGTTGATAGGCACAACTTCGCCCACTCATACATACACATGCCAAATTTCATTAGGATACCTCAAACGGTTTTTCAGTTACGCTGCCCACAAAATCGATTATGGACTGACGGACGGAAGGACGGACGGAAGGACGAACAAACCGAAAACGTAATGCCTCCAGCGACACTTCGTGGCGAAGGCATAAAAAGTTTACGCACGGCGCATGACGCATGCCGGACAAAGAACGATCACAATAGCTCACCTGAAACAAAGGCTCAGGTGAGCTAAAAACTAATCCATAAAAGTGAAAAAAAAAAAAGAAAACAAATAAACAAACACACAAAATATATTTCAGCCCCACTGAATAGGAGCAAAGGCGGCAGAACATAAGTATTTGAATGGGGGAGGGGTGCAAAGATGAAAAAAGGCACTGTGATGCAATGGACTCTGGTAAATATTATCAGTACATAAATCAATGAACAGTTACTTGAGGGAGCATAAATTCTTGTCTAAATTCTAAGTGTGAAAAACAAAAAGCACAAACTTCATGTTTGATAGCAATTGTACTGAGAGGGCTCTGAAAATGGCTTCTCAGAAGCCCCCCCCCCCCATATGTATGAACTCCTAGGACTACTATATCAGCTATATGGTCACCCCTACGAATAAAAGGGTCCTCAAAAGGAAATGTATATTATTACCTACCACATATTTGCATAGTGAGAGAGAAAAAGGTGGGGGATATGTTTGCCTTTTTTACGAGTTCTGCGATAAGAAAAGACATTGCTTAATTTCCTCAGTAAAGACACTATGCTTTATCACCTCAGGAGCAACTGAAAAAAGAAAGAAATATGCATTGCATAGTGAAGCTAAAAAACAAGGTGCAGGAAAATATAACTGTAGCATCTCTTTATGAAAAACAACAGGTGAGAGTGAATCTTGTAATAGCTCAATAAGATCATTTAATTTCCATACACCATTTCTCTTCGTTCAGTCAGATCATTAAACTGCATAAACACTTACCAATCGCTTGGCAAATTCCATATTTTCAGACAAGAAGCCGTATCCTGGATGAACCTGCCAGAGATCAGTGCAAAGTCAAATAAGACAGAGAAATCACACGTGACAAGTGTTCAAGTGTTCCGCAAAATGTTTGATGAAGTATGCCTAATGCATGGCATGGTTTACTTCATTAGCAGGATTCTCCTTTCTTACCATGTCACTTCTACACAAACGGCCTAGGTGTTATCATTTGGGATATTAACCCTATTCTAACTGGGCTATTTGAGACCAAGTTTTTACTGGGGGGGGGTCAATTTGACCCCACCCCCCCTTCAGATCTCGGCCGCCGATCGCGCGATCGCCGCAAAATTTTGCCTGAACATAGAGCCGGATGTCAACTACAAGATTACATGATCATACAATAAAAAAATTTTGATTTCATATTTTTCTAATAAATTAATTATGCAAATTAACGCATGAAATCATACTTTCACCTATAACTCCATCAAAAAGACTGAATCATTATTAAATTTTAATTGAATCAATATTAAATTTGGTCTCAAAATATGCGGGAGACTCAAATGAAAAAAGTCATGAAACGACGCGGCAAAATCTTTGCGCGTTGCGGAATCGTGGCGCGAAACGTCGAGGTTAGAATAGGGTTAAAAGTGGGTATCAGCCACATACCACACACATCATACACATTGCAGTGGCTTTTGCAGGGAAGTGTTGTAGTAGGTGGAGTGGCAACTCTTTGAAATCCATGCAAACACATGCTTGGGTTCGAAAGCATTACAATGAGATATGTAATGAACTACACTTTGAAGTCATGCTCGGTGCCACTCTAGCTCCAAAATGAAATTTGGAGACAAAGAAAAGTTTCACACTTCATTTAATTACAAATTGCGTTTCTACATAAAATTCTGAATTAAATATCAGAATTTGTTTGGAACTGTTTAGGAAGGAATACAAAGTTATATACATGTATTTCTGTTCTCCGAGCAATGTGCAAATTGATACTACAAAATATTCACTGTATTCTAAAACATGGGCTTTTCCAAGCAGAGATAGGTTGTCTAATCTTCCAATACAGAAAACTATTAAGAAGAAGAAAAAGATAATAATCTAGGGGGGGGGGGGGGTAACAATCACCAACATGTTTTACTTAAGGTATTTCGTACTTTCAACAGCTCACACTAAGCCAATGAATTGAAGTGGTAGGGGGGGAAAAATGCACTAAAGACTATTTTGTGAAATACAGAAGCTATGAATTCATGGAATTGAAGTGGTAGGGGAAAAAAAAGACAGAAAGCACTAAAGACTATTTTGTAAAATACAGAAGCTATGAATCCATGGAATTGAAGTGGTCGGGGAAAAAAAAGACAGAATGCACAATAGACTATTTTGTGAAATACAGAAGCTATGCATTCATGGAATTGAAGTGGTAGGGGAAAAAAAGACAGAATGCACTAAAGACCATTTTGTGAAATACAGAAGCTATGAATTAACGCTAGTCCTTCAATTGATGTCTTCCTGCAGCTTTACTCACTGCCTGGGTGCCCGTCTCTTCTATTGCCTGGAGGATGCGGTCCATATTGAGATAGCTTTCGGTTGAGGCAGCTGGTCCAACGCAAACTGCCTCATCAGCCATTTCCACGTGGAGCTGTCACAGTAGAATGGAGAGACCAGCAATAATGTTTGGGGAAACCATACAAATGCTACAGCTTTTCCATTTTACACCTAATGATTCCTGTCCAACATCACAAGATCAAAATAATAGTGGTAGAAATGGGTTCACAGAAAGTTACACTGCCTTGACAAAAATTAGAGGTGGATCAGAATAACCATCATAGATGCATTCAAACTTGAATAACAATGTTCAGAATAGGTAAAAACTATGGACTTGTATGACCTTTTGTCACACTACCCTTTTGTAAAATAGTTTAGTGAAGCTCTTTTCTCTCATCTCAACAGCTTCCATACATTTGCCTTGAAAACAGCAAGAAATATGGACTCTCAAGCAGAACTTGGATGGATGGTTTGAAATCAGACATGTATGATATCCATTTTATGAACATTTGAATCACAATTTGTTGAGAATGTTTCATCTTTAATCATGACAAACTGTGATAAAAAAAAAAATCACTTCTCAATGTTTAACCGAGTAGTGTATTTTTGCCTTGTTCTTGAAATCTTTGGACACATAAACATCCCACTATACTGTCCTTTTTCCTGTAAAGCAATTGAGACTCACTTTGCCAGCTATGCTGTAGATAGCAAATGTGCTACATTACCACAATTCTGCTAACTGGAAAGAACATGAACTACATGTAAGTGCAAGTCTCTTTAATCTACTCCTTTCCTGTAGTAGTTTAGTTTTTGTGGTAGCACTACCAAGCTGTTCAATTTGCAGAAAAACAGAGCGATAGAACCACATGGGATCTAAAGTGATGCAATAAAGATTATCCACATTCAGTTTAACTAGTCTAGATTGTGTTAGTATAACTTTAATGAACATCCAATGTACAAGTAACGTAATATATGAGCAATAACAATGTAAACTTGCCTCCAGTGTTTGCATTTCAAATACACACACATAAACACACACCACACACACACACACACGCACACACACACACAAACACACACACACACACACACACACAAACACACCTCCTGTTCATGTTTAAACAAAGTGCTGTGTGTCACAGGTAAAGCATATAAAGTTCAGATCAAAGTTTCTATCTAAACTGATAAGTGTTAACTTGAGAAATTTGGAAATGAAAATTTAAACGTGCCATGTGTGGACACTTAAATAGAGGACTTCATTAAACTTGGTGTACAGGAGCAATCTGTAAATGAAGAATGATTTGCATGTGGCATATGCATGACCCTATTTCAAACACATCCAGGATGTAAAACATATGACCTTTGGGACCATATAGTCAAAGTATATGGCATACATGTGTGCCCTGATATTTGCACTTTGAAACATTATGTGCATTTGTTCATAATTCAATGTGTGCAGTTAAGATTCCTGGATAGAATATCTTAGTGTCTTGCAGAAGTTCAGGGTGCAGTACTGCCTGAAAATGCAGAATATCAAAGCATCTTAAGATGCTATGAGTCAGGACTTCACACTAATATTTCAATTCCAACTAAATTTGATATGGCCGAGTACATTTCACTTTTATACAATCTTTTTTGTTAACATTCATCAGTGCTTTAAACGTAATATTCTGTAACTATATGACATAGAAAAAAATGTTTGCACATGCTCATACCTTCAGAATTTATATTGTAAACAAAGTCAGCATTAGCTACAGCTGTATTGCAAGATGCAAGATGCATTTTGTAAAAAAGTAACATATCTTACAGCAACATCAAAATCAGTCAGCTGAGCTCAAGCAACACTGAGAACCATCAATGTTTGTAATCCGGGACAAAAACGGTTCATACTCACTGCATTGACATCTGCTTCGCTGTAGATGGCAACAGATTTGATGCCCATGGCTTGACACGTTCTCATCACTCTGCACGCAATTTCTCCACGATTTGCTATCATGATCTTGTCAAATGTCTGGAATCACAAGATCATAAAACTTGTGTAAGACTTTATCACTGAAATATTCATCAGTATCTCATTACTATCGGTGTCTGATCAATGGATTCCTAGGTCAAGTTTACCCCTTTGTGTGCTAGTCATGTACCTGTAACTTGCTGTGCTCCTTCATCAGCATTCTAATAATTCCTCAGGACATGACCTAATTAGAAGTAAGCCAGCCTGCTCAGGTGTAACAGTCTGCCTCAGACCAATAAGTAGGTCATGATGACAAAATAGGGATAAAGTGAATTTCATAATCTCATTGCCAGTTAGTTTCCAGACATCTATGCCAACTGCAAAGAAAGCACTTCAGCAGATGTGCCAATCTGGGAGCAAAGCAAGGCAAGGGTCAACCACCAAAACGAATTGGATGAAAATCTACAAATCATTGCGATGAGGCAAAACATATGGTGTGGCAAGATGAAAGGGCAGATAAAAAGCAATGTAATGGCTCTGCAACAGGATACCTTCCTGGAGAGGCAAAACACATGCAACAGTATGATTAGGAGGGACCTGAACTTCGCATATATTTTAAAAGGTCTTCCTGATTATCATTATTATAAAATAATAATAATAATAATTATTATTATTGGCCAACTTCTATGTTGTGAGATCACACCTCCCTGCAAGGGCCCTGGAACCATTTTCAATGCGGGGGCAATGAAGGGTACGCATGGACTCCTTCTGTAACACAGGTTATCTTGTCCCCTTTGTTTCCTTTGCACGCACTGAGTACTTCAAGAGCAAAGAGCATACTCACTGGTTCATTTGGATCCCAAGGCGCCACAGCGTAACAGCGGATGTGGTCAAGTTGGCCATTTGCTCTCTGACTGGGCTGTAGGAGAGACACAAAGGTACAGTTGTCTAATACATGTGTGGGCATACAATACGTGCATACATATCTATTTTGCATGCATATAAATACACAAGATTTAAATGAATGGCTGTTTCGTGGCCTTTGGTAGCCACAATTGGTAGCCACAATATACATTTATCGTACTCAAATTTGCATTTCATGTGGTCAGTAATGATGCAATTACATGTTCATATAAGCAAGCACTACTTGTAGGGAGTGTATACAGCCACATGCATCTCCGCCATCCAGCAATATGCGTGTACCTGGTAACTGTGTCCATGGCCGGAGTCATGTACCACGTATCATGTACATGTGCACAGTAAGTCTACTAATACTACCCACTGTCCACCTATTTTTGGATCGAACACCCTCGCCCAATGGCTTTCTTGCATATAAAATATAAAGTATGCATGGGACGGGGAGCGATACGCTGGCACATTCGAACATAAACACAAATCAATAGAAATAAGGAGGGTACAGGTAAATAACCTGAGGAAAAAGGAGGATAAAGAATTGAAGAAAATCCTTGTTAGAATATGTTAGTAATTACACATATCTATGTTAACACATACAATTTTGTATCAGCAATTCACTAGATTTACATGCTTTATCAATGGAGAACAGGTAGTTGATTAAAATGACGAGATTGCACCGGCGCACACAATATGAATCAACAATCTGAGCCTGTGATATGAATCTGCATTTTTTTCTGCCATGGTGCAATGATATCAAGGTGAAACTGAGGAATATTTTGTAAGATATTTAACAAGGTATTTAATCAAAAAGCGGTCGATGAGTAGCATGGTCAACCATATGCAACGCTGCACACTGGCACTGGTCCGACGGTCCCTGACCAGTAGTCGGACCAGTAGTAACTTTTTCAGGAATGGATCAGTAAAAATGTAAAAATGGGTACCTACTGGTCAGACATACAGGTCGGACCAGTAGGTAAAAGTAGAAAAAATGGGTTAGTGTGCAGCCCTGCCATATGCATGTCGGCCATTCATGAAAAGAATTCGGCAGCTAGCAGAGCTAACTGGCTACATCCAGTAGTTGTTTGATTCCTGCTTATCAGCGTGGCCAGCGCCACGTTTTCAAAAGGGTGGGGGGGGGGGGGCAGTTTATATTCTTGGTGCCCCTTCCGGGTTTCAACATCTAACAAGCAACCCCCCCCCCCCAAGAAAACAAACAAACAAAGAAACAAACAAAACAAAACCCACATACCATTTCAGTTCAATGTTTCATCAACCGACAAAAAAGAAAACCACTCTGGTACAACTTACAACTTGCAAAAGCTTGGCCCAAAGTGCAAGTGGTTAGACCCAATGGGTGATTTCAAGTTCGGTGCTAGTGCTAGTGGTAGTGCTAGCTCCCAAATAACAGCGTTAAATCGAGCTCCAACACCGACGGTCAGATTAACGAGGCAATACTGATCAAAATTATCGATCACCAGCACTAGGTGTTGGAATCACAGCACCGCGAGCTCCACGGCAATTGCACGACGAAAAAAGCGATGGCGCGTGATTACAGTCAAATATTAAAAGATGTAGCCAAAACTGCTTAAAGACACATAGTGAGGAAGACGGATTAAAATGCCACAAATTTCATCCATTTCCCAAAATACAACTATCTTGATTTCGTTCCCAGGCTCAGATTTATATAGCTATGTCTGGAGTGTTCGTGTTGTTTACGTGGGTGACCACTGCATTAGCATACACTTTGCACATAAAACGTGCATCTGTTATGGCAGTGTATACGGGTCTCGCACGGCAACGCTAACACCAGCACCCAACCTGAAATGAAGAAAATGATAATCCCCAGGGGCTTGTGTTAGTCAATGGGGAAAAAGCACATAAATTGCTAACACAATCAGCGGAGCTCGGTTCAGCAGACGACATTCAACACCGAGCCCAGCACCAACTACCGGAAATTTTGAGATCAACCCCAACACCAACGTGATTTCAAGTGCTGAGATAGCACTAGCACTAGCACTGGCACTAGCATCGAACTTGAAATCACCCAATGTATTCCTAATGTACTTATGTACATAGGCCCTATTGTAATTTAAAAAAAGAAAGAAAAAAAGTGTGGGCCCAGGAGCTCACTCTCCCCCTCCCCCTTTTTTTTTTTGTTGCACAAATAGGGATCTATTGTTAGATCTCATTCTCATGCCTACAACCCCTTGGTTCTGCTGCGCAGGTCCCGATCATGAAAGTTGGTTGAATTTGTTGAAGTGTAAATTTATCCCAGGGGCGCTCCTTGTACTACACAGCTCAACCGAAAGCTTCGCGTTCGGGCTGGTCGCAGTTAGTTGAAGTGTAGAAACCCGAGTCCATCTGTACAGCAATAGGATTTATAGTCTCTAATAGATTCTAAACAAAACTTTAGTCTAAACCTCTCTACTAGAGACTACTAGAGACAGAGTCTACATTGTGTTTTGAAGTGTCTTGATATAGACAGTTACCGGTACGTAACGTTAGACTCTAACGTTACTCCTAACTATACACAGCCCTGTCGCTGTACACAAGTGTAAGTTGCGACAGGGCTGTACCGCTGGACACTATTGTACGTAATCTTATAATTCCGAGGCGCCGATTCTATTTTGAATTTACTGCACCATATTTGTTACTCAGACTACATAAGATGAAAACTTTATCTATTTAGCTACCGTCTTTAGCTATCTATATTGACATACCTATTTCACAACTTACCAAAAACGACACCTTTTTTAATCCTGTATGCTGCAAAAATCATAGAAATCGCAGAAATGATTCGAAATGTCGGCGAAGCAATGCAAATGATGGGCAAGGGGGGCGCTGTCGACCATTCGGGCGTACAAACTCTAGCAGCCCAATTTGCATCGTTCAAAGCTGGGTAAGATTTATTTTGAATCGCCCAACAATGATCACACTATTCACAGCATTCCGGGTTTAAGATTGGACTTTTTGCTCAACTGTATGCTGCGTGACGGCTCGCTATGGACTGATTCTGTTTCTGTTTCTGTTTTGGTTCCGTCGGTATACTAAGAATTAACTGTACTCCACCAACGTTGAATATAACTAGTATGGTCGTTTATGTGCAGGGCAGGAAAAGTGTTTCACATTTGAAGTCTCTGTTTGAAGACTGTATTGGATGTAGATGTGACTGTTTCCTCGTCAAGTAGGTTCCAGGCTACTGCTGTCCTGTGGAAGAATAGAGTACTGCATGTGTACACCTTTCTTGGTCAGTGTTCTTTGGATTCTTCTGCTGTTCCCTCCGGTTGTTCTTCCCCCTCTGTCATTAACTCTAATGTATGCATTGGGATCAATTCCCACTTCCCCATTCATGATTTTGAACAGTAGTTGAAGTCTCAAAATTCTCCTGTTCTCCAGGGTGTCCCATTCCAGATCCTTTTTGAGAGACACTGATATACCATGCTCATATAGTACAAGCATCTCAATTCACGTGAGAGATTCGTAAAATTTGTCATAAGAATGTGGAAATTTTCAACAGTTTTGTTGTTGTATGGCCGTGTTCGAGGGGTTTAGTAGATTGGTGTATCACAGACTGTTAGACGCCGTGCTAGCGCACGGCGCGGCATCTGGTCGGGCTAACGTTACTCCCGAGTCCTAACGTAGGTCGTTAGTCCTACACTACAGACTGCAGACTCCTACCGGTGCGATGGCGGTGCGGTGAGGATTAAATTTAAACCGTTACGGCATTAGAACTGATTCTAGCTAGAGTCTAGATGGTCTAGAGTTCTAGTAAAAATACACTACCACACTACCATTACAACGTTGGTGGAGTACACTCAATTCTGAGTATACCGACGTAACCGGAACAGAAACAGAAACTCTACAAAGAGTAATTTTAATACAGTCTTACGTAACGTTATGTACTTGTCAATTTAGTCCCAACCCCTGGGTACCCGGGGATGGCCGGGACTTGCAACCAAGTTGGGCGGGCATTTCAGCATTTTTTTCGCCCTGGTGGGTCGGGAATAGACCAGGCTTTGTTGGGGGAAATTCACTTAATTTGCCCCGGTTGGTCGGGTATATTCCGGGGTGTTGTCGGGGGAAATTCAATTATTTTGCCCCGGTGGGTCGGGAATGGACCGGGCTTTGTCGGGGGAGATTCACTTATTTTGCCCCAGTGGGTGGGGAATAAACCAGGGCTTGTCGGGGGAAATTCGCTCCAACCAAATGGCAGGGATTTGGGGAGGGAATTTTGGTCGGGATTGAGCCGAATTTTGCTTAAGAGTGGAGCAGCTCAAAACTCTACGGCTTCGCGTAAAAGTTTACGCTGTTTTACGTAATTTTTGCGTAGTTTGCGTTGTTCTTATGCGAACAATGCGTGAAATATGCATGGAATATCAGTGATCGTTTGCGAAAATGTTGCCGCTATCATGTTCATAATGTGCGAATCATGCGCGATTCACACGCAATTCATTAGTGATAAAGCGCAGATTATGTGTGATTTTCCGTGGACCTCAGTCGTCGCGCACAACCACGAATTTGCCCTATTTGGGACCTTTGCCTGCCTAAGTGCGTGGTTTAGTGATTTTTTAGTGATATTTCCGTAGGCCTAGTTCTTGCGCAATTCATCAGTGATTTTCATTGCGTAAATCAGCGAAAATTCTCAACGAACAAGCACGCACAACCAAATTTCTTGCGTGATTCATGCGTTTATGCGACTTTTGGGCAGTGTGACCGGGCCTTGAGGGTCGGGACTTGGCCGGGGATTTCTATGCAAATAAATATTGCCCAGACTGTCGGGGAATTGGCCGGGGATTTCAACTTCAATTAGAATCGGTGACGGTGTCTATGCCCGGCCTGCCGGGGACTTAGCGGGGGATTTCCGTGAAAATTTTGCCCGACCTGTCGGAGACTTGGCCGGGACTTGGCCGGGTGGTGTAACATCCCAAGTGGGATGCAAGTCCCGGCCATCCCCGCCGGGTACCCAGGGGCCGGGACTACAATTGACAAGTGCATAATACAGTATCAGTAATACATAGGGGGACTACATGAAACACCATATGTGGGACTAAATCAACTTTTTCTAACGTGACCAAAGATTCGCAAGCACTTATGATGTCAATAATATGCATAGATTATGCGAGAAGAAATCAAATTCATGAATTAAAAAATAATAACACAAACCCTATAATATAGATTCTTCAGTATCAACGCTTTTCCGCGCCTCAACGGCAATCTCGAGAGACCGACGTAGGCTGCCATCTTGCCCAGCGACAGCGTGTCTAGCAGGCGATCAACGGGATATCGTATCGACACCGATCTTATCTTCTAAAACGATCGATACAGCGAATACTCTAGTACTTAACTTTTATTAGTCTTTATTTTTTCAGATTTTCATCATCACGTCGTGTGACGAAAATAGTGTCACCACCTTGGCAAAACCGAAGTGAACATCCTTGGCTTTCAAAAGTTTAGGTGCATACTACCTGACGTCTCACATGTACATCGATATACAGGAATAGGACTAAAAAGAATCCCCAAATCTATTACTTTTCTTTCTTTTTTTAAGAGGAAAAGGACACTGATACCCTCGCCCGACTTGTTACTGACATAAGGGTAACTAATGTCCGTGCTTTCTGAAAGAGCCAAGGTGTGTCAAGTGCTCTTTCATTATGCTTGAAACGTGAAAAAAAAAAAATGGTCCTGAATTTTCCTTCAGGAAATATGATATGTTGTCCTTGTTCATGCATGACACGTCAGAAAGTGTTGCATTTTTTTTTCTCAGTTGACTCTTGTGATGTCACAAAAGGAAAAAGAATAACGAAAATATGCAGAAAATTCAATGAAAAGTACGATTCCATTCCCTTGACTTGTTGATGACACCCATATATGTATATCATACCAGGGAGTTGGGAACCTATACCTGATTATACATAGCCTATGGGTGTCACTCCCCATTAACATGATCATGTAAGCAACAAGTCAAGGGAATTGTATAGTTTTCTGAATTCTTATATTCTAGTTATTGTTCCTATCGTGACGTCATAAATTGTTGTAGTATTCTTGTAGCGGTGACGGCTCATGGACACTTTAACAAATCATAAATTTTAAACGGATTGTCAAATTTTCCTCAAACTTCACTGATGTGTACATCATTGTGCTAATATAAATAATGTGCTAACAGGTTACTCAGCTGACGAGAGCCACGCAACCACATTCCTATCAGGTACCATACTCGAGAACTGAATCGCATCGTCATTCGTTCTTTCCAAGAACTGTAACGGGAATTCCCTGTCGTCAGAAATTGATTCAGCGCCATCTGTGGGATCATTCCTTAACGGCTCACAGTCAGTGGCGTATCGAGAGAAAACGGCGCCTGGGGCAAGCGCGAAAGATGATTGCGCCCCTCCCTCTTATTTCTGAAAAAGTGTTCAATCCCAACCCATGCCGGTAGGAACTTTTAAAAAGTCCACATGATATGCCTTTTCAAGCACTTAAAAGGGGTCTTTTGGCGGTGATTTAAATGTAATGAATTTTGATACATTTTGGCGAGCGCAGCGAGCGAGCCGAAAATTGTTGTACATATGAAGAGTTTGTTTGCAAAAACCGATAAGTCCATTTTTGAAGATTTTGAAGTACGGTCTCTGTCATAAAGTACAAAATGATACCTTTTAAATGATACATTGGTCACTACATATAAAGGTATATTTTTGAAGTTATGGTCAAAAGAAGCAAAAATTTTCTTATTATTCTCTCTATTTTTCTTGACCTTTAATCGCAAATATCTCCATTTGACAAATATGGACTTATCGGTTTTTGCAATCGGTTCAGCTTACAAAACATGGAATTCTTGTCATTTTTTGGTTATCAAATCTTACAATCTAATCAAGATATAGTGACGGCCTTATATAATCTAACGATTTATACCAACAAACAGAGGACTTGAAAAAACACTCTAAATCAGAACGAGCGAGTGAGCCGAAATTTGTATATTTCCGCGTCATCATTACGTTTTGTTTTTATTTTGTTTAATTTGGGGGTTTTTTGCGCCCCCCCCCCCCCATGTTCGAAATCGTTGGCGCCCTCTTTTGATCCAATGGGCGATCGCTTCAGAACGAAAGAAACTGCAGCCGCTGCTCCGCGTAACATTTTGCCTGCTAAATATTCATAAAAATCATGTGCGAACACAATAGACATTGTCATTTTGTCCGCGTCAACATCACGTTTTGTTCTCATCTTTTTTTCTTTTGATAAATTTTGGCGAGCGAGGGCAGCGAGCGAGCCGAAAATGTTTGTATTTCAGCTTACAAAACATGGAATTCTTGTCATTTTTTGCTTATTAAATCTTACAATTCTAATCAAGATATAGTGACGGCCTTATAGATAACGATTTATACCAACAAACTGAGGACTTGAAAAAATACTCTAAATTAGTACGAGCGAGTGAGCCGAAATTTGTATATTAAGTTATGCGTCATCATCACGTTTTGTTCATATCTTTTTTTTTTTGTTGTTGATAAATTTTGCCGAGCGAGCCAAAAATTTTTGTATTTCAGCTTACAAAACATGGAATTTTAGTCATTTTTACTTATTAAAGGGGCATTCCGGACGATTTTCATAATTTCACATCATGTAGTACATAAATCAACAGCTCCATGTATAGATCCGTGGAATTTATTGTGGTCCTTGAGCAGAGAAACCAATAAATTGAAAATCTTAAACAAATTACACTGAACAGTGATGATGACATCAGAGCCTCATATATTTCAGAAATGTAGAAGTGTAATTCCATTACAATACCGCTTGCTCAACAATTCTTCACCTGTGAAAAATCCATGCATACCGTCTTCTTTTGTTCTGCTTCCTTGAGCCCCAACTCATGCATTCTTACGGTGAGGCTGTCATGTCATCATCCTTGTTCATTGCAATTCACAATAAATTTTGAAAACATTCTCATTACTTATCCCAATCACTATAAATTCTGAAACTCTGTACTCAGTTTGACTAATTTATAGTTGTTCAAATGTAAAAGTCTGAAAATCATCCGGAGGTCTCCTTTAAATCTTACAATAATAATTCTAATCAAGATAAGCGTATAGTAACGGCCTTATAGATAACGATTTATACCAACAAACTAGAGGACTTGAAAAAATACTCTAAATTACTACGAGCGAGTGAGCCGAAATTTTTTATATTTCCGCGTCATCATTACGTTTTGTTCTTATCTTGTTTGATTTTTTTTATGCCCCCCCCCCCCCCGTATGTTCGAAACCGTTGGCGCCCTCTTTTGATCCAATGGGCGATCGCTTCAGAACGAAAGAAGCTGCAGCCGCTGCTCCGTGTAACATTTTGCCTGCTAAATATAAAATGACGTGTGTGAACACAATAGACATTATCATTTTGTCCGCATCATCATCACGTTTTTTCTTATCTTCTTTTTTTTTTCTATAATTATATATAAATTTGTTAATGGTGGTCAACATAGGAAGACGTGTTTTTGAGGAGCTCCCAAGTGACACTCGGTATATGCGGTTTCAGTTTTGCCTGTTGTGAGTTTTTTACATCAAATGACGGCGTTTTTGACTAAGAATCTAGTTATCTGATTGACATCTGCATTAAGTGCTTCTACTTCGCGTATCGTGCGATTATTTCACTCATTTTCGCTGTTTTGGGAAGATATTTTGCTTGAGACTATTCAAACAAAACTTACCTGGTGCGTATGCCACGCATCCTTCCTGCGTACTCTTCCATCACTACCACATCGCGCATAGCAACCATCCCTTTATTTCGCGCTTAGTGTTAAGAGCTTTTGTGACATCATCAAAAGATGCCTCCGAAGAAGAAATCTGCTGAGGAAGTGGATCTCAGCGCGTTGAGAGATGAAGTAGCAAATCTCTCACGTATTCTTAACGGCAAATTTTCTCAACTGGAGAAAGCGGTCTCGGAGGTCAAGGAGGGCCAGCAAGGCATATTGAACTCTATTACTTTTCTAAATGCCAAATTCGAGGAGATGAAAAAGACCACCGAGCGACTGGAGGGAGAAAATCACGAGCTCAAACAAAAAAATCAGCAGCTGGAGGGAAGAGTGGACGATCTGACTCACCAAATTAATGACCTTGATCAGTACCACCGTCGGGTCAACCTTGAAATCGCCGGCGTGCCGGAAGAAAAGGGTGAAAACCCTGAAAAGATCGTCTTAAAGATTGCTCAAAAGATCACCGAAGATGTGAGCGCTGGCGACATCGACATTGCTCATCGAATAGGAAAAGAGGATGATCAGCGGGGACCACGGCCGATAATCGTGAGATTCACCAACCGACGCTCACGAAACATGATCTACGACGGCCGAAGAAAGCTACAGCACTTCACCACGAAAGATTTCGGGCTCCGCAGCAGCTCTAAGGGCAACGGACGGATCTACGTCAACGAAAACCTTGTCGCGTCCACCAGGGAGCTGCTGAAGGAAACTAACAGAGCAAGGAGGCTGGCCGGATACAAGTACCTGTGGACCCACAACGGGCGAATCTACGTGAAGAAAAACGACGGAGGCGCAATCAGTGTCATCAACAGGAAAGAGGACCTGTCAAAGCTACAGTAAATATACGAATTATACCTCTGTTTGTTGTCTACCACTATGATCCTTCCGCTAAATGCTGGATAACAATATTTTTCCTTTTAATCTCTTAACAGATGATGACTTTGTTACTTTATTTCAAAAAGACCGAAATGTACCTGCTAGAAACACCAAGTTTGATAGGACTGCAACTAGAATCTTAGCCGACAATCTAGACGAACTTAACATTGAGTTTAACAGCCACGATGAAGCGTGTCAACTTGCTCAATCGCCATACTTTACAGAAGCTACCCTTAGAGAATATCTACGAATGCTAGAACGAGACGAATTATTTTGTTTCCATTTGAATATAAGAAGTGCTAATCGAAACTTTGAAAAGCTTCGCTTATTTCTTGATAATATTGATTTGCCCATGTTACCTATCATAGGCCTCTCTGAAACGTGGTCTGCTGAAACTCCAGCGTCAGGTCTAATTAATGTTCTTGCTGATTATGATATTGTCATTAACAACAGATCAAATAGACGAGGTGGTGGAGTAGCTATATATGTTCCCCGAATATATGATTACGCTATAAAGGAAGAACTGAAATATATGAATGATGTAATAGAATCATTATTTATTGAAATTTCAGTCTGTAAGGGCAAAAACATTCTGCTTGGAGTTATATACAGACCTCCTCAATCTAATTATGATGATTTTATGAATATTATGAACGATATTTGTCGAAACGATGCATTCCACAACAAGGATTGCATCATCATGGGTGATTTCAATATAAATCTTTTGTCAAGCAGTAATGCTGCATGTGATAACTTCCTTGATAACATTTTACAAGCCTCATTTCTGCCTCTTATTTCTAAACCAACAAGAATTACTGGTCATTCTGCTACTCTTATTGATAACATTTTTGCTAACCTTAAACCTTTTCCAAAATCTGGCATAGTGGTGAGCGATATATCAGACCATTTTATGATATTTTGTCACTTTGATATTGGACCAAGGAGTCAAAGTACAATTCAAAGGCACGTATTTCGTCGTAAATTCACCCCTGAAAATATCGCTCTAGTTCAAGAAAAACTTCAATCTGTGGACTGGTCAATTGTGTATGACGCAAATGAAAATATTGACCAAGCATATGATAATTTTCTTTATCTTTTGAATAATTGCCTAGATGCATGCATTCCATTAAGGAAATGTCGAACGCAGGATTACAAACGAATCCCCAAGCAACCATGGGTTTCCAAAACACTCTTACGCTCAATAAATCGCAAGAGTACTTTATATGTTAATTTTATCAAAAACCGTGACGAAACCTCTCGAATGAAATATATTTCATACAAAAATATTCTTACCAATACAGTCAGATTAGCTAAAAAGAAATATTTTGCGGACCAATTGAGTCAATTCAAATGTGATATCAAGAACACTTGGAAAGTAATAAATACCGTTTTGAATAGAGGGAAGGCTGTAAATCTCATTTCTAAAGTTCAAGTTGATAATACTATCATTGAAGACAAGTCTGAAATTGCCGAGATTTTTAACTCATACTTTTCAAAAATAGGTTCAAAATTAGCACAAACTATCACTCCAAGTGATAAATCATTTTACGAATTTCTTTCCTTACCAAACGACTACTCAATTTTTTTCAAGCCAATTGACAGGCAAGAATTAATCAAAATTGTACTTCAGCTCAAAGCAAACAAAGCCCCTGGCTATGATGACATTGGCAATGTCCTTATCAAAGACATTATACATTGTATAGCAGATCCTTTATTGTTTTTATATAACCTTTCACTACAATCTGGTCAAGTACCATCTAAAATGAAACTCGCAAAGTTGACTCCAATATTCAAGAAAGGAGACAAATTATGTATCAGCAACTATCGCCCAATATCTTTGTTAACTTCGTTATCAAAAATCTTAGAGAAAATTGTTCATTCAAGGACTACTACCTTCCTTGAATCTCACAACATCATATCTGACTCCCAATTTGGCTTTAGAGAAAAACATAACACAACTCATGCCATTCTAAGTTTAATAAATACCATTTCAGCTTCAATCGAAAAATCCTGTCATACTATCGGTTTGTTCTTAGATTTTTCTAAAGCATTCGATACTATAAATCACGACATTCTGTTATACAAACTTGCGCACTATGGTATTAGAGGTAAGGCTCTGGAATGGTTCGAAAGTTATCTTTCTGGAAGAAAGCAATTTGTTACCATTGATGGATATAATTCGTCTACGGTACCAATCACGTGTGGAGTTCCCCAAGGAAGCCTTCTTGGTCCACTGTTATTCTCTATTTATGTAAATGACATTCGATGTTCTTCGAGTGTTCTCTCTTTTATCCTTTTTGCTGATGATTCAAACATATTCTATACTCACAGTGATCCTAATAAGTTAGTAGAAGTTTTAAATGTAGAACTTACACATGTAACAAATTGGATAAAAGCAAATAAATTATCTTTAAATAAACAAAAAACCAATTACATGTTATTTAGTAACTCTGTTAAACAACTTCCTGACCAAGTGATATTTGATAATTCTGTCATTAAAGAAGTCAAGACTACAAAATTTCTCGGTATTACAATTGACAATAAGCTAACTTGGAATTGTCATATTGATAATATTTGTAAGATAGTGTCAAGAAACATTGGCATTATCAATCACGTTAAACGGATTCTCCCCAAGTCAGTGCTTCTTATGTTATATTCAACTCTTATTCTTCCTTACCTCAATTATGGCGTAATGGCATGGGGAAATGCAATACAAACAAAAATGGACAGGGTACTTCTCTTGCAGAAAAGAGCGATGCGTTTGATATGCAATACCGCTTATAGATCACACACTGATGTCTTGTTTAAAGAAAACCGTATTCTTAAGATTACTGATTTATATCGTCTTCAGCTGGGTTGTTTTATGTACAATGTAGAAATTAACGCTACCCCTGCTGTATTTAAAGAAATGTTTCGAAAAAATAATGTTATACATAATTACTCAACAAGGAATGCGAATGATTATCATCTTCCTAAAAATAGAACTAGTTTTGGTAACAGAAATTTCATGTTTACTGGTCCTAAGCTTTGGAATTCCTTTGATCGTTCACTAAAACAAGCTCAGAGCTTGAATAGCTTTAAGTATAAGCTCAAAACTTTGTTTCTTGATAAGTATTGATAAACAGTTTTATGGTAATAAAACGTATGTATACTTCAATCAATGTTTTCTAGAAGTACTTTCATTAAGTATACTCGGAAGGTTATCTTCTGTTTCATTCATTATTCTAATGGTATATAATGTACACTGTAAACACTTTATACATAAACCTGTGCTTTGTAACATATACATGACTTATTGTATATCCATAGTACGGTTCATAATTGTGCCCTTGTAAATAGTGTATATATGGTGTTTTTGTTATTCCACTCAGCCTTATCTTTGATACTATTTTGTCTATAATATGTAGGGGGACTACATTTAACAAGCAGTGCTTCTAAGTAGTCCCCTCCACATTTGTACATGGTGTGATTTTATCTCAGAATATCACGATATTTTGTATATACATGTTATATACTCTGTATAGTATTGATATTATATCCACTATGTGTTATAGCCTGTATATTTTATCATATAATGTCCACTATGTGGAATATGAATAAATTTCATTTCATTTCATTTCATTTCATTTCATTTCATTTCATTTCATTTCATTTCATTTCATTTCAAATTTCATTTCATTTCATAAACTTTGATGAGCGAGCCGAAAATGTTTGTGTTTCAGCTTACAAAACATGAAATTCTTGTGTGAACACAATAAACATTGTCATTTTGTCCGCGTCATCATCATGTTTTGTTAATATCTTGTTTGATTTGGTTTACTGCCCTCCCCCACCCCTCCCTCCTCCCCCTCCCCCCCCCCCCCCCTCCCTCCCCCCTCGCCCCATCCCCATTCTCCCTCCCCCGTCCGGGCGAGGTTTTTTTTCTTCTTCTTCTTCTTCTTTTTCTTCTTCGTTTTCTTGTTTCTTTGTTTTTTCGTTTTTTCGTTTTTTGGCGCCCCCAAAAGGAGTGGCGCCCGGGCACGTACCCCCCCTTGCCCCCCCCCCCCCCATATACGCCACTGATCACAGTGGCTAGTTATTTTCTTCAAATTTTCTATGTGCTTGTAAATATCTGTAAATATACTGTATTATAATGTAAATAGCACAGTCTGCAAGAATCTTCAGCCTATTGAAGGAGGCAGACTTGATCAGAAGAAGAAGAAGAAGAAGAAGAAGAAGAAGAAGAAGAAGAAGAAGAAGAAGAAGAAGAAGAATATTTTCTGCTTTCGCTGAATCAATGTTACACGCGGCAAGCTTGTCTGGTTATAAATAGCGCCAACTACGACAATAAAAGAGTGCCCTTTTTCTCGCGTTGCCGTTTCCTCGTACGTTGGCAGATTATCATAATGGATGGTATTAATAACATTATGCAGATTGGACACTTTTTTTGTTTGTTTTTTAATCCCACAACACAGAGCAATATCAAACGATTTAAAGAGTAATGGAAGCAGGGGCGGATCCAGGAATTCCGTAAAGGGGAGGCGCCCTTCCAAAATTAAAGGGGGGGGGGGGGGGGGGGAAGGCGCACGCCCCTCCCCCATTTTTCTTTGTATTTCTTTTGTTTTAACAAACAAAAAATATAGAGGGGCGCTCCCTCTGGATCCGCTACTGGGAACTGTGAGGAGGTATAGTTTTGATGGTAGATATTATCTTCCATTGAAGGTGAGGTAAATTAGAGGATTCACTCTTGGTTTCCATTCTCCTTTATTATAACAGCTGTGCAACACAATGAAAAATTGATAGGTAGGCCCTAGCTATAGGCCTATCGCCGACGCATTAAAATGTATTGATAAGCAACGAAGTTACAGCATGCGTTCAGATACGTTTAGAATGATTTGAATAGAAATTCACATTTATTTTTATCATCAAACCTTGCACTCTCGAGCTGGTGTCGGCACCTTTATTAATTTTAACGAAGGTGTTATCAAAATTATTGTATACATTTTATTAAAGGTGAATGACTGGGATAAAGTTCTCTCACACACACACACATACACACACACACACACACACACACACACACACAAAACCCGCACACATACACAAACACACACAAAGTGGTACAAATACTCAAATTTTCAAACCTCCTATAGCGTAGTTTTGAGACTGGCATGATATCATAACAAACTTAGTTTGCTTCTTTTTTTCCCCTTCCGTTTACTTATTACATCATTCTCTCGTTTTCCCATAGCATGAGAGTATACACATTACATGAAATATCTTGATATATATCACTATAGGCATGCTATACATTCTTCCTCCGTTCATTGCCGTTTATTCTGCCATTGCCAGTGAGCATCATCCACCTCTGTATTTAGTACGCATGCAGTGTAGACGAATAAGCGGAACATTAGTCTGTGAGTTGCGGTACGACCGATGCTTATTTTATTCATCTTCTTCATCCTGCATACAGGGTTGGCTCCTATTCAGTTGTGCAAAACTTATTTCCAACGGGGCCCTACAGTTTTACAGTGTATTTAGGCCTATACATATCGTAAACATACATGACAGGGGCCGCGGAAGCAGTGGTAAGGGCTTTTTTTTTTAACAGTTCATGTTGTATATGTTTCTCCCTCACTTTTTTTTCAGCGCTTGACATGCAATTTGTTTTTGCTTTTTTCCTTCTTTTTTTTTTTTTTTGTAGCCGCTATGGTATGTACATGTATATTTGCAAAATACATTTCAATTGCAGACAATGCGTTGCCACGGCAATATATATATATATATATATATTTTTTTTTTTAACTGAACATGATCATTAAAAAATGTAGTGGATTGAGCAAACTCCTCCAGTCTTTTTTTTTTAATCATTTGACTTGTGACTAATATGATTTTTAGATGTGCAAAACACATCTTTGTTGAACAATGTTGCACATTTCAATGTGTCATGGTAACTGTTACATTTCTTAGTGAGGTCTTAATGGGTCAATATCCGAGCTGCGGATCCAGTGATCAGTGGCCCGTTTCATAAAAACTTGTTATCAGTGACAACTGCCACATTTCTATGATAAATTTGCTCTCAGCCAATCAGATGCAAGGATTTCAGTAGATTATTTGTCACATCTATGACAACTTGTCACTGACGACAAGGTCAGCATCACTTGAATTGGCAAGTTCTGCAAGCCCTCTTGGAAACTTCCGCAGATGGCAGTCCCCTGCGATGTGACACAGGGTTTGGTCAGGATTAGTCTAGCAGTCAGAAAGGGTCCCCGTGCACCCCCCCCCCCTAAAACAAAATTCTACGACATGTTCGAAGATCGTCAGAACCTGCATTTTCCGAATCCGGTTGTCGCCAGCGGAAAAAAGGTTGCGCGCGCGTCTAATTTGCATATTTCTAAGATGGCCGCCGCCCGTTGCTAGGAGACGGATTATTTTTGAATAACTTTAGTTAGGAATATCAAATTACCATAAAAATTGTATCATTTTGAAGAGAATTAAATTTCCTACAAGTTGATACCCCATTTGATGGGATGAATAGTTGTTGTCATGAAATATTAGGGAAGGAATTATGTTTTTTTACATTTTCCCAAAAAATATGGAATTCGGTAATAATGTTCTTTTCCATACATTTAATATGCATTTACAAATAACATTTGAATTTTCCTAAAATTATCCCCCAAACATAGCTATTATCATGTGAAAACGGCTTTCCAACACACCAATTCCTTTAAAAGTTACACGACATTAATGTACCAAGAACTGTACCATAACCACGATAACAGTTTCTTTGGTAATTGTTGTTGGTAGTTTGTTTAGGCTATGCCAAGTTCCATTTTATGAGAGGGACTTTTATACGCACACAATAACAAATAACAATAGTGGTACAATCTGTCTGTTTAACTTTTTTTTTTATTCATTTCCGTGTTTATTTACAGATATCTATGATCAATCTACTTATCAATCATGTGGGATGCGGTTAATCTGAAAATAATGAGATGATAACTTACCACATAGGAAAACGATTAAAACGGACAGTTTCTATAGAAAAGGAAGTTAGAATTACAGACTAAACCCGGATATTGGGAGAGGGGGTTGAATCCCATGTGCACTTTGGAAAGGAACGGTATAGTCGCGTCCCTCCCCTACCCATCGGTTCTGTTAAAAAGGCCAGAGATGACATCATCGTCTTGTCAACAGATCTTTCCAGTTCTCTAAAGGCAAAAGAAATCGAAAAGTCCTATTTTTCTGTACCTGAAGTTTCGAGGACATGGTTCTACCGGAACGTACCCATTACCCAACCCATAAACCAAACATTAACATACACAAGTAACCATGTAGCTCAAGCTACTGCAGCTTAACGTTCAGTGACATTACACACATGTGCAAACACAAATAAACACAAACAAAGTGTAGACGCAAATGCTGGATTGGAATATAAAGCCAAGTTTATTTGACAGTTTTCTTCACATTCCACTGTGTGACATGGTTAAAACATTAAATATCTAAATAGCTCTAGGCTCAATTTCACGAAGAATAAAATGAAAGGATGTCAACGTAGATAGCATTTTCATGTAATAATCAAACATCAATTGCAGCGGAGACAATGAAAAACAATAGAACAGAATACATGGATGCCCCCTGAAATGATACGAAGTCATCAAGTATACTGCACACATGCGATTTTGAGTATTGTTATCACGGACATGACGGAATTGTGAGACCATGACATTATGAATTTATCATAGCGCGTCATGGCTCATGTGTATAATGTGTTATGATCGTAACAATACTCGATCTCCGTTATGAAAGAATTTTGTACCAGTGAGATGCATAATTATGCGCATGACATTTACCATTGTCGACTATAAGACTATTAAAGGGAATGAAACCCAAATATATATGATATACGGATTGAGTGAATGCAGTAATATTGAAAGAACACATCGATGAATTTTGAGAAAATCAGACAATCCCTTCATATTGTAAATGTTATGAAGCAGTGGCGGATGGGGGGGGGGGGGGGCGCACCGGTCGCGCACCCCCTTTTTAATGAAATGAATAAAAAGGAAGGGGTGAGTGCGCTTTTTTTTTTAATTTTCTTAATTATCAAAAAATGTCTTACCTTAGAAGCGTGTTTAATAGCCTTTTTTTTTTTTTTTTTTTTTTGCTTGTCAGCCGATTTACCCTGGAAGTGAAAATTCCTGTGAAGACCTCTTTTGTGTGTGTGTGTGTGTGTGTGTGTGTGTGTGTGTGTGTTTTGCTTGTCAGCCGATGAAACCCGGAAGTGGAAATATTATAAACTCCTTTGCCCCCCCCCCCCTTACGGAATTCCTGGATCCGCCCTGTGAAGTTATGAATTTTCAAAGTTTTGGTGCTGCCATCGCTGGATGAGAAGACTACATACAGCTGTCATTTTTTTTAATGAAAAGTATACACACTTTCCTCTTGATAATGACAAAATTTTGTCAAGAATACCCCCCCCCCCCGTTTTCTGAAAGAAATAAGTCAGGTGCTTTATCATTATGTGCGAAAAATAAAAGTGTTTGCATTCTCTTTACATTTTCTTTTATCGTTGTCCATGCATAACGTCAAAAAGTGTTGTAGTCTTCTCATACAGGTCATATAGGTGGCAGGTCATACAGGTGGCAAAGAAACTCTTGAAACTCTTAAACTTTGGATGGATGGTAAGATTTTCCTCACACTTTACTGCGTTTTTCTAATATTGCTGTATTCACTATATCCATTATCTTTTGCTTTGTTCTCCTTCTACATTAGAGCCTGTCGCTCTGCTAAACGTGCGTCAAGTGCGAACGAGAACTCCGTCTGAAAAAAAGAAAACATATTTGAGAAGCAGTGAATTTTGATGTTTTATTGATCTCTTCGGTAACGTGACGATATCATCTGCATATTCACTAATTCTGGTTGTTGCTGTTTTTTAAGACAAAAGTTGTGTTAAACTTGTATTTCCGGAAAAGAAGTTGCATTCTTGACTATATTACTAGCGTTTTGTCACATTAAGAGGAAACCACCGCCATAAAACAGTTTTAAAATTGGCTTTGACCATTTATTCTTTATTTGGTTTCGTACAAAACTATAGGGATATCATGCCGTCTTTACGAAATGATTATTCTTTTTTTTTTTTTTTAAAGTATGTGTGGAACTAAGGTATTTCGTGAAAGGATTTTCCACAAAAAAAGTAGCACCAGTACTACGAAAAAATCTTCCCAATCATTAAAATACAATGCAGGCTTTGGTTATATTGAAATTTATGTAAATACTGACCTCAGTTTTCACTGTTATTCAATTTCTTGGATTAATTCGCACAGGTATTACGCATTTTCTTATACAACTGTTTACTATTATCACTGGAATCTTTTTGTGTTTCACATGACGACTAATCGATACAGAAAACAGGTCCTCGATCGTACATAGAATTTGTTTACTTATACTATGATGTCATTCAAATCTGATCATGATTATTAGACAGTTTTATATTCTAGAGACATGGAAGCTTGCCAGAATCATACTCAACATATCAACAACATGTTATGCATATAATCTGGAATTCAAGTTATGAATCAGGTAGCATAAACAGATAAAGTTAACAGAATTGTACAAGGTCCGCAGGGAAAGATGACATTTTTTTAATGGTAGATTTCGCATAACTAGCTGGTGATACGGCAAATGGAATCACCGCTGGCATTTCATATTTTCTGCGGTGCACGCCCTTGCATATGTATCAATAGAATTGTTAAAATTTGTGTTTGATAACGGAGATAGCCAGCATCCTATGGTGGATTCTGTCAGTAATATGAACGACAGGGAAGAGGAAAGTAAAACCGGCCGAACCGAAGCTTGAAAAAAAAACCCAACAACTCATAAACACAAGGCAAGCCATGTTTAGATGTTGTCGTCATACTTTCCATCACATTATAACGTTTGTACCTATTACTGAGAAAAAAAAATTACAAGAAGGAAGAATACGTGTATCTTCATGAGCATTGGTGAACTTGTGTTCATTTATGTATAAGATTATGTTTGTCGTAGACATACACCACTTGCCGAACACAACTAAATTGATACTTTCAAAGACAAATGTAGTGTTGGCGTTGTGATACTCCGCATACACTAGGTTTAATAACAGTATTTAAAAGACAAACACCATTTAGTTGGAATTTTCACTTCTATATGATTTGGCAGTTTCGATCAATAAGTTTGAATGACCGTTTCTTCCTTATATGGAGATGAATGGAATATGTAATACATCATAACTGATACGTACATAGATAATTATAATTGACACGTAAAGCTTTACGGCGTTATTCTCAAATGGGAAGGCGTTCACTGATTCAAGAATCTACATTTACACGCATCTATGATTTACAAAGCCAAGACTATGCGAGCAAAATAGACTTTTCTGTTTTCATTGATATACTTTCGTAGTCTTTGGATATGACTAAAGCAGCTCCGGTGAAGACAGAGACGAGGGAACAGCCTAAACTCTGACTGAAAGACAAACACACAAACTATGAGAACATTACTAAATTCACAATATCCTTCGAGCAATTTTCAGTTAAGATCATCCAATCGCACCTGATCAAGCATTCTCAGATCTCTTGACTTGCATTATTGACGTAGTCCTCATAACTGTAACCACGTTAATTAACTTTTTAACAAAAGATCTTGCACAACATATTTCTTAAAGAGCATTACCGAGCTTGAGGTAGAATTCCTCTGTACATTTGAATTTGAATATGGGTCCTGTCATTTTCCATCATTAGTATTGACTATTAAATTCATAAAGTTTCAGGGTTTCTGTTCCATATCCTTAACAAGTTATCGTTACATGCCTATTATTATACAGAGAACTGTACTGTTAAGAAATACGAGCATAAATTGGAATGATGGCAGCATCCTGATATGGTTTTTATAAACTGTTGTAACCTAATGGGCATGTTGCTCGAGTTGAAGATGCTTGTAACTACTTACGTATTAACAATGCAAAAGAAAATACCAGCAAATTAGCTTTCCATTGCATCCCAAAACACCCTACAGAAAACAGGAATATGCTGGTGTATTCATCGGTTTCTGACAAGATTTTTTTCCTGTGCAACTATGTAAACATAAACCGTCAAACACTGAATGACGTCCCCGATCAACCGATACTTGTCGGTAATCATTTCGCTCTGAAATCATGAATAGAGCAAAAATCAAATGGCGGATGAGCCATTACGGCACCTGTTTGCTTACTGGAATCGACGCAGAGGTCCTGTATATTGAGGGACGGGAAAATTTCATGAAACGCTCGTTCAACAGCTGAGAACATACATGTTGGGTGAAAGATATGGCTTAAGAGATTGACCCAAAGAAGAGATTACGACACATTACAGAATAGAGATAAATCCAACAATGCAAATGCAGCCTGGGAATAGAGACATAGTCGAGGTTGGTAATTAGATAGACACGACTTTTATTTTTGTTGCTCATTTACTTCCACCACGTTATAATGGTGCACAGTGTATGTATTCAATGAATCCTAATCATGATTTCATTTCTCCTTCGAGAAATTTCACTCAAAGGGATTAAGATCTACCCACAATTAAGCCTGTAAGGGGTACATAATTTCTATATACCAGGAGATTCCAGCGTATAATTGGGCGTGGTCGGAGCAGATATCCCAGAATCGTCTGTTTGAATGGTACTCCTGGAGTCTAAGGTTTCGTCTAAGGTGACGCAGGCCTCACGAACCGCGTCGAGTCCAAAACGTTTGGAAGCCTTGTATACAGACTTCACGTCCCGCTGAGAAATAGCAATCTTCCCAGTGTAAAAGTAGTTGAGGATTTTCTGCAGGGTTTCTGGGTTAATCCGCTTGACGAATACGTCCATTGTCTTCGAGCCATCCAGCTCTCTCTGACAAATTGCTCCGAGGGAGGAGCTGTGGACCTCTAGCAACACCCGGTGACAGGGGAAGTCCCGCGTGGCTGTCCGAAGCACCACATCGATAAGTTGACCTTCTTTGCGAATTTTGTTGAATTCTCTTAGCATCCTGATCGCAAATCCGGGATCTTCCATGCTGAATTCAACAGATGCTTGACTGCTGGTTTCGTTCGATGACTCACTCGTGCTACTGGAAGGTCGTCTGGCGACTGTTGTTACGTGATCAGGGAGGAAAGCCATACCGACTTCTGGATGGTTTCTAGACATTGATTCGGTCAAGTTGGCTATACCGTCAAGGATTTCTTTAGTTCCGGTGGGACTTGTCTCTATGTGGTCGTGGAGTGGGGATTCGGCAACGCACTTCGGACTTTCAATCAACGGAGACACTGCTAGAGGACTAGGAGAGAATAGTTCCGATGTCTCGCTACCACTGAATCCACTTCCACTGCTCGATCTTCCGCTACCGGGGTAAAATACCTGCTTTCCAGGAGTGCGACTGGGTGTCCTTGACCTATTCCGGTTTTCTCTCAGCGAGCGTCCAAGGAAGATGCGACACTCGTCACCGATTTCAGGAAAACGGAAGACGCTTGCGAGCTCCTTGAGTTTGCGCACACGGTCTCTGGAGACTCCACTAATTGACCCAGTGTACGCGTAATCTATCAGATACTGCATGATATTCATGTCAACGCCTTGCATTTGGATGATTTCACGTCTTGATATGCGACCTGATTCACTAGACAGCATTCCACGGAAATACAAACTACTCGCCGCCATCACAAGTCTATGGCAGTGAATTTCCCCCGTAGAAAATTGTAAGATCAAGTCATTGAGGCGACACTCTTTCCTAAAATTATTCAGTGTGTTCATGATGTCCGACGCTCTGGGAGCACCGATAAGACCGGTACTTCCACTCGAGCTTGCCGTTGAGGACGCACTTGACATACTCGCAGGAGAGTCCAGGGTGTCCCCAAACTTCTCGGACGGGGATCCTGGACTCTGGCATTTGCCCTTGGGCGTAGATGCTTTGGGAGGGGAAAATCTCAACATTGGTACGTTGTTTGAGTCTAACCTCACACCGCGATGTCCATTCGATCTGTCGAGGCTCAAGTCTCTCTCGCAACTCTCCCCACGAGTTGTTCGATGCTGACAGTAGGTACGCTTGGAGCGACCACTTGCAGACGCCGACCTCGAACGCCTGCTCACTGCCCGGGCTGACGGGCCTTTCGCAACGGCGTCCCGACTTCCGCAGCCATTCTCTCGTACGGAGGCCATTGCGTGCAATTACCTGCATTCACAGTGATATAAAAAGAGATATATCATCAAATGCATATTTTTATATTATTATAGGTAACTATATACATGAATAACAGCCAGAAAAGCTTTCCACACTTACCTGGCTTATGAACAATATTCATGAAATGTGTGTATATGAAGATAATACAACTGTATATAGATATAGAATGGATGGTTTCAGGCCAATGTCATAAATATACTAAATGAATATTCAGGGGAAAATAAGATAAAAGCATCCAAAATGAGTGCACGAAAATTGAATGAAAATAAGCAAAAATGTCTGGTATCATTTTAACTTTCTGAAACACTCAAATTCTGACAAAATCTATAGTATTTTACTTTTTTTCATAGATTTTGCCCAAGTGGAAATGGGCCACATCTCCACTCTTTTTGATTTCCTTTGACACAATACGTTACTTTGACACAAGTATTTTGAGCTCTGAGCTAGTATGTAGCACTAATAAAGGCAAGGACAACGCATTGTTGTACATATTGGTATCATAATTCCCCCTTTTTTTTTTTGGATCAAGGATAATGTCAAAATGTCTTTAGATCTGCCTCATTATGAACCTCGATGAAAGTCTGTATGCGACTACAATGTTAAAGCGATAAACATAGTGACAGAAATAATTGCTTCTCTCGATCAAACGAGTGAAGGTATGGAAAGTATTTTGAAGTATAAATTCATGACAACACTGAATAAAGTATTCAAATCACTGAACTGTCAACTGCGATGCGCATGACAAGCGTAAAAAACCTATTCTTTGCTTTAAGTATATGTCTATCAAAGAAAGTGAATCATACTTTCTCGATATGTGAAGAATTATCAATATGAATGATACGTTTAAGGTGATATCATGCCACAAAAGAACGAATATCGCAAAAAGACACAAAAATTTCACCCCTATTTTGCGCCCCCTTCTTTCCTACAACTGCGTTGGCCCTGTCCTGTACGCGACCGACAAGGCATCTGCCCATGCATGCATGATGAGAGGACGTGGGTGAATAACGAGTAACCATGACAACTCCTCTGATTTCACACAGGTGTCCTCATTGACGACGGGAACGGCATGAGGGAAGCGGGGGAAGTCAATAAAGGTGTTTTTGTTTTTCTTTTTGACAGACAAAAAGGGAAGAGGGAAGAGGGGTGCTGTTCCGCAACTTAAATCGCAAAAAAAAAAAAAAAAAAAAAAAATCATGAGACTGCATGGATGCAATCTTCAAACTGCGTGTAGGCAGTCATGTAACTGTACTGTATATTGTAACCTACGGATTTCCAAATCGATACAACTCAGTAGTCAGTACACCGTCCGAATGTAAATAATTCAGAACAAAATACTGCCTCGAAGATTGATCAATGGCTGTCGATAATTACAGTACCTCATCGCCAAACACTTTGCTGAGATTGGCCACTCGAATTGCATGAAGCCATTGAACAATAAATGTACTGCTTCAAACTCTATGTCTATCTTCTTAACAGAGCTTGTTACTGAAAAGTGGAAACCTCACCTGAGCCTAAACTGTCCTACATATCGTAGCAACTAAAAAGCAAAAGACATTGGAATGTACCTTCCCGTCGACTCAGCATAACTTGCATGTTCCCTCGCCATGTCTTAATAGGCGCTTTCACATCAGCCCGATAAAGATCCAAGCTCGAAATATTTTTCGCGATCGCAAATTAGCGCGCTATTTCATTTCCTATTCAATCAGCCCGAACATTATCAAATAGCGCGCTAGTTCGCATTGATTATCCTGCTATTTCGGAAATTTCCCGAGTTGGACTCGAGAAATTTTCTCGGTCAATTAGCGCGCTAATATTATTTTGTATTCACATTGTCAAATAGCGCGCTATTTCGTGATCGGGTTAATTTCCCATGTCAGAAAATAGCGCGCTATTTCGAAACATCGGGCTGATGTGAAAACGCCTAAATGATATCACAGAAATATGCAAGTTATGCTGAGCCGAGGGGAAGGTGCATTCCAATGTCTTTTGTGAAACATTTCAGTACTTTAGCAATGATTAACAGATGAGGTCATCTGAGGAATATTGGTTTGGAGCGATTTTTTGTGGGCGTTCCCAAGTAATCTGAAGAAAAATGGAAGAAAAATCGTTAAAAATAATTATGTAGAATGTTTCTAGATATTCGTTTCACCGCAAAAGTGATGTTGAGGGTATCATAAATCAACACAAATCAATATGCATTTGGATTTTAGGGGCCCTTTAAGCTCTTTAAAATTCTATTGATGAAGTAGCGCATGGAAAACAATCACCCCGGCTTAATCTATTCCTGGACTTAACGAAGGCCTTTGATACTATTAATTCTAATATTCTGCTTCACAAGCTGTCTCATTATGGCAAATACGCGGCAAGGCCTTGGAGTGGTTCAGAAATTACCTGTATACAGTAATGTTACTTTGGTTACTTTGAATGGGTAATGTGGCTGGAAAAAACACAGTGTCTCACAGTGTGCTCACAATGTGTTCACATAGTTGACTGTGTGGAAACGCTTGAATGTAACAGTGTGAAGATGATTACACACTGTGGTGTAGGGTTGTTCACTTTGTGTATTGATGATTCACAATAATTATGTTCACAATGTAAAAACGCCCGAATTTAACAGAGTGAACAGATTTCACCCTGTGTTCACACTGCGGGACACTGTGTTCTTCCCACCAGGGTAATATCACACATCAATATATATATATATATATATATATATATATACATATATATATATATATATATATACAAGATATGAGAAAGGAAGGAGAAATCGGTGCGTAGCTTTGACATCATTATTCCTCTTACTGTTCTTCCTTTTCGGATATATATATATACATATTATATTACGTACAACATGAATATCCAGAGACTAAATTCAACTTAAATTCGACCCGCAAATCTCCATGTACAGGATACATGTATGTTGGTAAAGATCTAGAACAGCTTTAAAATGACATACTCGACAAATAGGATACTACCAAGACACGCCATCTATAACTGGCAACAACTCTGGTGGCGCTTTCACGGCTTAAAACATTCCCCACCCACTCAAAACAAAATTTCTCAATGTTATCTCAAAACGACGCATTTCTAATCCCTAGCTGATAGTGGTTGTCACGTTTCAAATAAAGTCTTGTGCTAGCTATATTATAGCTAGTACAAGACTTTATTTGAAACCTTGGTTTGCTGGATGTACAGCTGCGGAAACCACGGGTATCCAATTAAGTAGCATTCGAAGAAAGATATGGTAAATAAGGTAAAGGATGATAGTGGATGAGTCGTTATTATGCTATTATTCTTTATTAGCGTAATAAAGAATTAGAATGCATACTGAATCAACAGTGAGGCAGATTCAATTTCCTTTCCTTGGCGTATGGCAACGTAATCCGTATAGAACCTGTGAACAAAACATTTTGTGCACATTACTTCACAATACAACACATTTAAGAACCTATGACATCGTCAGTAATCCTGTGATGTACGTGTATTTGAGGAGATTCTGCCATTGTTTGTGCAGACGTGTGGGAATATTACTTATAGGTTTGACATCATCAAGAGACACTGTGTAACTTATGTGTTGAAAGGGTGACAAGGTTAACGGGGTAAAATCTAGGCAAACTTACACATCAAAGGTGAGAGAAATGGATGTTGTGCATGGTACATATACCTGCACACACGTGACATATCTTCTTCTTCTTTTCATATCTCTAAATGCACAGAGGGCATTGACACTTTTTTGCACATTAATTTGAAATTACATCTATACTTTTTCCACGCTGTCCTCTGGTGCTTCCCAGGACTTATGCTTGCACTTTAATATCACATTGGATTCGATGCTTCGCGAAATTTCAATGTTTAACGAGATGTGTCATAAGCCGCCAAGACCTTGAGTATATACAGTATATATTTTTTCCATCTTGTTCGAAATGCCAGAGATGACACGAGGGACTGCACTAGACCATGTATTCTCGAGTTTTACACACGATGTCAGATTAACAGAGGGTCATGCTCGTCATTAAAACACCCCTTTTCTCTCTCTCTCTCTCTCTCTCTCTCTCTCTCTGGATATATATATATATATATATATATATATATATATATATATATATATGCTTTTATGTTTATGTCTCATCAAGCCCTTGAAAAAGGCTGGTTACACAGTCGAAAGCTTGGGAAATAAAGGCCATAATGAACATCACTGCAACGTCTGCAAGTCATTTTTCCGTCACGCATTATATCCAAAGATAATGCAGCACCTACCACGTACAAGGCCAAGCCCGCTTCACACTATATATATATATATATATTATAAAACATGAGATATGAGAAAGGAAGGACAAACTGGTGGGTAGCTTTGAAATCATTATTCCTCTTATATATAATACACACACATACACACACTCACATGCATGTGACATGTATACATATTTTATGATAATATCATATTGTTATTAGTATTATTATTATATTCGTGCATGCACACATTCATAGACGGAAAGAGAGGAAGAGAGACAACTTTCTGGCAAACCTTGACTTGCAAAATAATGGAGGATTCAAACTATATTAAACGAAAAAAACAAACGGTGCTATGTCATCATTCTCGTTTGTTGTAGTTTGTTGTCAATTTTGAAAACATTCTTATTCCTAATCCCAAATACTGTAAATTCCGAAACTCTGTACCCAGTAATATAACCAAGGTGTTCAATTGCAAAAGTCTGAAAATCATCCGAAAGTCTCCTTTCAACTACTGGTATAATGGGGCTGATTGCAATTTTGTACTTACCTCCATAGAAAGCATTAGAAAAGACCACCACAAACTATGTAGCCGATCTATCTTTCTTTCTTTTTAATGAACACCGTTACCCTGGTATGTGGAATATGTATGCAAAGAGAATATCAATATCCTTGGAAAATATATGATCATGAAAATGTCTTATAATAATATTTCATGTTTAATGTCTCATACGTCGTAATTATAAAGCTTAGTAATCATCAGTCGTACAGACAAAGGCAATCATTGCAAATTTTCACTGCATTCAACTCGCAGCTTGAATCAATCTGTGCCGACTGAAAAGTAACGCTGCTTTGTGGATATTACACAGAAACACACACACACACACGCACACACACACACACACAAACAAGATGATTACGTGTTTTCAGCAATATGGTAAAGATATTGCACCTGTTAATGAAGATGACAGAATGAAATGCAGACTTTTGCTTCCTGTTCTACTCAAATTTATAGTTCCATTGATAGTATACAAATAACGTGTACACGCTGTACAGTGTGATATTATAATGATCGATTTAGACCACGTGTCGGTGAAATTGGCGGGACGATAATTATGCAGCCATGTAAACAGAAACCTACTCTACGTACACTCCATTATTGATCCGAAAGCCAACAACTTTGGGGTGTCATTTAGTCACCAGCGGCGGTCATGGGTGTTGCTAACGAAAAAAAGTGACAGACTGGTCCTGTATTTATGGTAATTTAGTTAAAGTGTTTGGGATTTTAAAGAATTTTTCACGTATCACTCGGGGCCTCTTCAAATTAAGAAGACAAAGAATCGTTAAACATTTTGTAAATCAATTGAAATCCCATTTACACAACGTTGTAAGTATGCATCCTTAATTTGCATTTTGCGAAATCTTCCGATAACTAAACAATGACATGTTTTAAAACTCCATCGATCTGCATGAAATTATTATATTTCTAAAGTTCACCACAAAGACCTGTACAAAAACACACATGACATTACCCTTGGTTTTCTGATAGCAATAAACAGTGGACGGAACTTGTAGGCCTATCCTGCTAATCATTGTGTGCGTGTTTCTTTTTTTATTCATTGATTGTAGCCCTGATGTACACCGATGCAACATGCAATTAAGAAGTATGAAAGGGTAAAAACGGTCATTATTCAATCCTTTTCCACAAACTTCATATCACATGAGCACGACGTAACATTTAGAGCTTAATACCTATATAATCGCGTTTCATTAAATTGACGAGCATGATGAGATCGCTTAGTGAGGCACTTTGTAAGCCATCATCAATGTTACTTTTTTAACATTGAGAGAATGTAATTACCGGAATTAGATGAGCAATTCTGTAAAAGCGTTGTAATTAAATGCACAGGCAACCCTGAATAAGATGAATAATTTGAAGGGTGAATGTATAAACAGATGAAATCAATGTTATTAATAACATTACTACTAAAAAGCGACAGACTTAGTTCAAAGACATAACATCAACATCTTTTGACAGACCTTTATATGGTAACACAGCACCAAGAAAGGCTCACGGCATTACATTAATATATTTTGGTAGTGCTAACTAAAAAACATATATTCTTTATGCTATCTTGCCTATCGAAGGTGAAGCTCACAAACCACAAATCAAAAACAGGACGTTTGCTTGACGTTCTGGGAAACCTTATTTAGTTGTGGTAATACAAGCCAAAGTTTCCAACAATTAAACGAAAAAAAATTATGAAAACAAAACTTAACTTTATATTTAGTGACATGAGCTAAACAATATCACACAGTGACCTTCTCTCTAAAAAGACTCGAGTGAAATTTTTTTCTCTTGAAGGAGTGAATACAAAAAAGAGCGAATTTAGAGTGAAATTGGAGTGAATTTCGAGTGAAAATGTTCATTTTCACTCGTTTTAGAGTGACGTCAGGGATCACTCCAAAATCTTCGAGTGATCCCTGAGGTCACTCCAAAATGAGTGAAAGAGTGAATATTTTCACTCGATTTTTTTTTACAGAGTTCTATGTCCCATGCGTGTACCTTGTGGTTTCATCCTTGTACGAGTGATATCCTTATATGATCATCAATTCACAATAACTGACGGCGAGTTTCTCTGGCAATTGAATTTAAACTGTTTCTTACATGTACATTCTTTTGTATATCTGTTTAAAGTTAAAGGCCCTGTTTACCTTTGGGAGCAGTGATTTAAAAAATGTTCAAGGTTTCACTTTTGATGCATCTGTATAGATCAGTTGTATCACAAAACATCCTACCTTGTAAAATTTTTGCAATAAAGCCTAAAATATAAGGAGATATCACTATTTTTCTCATTAAACCATAAAACTGTAGACGGTTTAGTCTTGAAACATTTTTATCATAACCATTGTTCACATTTTGTGTAATTAACAACACTTAACATCGATTATACTTGTTCAAATTTTTACATTGGTTGTTTCTATCCCTATTATAACTCACATTTTAGAACTATTTTGAAGCACTAATGCTGGGTTTTTGTTTCATCTGCAAATGGTAAGTTGTGCCCTTAAATCTATGTAAACGTGTTTCTCAAAAATACACACATCTGCGCAAATGAGCTTTATATTAAACAAAATTATTAAGCAAAATAATGGGTGATTCTAGATCTATATATCTAAGCATTATATTGCATTTTAATATTGCACAATTTGAAATATGTGTCGCCACCTCAAAATATAACTCGTAACAATGGCAATATAAATTTGGCAACAAGGAAAGTAGGGGGTTAGCACACACACACACACACACACACACACACACACACACACACACACACACACACACACACACAAATTGAATTCCGCAAAAAAGTTTCGTCGTTCTTGCGACTCGCCGTATCAGACTTATTAGACTATAATGTTGACCAATCTACGTATGCTGTCCACAAAATTCTTGACTTCAAATGTCAAATAACTTCGCCCCTCTACAGAAATATAATGTGGGTCTGCATGATAGTTATGTTCGAGATTTCAGAATCTTGTTGTCAGTGGTAGTGAGCAGGTCAAAGTGTAAAGTGCTCGACAGAATGACGTTATAATGGAATTTATAAACACATTAATTGAAATGACATATCTCCGTCCTCTGAAATGATTTGATGTTGCATGATTTGTACGTTATCTTATTATGTGTGTGTGTGGGGGGGGGGGGGGGGAGGGGGAACAGGTGTTATCACAATAATGAAAACAGACCTAAAGTGCAAAATGTTATAAATTTATTGTCTTTGAGCCATTGATCTTTAAAATTGCTTCATTATCGTCTTGACTCTTTTATTCATAGTATAAAATGTAGGTCTTTTTGATGAAATAATACCAACATTAATTTTTCTATTAAATTAGGAAGCAGAAAAAATATATGTCCGATCGCAAAAGCTTTTGAGCATATTATTTTTGAACGATGGGTATAATGGAATGAAATCCTGCAACCTGGAGCATAGCTCGCTATGCGCAACACGCCACCGCAGGTTTTGTATTGCAAACACGCCAATGCGTTTGTCTGTCGCCAGGCTGAAAGGGCAATATATCTCGTGCCCTCCTGTATAACGTAATTTGATCTCGAGGGTTGTCAGAGAGCACTCCGAAACATGCAGCCAGGAAAAACACATGCGGCTCTATTAGTACACGCCGCTTATATTTGTGACTGAACTCCACTTCCACTGCTTTTTGATACACTGATCTTTCCATACCACCATCCAACCCCCGTAATACTTGTGTGCATTAACAATCTGGTGATTATTATTCAGCATAATGATTATTATTTCTGATCACTTTCCGCTCCGTTCCGCTTTGACGGTTTCATTTTAATATGGCGGCGGTGACTTTATTTGAAATCTCACGTATTGATGTGTATCGTGAATGGCGATAAGCATTTCAACAACCTAAAAATAAAATTTTGATAGCATTTTCAGATGGGGTTCATCACGTCTTTATGACTCTCCAATTTGCACGCTGACGTATACTTCCGGTGTTGTCCGGAACATGACTGTGTGCATTGATGCAATGGATAGCACTATACGTTAAGGTCCAAATGATGAACCCATTAATCCACTAGTATTGATTATTGTAAGCAATCAAACCCCCATAAACCGTTTGCTACATTCATATGGTGTAGTATCATTTACAAACATAATCAAGATTTTGTCCTTTCTTTTCACTTACCAGCTGAATGGGGTATTATTATTCCGTTATTTGCCGATTTACGGTTCAAGAGCACCATCATGTCAACACTGTCTTTTTCTATTTAGTATCAATATCACTATGAACCGGCATTATGACACGATGTCATGTCACGAAGATTTGACAATGACCATTTCTGCATTAAACAACCGCTTTCACAATTTGCGGAGAAGAATACTAATGTGACCACGTAAGTTGCCAACATGATTTTCAAAATCAAATTCACTTGAACCTACAGTTGAACACAAAGATCCGAGTCAAAATTATTAGCGTTATTCAGCTAAATCAACAATGATAATGATGGTGACGATGAAAATTTATGGTTGGTTCAGAATAACAAATATGTGGCAATTCATTCAACATTCATTATTATCTTTATGATTTAAAAAAAAATGCTTACTCTCTACAGCAGGTTATAATTGAATACTACATTGCAAATGTGAGATTTCTATACATGAACAACGAATGTCTCGTAATGGCAATTTCTATGAATATCAAACAAGACACCATTCATTGCACTCTGGCATACACCAGAGTGCTCTTTACGAGATACAACATTCAAGTGTTCATAGCTGTATATATAGAATAACCTTGCATGAAGAACGTGGCAGATCAATGTCTGCGAACGAAGACTAACGTGAGAGCATCACTAGTTTTATTGTGACATTAAACTAAATGCTAAATGAGCAGCATACATGTGGCAATTACTTCCATTATGTCCATAGTAGCTAAATGGAAATGAAGGTCACTAAAGCTATTCCTACGAGTTATAGCGATAATGAGCTTAAATGACAATTAATTGACCGCTGTTACGAAGCACGCATACATGAAATTTGTAACGGGTATACAGTTTCAGCCGAGTGACGTATAGGACAGTATATGGGTAAATAAGAACGCGCGACTCGAAATCAACGTTCAAGTACAATGTATTTACATTTCCTTACGTATGCGGCGGCAAGGAAATATGATAGCCTTACTTACATAGGCAGTATGCTATGCATGTAAGCTTCATACTCGGTCTGGTGTATGAATTATCATAAGAGTACCAGCAGACGTTCAAAATCACATTAACTGCAAGGGTAATATCCCCGTCACACTAGAGGCGGAATGAGCCGGAATGCCGTTGGAATGAAAATTCTTCCTGCCATGACAAAAAGGTATAGGTTCGAATGAGTATGTACGCCCATGATTTTTTTATCATGGCTACTACTAAAACACTGATCAATTCAGTGCTTATTTACGTCGATGTAGGGCAATTTGTCAATCAGTTGCAAAATAGATTCTTTTAAAAAGAAATCAAAGAATCATTAAAGTATAGGATATAAATTTGATAATTACATTCTCTCGTTCATGACACAACTGAAAACTGTTGCTTGGGCCGTCACAATAAACATACAAAATGAAAAATGAAAGATTGAGGTAGAGAATTTATTGTGTATGTTAACATAAATATTTTCGTTCGAAGAACATTGATAGCGTCGAGTTTGGGAATTTTTGACTAGTGAAATAAAGAATTGATATGTTATACCTATAACAGGAGAAATTTGTACAATTCTTGCAGCCTTCTTTTGTGAAAGAAAATGCTATTCATTAGATATCCCCCACATGAAATTACAAAATAATATGTTTATAGTAATATATAGTATATATACATATGAATATATTATATATATATATATATACAATATATAACCCAAATATAATCCTTCTTGTCCTTTAAACCATCAATCTTTAAAATTATCATGAATAATTTGTGGATAAACATTGTGTTTATATTAAGAATGCATAAAAGCCGTTTTCCTAATATTCAGAGATACTCTGTTGCCTTTGAACTAAAACGTTATTTTCATAAATTCTGATTTGGATAAATGGTTGGGATGGATCTCATGGGAAACTAAAACAGTGTCATCCGCGAACATAAACCATTTGAGAATCAACGATTTCGTATATAAAACAGTAAAGGACATAGTATTGCGCCGTGGGGACTCAACATCAGATATTTGACATAGATAAATTAAATTGTTATTAGATAAGTAACTCTTAAACCAACAATAGACTGGGCTTCATTACCATAATAATAATGGTGTATACAAACTTGTAATGGTGAGTATTATCTGTACGGTGTCAACACTGTCTTGCTTGAATCCATATAATAAAAGCCTGCTCTTTTCAGCTTTTTGAAATAGTTGTTTTGTTCCTTGAATCTGTTAAATGTATGATAAAATATTTGTTAATAAAATGCTAAACCTGTGTCACATGCAATTTGCGATTATAGTGTATTCATTTATTTTGTAGAAAGTTGCAAGCCCAGAGTGGTACCCTAATAGCTGTTTCAGTTCGTAACATAAAGCGGCAAATATCAACACTCACGCAGTATCTTGAACCTTTGCAGAGGGCAAATTGCAATATTTCGACCTCTTATCATCTCACAATGAAAGTTCATCAATAAGAAATTAAGAAAAAAATATTTTCAACATAAAATCCAAATCAACAGATTACTCCAATAAAGACTCGCCAAATTAGTTCTTCTGCCCTTGTAAATGGGTGTCCAGTCCCTTCTCAGCAGACAGAATCCAATGTGTGTAGGTTTCCAGCAACGAGATAGTTGACGAGGCTGACACACCTTAGAGCACAGCACACGCCCACCGTACGTACCTTGATGTCAAATTCAAACTGCGAGCAGGTTTGCGGAGTCTTCGAAGTCTACATGACAGGTTACCTCCTCCCGGTAAATAATGGACGCAAAGGCCCTACGGATTCACTACAAGATATGGGCCTGAAACCCTGTGCACTAGTGCTGAGATGTAGATTGATGCACTTTTAGACACATGTCATCAGGTTGGGGTTAAACATTCCTTGGGTGAGGGATCTGCACATCACACATTCTTGACCTTCTGTGTGAATGGCCCCATGAGGCATGCAGACGACACTACGGGGGCACAACGAACAGAATTTTATATATTTCACTTACCGCGCAAAACGCTGTGGGAAATCTCACGGAGATGTAAACGTAGAATACTCAGCGTCGTCTGATAAGAAGTTACGCTACCGTATGGAATAATTTCTGCTCTGGTTGAGAGTACATGGCGTGTCCCCACGTGGTGAAACTATGCTCCTTTTATTCTCTTTCATTTTGTATGCTATATTTCCTCAGAAGCAGAACGGAGGATTAGATTTACCTGGTCGGAAGACTACTATGCGCCCATACAATGATTCGGGCAGTAATAGGCTGCGGCCTAATTTGAGCTGCTGCCACTACATACCACTATTCGTTCCATACAAGCTGCACTAGCTGCAGTACACGTTCATCATTATGCGGGCTACCGTGCGTGGCGTTGCAACCTTGTGTGTGTATGTATGTGTGTGTGTGTGTGTACTGGCCCGGTTCGTGAGTGATGTATGCTCACGTATGTAAATACACGACTTGATCAGGAGCAGTGCTGTTCGTAGAGACAGCTCCACTCATTCAGGTGATATACAAAGCACACAAAATTTGACCGGGGAGAAACGAGTGCGGTTTCGCTGCTCCCCTTCTGTTATTAGTATACATGCAAATTAAGTGTGTAAGCCTGATCTCGCGTTCTCTGGGAGTATAAGGACCATCCCCATATTGATAAATACAGCAAATCTCTCGGGATGTAGAAATGGGAATCAGAGATGTTTTTAGCAGGTTGACATTTTGGTATAAAGTGCATGGAAAGGGAACCCAACGTAAGGCAGTCGTTCATGCTATGAGGTTAATATCGTCTGGAGCATCAGATATATCTTGTCCTGTATTCTTCGCAAAGGGTTAAATTGATGCCAGTTTTGAAGAGACCTCAATAAAAGAAAAGAACGAAGCATAAGACAGTATACCTGGCTGTGCCCATACAACATTTCTCCTAATCACTTGTTTACCGACTTTCAAAATCTCACAGCAAGCTATTGTTTTATTAGTATCCCCCCCCCCCCCGATTAATGGTCATGGTTTCAAAGCAACCAAGAGCCGAGACAAAACATTTTAAACATGAATGACGCGTTCACTCTCAGGGACTGTAATGATCCAAAAGTGACATTCGTCAAGGTATCGGGCCCTATAAATAGCAGCATAATGACATGGCGGCGGCCGGGTTACGTTGTCCTGGTCGAGCAGATAAAGAACATTATTGTTAAAGCTTTGAATGCATTTTTTTCCTTTCTTCCTTTTCAGAAAATGTATATCAGATAAGCAGAACAGAATTCCTTATCACACTATTTTCTTTTTTAAGGAAAGGGAATAGATAATGTTATCTTACAATAAACTGGAAGCAAAAAAAAAACACCTCTGAATTAAGATTTTAACAATTGTGGCAGCTGTACTTGTAAACAAATTGAATACGGTAATCATATTATGAAAATTATATGATAATCAGGTTGAAGTGGGTTTTACTCTCAGACTCGCATATTATAGGCCTACATTTTTTAATACATTAACAGAAAAGAAAGGAAGGTCAATAATGATAAAGTAAACGTTTGACACAAAATTTAGGCAAATTAAAGAGTGTCTGATTACATTCAATTTTGGTAAAGAATTTTGTTATTGGATTGAGCTATTGGATACAAACGACAGTCAGCTCAGTACTAGTCAGTGGTTTGAAAACAGGGTGTATTATTTTAGGAAGATGCATTAGACAGGATTGTTGACTCTCAACATTGTTATTCATTTTAGCAGTTGGAAGATTAGAAATTATGCTATGGAGAATAAAAGGACTTTCATTTTGTAAGTTTGTAAGCCCAATTTCAATGGAAATATTGCAATATGCAGATGACACCTGCATATCGTTCTTTCACAAAGGAATCAAATATGCAATAAATTATGTTGATGACTGCTTGTAAATCCAGACAGTTTGATTCCGTAGTTGGTCAAGTAATAAACAGCAGTAAACATGTTAGAAAAGGCTTGGGCCGTTGAAAGAGGAAGGTTTGTTTGTTCATTTCCATCTGAGAAGATGGCTGGATATCCCATATTCAGCTACGTTAAGCTGGTCTTCCATGGGGCCCAGGTGTATGTGAGGCGGAACATGCACTTCACCGGGTTAAAGACTGCTCTTTGCGATGAATGAATGAAGCGGGATCTTTTACGTGCATGAGTTGTGACTCTCTCATACACGGGACTTCCATTTAATGTCCTATCCGAGGGATAAATATAATTTTGGTTAATAGTTTGCAGTTGGAGACGTAACTAAATAAAAAAATGTAGGATGTTACCAGAGACTCCAACTCTCCCGTTTTCGACGGGAGATCTCCCGCCGAAAGCCCATTTTTGCAAAATCTCCCGTTCTCCCGCTTGAGATTCAATTTCTCCCGCCCTGGCTCTGTGTCTACCGTTTGAAATGATTTTTACTTAATATCATTACATGTTGAAAAATAAGCCTGAGATAGCACGGGAGAGCATCTAGAACTAGACCCCGGCCGCAAGGAACTTCGCACTTTGCGCTCGTGATGTGCGCTTCGCGCACATCAAATTGGAGTCTCCCGTTTGCTAGGGGTTTCAGGCGGGAGAATCTCCCGATCAGAAGGTGCTTGGGGTTGGAGTCTCTGTGTTACCATGGTATATATATATATATATATATATATATATATATATATATATATACATATATATCTTTTCTGAAATAATTTCCTTTGAAATGAATGCCTAAATATGCGAGCGAGAGAGAGGGAAAAATGGTTATGGCGCCCTCAAACGGCTTCTTGACACGCACAATGACGTCATTGGCTCCAACAAGATCCCAATCAGGTAATCAAGAATTATTATTGCCCTTCTGAAACCCGGCAAAGACCAAACCATTCTCAATCGCATAGCTCAACATAATATTGTGGATGACTGTATTATCCCAAAACCGATTACTTAATTACTTGCTTAATTAACTGAGCAATTACAAAATCAGTTGAACATAATATTCAGTATAGAGGTGGCTTTGAAGATCAGATTATATGTATATGTATATGCATATATATATATGAATAAAAGCAATAGGTTTCTGCTCGGAGTCCAAAAAAGTATTGATTCACAACAATAGTTCATATGAAAACTCCGTGAGAGACGCCTATGGGCGAAAATTCGTCAAAACTACGTCTCACGGAGTTTTCATGTTGAACTACTGTTGTGTATTAATGTATATATATATATATATATATATATATATATATATATGCATATATATATATATATATATATACACATATATTATATACATAATCATTAGCTCTGTTCTAGAAATATCATATATATATATATATATATATATATATATATATATATATATATATATATTATATACATAATCGCTAGCTCTGTTCTAGAAATATCATATATATATATATATGCATACATATAATTGTGCCATGCAAATCATCACATTTTCCTTAAACATATCGTGTTTTCTTTTCTCTCTATGAAGACAGTATAACCACATAGTTATGTTTCCGCCATAGTCGCTGGTATTCAGACGACTATCACCAATATTATGTAGCACCGATGACTACGTTGAATATAATGTGAAATCAAAAGTATTCTATTCAATTTACATCAGGTGTTCTAGCCGACTTATACCCTACGGATGAAACATGTAAACAAGAACTCATCAATTGTCAAATGGAATTATTATGATTATTAAATAGTGGAACTAGGAATTATGACATAAATCCTTCACCAAGATCAACAGACATTACAGCTTGCATCCGTACTTTGCTCCATCTAACTGTGAACCGTTTTCGATGTACCGGATACAGTGACGTATCAGATACAGCTTCTTTTGCAAACTTATTAATGATAATCTCGGCCTTTTCGTGAATGCACACATTTTAGAAGCAACGACATCTACAATAATAATAATAATAATAAAGCAGTGTTGGTGACAAAGCAAGGAATTCAATCTGTGGGTTTTGTCGAATTGGTATTCTGGCAAAGACACTATTTACAATCTGAGACCTTTTGTCCGATAGACAATATGTTACCAACATCATCGTCATCATTATCATTATTACCATCACCGCATCATCCTCTCATCTCTCAACATCAGTATCATCCCCATATCGCCAAAACCTTCACCACCACCGCCATCATCAGCATATCATCATCATCACCATCATCATCACCATCATCATCAGCATCAGCATCAGCATAGATCATCGTCATATCATCATTATCATCATATCACCATCATCATCATCATATCACCATCATCATCTCATCCCCAATCATAATTATCATCATCATCAGCATATCTCATTATCATAATAATAATCATCAGCATCATTATCATTATCTGAATCATTATCACCGTCATCACCATCATCAATCATCCCTCATCATCTCTCTCCCTTCCTTCTATCTCTCTCACTTATCATCTCTTTTAATGTCAATATAGTTATTCTGTACTTTCCTGTCACTGATAAACATGTACCAATCTCCCCTATTCCATTTTATATCTTCATACATCCATCAAGCCGTTTTTTGTTTTTTGTTTTTTTCTGGGCGTGTGCTCATTTTTCTCACGAACAGGAAGCAATGATTTTTAAGTACAATCTCTCACATTTATGGTTTGAAGTTCCGTCACAAAACTGAAACCGAGCACTAACCCAAGTATGGCAGATTTAATATCTTAATGCGTATGGGTATGTGTGTGTGTGTGTGTGTGTGTGTGTGTGTGTGTGTACAGCAGATTAAAAAAACAAAAAACAAATGGGGCTGAAGGCTAAATTAATGCTCTCTAGCTCAACACTAATGATGGCGCTATTCATAATCATGACAATTTCCTGCATTTCTTGTGTAGTCCCGTATCTCTGTACATTAGAACCGAGACTTTGGTTCCGTCTGCCGCAGATAAACACTCTGCCCATTCCACTTATTTTGCATGGATAAAGAAGTAAATGTCCTCAACGCTGCAGACGGAAGGCACATAGTAACTGCCTAAGCTACCTCTTTCTCCCTTTCTTTTGCACGTTTGTTTGTTTGTTTGTTTGTGTTTTTGCTGCTTTCTTTCACCATCTTATCTGTTATACTCCACATAATTTTCTTCTTTGTTCATATTTTTCCCTCCTCCTTCATCAAGTTCTGTTTTTCCTCTTCCTTCCCTGGTATTTGATATGTACGTGTATAGATGTACACTTTATATATATATATAGCTTCCAAAAGGCACTAAATCCATCATTTTTCAGTGGATTTGGCGCCTTTTGGTTGCAAGCTCTTCCTATGTTGAGTAGGTTGTCCACGTGTTGGCGAGACAAGATAAAAAAACAAAACTGGCATAAAGTTCATGCTGTATTCACCAACTGTTTGTAGTGGTTATCGTTCACTCAGTATGTTGGTGAACCGTTGGTGAATACGGCATGAACTTTGCTCCAGTTTTTTTTTGTTAAATCTTATGATATCAGTGTGTGTGTGTGTGTGTGTGTGGGGGGGTGGGGGGGGGGTTTCAAGGTCAAGAATCTCCCCCCTCCCCCTCCTCCCCCCCCCCCCCCCCCCCCCCCCCCCCGCTTAGACGGCAAGAATCTGAGGGTGGAATCTTTGGAAATTAAAATTCCTGGGTTGTGATTTTTTTTTTCCCGCATTTTTTTTTTTTTTTTTTTTTTTTTGGGGGGGGGGGCGCTACCCAAAAGTGTGTGTGTGTGTGTGTGTGGGGGGGGGGGGGGGCAGCCCCCCCCCCCAGGTTCCGCGGCCCCTGTATGTATATATATATATATATATATATACATATATATATGAAGACGATGAAGACAAACAAGTAGACATAATGCATTAGAATCCAACTTCATTTATTTGTAAACCAAATTTTCGACCCTTGCGCGGATCTTCCTCAGGGTAACAGTGAGGAAGATTCGCGCAAGGGTCGAAAATTTGGTTTACAAATAAATGAAGTTGGATTCTAATGCATTATGTCAACTTGTTTGTCTTCATCGTCTTCATGCTCTTATTCCAACACGCGGATAATATTACCATTATATATATATATATATATATATATATATATATATATATATATATATATATATATATATATATATATATATATATATATATATATATATATGTATATATATATATTTTATATATATATATATATATATATATATATATATATATATATATATATATATATATATATATTTACATATATATATATATACATACATCAGGGCTCGACACTAACGGTGGCCCGGTGGCCCACCAATAAAAAAAAAAGCCGGATGTTAATTTGCCTTTACTTTTGGAAATACACAGCGGTAACAATCGGCTCCGTAAGATGCTAAAATAAATGTCAGATGTTTGCTTTTAAGTTTGGAAATGAATAACGATAATATTTGACTTCGTATGATACTAAAATAAATGTCGGATGTTTGCTTATACTTTTGGAAATGAATAACGGTAAGATTCAGCTCCGTACGGTGCTAAAATTAATGTCACATATTTGATTTTGCGTTCGGAAATTAATAAGGATAACATTCGGCTCCGGAAGATGCTGAAATAAATGTCGAATGTTTGCTTTGATATTTGGAAATCAGAAATGAATAACGGTAACCTTCGGCTCTTTACAATGCTAAAAACAAATGTCCAATGTTTACAAATGTCTGCAAATGCTCCCACTTTCTCATTTGAAACGCAAGTTTTGACCACCTAAATAGGCATCAACTTTTGTAATTATGTATAAGCCTATTTGCGAAATCTTAGAACTCAGAATAACGGTAAGATGATTGAATTTTCTATTCATTTATTTTAGACATGGGTACCTGTATCACTTCAGTAATACTTGATATTTATTTTTCTATATTTAGTAGGACCGATTTAATTTTCCTATATGTTTTTCTTGATTTTTTTTTTCGGACCACTAGATTTTACTTTCGGGCCACCAAAAAATAAAAATCAATGATTTTGGTGGCTCGATTAGGCCACCAAAAATAAAAGTTAGTGTGGAGCCCTGTATATATATATATATATATATATATATATATATATATATATATATATACTGTCCCTTTTTCAACCCCCTTCTTGTATGTGTTCCTTTCCTTTGCTCAACCAATCCCAAGAATCTTTTAGGGCCCTCTACTATAATCTCTGTGTACGGTACTACATCTGTTCGAAGGATCTACCCTTTTCCTATACACAATACTTTCATTTCGCTTCCCGTATCCGAATGGGTTGGCACACGTTTGTAAGTACTGAGTGTATTCCTTTGAAAGTTCTATCCATAGAGATGTTTACTTCTCTTGTTCTCGCAAACTTCATGATCATGATATTGATATCTCATTGTTTATCATCGAATTACGATGAATATTGTTTAGTTTTAAAGGGCAAATACCATAATTACGTTATTATGCAGAGCTGTAGTGCTAATGTTTCCCTCTCCCTGTTGAAATATGAGAAATAGTATATGGAATCAAGCTGAATTAATGTCTATCCAATATTCCGTAATCCTGATGACAGCCTTGTTTTGTTAGTTTGCTTGTTGTATTCACTTTAAATATCATTACTATACTTATTTTGAAACTAATTTCACCTCCCCGATGCCAAGAAATTGGCTGCACTGTTGTATTCTCAATGCCATTTTCAGTGTGGATAGGCTCGGAATACTTGTATGTATGGTATAGTGGCCACTCAGAAGCCATCATTCATTTTCTTGCTATTGGAACTCGGACATTAATGAATGCATCACAAAGAAACTTCATCCTATATCTAAGTTGACTTTCCATAACAAACAAAAAAAAATCAAAGTGAAATAAAAAAGATGAAGAAAGTTAGTCGTTTTTAGAGTTTCACGTGATTTTACCAAACGTGGTTATTGGACACGCTCAGAGGGCTATGATATTATAACACTATATCATTGGTTCACGCACAGCTTTGAAGTCATCATAAATTCATTCATGTTCCAACCACGATGATTCCTAAAGAAAAAGCGGTTATCATTACTGATCCATTACATATCCTGAATAAATTGATGTTAAAGGACTTAATCACCTTTAGTATATTTATTTATTCATTCTTTTTTTTTGGGGGGGGGGGGATCTCTTCAAAGGAGTTACTGAATAGAGCGAAGATTATTGTCATTTTTTTTTGGGGGGGGGGAGCGGAGTGGAAATCTCTTCAAAGGAGTTTATAATGGACGTAGCAAAGATTTGAACTCAAGTCAAGGAGACCCTGATAGGCAATGATCCATTGTGTCCTGATTTGCGTTGTCACAATCATCGTAACTGATACCACTGTTGCTTTAGAATAGCATGTGACATTTCTCAATAGCTGACTTTTTTCGACTTCATAAATTAGGCTCTTACTATTCTGTTGGTGTGATGTATGGTATCAAAGCAATGTCAACGTGTCATGAAGTTTCAGTGACTTTGAGATATGACGACTAGCGATAGATTTTAAACATTTGTCCGCCTTGAGCAATAATATTTTAAATTCGATTCCCAACTAGTGAATATAATTCCCACGAATCAAAATACAGAAATAAAGCGCAATGCACGCGGCTGCTGTGTTCTTGCCTTCAGGTGTACAGAACTTGAGATTATAAAGAAATGCCTGTGGAAAGGTTTCTGATGATTGATGAAGTATATTATAAGAATAAAATGTTTTTGCTTTTTTGTATTGCTAAATTGCCTCCGAATCAGAACAGAAACCTGTGAACAATAGTCACCGTAATAGTCGTTTTGATGGATATAACCGTTATTGGTTATGGGGGTATGGAGTACACCTTCTTTTTATTAATAAAATGTAATTCAAGTATTGCTGGAAGCTCTGTTAATGGCATTCTATTGCTCATAAAACTCAAGGTCTTTTCCTTTTTCTTTTTTTCTTACTCATTGTCTGAAATAAAGGAATAGGGTATATCATCTGTCCCTTTCATATAGAAAGTGAGACATGATTATCTTGAGCAGAGAAACTTCCTCCCCTTTAGACTCAGGGAAGTTATTCAGTGCGATTCTGCTCCTTCTCTGCAGATCTTGCTTCTGACAGTATAGTTGACGGGACGGAAATGCATTATAGACAGACAATTCATTCGTGATCAGTATGCTCCAATTTACCCTTACCAGAAAAGTTCGGCAAAGACATATTGATGGTAAGAAGTAAAGTCTGAGGTCTGAGACGTCTGGACTATAAAAGATTACAAAAACCTCTCTCAAGATTTGCTCGTTTGCTCTGGGCAAATCTTTGGTGTCATTATGTATGGGTGATGTCTGAGAAGTACACTTGGCATACATCTGAATGTGGTCGCGTCAAAGCGAGGTCCGTACTTTTCCATTATATACATCTTGATGAGTCACCTCAAAATAATGTAAACAATGTTGAAAATATTGCATGGTGGTTGAGGGTTGCAATACCCAGTTGCGTAGCAATGCGTATTTGTATTTCATAGACCTGAATGCGAGGTGTGTGTGTGTGTGTGTGTGTGTGTGTGTGTGCGTGTGTGTGTTTTCCACCAGCTGGCTTTACGCAGGTTTAGTCTGAAAAATATAGTCCGTATTTACTTGGAAACGGGGGGAGGGGGGGGGGTATTGATTATATTTTAGATCAAGTTGTCAGCATAAGCATGCTTGATTTGAACATTGTACTAATATTACAAATATATACGTATACGGATTACGATGTCAAGATATTATGATGCTAATTCATACATGATGGATGTTCCCGGTTTTTTTTTTCTTTGTCTTTACTTTTCTCTTTCTTCAAGTCTCTCTCTCTCTCTCTCTCTTAATATATATATATATATATATATATATATATATATATATATATATTCATATACATAAATATAAATATTTTATATGTGTTTGTATGTACAGTATATAAGTGTAGTATGAATATTATATAATATGGATGTGCTTGTGTGTGTGTGGGTATCATACTTTCTATGAATAAACGAGCGTGTTTTCTTTTTGTTTTTTGTTTTTACTGCGCGGCTATGGTCTAAGTCGAAGAATTAGATACATAAATACATATGAAATATTAAATAATCCCTTCATCAGTGCACCTCTCCACCCCCCCCCCTTATTCAGAGGACATGTGCTGTCTGCCGGAGCTTCATTTCAATTAAGTGGGCTTTGAAGACGAAATTCGCTCAAACTTTGGCCTAAAGCGCACATCATGCCAACTTGACTGGTGACTTATTGTGTAGTAGTAACAACACCAAGAAAAGCCATGAGATTCAATCTCCTTATTACGAATCAGCACACTGTGACCTACCCTATATACTGTACGTGGCTGCATTCAGGATGATAAAATCGAATACGACACACATGGGCTTCGTTTCATAAAGTTCTTTGCAAAATTTTATAAAAGCAGTTTCTATGACAGCAGCCATGAAGCAACTAATCAAATGTGAGTGTTGGCGTCATTACTGTATGGATTATGAACTACAATATTACAGTGACTTTCAGTTATTGCAAACTCCTCTATGAAATCGGAACTACATGATTTTTTTTTTTCTATAGGAGGGTGTTTTGCTGTTCTATTTTCATGATCCCGAGGTTTAGATGGGACTCCGTACATGTTTAAGTTGTAGCAAATTAAGTTTGTGCCGTCATGTTGGTTGGAATAATGTGTCGACGAGGCCGTACCCACAACTGATTATATTTCTACGTAATTTTAGCATTATTGTCTACCAACTCACACAACCATCGTACAATCAGTCTGAAGTACGCAACTCCCAGAGTGTTCCCATGCTTATTGGGGTTAATGGTTTAACATTGCACGTTTATCACTGAGAGAAAAAAAAAATAAACACAGACAATGTCTTCTGCAGCTTTAGGAATGCAAGGTCATCTCTCCCTACTGTAACAATGTGAGAAAAAAAAATGTCTGCTGTCGAGATAACTGGCATGTCTGAGTTTCGGTTTATATATATATATATATATATATATATATATATATATATATATATATTTATTTTTTTTTTCCAGATGTGAATTGATGTTGAAATATTCAAGGATGAGTAAGATGTTTGCAGCTGCAGTAGGTCCCATGTCAAATGGATTTCACTTTACCATGTAGCATTACCAAAGCAGCAATGAACATCAACATTTACAAGAAGGAAAATAGGCAGACATCCAAAAATGAACCAAAGTACCCCAACTCTTCATAATAGATGATGGTGAAACCCTTCGCTCGCAAATGCATTGCTGCAATCAGAGTAGACGAAATTGTGAATTTGGATGAAGAATCTATACAGCCATGACGCCAACAGTATCACAACATTGAGACATCATAATCTGCAATACATCATAAATGAAACCCTTTTGAACTTAAAAGCACCTTGAAGAAGTGTATTCAATCATTCAAGAAGGATGTGCTTCAACGTTCGTTTCCATGGCAACCCTCCTGAACACATTCATGCGTTCTATAGCTGAAATTTGACGCCCCCAGAATGTAGCATGTATTGGAGAAGCAAATGTGACTTATGTAGACAAAATACCAGCAAGTCAAAGAAGGGCTGGAAAAAGGTATTGAGTGGTACGATGTACATTAGACACACTATGCACAGCTCCAATAATGATACGCGCACTTTGTATATTTGTAGGCCTCTGTACTTGTTTTTACGTAGTTTGTTTGTACGTTAGTACGTTTTTGTTTGTACGTATATGTATGCATTTGTTTTTACATTGCCAATGTACCGGTACTAGAACGTACGAATATTTTGGGTGCCAAATTATTTTCATGCGACCTGTAGCTCTATAGCCATTGAAGTATTACTGAATACCCGTCAATCATTTTTATAGCACATAATGCAGTCGCAACGATTATTTCAATAAAAGGTCGGAGACTTGGCTCTTATATCCCTATCATCATACGACTGAGGATGACCATGTGTGTCGTGGCAGACTCATTCCCAGCAAAATAAGGTTATCAATTTTACTTTTGTTTAATTAGATACGCTTGTATGCAAAAGCGTAACTGAAAATTCTGAAGGATGGTGGTCCATATAGAGGGAATATTTAGTTTTATTTGCTGTCGCACTGAAACATGTAATAGGACTACAATGCAACCAAAGAAATCAGCCTTACGTTTGCAAAGGGAATGACTATTGTGTATGCGTCAGACGTTCTTTTGTGGGAGACAAGGGCAAAAAAAAAGTTCTAATAATATTTCTATTCAGGATACATGAACCGTGCGGGAAAGGAATTTGGTGCTGAAAATATCAAGTCAACATGAGGATAAAATTGAGTGAGTTCATGCCGGTGTTATAAATAGTTACACTTACAGCGCTTGTACAGAAATTCTGAACAGCCTTTCCAGTGACACTCACAATTCTCGCAGAACAGGCGAGTCCCAATACTCAATGCCACCTCGATCTGTTACTTATCCCACGGATATTACTTACACCAATATTACTTGATGGATATATTTCAGGACTTAAAGGGGATGGCTAGTAACTGATCAGTGGGAATGCTGGGGGATGATTGTTCCAATTCTTTTGGGATTCATTTAAGAGTACATTGTATATCTATTGTTGTGTGAAAATTATTTGCTTCAGAACGGTCTCATATTCAATTAATGTGCAGTTTAATGCCCCGTCACTCAGTACAGGCATGCTAGCCTGGAACTATCAAACTGCACATTACCTGAATATGAGACCATTCTGAAGCAAATAATTTTTACACAACAATATTATGTACTCTTAAATGAATCCCACAAGATTTGGAACAATATTCCCAAGCATTCCCACTGATCAGTTACTAGCCATCCCCTTTAACGTCCAACTCTTAACCCCCCCCAAAAAAAAAACAAAAAAACAAACAAACAAACAAACAAACAAACAAAAAACAATGGCAACAACGCACATGTCACGCTCACATCACCAAGCCGCTGTTTCACATGGTTCAAGATGTAATGTAGGCCTACGATTTCCTTTGCAGTCAAACTCATTCAGGTTTAAATATAGCACAAGTCTATTACCCAATTATGTTTGTGAAGAATAGGTTAATCCATGAGCATGATGAGTACCCTTTACAAGGAGTCTACTTTATTTCACGTCATTCAGTTACCATGTGAACAATGTTACATTTCGCTAATCATCGCGCCCAATAGTTCATAAGTTATAACATTTTAGCCTCTTGTGAAAGCTATATATATGGTAATTCCGTTCACGTCATAAGATGCTATCACGTGGGTAACAAGAGCGAACAAACTATGAAATCTAAACCAAAACTTACCTTTCCGAGCTTCCATGTTTCTGTGTTTGGTGTTCTCCTTTCGACTTGTTAAATTTCTAGAAGGAGGGTTCGACAGAAGACGTTTGGCACGTATATCCAGGGCAAGGTGCGATACCCGTGTGAACTAAGACGCCGACAGGGCGATGTAATATCTATCAAAATATGAGCACTGGAGTCACGTGACATCTAGACTTTTTTCTGCTTTATTGTTCCCACTTTTTTTTCAAACCATAGCTGAAGTCGACAGAACTCGAGAGGTAAAAGATTGAGTGCTCAAGCATATCTCCAAACAAAGGAGACGGCCGGAGATATAACACACTTGTTTGACTGACGAGTTATTGGTGACCCGATAGCGCTAGGTCGACATAGGTGACGAGAGTAGTAAGCACCGGTATTGTATTTTGACCGGCTGATTGTTATGTCATTATCTTGAAGACTATACTGTTTGTATTCTTCTGAACGAATGTCAACGAAAGCAGTGTGAAGGAGTGACGTTGCCAAAGTTCGCGTTGTGAGTGCTCTGGAGCACGATCGAGTCCCCGGATGTCATCCATACAGGGTGATTGCCAATTTTGACGCCGACTCCGATTACCAGCAGCGGGGGCTTTCGTCAACTTTTCGCCCACTCAGATGTCTGCGAAGCAACCAAGCAAGAAAGAAGAAAAAAAAAAGTGCTTCGCATGAACGTCTTACATCTAAAAACAGAAACGCAAGGACAGTAACAAGAGTAACCCTCGTCTAGTGGGACAGGGAATTCCTTTTTTTTTTTTTCAAAATGAAATCTTAATAACATATGTCTATTGTAAAAATTCAATGAAAACAAAACGTGCAATGTATTACAAAAAATGCATATATTATGGAACTAACAATATTGTTCAAGATGATTGCGTTCATGGAAAAGAAGGACCCACGTAAAAGACAAGACTTTGGATGGGGTGTGTGAGAGAGAGAGAGAGAGAGAGAGAGAGAGAGAGGGGGGGGGGGGGGGGAGTACACTATATACCAGGACCAAGAAAGTCGACGGATTTTGAAATGACATGGTTTTGCGAACGGCGAAGGGCGCGGCTGATTGTTCAAATCGAGAGGTATAGCACGTAACAACATACATGACAGTATAGGCATGATGAAATGCAAGGCTAAAGAGACGAAACGGTTCTCGCAGACGAAATCTTATTGTTGTGGGACGATCCTGTCCTAGTTTGCAGTGCACATACCAATGTGACAAAGAATATAAGAAATATGATAGACGCGAAATATTTTCATTTTCATGTTTTCACGTTGTCACATAGCACAAAAACAGTAACACCATCGAGGGGTGGTCATGGTGACAATTATAATATTGAGTATACACAATTGCTGTTGCGACGTTTTAGTCACGCATGCATGAAAAAAAAAAAAGAAAGTAAAATGCCAGATCGATGACGATCGAAGATTGTGGTGACTTCTTTAAAGCTTAGGCCAAGTGAAAATTATATTTACCCCTAATTGTGCTCAACTGGCAAGATTTCATTTTAATGTTTGTATGTGTGTCTGTGCGTGTGCTATTTTTTATGTTGGAAATCTTAGTTGACGAGAAAGTTTGGACGACCTGAACGGGATTTTTCTTTAAGGGGAAGTGGAAGATAGCACACACTCCGCCTTTATCGCCACAGCTTCCTGTTGTAGCAACATGTCACGAGACAGCGTGACTTTTCAGCGACAAAACCCCCTTTCCTGGTTCTCTTGTCTAAAGACGGGATAAACAAAAAGACCAGGAAGCAGAACACGCTGTCAGTTAAGTGTTCTCATCTCAGGTTCTCACCCTTGTCTATGATGTAGAGAGGATTCCCGATCAGGAAAATGTCGGAGAAAAGAAACGTGACAGATCAATCTGTCTCCACGGAAATACATGGGATTGATTTGAACCGTTGCCTCTAAGAGTATAAACATAATACAGGATTTCAACACGCTTCCTCGGTTTAAGCCACGAGTTAGATTTCGATGAATGTAAAAGGATGCGTGATAGCTGACTGCTGATAAAATTAATGTTCTTGGTGTCTGTCACGAACAGAAATCACCTTCGAGGTTATAGAGAGAATAACAACTGGGTGCTAGCATGGGTTAAAGGACCCTTTCATCAGTTGGTGCAGGGGCGGATCCAGGAATTCATTAAAAAAAACAAAACAAAAACAAAACAAAAAGGGGGGGGGGGAGCGGACGCGCCCCCTCCATTTTTTTCTTTTGTTTTAACAAAAAAATAAAGGGAGGGGCGCGCCCGGTGCGCCCCCACCTGGATCTGCCACTGCGGTGTCCCGCAGCAGCCTGTATAGACGAACCTCGACAACACCAAGAATTACCCCGCACTGTGTCGTCTGGCAAATCAACAATTCATATTGTGTTTGTATTGAGAGCTTATACTTTGCAACATACCGAGACTCTCAAAATACAGTTTAAAAAAGTAACAGAGACAGACAGAGATAGATAGATAGAGATAGAGAGAGAGAGGGGGGGGGGGGAGGGAGGGGAGAAATTATCGTGAAAGTAAGTTTGAACCCTTTAATCGGCGCCCTACAATGGGCACACTATGCTCACATTTTTTCGATCTCGAAAAATGTAAGGCGCGATATGATTGAATTACAAATCACGCACCCACACCTTTTGTATCAATAGGTCACCCACGACTATTGGCACAATGACACAGCGGTGTAGATTTCTTCGTCTTTTCCCTTGTCTGACGGATCACGACCCAGAATAGAAATATCAATAAAGCTGTCCTCATGATATTCAACGATCTATGCTGAAATGAAGTTAGATGACTCATAATCTCTTTGTGTGTGTGTGTGTGTGCGTGTGTGTGTGTGTGTGTGTGTGTGTGTGTGTGTGTGTGTGTGTGTGTGTGTGTGTGTGAATGTATATGCATATATATGCATTTAGGGGTTTATGTGTGTGCTAATGGATTATACTGATAAATTCGGAATATTAATTACGCATACGGATACATTATAACTATTGTAGAGTATTACACTCCACAACATTAGAGGAGCCGTGCACTACATGCGTTGAAGTTGATATGGGATGCTTAACTAAAACAGAAAACAATAACAATTCAACAACAACAACAACAACAACAACAACAACAACAACAACAACAACAACAACAACAACAACAACAACAACAACAGCAACAGCAGCAGCAACCCCAAACAAAACTGCGGTTTTTAACTTAGTCAGATACAACTAATGTAATTGGTTGGTAACCGTGAATATCATAATGATGTATGTTTATCTGGGGCCTATAGCTTCTCTTTCTCTCAACCTGATCCGTTCGGCTTCGGAGTCCCCCTTTTCCGCGTACAATACATACAGCATGCGTGACAACATTGAGCAAATGATCACTATAGACAGCGATAAGCCCGTTGAGATACTATCAAATGATTCAGTTTGTCAACAGTAGGGCGAACCTTGTGACACTACAGCATCTCATCGTGAGTAACAATGGACCTTTGACCATGTCAAATCATACAGGCGTTTTGGCCATAGTGTGTTTTAACCTAATCTCTATACAGTTATAAATGATAGATGATATTACATTTATTCTTTGTTTTCTCAAATTCGTAAATAGTTTGTGCTTCAATCATTTCTGATTTCGTGCAGAATTCATGAATTTAAGCAGTCCTTTTTCATTTAAAGGATACCCATCTGAAATCGGAATTTCCCCTTAAGAGAGCTAACTGATAATGCCCGCAGGCTGCAATACTCCACTCAGAAATCTTAAAGAGATTATGAAGCTTTTGATACTTCTGCAACTGAAACAAACAATGATGTTTATCTCCAAAAGTGGAGATCAAGTGAATTATAAGATTTAATCTTCCGGATGAAACCCTATGAAATCAACAATGTACTGTATACTGAATATCATTTCAGAAAGGATACAGCACAAAGAAACAAAAATGTGGTTTGGGAGTCTTGATGTATTTTGCGAGCGTATGCAGGCTGATCGGCTTTGGTTTATCAGTTACTGTCAATTATTGTCTTCAATGGTAAACAAAATGTAGTCTACTACAGAGGTCATGATAATACAATACCACGTATTGGCATCAGGAAAGAGACATTCTATGTATACTCCTCGAACACTCTACCGGTCAACATGCCGGTGTTGAGAGCTATAGGCACTATCTTGACTCTTCTTCTGTATAGTAATGAAACTGCCTAATACCTCAGTAAGTGTGGCAATAAACCTTTCATATAGTTGACACATTCAAGTAAAGTTGCCAATAATTGAAGAACCACGTGTAAGGATTATAATGATAATAGTCACGGTAGTAATGATGATGACAAAACTAATAAAACCTAATAATCAATAATGGAAATGATGGTGATAATGGCAACAATCATACTATCATCGCAAATATTTAGTACCACCATCATCACTGTCAAAATGGTGAGTTAAAAATCACCTATCAAAAGCACGTAATTTTTCTATTAAGCTACTTAAGCGAGCTACGGATAGATAGATAGATAGATGGATGGATGGATGGATAGATAGATAGATACGTAGATATTATAGATAGATTATATAGATAGATGAATGGATAGATAGATAGATAGACAGAGAGATATAGATGGATAGATAGAAAGATAGATAGATATAGATAGATAGATAGATAGATAGATAGATAGATAGATAGATAGATATACAGAGAAAGAGAGAGGGAGAAAGAGAAGGAGGGAGAGTAAGGAGGGAGAGAGAAGAATCAGCATACATTCGTGAAAGGTAAAGTAACACTACAGAACTATTGAAAATACATGAATGCACAGAGACGTCTTGATGCCTGTACTATAAACGCTGTACGTGTGCAAAATTAGTATTAAATCAGTTGACCCTATACAGCAAAACGTTTTCTTGCGAATCTTTAATCAACATTGTCACTATGTGATTTTAGAGGAAATATGTGGACGCTCGAACAGGTCTACCTATATGTACTGTAGTTCTAGTCATGTCATCTGAATCGTCTTGGCGGCCACCTTTTAACTATCCTACAGTTACCAACTATCATGGAGCCGAACCAAGAGCCAAACGGTTTCATCAAGTTTGACCCAGATGTGACTTCGCTGTCATTTTTATGAGCTGCCTATGACCTGAGATTTCATAATCTGTTGTTTTCGCGTACAGATATGTTCGCGAATGAGGAGGTCACAGACGTTTTCGCGAGATGTTGTTTTCGCGATATGACACCGAGGCTATCATGAGTACATTATTTTCATGGCGTATGGCGACATTTCTGTGTGTTGTTAACATGATATCGCGGTCCAACAGTGATTCGCGAAAATTAAACTCTCGCAAAAAATAACAGCTTGCACACAGTAGTTGGCTGCTGAAAGCAATTTTCGCTTTAAATAATTGTCCCAGTCTATTTTGTCACTGGAGAGACTAACCCATTTGTCTCTGACATGAAGGGTAAAGGTACCTACTCAATCACTTTTATGTCAATAGAATATTTCTACACAAGGAACCATGAAGAAGAGAAGGTGGGAAATCGATGACCAACAACACAAAGGACTTGTTAGCTGATTAAAAAAAAAAAAAAAATCTCATCGTTGTGAGGAGAAACGAACAGAAGGACCAAAGTTACTTTGAAGGAACAAAAACCATGTACACTTTCCTTGCCGCGGGGACCAGAATGAAGTGGTATATTGTGTCAGTTATTTGTTGTAACTCTTGAGTGTATAATATTCTGTTTGAATATCGTATTTTCTCACGCTCCGTTTTCCAATCGCCATTCTCTCGTCTTGATCTACAATAATCTCATCCGCAACGTGTACACGTTCTCGCAAAATAAATATAGGCGTCTTAGTTGAAGAAGTGGTGCTAGAGGTGTACATTTATTTTGTGCTAAGCGTGTTGGTACATGTATTCAAGTTTAGTTGTGAAAGCAGACTCCCTACTGTTTGAACATTCTTAGTCAAACATCGCGAGCAGGAAAGTGCAGATTGTCAGTAACATCGTAAGAACTAAAGGGAAGGACGGTCTTTGATGCGTCTTGTGCTGCTTCTTTTGTCAGGTCTGTTGCCATGCAACAACACTAGTCTGCGATCAAGGCCTATTATGCAATTACTCACAGACACCAACATCTTTGAATGAATGAATGAATGAATGAATGAATGAATGAATGAATGAATGAATGAATGAATGGATGAATGAATGAATGAATGAATGAATGAATGAATGAATGAATGAATGAATGAATGAATGAATGAATGAATGAATGAATGAATCAAACAATCAATCAATCAATCAATCAATCAATCAATCAATCAATCAATCAATCAATCAATCGGTCGATCCAATCAATAAATCAATTTATCAATCCAACTATCTACCTAACTACCTACCTCCCTCATGTATCTCTATTTACAATGTCTTATAAATTTTTGAGGACTTACTCCGTCCCGTCCCCTTTTTCGTGGGGATGGGTTGGTGGGGAAGATTCCTTGTAACTCCCCCCCCCCCCCCAAAAAAAAAAAGCAACAACAACAAAAAGCTAACGAACATCGCAATCGTTGCGATATGCGTGCAAAGTGCAAGTCAAGTTAGTGAGAGAAATGATGATCTTATACTTTTTAATTCAAATTCCATTTGAATGAACTTTTAAATTATCAAAAAACAAACAAACAAACGTACAAAACATAAACATTTCACAGGAGTTGATATGCCCTGGTGTTCAGAGAAACTCAACAATGAGAAACTCTAGGTCTATTAGTTCCTGCCATACACAAACAAACAGAAACACACACACACACACTACACATCGCTTTAAATCTGATCGAAAAAAAAAAGTCATCAATAAGAGCGGGACTAAAATCATTATATCCTTCGCTGGAAAAACACGAACAAACTAAAAAAAAAAAAAAAAAAAAAAAAAAAAAAACCGACGACAAAACACTTCGTTAGATTTCCTTTCATTCAAGAAATCTGGGATTGATGGAGCAGTGAAATACTTTGACATAATAGTGCTAAGCAAAACAATTTCCTTTTCTCACAACGCCCCATTTGAGATTTTACGAAAATTAGAATACGGCTGCAATGAATGGAAAACACAATAATAAGAAAGTAGGCTTACTTCTCTGCCCAAAATATCGACTATGTGTCTCATAAATCAAGAATCATATCTGAAAGTGAAAAGAAAGAGAAAAAAATGACAACAAAAGACAGAGCGTAAAATTGTAACGCTGCCATCGGGGGAAACCGTCATACCTTTCAGAAAATTGATGTACACTGTGGATTGTTGGGTCATGTCCGATTAGCTTTGTTATTCTTAGTCGTATGGGCTGAAATGAAGACCAGAAGTACAACGATGGGTTACCTATATACAGTAATTAAATCCAGTGTGATGTTATATTCTATTCGCCATCAGCTGTTTTGCTAAGTCCTGCGTGCAAGGCTTGCGACATCAGAATCTGTATCATAATATTGAAATATATCAAGGTTCCCTGCCCGATATATCTCAAAGAAAATTGATATATTTGGGTAGCTAGAGCTACGAGAACAGGGAGAAAAAGAACAAGAAAAACAAGAACACAACGCACAACACGCACACCACAATAATAGCAAAACCCAATGAAAATTCAGATGAGAATCACATGAGTGGGTTACTTATATATCAAACGCAATGTGATTGCGACCACAACCCTAAAGAAAATATTGAGCAAAGTATTTCTTGAAAGTATTGTAATACCACAGGAGGGCGATAACATCTGCGAATAACATTACCTCACATTGCGACTTTTACACGGCATCCATAACCAGATAAATTAGGTTTCTTACCCTTGTGAAGTACAGGCAGTTTGCTACTTTTGAACGAAATGATACCAAGGAGGTCGGTTTTTAGTAATAACTCTCTTTCAATTCATCCAAAACACACTTCACATGCATCCAAACAAATCAAAGCAGAACACAATAAGCACCATAAAACAGAAATCTTAGATACGGCCTGCACCTGCAGCTCCATATGTTATGAACGTACGTGTTTATACTGTCAGAAATCATTGTCATCTGCTCTGGACTTAAATCAAGAATACATGTATTACAGGGGGCCTCACATCGACATTCAAGCACAAGAAGGACACAAATGAGTTTGAGTATAATTTGAGCACTTGTTTTTATTACAAGCATGAACTAGTTCACCCAGGGACAATGACATCAATCCCAGCACAAGCTAATGCATAACGAAACAAAACAAAAGAAAACAAAACAAAATCCCAAAACAACTTTCTATTGCACATTTGAAACATTACAATACCACTACTTTGTACCACGATAATTGCTCCCACTTTAAGTGATACTCTGAGCACCACTTCCTAAAAGTTATTCCAAAAAAAAAAAAGGCATCATCATGACATTTTCACTTACTGAAAAGTACAATGATCGAACAACAAATATCTGACATTACGAACTACACTTGTACCTTCAGGGATTCAAAGAACACAATTACACACACAATAATTCCTCCATCATTAAAAACTACTTGCGAGTTTAATGACTGACTGAATGAATACATACATTAATTCATACATAAATAAATGAATAAATACACCAAGGAAGAGACTGCCTAGCACACTTTTAAATGACACACCAGCACCACAGATCCAATATGGCATGAACACGGCAATTAGGGACCTAACTGTTCTGCATATTAAAGGGATTGTATAGTTTTGGTCGAGACCTAACCTCTGGTTTCTAACATTTTTGGGTGAGATAATGAGAAATCTCATATGAAATATGAAAGAGCATGTAATTCCAAAAGGAATTCAACGTTTATTTGATGAAAATTGGTCTTGAAATGGCTGAGATACCCAAAACAGAGGAATTCTAATAAAAGGTGTGACCCACCTTTTATTACGATTGCTTTGTTTCACTTTATTTTTGGATGTCTCAGCCATTCCTAAACCGATTTTCATCAAATAAACTTTGAATTCCTCTTAGAAAGGTATGCTCTGTACTAACGGTTTCTTGATATCTCGCAAAAAGTTAAAAGCCCAATTCTCACCTCTACTAATACTGTACCATCCCTTTAAATGCAATTCATTTATCACGCTCTGTGATTTAATCTCTGATGAATGGCATATAACTTCAGAACAAGGACTTCATTAGGGCACTGTAGGGTGAAGGTAATTAGATACAATAAAATGTTTAATCAATGTTCATTACTTTCACTTAGAATTTGCATAATGATCTATTCAGATTTTATCAGCTCCTGTATTACACAGTGGAAATTAAGGGTAAAGAGTTTGGATAGACAAATTCTGTTCGAGCAAGATATTTGGGACTGTAAGAAGTTTCTCATTACACAGGGTATATCAAAATCCTGTTAAAAGTAACTAAGTGCAATGAAGACAGAGTTACTGGACAAATCCACTCATTTTAACAGTATCTTGTATTCACGTTTATTATAACGGGGTACACCTGTCATGAAATATCTCATACAAGAAAGTTTAGTGTTCTTTGCTCCTCATGAAACCAATTCATTCATCTTTTCCTGATTGGCTACTGAAATAACCAAATATCAGAGAAAATTGACAAATTAACCAATTCCTAAAACCTCTTTACCCTGAGATCCCACAGAAAACTGAAACTTCAGAAAACATAGTCAAAACTAACATAATCAGAAAAATTTGGTGATACATGTAGCGCACTATAGCTCAAATAAAAAGAAAATAGACATATCAATTTTTCTTTCATATATATAAACACTTCATAACTTTTGAAAAAAAAAATAAACAGTTATGCCACAAGTAATGCAATCTGAACAAAATTTTCACACTAGTACTGCTATTAGTATTGTGTCATTTATAAATAATTAGAATAACAGTTGATTGTATACATTGCACAAATATCAGAACAAAAATGTCAAATAATTTAATTATTTCCCTCAAATATTTATCTCTAGTGTTTGGATGAAAGGGGTCTGATGCACTGTTTGCAGTCAGAATCTATGGAATAAAGACTAAAAGAACAACCCAATAAATGGAAAGGAATGTATGTACCCTTGACATTTTATTTTTCTTACAATGGTAAGACATACAATTTATCAATAACATACATGATACTTGTATTAATTTTACTAATCTTAAAGTCTAGTTGATCATCTTGCTATGCACAATATGAAAGACACTTACATGTAGCAAAGTTCTACAAGTGGCACAATAGTTGTCAAGCACTAAAACTACAACTCAAAAAAAAATGCAGCTTCGGTAAATTAGAAAAAAAATCATCACTTTGATTGACAGTGTCCATCATCTTTGACAGACACACATTTTATTTTTCTTTGCTCTATGACATTATTCTCATGCTTCATTGCACCACTCTCATCAGGGAATATCTTCAACACAAAGAATCTGTAATTCTCAGCACACAATGCCCCAAGTTCATGAATCTATTAAGAAAATCATAACCTCCACCTACTGGCAGAGGTAGAAATTATGGAATTCTTTATGATTATTGACCGATTCGGGTTCGTTGAGGGCAGCAGACATTTTATGGCACTGGGCGCAGCCATGAGCTCAAATTGCGGTGTCTCAGCCGACCCCCCCCCCCCCTGCTCTCCCCCACCCCCCGGGCAACATGTTTATCGCGCACTTGTAACAAACGTTCGCGCACTAAGCAAGCATTCGCGCACTAAGTACGAGACGCCCATTGGCTAAAGCAACCATGCATCAGTTTTTCATTCTGCGCGCGTGCTAATGTAGGGAGAGGGGTGGGGAGTGGGAAGGGGGGGGGGGGGTCGGCTGAGACACCGCAGTAATGGCGCTGCCCATGCCAAAAATACACATAGCGCGTCACAGAATCGGTCAATAGTTCCCTTGGAATAAGAAGCTCAAAATGTTCTTTTCAAAATGCAGTTAAGCCTTCATGCACATATACATTTCACACGATTTAAAAAAACCCCCAAAAAACTTATTTTGGGGACAAATGAAACCAGTAATGCAGCAATATTTATACTACGGATGAACGATGTTCCCTAGGTAACTTTCAATGGAAACAATTTTTGTCATATTTATCAGTAAATGTGATATTGTGATGAGATTAAAATATTGTAGGAGACCTTAAATTCATAACAATTTCTTCTACTGCAATGAAAACATAATGTACAGACATAATGCAAATAACAAACAAAGTACCTTCAACATGTGACTAACTAAACACTTCTCTTTTTACAAGAATATACTCTAGTTCCTGGATTCTTCATTTGCTATTGTCTTCAGAAATCCTTTTCCACAGAGACATTGATAAAATCAGTATGAAACATATCTATCAAATTATATAGCCAGTATCAAGTTAAATAATATAATTCCATTCAATGTACAAATATTTAATGCAATGTTACAATTAGGTGAAAAGTACATATATAATCAAAGGCTGCTGAAAGAGTAAATAAGAGAATGTCAAAATTTGGCACAATTAGTGAAAGCACACTAAAATCAACACTTCTTTCTGCATGTGAGAAGGCAAGATACTTATAATAAACATATGCCAACCTTGATGTCCATTATGTAATCAAAATCTACAAGAAAGTGACTTTACATGGTGCAAACAAGACATCATTCCTCTTTAAGAAGGTGACAACACTCATTTAAATAACTCCCATCAACACACACACACACACACACTCTCACACAAATAAAAACAACAATATAACAAAAGTAAACCCAACACCTGAAATGAAAAACCAAAATTTACACCATACAGGTTTGGTTCATATGACCTTTAACCTCCTCTGGGCCACCATCTCAAAGAGCCACTGGGTTTCTACACAGAGAGGTTGCTGACGGTAATGATGGGTTTATATTAATGTCAGAAGTACAAGTCATTACTAGTGAGAAAAGTGTGCTGATGCTAACTGAGATGGGGGAATCCCGAAGTGAAACATACCAATGGTAATGTAGGTCATGCACTCTACCCTCCTACGAACTTGCCATTCAATGGTGGCATCAACATCCAACTCTGGTTGCCTAGACGACACCAGAGTCTGCTTTGGAAGAGGTTTCCTCTTCCTCCTCCTCATCCCTTGCATCCGGACTACTCTTCTCTCCGACAACAGAGCTCCCTGCCTCCCCGTTAGCCCCCAAACTGTCCAGCTCCTCTGATGTGATCTTGGCACTCTCCAGGCTAGACAAGGAATAAGGCACAAGACAATTCAAAGTGATCTAAGAACTTTGTCAAAAAGAATCTGTAAATAAAATTGGCAAAACATGTAATTCTTCAATTGAACTATACTTGTTAGCCAGTTTTGACATGTATCTATCATACTTCTACTTCATAAGTGGAGATATGAATCATGCTCTCAGCATAATATCTCGATACAACTTCTCCTTTATACATTTCTCTCTCTGTTTTCACTTGGCATACCTGATCGTGTACTGTCACTTTCATTTCAATCCACATATATGTACTCTAACTTACAAACAGTAACTGGAAAAACTAATGGAAATACAAAACAAAGTTCAATATAATGAGAACTATGAAATAAATGTATAGTAATATAATATCTCTAACAATGTCACAGTGAACATCAAATGGGCAATATTCTCAAGAACTAAAATTACATTTTATGATGTTGTATGAAGTGTTACATATCACAAGTGTTATGTGTTTTTGGTTTTTTAGACGACCTTTCTCTTATTTCCTCTTCCTGTACCTGGATCTCTGTCATTAAAATGATAAATCAATCAACCAATCAATTTATCAGTTGATAAATCAGTCAGTCAGTCTATAGGTGGATCTTCATCAGCTGTAGCTTGAAGAATAGCATGCTTATGGGGGATCAGAGAAATAAGCCCGAAGTCAGCTGAAATGTGCAATCGCATCTTCACCAGCTCGAGCTTCAGGCACGGTCGGGTTTATAAGCTCGATGCTGGCGCATGCGCACTTAAACGAACAGTACCGGCGCGAACACACTCCGACCCAACTGCCTATATGTTCCTGTGTGGTGCGCAACGCATGCAGTGCCGATGTTTCGGCTCGAGCTGATGAAGACGTGTTAAGATTAGCGCGCTACATGTATTTTGCAAATTAGTTGGCTATTCTGCAAATAAGTCCAAGATTTTGGTGGTTTATTTTCCGATCGCAATAGCGCGCTATTTCGGTCTTCATTGCAAAATTAGCAGGCTATTTTCTGATCGGGCTAATTCTTTGGATCAGAAATAGCCGGCGATTCTTCAAGCTCGAGCTGATGAAGACCCACCTTTTGTGATAACTGTATGTCCACATAAGGATACATGTTACGTGATGCATCCTACAGAAGAAAAAAAAAATCATATTGCTATAGCGCAGCAGCTCATTTCAAACTAGGGGTCTATTACTGTAAAACCAGAAATTTTCAAGTGCATGAAACTTTTGTGAATTTTGTAAGGAGCCATGATTTGCAAAAGTAAAATACATGCGAAAGGTTTTGTCTACACAATGCATTAAATGCCACTGGCAATTCACAAAAGTTTCATGCTGCGAAAAAAGGCCATCTACTCCAATTTGCAAAAGTTCCATGCCTCAAATGTTTCTAATTCTACAGTATGTGTTTCTAGTGCAAACCCCAAGAAATCGAGTTCAGCCTCTCACATACCAGAGGCAGCCCCGTGCGGACCGAATAGCGCCCTCTCTCTTGGTAAAACTCACACTTTCTCCTTCCAGTGGTTGCATTCCATAGTGAGTTCATCGACCTGGTGCCTCAGCTGGTTCCTCTCAATGTTCATCTGGGCGAGGTGTTCAGTGAAGTCAGCAAACTGTGGGAAAGAAGGATATTCATATCATACACAGTGACCCAAACTTGCGCCTTGGAAAACTGCTATGTGCTGGGCACCCAAATAAGGTCTAGCTACAATGTTGCAACACTAAAGCATGGACCCTCCCTGACTAAACTTAGCTTTCAGCAGCATTTTAAGTTGTAAAAGATCAAACTCAAGAGAAGAAATTGAAGTGAAAACTTTTCATCTAAATCTCATGTATTTGTTTTAGATGTATTAAGTAAACTGACATATAAAAAAACAAACATCATCCACCTTGGAAAAAAAGAAGAAAATCATCAGACACCTTTGGTAACTATATATGTTTAGAGACAAGAGAAATCAAGCGACGTTTTAAAGTCTAAAGTACGTACACATAGATGTTTGAGTTGCTATCATTAGTCAACAGAAAAAGAACCTTGATGTCATTATGTTAAATAAAATGTACAAAGAATATAAAGCCTTCTTTACCCCACATATACAATGGGCTTGAGATGAATTTGCCTTCATGCACATCCCAATGCTTATCAGAAATTCATGCTGGTGATTTGAACATATGCTGGTATCAGTCTGGTGCCTCAAAAATAGACCTTGTATTGGGATCAAAAGCGCTTCAGCATTTGCATTTCCACTATCTTGGTAACATTGAGCCTTGTGAAGCATCTACTGGCTAGTCTCTATTGCTATTTGCTGCAGTATAGTAGATGCCGGAATTAATGAAAGAGTTAAGATTATCTTGGTATTATTTAGTCTTATGTGGCAACTACTGTCTAGCATCTATAGACATTTGCTGCAGTATAGATGCCAGCATTAGCAAAAGAGTTAAGAGCTAATTCCTGCTTTGTAAAGGATTACAACCATTACTTCAAACACAATGGTGACTTGAATGAAATAAAAAAAGAATGAAGAAATTTGTCTCATTCACAAAAACAAGTCACAATGAAGTACTGTATGAAATATATCATGCAAGTCCAAGAGCACATCATATTTCATGAACAGTAAACCTACAAGATATATACATATATATACATATATATATATATATATATATATATATATATATATATATATATATATATATATATATATATATATATATAATAATAATATATATATATATATATATATATATATATATATATATATATATATATATATATATATATATATATATATTATATATATATATATATATATATAATATATAAATATATATATACTTTTTTTGACAGAAGAAAGTAAGCAAGACCATAAATATCCACATACAATATTGCACCAATCATGCTTTAGATTACTGCTACGTAGAGATAGAAAGGAGATATATACCATAATGTAAATGAAAATAAAATGTAACAGACTAAACATAAACATGAGGTCTCCAAGTAGTGTGGGGACAGTGATTGAAGTTGAGAATCTGAGCAGGTGAAAATGTCTTCCTCATGACAACAAGGAACATACAATGACAGAGGTGAAATGGAATACTGTGAATCACGAAAAAAGTTGAGCTCTCCATGCAAATCTGCATTTGCACAGTACATGCTCTCAAATGATTGAAATTAAAATCTTCTAAAGAAAAAAAAAAGCTGAATTTACTTTCATACAGGGGCTTTAGAAAAGGGTGTCAACATTTTCTCCAAATCTTATTAACAAGTGTAGTCCTTTAGAATCCCAACATTTCTCTGTATCTAGGCCAAAATGGAGCTCTTTAACATCCTAACATTTGAGGGTAAAACAATAAAAATATTGAACCACAAAAAAATTACACAGATTCAATTCCTTTCACTAGTCATAGTAAGCCACTGCATAAATTCTCTCTCACAGTTCACGTAATGGAGGAATCTAAAATTCAGTCCAATTATCTGTCCTGTGGAACTTTTCTGGGCCTATGTGCAGAGTAAATTGAAGAGTCTAGCAGATACCCATGAACAGACGACATGGACTGACAGAAAAAAGCATGCAAGATTGCCAAAACTCATGATTGGAAATATCATGATGCAGAAAAGACGGCAAGATAGAAGTCAAAGCTGCGAGTGATGATATAGAAGCTGCATCCAAAAAGTCAGCATGTAGGTAATAGAGATATACAAAGTGCAATTGCAATGCGATATTACATGAAAATATGCATCATGACCGGAGGACACTGGCTTACAGGAAGACAAAAATCCGGGACAAAGTAACTTTTCAGTTACTAAACTTGTGCACCTCATGCCAAACAACACATATTCTTGGAATACAGGCTATGTTTTTCAGATATTTCCTAATGGAATCAGTGTAGTGTTGATCATACAACGTCTGGTAGGAAAATGATGCACTTCCAGAGATATGTACACGTGTATCAAATTGATGACATATTTTATGACTTACTGAAACAAGAATATTCCTTAGTTTCCCAAATACCTGTTTGACATACTCCCCCCCCCCCCGCCACACTCTTCATTTTGCTCCATTGTTTCATTCAAATTATTCATTCTTCATCTTGAATAAAACAAATCAAACATAACAAAAATCAGATAAAGACTCAAACAGTGGCAGTAACACACAGAATTATACATACAATTGCAAGTTCAGGGTTTGAGAGGAAATGAAAAAGAAACTACATGTGCTGCATCAAATCATCCAGGAATTGTACTTGCTGTAGCAGCAGTGACATTCTAAAGGGGGACATCAGTCTACTACATTGTGAACAAGCATGTAGTCTGGATATATGACTGTGAGTGGCACTACTATTGATTGAAAATCAGAATTCAAATTCTCTTTTTCTTATTTTTTTTTAGGGAGGTTAATTCAATTGTACAGAAAAATTATGATTTGTTTGTTTCACATTATTTTTTCTTGATTTAAAATGTCAGCTTGAGGATGGTGTGGAGTTTCTCTTTGAGTAGGGTTGTGCAATCTTCAAATATTTAACAAAATACAAATATTCTATGATTGCATTCTTTAACAACTGGTAACCATCAACTCTGAAGGAAGTGTAAGGAATGAAACCAAAACCTCATTAAAGGACAAGTTCACCTTCATATACATGTGGAATGAGTGAATGCAGCAATATTAGTAGAACACATCAGTGAAAGTTTGAGGAAAATCCGACAATCCGTTTACAAGTTATGAATTTTTAAAGTGTCTGCACAGTCACTGCTGAAAGAGAAGATTACTACAGTGTATGATTAATGTTACATGCGTACAACAATATAAGGAAAATATAAAGAGAATTTCACATATCTTTATTTTTTGAAAAAAGTGCACATTTCCTTGACTTGTCACGGAAGTATGTTACGGGTAATATTATTCCACCTGCGTTCTGAAAGAGGCAAGTCAAGCGTTCTTTTATTATGCGAGAAAAGTGAAAATGTGTTGAATTTTCTTTATGTTTTCTTTATATGGTTGTACACATGTGACATCACAAGCTGTAGTAGTCTTCTCATCCACCAGTAACTGAGCAGAAACTTCACAAATTCATAACTTTTGAACGGGTTGTGCAATTTTCCTCAAACCCTCACTGATGTGTTCTACTAATATTGCTGCATGCACACAATCCACATATGTATATGAAGGTGAACTTGTCCTTTAACCACAGAATTGGTCGCACTCTCCATAGCCAATAGAGGCATGGCACATCTATGCTTGACATGAAGTTTGAGATGTGCATCCTTCCTCTTTCACTTCCGAACAGAAGGACATCATGTGCTCGTGTCATAACAAAACACACACCGGCTCAATTTGTTGATAATGTTGCAGCAGGAGGAAGTGGTATCATATCATTATAGATACAGTATATTCCTCTTTATAGAATCTAGACAATGTCAAGTCTTAAAACGTGAAACTCAATTTATGTTGAACAGAGTGACACCACGAGGGACTATCAAACTTGTAACAGTAGATGGCGTTCTGTGCTTTCATGTATACATCCATCTACTGATCTTACTAGGGGGGGGGGTTGTTATTGTGCGTCTTACAATGCAAGTGTTATGTTTATGGCCCTTATTTTAGGAAGTCAAGGGTGCTACTTGCAAAACCTTTAATTCTACAGAAATACAGTTGAATTGAATTATAATCTTAAATGTTTGACAATGCTCATTGTCAATACATGAACTTCGAGTAGGCCCTTTGGAGAAGACTTTCCGTTAAATGTTAACATATGAATCAGTCAACACTAGGGTACTGAATACACCTGACTTCTTGCACGAAGTTTATAGAGGATGTCATTTAAATCCATAACGAATGCCAAGTATTTGTTACAAATCAGTACATTGAATCCATCTGGAATGGATGTACACATTCTGCCGGTCAAATCTTTGATATACTGGGATTCATTTGGCCCTCACTAAATTTTGGTTTGCTGAGTGGCTTATCCTTTGCCAAAACTCCCCCACCATAAAATTGTCCTGACTTCTTTTCTACGTGATTGTGGGTTTCATAATCTCTTTAATTCACAGGCACCATGACAACTTTTTTGCAGAACTGTCACATTTGATACATTATAAAATATTATTAGTTCGTCTCATTTCATGTTAAAGCGAAGGGGAAAGGTATTAGAATGGCAACCTAAATCTCAGCAGGTTATGCCTAAAAAAAAAACAAACGAAAAAAACAAAAACAAAACAAAAACATGAATACATGAGAGATTAACATGTTTAGATATCCCAATTAACAGTCCTGTCCATTCACAAAAGTCTTCCTCGAGTACACATGATGCATTCACAAGTATTAATAGTCATGAATATTCAGAAGTTAATGTCTATAGAAAGTCAATGCATGGTCAATCTAGTAGCACATGAGATATATATGACTGGAAAATAACTTGGAGCTGGGATTCCCTGAAAACTGTTTGAATGTTGTAGACGAATAAGTTACAGAAGATAGAAAGAGGTATTAGGTCAGTAAACCAGTTCACACGGAAGGGTGCTCTTAGATGCTGAATATTGTCGCAGAAAGAATACATTATTCTAGAGTAAATTTATACTTGCATAGACAGTAAAGAAAGTATGAAAAAAAAAGAAGAGATTTGATGTTCTAAATAAATGTGTAACTCAAATATAATGTCCAGAAAAAGAGATATTGCAGCTACATTCCATATGACATGCTATAGAGGTACAGCTCAACATATGGTCTTGTGATGGGAGTAATGCAATAAAAGATAATGGATCATGGATGGAAAACATGAATGAAGTGTTGACTTTCTAACTGATCAATAACCTATATTGAGCTGTACTCTGTGTCGTAATATATCAGTTTACACACAGGCAGAAATTTTAAATATGAGTAGATAATAGGCAAATATTGTGATATATTTCAATATACAACAATGGTATATAGATATAAGTATAGTACATACAAAAAATAAATATCATTCATAACTTCTCAAGATGCTGAAAATAATAAATATGAGCTGTGAGAAGAAATACCATGCTTCCACTAGCTAGCAGGAGAAATCAGGCAGAAAAGGCATTTTAAATTATCTCAGTTATAGGTAGAGTTAAAATGCTAGAATGGAACTTACAAGTGATTATATGAGATGTAAGTGATCATCACAAGTCCAAAGGGTGAAAGAAATCAATTAAATACTGAATTATCTCTCGGTAAGAATTATTATTATTCATTACATGAAGAAGTTATCCCTACAAACAATAGATACAATGTATGTGAAAAAGAATTTTGAAAAAAAAAAGAGGAAAAATATATGTACCTGTCAAATAAGAACTTACTAAAACTCGCTGCACACTTTTCAAAGAGAAGTAAATATTGGTGTTGTTATATCCTTCAATTTAACAGAACTTGCAAGTAACTACACACAATGCAAGGTGATAATTCCACAGGACATCACAGGTGCATAATGCTGGGCACTACAATCTGTATCTCACACACAGTTGTAGTATTTAAAGCAAAGTACCCAGTACGTAGTGAGTGCTATTATATACAGGGTGCAACTGTTACAGCTAACAAAACAATGACACCTCCCTGATGAAATGTCAAGACTGCAATTGATTTCAGAGACCAAATCAACTACAAACATGCTAGAGTCAGGGAGGTGTTTAATGGATTAAGGAGAAACTAAACAAGAATATCTCCTTTGTATCCATCTCCGTGCCGCTGACAAATTATGTTCTCTTTTGCAAGTATCAATAGACTGCTTTGACAAAAGACAGCCAAGTGTGCATCATTCCAATAAAAATACAACATACTGTCAAAGACTAGTCCCGATTATACTTGGGCAAGTGTCTACGGGAAATGGTGTTAAAACAAAATGAGCCCATCCCATAACAGGTTCATAGCAGACTTTATTCTTTAATGGGAACACACACACAAAAAGAAAGAAAATAGTGATGATCATGATAATAAATAAATAAATGAATAAATGATGATGATGATAATAATAATAATAATAATAATAATAATAATAATAATAATAATAAAATAATTGTGAAATTTTGATAACATGACTGCTCCTGACAACAGCCATGAAATAAGATGGACTTCACATCATACTAAAATTCAATGGAGGCACTCTTTGTGATATTTGGATTTTTGTACACTGAAATTATGACTTCAACTGGAAGCTAGGACATATCTCAACAGATGTGTCCCATTTTCTTTAATCATCAAACTTTAACAATTATTTAATTATTTAATTTAACTACTGTCACTATGTTGTTTTTATTTCTACTATCATATTACTATCATCGTTCCCAACATCATTATCATCAGCATCAGCAAGGTCATCATTAAAATGATATACCTTACCGAGGATTTATCATTACTATTCTAAACCGCATGCCCACAGGGGTATAAACAAGAGTCTTGCTTGGATGTGGAGTAATATTTGTAGAGATTACACCATAATGAAAGCTGATATAGTAAGAATACTGTTAGAGTAATATGAGAGTACTGGTAGTTAAAACATGATGGTCACAACACAGATCAAAAATACAACATCAATTACAGCTTAACAAGTCATTCAACTATGTCTTCCTTATCAGTGCAAGTTTTCCATAACATTTCTTTCTCACTTGATGGAGGCCCCTGATTTCTAAAGCTATGATACATTTTGAAAATATGGGTTCACCAAAAACAAAAACAAAAACAACTAGAAATGTCGCTATGGTGACTGGTATGCCTCCGTCATAATGCATGGTTCTCCGAATAGGTCTATAGCACAATGTCTTGACAATGTGTGATGACAGTTTCACATAACTGGCAAAATATCAAAATGACAGGTTTGTCATAAATGCATTGAATGTTCACTTTCCTTGAACTAGGTTTAATTGGATGAAAATGGCTATACTGTCTCAGAGTGCAGGTATTTGGGGATTTGAGGATTTGTACCCAACTTTTGACCCTTTTATAAGTTTAAAGAAGAGGTGAAATTTAGCACTTCCACTTGACCTTAGTATGACTTTTTGACCTTTGACCTTTTGGCAAGAAACTTCAAAGAGAATCTGTATTGGGTAATACATGTATACACTAAGTTTCAAGAAAAAATCCTGCAGGCATTGCATAGATACGAGGGAAATAGTGAAATTTTGAGCATTTGACCTTGACCTTGACATTTGACCTTGAGCATGTGCGCCCAAAAGATAAAATGCACAACTTCGCCCACTCATACATATACATGCAAAGTTTCATTATGATACCTCTAACGTTTTTTTAGATACGCTGTCCACAAAATTGATTACGGACGAAAGGACGGACAGATGGACGGACGGACAACATAATGCCTCCGGCAACACTTCGTGGCAGAGGCATAAAAAATGTTTGGAAAACACCACAAGGTACTCAATTCTACCTCTGGATCTAACTACTAACAGTGTACAAGTATATGGGATGTGTGTCATATGTATCTACCTAAAACTGTTAATGACACTCTATGGGTGACATGGCAACAGCGTATACCACCATGAATCCCACAAGAAATCTGGGTGAATGTGAATGAAATGTTATTAGCTGGCACCAAAGAACTTACTTGAACTCCGCAGCTTCTCCTATCAGCTTTCAATTTATCCTGGATTCAATTTCATGATTTTTTTTTTTTTTTTTTTTTTAGTTTGGAAAAGAATGGCAAGGGAAGTACAAGAATAGAACCGCACCTTTAAAACAAATCTTACACTCCAAAATCACATGTAAAAATACACACTATTAAAAAAAAAAAGTACCTTAAAAATATGTACTTAATCATTGACAAGTGAATGATACTAACTTGTAAAAATGGGGCAGCAATAGAAATTATTATGGTAACAAGAGTTAGCTGGGGGGGGGGGAACTGTTTATTCAAGAGCTCTGTTAGACCTATATTTTTACATGGCTCGTGGTCAGAAACACTTAACACATAAAACAATACTTAGTTCTGATGCAGTATTTTGAGTCATTTATCTAACATTTCTAGAACCTGCTGCTAGTGCTCCAGCTAGTATCATTACAACCACCACCACTCCTAAATCACTACAGTTACTATTACTATCACTACCCCTTGTGCACTACCATCACCTACTATTACTACTACTACTACTTCTATTACTACTGCAACTACTTCTACTATTACTACTACGTCTACTACTCCTACTACACACTACTACAACTACTATAATTACTAGTACTGCTACTGCTACTCTTATTGCTACTGCAACTACTGCTACAAATTTACTTTTAATGCTACAATGTTCTGTTACAACTATTATTGCTATTCTTGATACCACAGTGGCTCCAGCTTAAAGGGGACCTCCGGATGATTTTCAGACTTTTACATTTGAACAACTGTAAATCAGTTAAACTGAATTTACAGTGATTGGGATGAGGAATGAGAATGAGAATGTTTTCAAAATTTATAACAAATTGCAATGAACAAGGATGATGACATGGCAGCCTCACCATAAGAATGCATGAGTTGGGGTTCAAGGAAGCAGAACAAAAGAAAAAGGCATGCATAGATTCTTCACAGGTGGACTTGTTGAGCAAGTGGTATTGTAATGGAATTGCACTGCTACATTTCGGAAATATATGAGGCTCTGATGTCATCAACACTGTTCAGTGTAATTTGTTTAAGATTTTCAATTTATTGGTTTCTCTGCTCAAAGACCACAAGAAATTCCACGAATCTATACATGGAGTTGTTGATTTATGTACTACATGATGTGAAATTATGAAAATCGTCCGGCATGTCCCTTTAATTGGGAGGAGTCAGGAACAAGCTTTCTACCAGGCATTCATTTTACAATATTACTTCTGGTAATGGGCTTTAATCCCTGCAACTATTTCTCTGTATAAATTCATCAGTTTTTAGACATCAAGGAGGGACATCAGAAGTATTAAATCAAATACATCCCAAATAAGTAAGTTAAGGTTTTGATTAAGTGGTTAAAAGAGCGCACAAAAACACATTGGATTTACATCACATTTATACAGTGTTCCTGCTACAGTGTGAGCATTATGCCACAACTATTTCTACCACAGCCCCTACTACTGTAACTACATCTACTGCCCATTCTACTACCATCACTACTTCCCTTTTTAGAAACCACTACAACTGCTGCCAATTCTGCATCTACTATGATCATCTCTACTTTTACTACCACCACTGCCACACTTCTACTGCTGCCCCCATTTCTGCAACAACTATCACTCAACTTCAACACAACATCAACACCACCACTGGTACCACTACCACCATTACCATCACTATTACAGACACTTTCACCATCACTATCCTATCAACTAACATTACTAACATTACTACCAACACTCTTTCCAACACTACCACTACTACTACTGTAACTACCTACTGGCGGACCAGTAGGTACCCAGTTTCCATTTTTTACTGGTCCATTCCTGAAAAAGTTACTGGTCCGACAGGGATTTCTACTGGTCCTGGACCGTCGGACCAGTGCCAGTGTGCAACTTCTCCCACTACCACTACAACCACCACCACTACAACATTTCAAACTACCTCTACCACCACCACCACCACTACTGATGCAGAGTGTAAGTATAAAGGAAGAGGAGAATGTGAATACATACGTGGATGGCCTGTCTGGCCCCCTGCTGAGCGGTGTCCTCCAGTCGCTGCAGCTGGTGTTCTTCCACACCGGTCTCCACCAGAGTCTCCTTGATCCGGTCCCGCTCCTGCTCGTAGTCCTGTGTCAGATGCTTCAACTCTTGCTTGTGCCTGATGGTTGAAAATTTAAAGGTACTGTTTACCATCAGGAGCAGTGATTTACAAAAATTTTCAAGTTATCACATTTGATGCACATGTGCAGGTTAGTTGTATCACAAAACATCCTACCATATAAAAATTTCCCAATAATGCCTAAAATACAAGGAGATGTGACTATTTTTCTCACTAAACCATAACTGTTGACGGTTTAGTCTAGAAACAGTTTCATTATAACCATTGTTCACATTTTGTATATTTAACGATACTTAACATTGATTACATTGATTAACATTTTCACATTGGTTGTTTCTACCCCTAACTTACATTTGAGTACTATTGTGAAGCTGGGTTTTGTTTCATCTGCATAATAATGGTAAATAATGCCTTCAATTGCACACCTAGAAATGAGCTAATGAGAGATAGAGAGAAAACCCAGTGTGTTGTTGTGTAGCTCATGTGTATGTTGGTACCAATGACCTAAGTTTTTTCGCAGTTGGTTAGGCACTTCATCTGTTTTCAAAGTGACACATAAGCTTGCCTAATGTAACGATTTGTTGAATTCATGCTCAAAGAAAAAAATACTTGCATAGAGCAAGTGACCAGAATAGTCTATCAATTAACACTTGGGGAAGTTTTCATTTCATTGCACTGAATTCTTTAATGACCTTTTCCTATCAATATTGTCAAATACCAGTCTTGCTTTTATAGGTGTCTTGCTAGCAAGCATGATCTATACGGATCACATATCACATCATAGATGCTTATCTCAGTAAACTTAAACACCAACATGTCAGTTGGTACAAATCGGAATTACGAACTGGTCTATTCAGACCAAAAGAATAAATGTGGTTTCATGAATGTGGACTCACATTATTAAAAAAAGAAAGAAAAAGAATGTAATGAAATTCAAAGCTTCCACATGTCTTTACAGAATAGTTCAGTTATTCACAATTCTCCCATTGGTCCGCACACAAAAATATCAAATCATATAACTTGTGATTTCACATCATACGACAACTACAACTGTGTTATCTGTGGAGGTATTCACTGCTTTGTTATTGAAACATAGTAAGTTTTTTTATGTCAAAGGATTTTATTTCCTCACGAAGACCAACCAGCACGCAAGGACACTATTTTAACCTTAGTACAAGACAGGCAGCCATTTCCACACACCTGTGCTGAAGAGGACAGTGACTGGCTTCAGAGTCCTTTCGTCCAATAATGTACATGTATGCTAGGCAGGATTTGAACCTCTGATATCCTGATTATGTGTCTATAGAGCTTTATCCACTATACTAGGGCAATGAATGCCATGTCAATCTAGACCAACTCACTGTTTCTTTATCACATGGAGCTGCTCATACATCTCGTCAACGTTGGGGACAACCTCATCCCCAGCCTTATCCACTATACTAGGATATGAATGCCATGTCAATCAAGACCAACTCACTTTCTCTATCTCATGGAGCTGCTCATACACCTCATCAGTCTTGAAGACAACCTCATCCCCAGCCTTATCCACTATACTAGGGCATGAATGCCATGTTAATCTAGACCAACTCACTGTTTCTCTATCTCATGGAGCTGCTCATACATCTCATCAGGATTGGAGACAACCTCATCCCCATTCTTATCCACTACACATAGGGCATGAATGCCATGTCAATCTAGACCAACTCACTGTTTCTTTATCACATGGAGCTGCTCATACATCTCATCAGCCTTGGACACAGCCTCATCCCCAGCCTTATCCACTATACTAGGACATGAATGCCATGTTAATCTAGACCAACTCACTGTTTCTCTATCTCATGTAGCTGTTCATACATCTCGCCAGCCTTGGAGACAACCTCATCCCCAGCCTTATCCACTATACTAGGGCATGAATGCCATGTCAATCTAGACCAACTCACTGTTTCTCTATCTCATGGAGCTGTTCATACATCTCATCAGCCTTGGACACAGCTTCATCCCCAGCCTTATCCACTATACTAGGACATGAATGCCATGTCAATCTAGACCAACTCACTGTTTCTCTATCTCATGTAGCTGTTCATACATCTCGCCAGCCTTGGAGACAGCCTCATCCCCAGCCTTATCTACTATACTAGGGCATGAATGCCATTTTATCTAGACCAACTTACTTTCTCTATCTCATGGAGCTGCTCATACATCTCATCAGCCTTGAAGACAACCTTATCCCCAGCCTTATCCACTATAGTACCTACTAGGGCATGGATGCCATGTCAATTAAGACCAACTCACTGTTTCTCTATCTCATGGAGCTGCTCATACATCTCATCAGGATTGGTGACAACCTCATCCCCAGCCTTATCCACTACACATCGGGCATGAATGCCATGTCAATCTACACCAACTCACTGTTTCTCTATCTCATGGAGCTGTTCATACATCTCATCAGCCTTGGAGACAACCTCATCCCCAGCCTTATCCACTACACTAGGGCATGAATGCCATGTTAATCTAGACCAACTCACTGTTTCTCTATCTCATGGAGCTGCTCATACATCTCGTCAGCCTTGGAGACGGCCTCATCCCTGACCCTCTCCGCCTCCCTCAGCTCCCGCTCCAGCCGACCAAGCTCCTCCAGGAAGGCATCGATGGCATCGGTGTCCTCGTCGTCGCTGGCCGACGACGCTCCGCTGTCATGGTCGCTGTCGGCGTGGTAGGAGCTGGAGCGTCCTGGCAGTCGTGACCCTGGTGCACCGTTACTCTGAGATGGAAAAAAATGAAATTGCCTTCTCATACTGTCCCATTTTCCAAAAAAAAAAAAAGAAAAAAAAAATCAAAACAAGGGATAGTGTATAAGAAAAACAAAATGACAACCCAGATTTTGTCATAATCAAGGTTTTTGGGTGACCTACTAAATAGAAAGAGTAAAGAATCAATGGGACAGTTTAAATCATTTCACTTTCAGGTCACAATAAGAAGCAATAGTAGCTTTGAGGGTGAGGGATTGTTAGTAGTTACCCAATTAGTTAATCAAAAACAGGATTTTCTGAACACTGTTGTAAGAGTGATACTGCTGAAATCTACTGTTCTATTTGCTTAAAACTGGAAATGAAGTGGAATCTTTTGAAGAGGTTGAAGTGAATATTAATGGCCACTGCCCTCAAGGCACCTGCTGACATACTCAGCTCAGAAATAAGGAGAAATAAGGACTTGATGTGGGGCCATCAATAAGTAGCCTTTATGAAGAATATACCATTCCTTAGTAATAATATGTACACTGCATCTGGCCAATATCCTTGTTATTCACATAGTGCATTCTACAAAAAGTAAAAATGAATAAGAATACACAACTTGCACATTCCTTGTTTGCCATAATAACCTGGTAAGGAAATGTTTCTAAACATTGAATGGTGGTCCTTCTACTGGATGACAGGTTACAGCGTAGAAAATGTTCTGTGGAAAGTACTGGACAATCTTGAAGTGGGAATATTGATGGGACAAGCTTTTATGTGGGATACTACACGTAGGATCTGGGAAATGATTTCATGATCTGGTGGATGTTCAATGGATGAAAAGGATTGGTAGTGGAACATCTGTCAGTGTGTGTAACCCAAGGCACCTCACAACACAAAGCACAGTATAAACAGTTCCTCACATGAGCTGAGGAATGCCATTACATTACTACACCTATTTTGCGCATTGACATTTGACCTATCCAAGCACCCTGCTTCCCATAGATGGGGGGAGATGGAGGGGGTAGGAGGGGGTGGGGTGAGAGGTATGGATAGTGGCTCGGGAATGGTGATCCCTACGTACCAGTTTAATTCTTCTTGCACATAACTACTATATTTGACGTACTGTAATCATGACCTTTTGTAATGTACTATGCTTCACAAGATATGAGTAACATCAAACAATATGACCACTGGGTCATGATGCGTGGTTGTAGGATTATCACTGCAGAATCTTGACAATACCAGGGATCCGTTTCATGAAGTCATCATATAAAAGTCTTAAAATAAATCTCAGAATAGCCAAAAGTCTCTTTTAAGACTTTCATGAAACGGATGCCAGGTTGTCACATTACCTCTTTTAATCATTCAATAGAGATCCCTAAGCCCATGAAACACAGGACAGCTGTTCAGTTACAAGTGTTTGTCAAGCACATTTGAGTTTATTTTAGCTTAGTTTTAGTGTTGACCATTTGCACCCCTTGACAAGCAAGGTTAAATATTGACTGTTTAAAAAAAAAAAAAAAGCACACATGAGCTTTGAGATATAATTACTAGAAATGAAGGGGACAGCCAAAAAATCCCAGAACACAAATAGTGTATTGTTGAGAAGAGAAACATTAAAGCTTTTTAATGTATTGATATAACAAATGCATATAGGACTGTTACATTTTGCTTTTTCTCACCACTGCAGGCAATATTAATACAAATATCTGGAGCATAAGGTAAACAGCATGTTAAAGTTTGATAATTACAGTGCACGAATGGAATGTCAGGCACATAGAGTTAACTGGAGAAAAAAAAAAGAAGAAATTTCTGTGTACCCCATTTTTGGGACAATGGTTAATTTATCCATCACTATGACCCTAGGAGGTACTAAAATAGCTACACAATGTAGCACATTTAAAAACTGGGTTTTTAAATGGGTCCTATGGGACCCCCTTAACCCTGCCACACCACATTATCTGCAGAAATGTACTACCACATGACTGACCGTAGTAGCAAGGTATGGCCTTCAAGGTAAATTCAAGGTAAATACTCAACATTTGCCAGAACTATTACATAATTAGATAAATTCTCCGGCATCAAAAGATGAATATGGCATATCAATGAGCATCGACATGTCTTCCTTGCAATCTGGCAAAGGCTGTTAACCCTAGTATTGAAATACTGTAATCTTGGACACAGAGAGGGAAGACGTAGAAAGAGAAAGTAGTCCATGGATTAAAATATTTGCAAAAAATTGGAAATATCAGCATCTTCCAGAGAAACAATAACTGTGCAGTCAGACACTATGAAATAACTCGAGCATAAATTGCTTCGCTGATGTGCAGTTTGACTCTGTAATCGCTCTAGGACTATTTTCATGAAAATGATGTTTGTCGTGGTTGGGACTTTTTTTTTATCGTAATGCAATGGGGGTATGATGACACAGTAAAAAAAAAAATGCACGGCATGAAGCTAGGCCACATATTCAGTAACTGAGCAACGTACATTTTTGCTTTAATATGACAAAAGGGAGCATATATGACAAAAATGATGCAAATAATTGAAATTATTTTCTTTGATCAGATACACATTAGCACCAGTCTGCTTCCTCATTTTGAGTTTACGATATTAACACATTTGGAAGAACATAAATTTTTTCGTTCTTTGACAGACAAAGTTCAATCACTGATTGGAAAGTTTTTGAAATGGACTCAAAATCTGTAGTTTACTCTTTTCTACTGTTACTTGCTCCCTTTTGTCACAGAAGAAAGGCAATGGGACCACATGATTCTATTATGACATATGTGTATTTTGCAACTAAACTTGATGGAGCAGGAATTACATATCACTGCAAACAGAAGAAAAAAGAAAAAAGAAAAAGAAGGAACATTACCGAAACCTCAAACACTGCATTTCTTCTGCCTCTGTACTATATGGGTAAGAAAGCAAATAAATGTGCGATGCATTTCATGAAATTCAGTGGTACACTGGAATACAGATCACACACAAAAAATATTCTAGCATAATGCATTCATGCATGCATGTGTGCAACTCTATAAAAAGAGTTCATTGTTCTCATTGTGTGAATTCCATGCACCGTTCATACACTGCAAATCAGCTTCCTGGATGCAAATCCGTCTGTAGAAATCTGTCAAGCCTACACTTAAAATCACAATACCGGGCACAGAGTTGTCGATATATGGTGGATTTGTTCAATATCTCATTGCAAACCAGAATGTATCCACTGGTTCCAGCCTGTGTAAAATACGAGCTCTTCACTGGATTGGTGCAGGATGCAACAGAAGTTCACAGCAAATGGCCTTTACACACCAACGGTTGATGGGATAAAGGAATGGACATCTTATACTGAAAACATTATGATGCATCCATGGCATTTGTAAGAAGTTTATCTGAAGTTTATCTGAGGTTTCATTTCTTTTTTCTTCATTTTGCCATGGACTGTGGGCAGGGCTATACAAATTTGAACACATTTCCCAAGATATTTTTTTCCATATTATTTCAGTGTACCTAGTACATATGGCATTCCCTTGAAGTGGAGAGCATTTCAGGAACAAGATTAGCCATGACCTAAATGCTTGGACAAGTGCATCAAACAAATCACAATTTTGAATAAATGACTTATGAAAAGCATTAAACAATCTGATCCTAGAGAAAAAGGAAGAAGCCTAAAGTTGCACTCAAAGGAAGATACAAACATTCAAAGCAACAAATGTCTTTGCATGCCTTACTTATCACTTTAATACCTGGCAACATAAAGATAAAAATAACAGCAAAAAGAAAACATGAATGTATGCATACTCGCAAACACACTGGCTCCCATATTAATGCTTAGATTAGGGATTTTTCTTACTCTGGAAGATACAAACATTAAAGCAACAAATGTCTTTGCATGCCTTACTTATCACTTTAATACCCGGAAACATAAAGATAGAAAAAACAGCAAAAAGAAAACATGAATATATGCATACTCGCAAACACACTGGCTCCCATATTAAAGATAATATAAAGTTTTGGTATTACCTCAAAAGTTTCCCTGAATTTCCTTGTCTTAGTTTGTGTTTCAGGTTAAAGTACCTTTCATAAAACTAACACTGTGAGACTTACTCGCCCCAAAGTGCTCTCATGTCTTAGCAATCATGCAATAATGGTTTCGTACCAGAGCTGCCGCCGTACGGCGGCTACGTAGTACACGTATTGTACGAAACCATTATTGCATGATAACTGCGACCAGCAGCGTGCAGCCCCATACGCATACTGAGTAGCTAACTGCGACCAGCAGCCCCATACGCATAGCTAAATGGGGCTTCGCATTGTAGCTTACAGGATCATGACAGATTTAGTATCGCGGGTAAATATCAACTTAAAATCCAAAAATTTCTTCAATTTGAAGACTTACCAGTTAAGTTGAAGTATTGAAAACAGGCTTCGGGCAACGTTTGGTTTTGCCAATAGTCCCTTTCTGTTCGAATTGATGACTGAATGTGACTCGGTCGAGAGGACCTTGGGAGAGCTACACTGAATTGACGGCCAGCGCATGCGCACACAAACATCTTATCCGTTCATGGATTTGAAATTTGTTCGCATGTGATGTGTGCGTATGCGCAGGCCGTAGTAATCAGTGTATGTAGCTCTCCCAAGGTCCTCTCGACAGAGTCACATTCAGTCATCAATTCGAACAGAAAGGGACTACTGGCAGAACCAAACGTTGCCCGAAGCCTGTTTTCAAGACTTCAACTTAATTGGTAAGTCTTCAAATTGAAGAATTTTTTGGATTTTAAGTTGATATTTACCCACGATACTAAATCTGTCATGATCCTGAATGCTACAATGCGAAGCCCCATTACGCTATGCGTATGGGGCTGCTGGTCGCTATGCGTATGGGGCTGCTGGTCACAGTTAATTGCATGATTACTAAGAAATGAGAGCACTTTGGGGCGAGTAAGTCTCACAGTGTTAGTTATATGAAAGGTACTTTAACCTAAAACACAGAAATTCAGGGAAACTTTTGAGGTACCAAAACTTTTTATTATCTTTAATGCTTAGATTAGGGATTTTTCTTACTCTGGAAGATACAAACATTAAAGCAACAAATGTCTTTGCATGCCTTACTTATCACTTTAATACCCGGAAACATAAAGATAGAAAAAACAGCAAAAAGAAAACATGAATGTATGCATACTCGCAAAAACACACTGGCTCCCATATTAATGTTTACATTAGGGATTTTTCTTACTCTGTCCCCAGACCCGCTGGCGGAAACTGTGTTGAGAGTGGAGGATAGCCCCGGGATTCTTAGAGTCGACTGGCGGATGTTGCGCTCTGGTCGGAACAGGACAATCCAGATCTTGGGTGCAAACATGCACATGATGCCTGGAAGAGAGGCAAAATTACTCTGGAAGTGAAAATCCACACCATGCTCAAGTTCCCCCTACATAAACACAGTAAATGCCAAGTAACAAAGTGGTCAGAGTTTCAACAAAGTGGATTCTATCATAAACTTAATGACAGTATAAAGTTTTAGGGAAAAGATGGCTGTACCTGCTCAAGTTTCAACCACACCATGTTTTGTGCTCTAAACCAATAAATTAGAGTGATGCAGTGACACTGTCACTAGCTAATAGCATCATTTGTATTTGCTGTTTCAACATGTGAGGCTTCAATCTTTAATGCTTCCCTTGATTCACACCAAAGTGCGATGAACCCTCTCATGTCTGAGGGTCAATTTTTCTCCTATCATGAAAAGTATGAGTAGGAGATCCAAGAACAAGATAAAAGCCTCTAGCCATTTCTCTGCATGACAAATATTCAGCACCTTATCTACCAAAGGTCTTCAACAGTATTTTAGAATCCATTCTCTCAGAAGCGGATTTTGAGACTGATTTGAGATCGACTTTCATTGATCCTCACCACAGTAAGCCCTATGAACATCATTGCTATGACAACACACCACCAGCCCTTTTACACCAAGTTCCATCAAAAACCAACTACTGTATTAGAGAGGCCTATAGTGTGGTGTGGTATTTTGTGAAGTTTGTGCTCTACAAAAACTAAAAAACTTACAAATATTTCTGAGTGATGTCAAAACATGTGCAAAAGTACTTTCATCTCGAAAATAATAATCAACCAAAGTTCACTGTGATTCACTAAGTGCAAAAAATTTGTTGTGTGAATGTATTCACTTATCCTGTTGAAGACTAGTTCCAAGTATAGTTGGGCATGTACCTATGGAAAGTGTGTATTATAGAAAAATCAGCTTGTCCTCAATGGGTCGAACAATTAATGTATTCTTACCTGAAAATCCACAAGCCAGACAAGAGAGGGCACTAATCATAGACTTGGTCCTACCAGCAGTGGTGAAGGTAGTAGCAATGAAGATGAAGGCAAGTAGGGAGAAGGTAAGCATGGAGAAGCAGATGCCTCGGGAGTCGTTGAACTGCCCTGGCAGCTTGCGGATGCGGAAAGCCTGGAAACTGCACAGGAGTGCCAGCAGGAGGTTGTAGACTGGGTGGCACAGAAGGAGAATCATTAAAAACTGTCATTTGGTATCAACCTTATCTTTCTTTTTTTTTAAAATCTGAGCAACTTCATCATCATCATCATCATCATCATCATCATCATCATCATCATCATCATCATCATCATCATCATCATCATCATCATCATCATCATCATTTCTGGCCATAACTGACTGCCAAGATCAATAGCACAATCTACCTAACTAACACCTTTAACTAAAGAAGTCCTAATGGCATTTGCTGAAAAAATTGTCATCATCAAATTGGCACCTCTGAATTTTCTCTGCATACTGTATGCAATAGAAAGAATAAGTGCAAATGGTTAAATTCAAGTTCAAAATAATGACACAAAAATTTGAAATACACTTACTGTAGTCTTCTAGAGTGTGTTGCAAATTTAAGGATCAAATATGAATTCATTGATTATGAAAAAGGTTTTGGATAATTCTGCAACTGACATAAAGAATGGTACATGATCACAACAAGGGCTTACACAAGAATTTTTTACTACACCGAACATAACACATAACACAAGTATGACAACCCCCTAACCAAACTGCAGAAATGTGGTTTCTGGAAATTGATTGGTTTAAGGACACTGCTCTTCAATCCATCACTGTGGTGAAGCCCCCTGATTTGTTGAAAGATAATCTTGCAAGGGAAAACGATAATCTGCAGCCAGTGGTTACCATCATTTCATGCAGAAGCAAAATCTGCAATTTGATAGAAGCAAGCAATGCATGGTTGCGTATCTACCTACCGTTACGCATCATCATACTAGCAATACACTATAATATCATCCAGTGACACTTGCAACATCAAAAAGTTGAACAAGACACTCACTAAAAGCAAGAATGGAGCTAAGGATTGAGTTCTGGCACACCAGGTTAGTGACATAGGGCGATGAGAAGTCATACACTGCTCTGGGGGGAAACAGCTGGATCAGCAATATCTGAAGGCAGGCTTGAACCAAGACTATCACCAGAACGAACATCACCTGATACTAAAGACGTGATAGAGAAAGGAACAAATGAGCAACAGGAGCTGTTTCAAATTCTAAAATTTACATGCATGGTTGCTCTTATCTGAAATGTGCCATTCTTGGGTTTATCCAAACAGCATTAAAAAAAAAAATAATAGCTCACCTTAAAGGGGAAGGCTAGTAACTGATCAGTGGAAATCAGTGGAAATGCTGGGAGATGATTGTTCCAGTCCTTATGGGATTCATTCAAGAGTTCATTGTATATCTATTGTTGTGTGAAAATGATTTGCTTCAGAACGGTCTCATATTCAAGTAATGTGCAGATTAATGCTCCGTCACTGACCAGGGACGCTAACCTGGAAGCATTAAACTGCACATTACTTGAATATGAGACCATTCTGAAGCAAATCATTTTCACACAACAATAGATATACAATGAACTCTTGAATGAATCCCATAAGGATTGGAACAATCATCTCCCAGCATTTCCACTGATTCCCACTGATCAGTTACTAGCCTTCCCCTTTAACCGCTTGATGAAAATTTACATGGATCAAAATGCATACCAGGTATGTCTGAATCTCACATTCATGTTACTTATGATGGAATTCAGCGGGTCATGGATTTTCTGAGATAACTGAATGCTAATAATTATTATAATGCATGGCCTCTGCTATCTATGGCATATAAAAAGTTGTACTGGAGGCACATAACATCTTTCACATCACTTGCACTTCATGTTTACGTCTCAAATGTACTAGAACCCTAACATTCAAACCACAACCTCTTGGAAAATATCCCTTTGACTGATTCTTCCTGAAGGTCAGCAAGATTTGTAACCTCAGACCGTAAACTCACCTTGATGTTTAGAAACATGGACGGCCTGCCATCCGAAAGCTTCCTGTTGAAGATTCTAGAAATCCTATTGGTCTTGGTGAGGAGGGTGGCCACATAGAGTGCAAAACTGCAACCAAGAACACTAATCTGAAAGGAATAGGATGGACAACCACAAAATTCCTAAGCTGCTGAGCTTAGCTGCTAAGCTGATGTTTATCCTTGCTTATTGAATGCATATCTCTTCTTAACCCCTTTGAGGATGGTTTGATTTTGCTACAACACACATTTCCCATAGATGCTTGCCCGAGTATACTCAGGACTTGTCCTCAATGGGTTAATGAGGTGAAGTGGATGACAGTCTCTTGTTTGAATGTTTTAAATATAATTACCTCTAATGCAAATTGATCTGAAGACTGAGTTGCAAATCTTTGTACCTGGATGACTTTTGAATTGTGATTCTTTTCACAAACTGACCTGGAAGTTTTTACATCATTCCAGTGGATTGCCTTTCTTTATCACCCAGTAACAGTGGTACAAATACTGTACAAGTTATTGCATTTATAGAGAGATCAAAATAACCCTCATATCTCTATCTTAACTATGTTATTTTTTCCCCTGAGTCTGATCAATTATCCATTCATTTTCCACTCCTGTACCACATAAATCGTAACTGTATTTCTGTTGAAAACCATCTTCTGCAATGACTTGTCCATTTGACCCATGACTTTTGATAAATGCAGCCCAAAATCCATACTAAACTAGAAATGTCGCTTTGGCGACTGGTATGCCTCCGCCATAATGCATGATTTTCCCAGTAGGTCTAGATAGTACATGTGGACACTGTGTGATTACATTTTCACAAAATTGGCAAAATATTGAAATGACAAGTTTGTCACAAATGTGTTGAATGTTCACCTTCCTTGATGTAGGTTTATTTGGATGAATAGGAGAGCATGTATCTAGGGATTTAAGGACTTTAACTTGACTTTGACCCATTCATACATTTAGGCATTGAGTAATTTTCAAGGTACAGGTGTGGAGAAAAAGTGCAATTTCTGAATTGAATAGTAAATTGTTACCATTTTCATCTGGCCCTTGACCCTAAAATCCATAAGATAATTACTTTCAGGTAGAACATGCATAATATGTACTAAGTTTCAAGGTAACTCGAGCCACTTCCGAGATATGGAGGAAAAAGTTAGTTCAGCACTTCAGGGGCGGATCTAGCTATTTATAAAGGAGGGGGTTGGGGCGGTATGCGAGGGAGCGTAGCGACCGAGCCCGAGCAAGCGGAGCGAGCGAGGGGGGGGGGGGGGGGGAGGGTGTGGGAGGGGGTGTCCCCCCTTCCACAGTAGGGAGAATTTTTGAAAATCTGTTTGTGAAAATGCGTTTTCTTGCATCTAAAACACCACTATTTTTGGTATAGAGGTCATTGCCATACAAGTTTAAAAAAAAAGATAAGATAAAGAAAAAAATGGTCCCCGGATTTTTTATTTTCTATTTTTTATTTTATTTATTTATTTTATTTTTTTTTTTGGGGGGGGTTGCAACCCCCCCAACCCCCCCTCTAGATCCGCTTCTGCACTTTCACTTGATCTTTGACCTTTTGACCTTTGAGGCAAAAAGAGAGAAAAAAAAAAAACTTTCCAGAGAATTTCTATTAGGTTACACCCGCATACACCAAGTGTAAAAAAATAACCCTGCTGGCATTGCATAAATGTGAAGGTAACAGTAAAATTTTGAAGTCTTACACTTGACCTTTGACCCCTGACCTTTGACCCCATGAACCCTACATTCTCTAGATAATCACTTACAGTCAGTACATGTATATACTATGTTCCACGAAGATACCTTTAACAATTTTCCAAGGTACGGAGAAAAAAAAGAAGTTTTAATATTTTTACTTGACCTTTTGACCTTTGACCTCATGACCCAAACTTTCACCAGAGAATCTTAATTGGGTAATACATGAATACAATAAGTTTCAAGAAAATCTCTTCAGGCATTCAATAGATATGGTGGAAATAGTGAAATTTTATGTATTTTACCCTGACCTTTTGACCTTTGACCTCATGACCCAAACTTTCACCAGAGAATCTTAATTGGGTAATACATGTATACACTAAGTTTCAAGAAAATATCTTCAGGCATTCAATAGATATGGTGGAAATAGTGAAATTTTATGTATTTTACCTTGACCTTTTGACCTTTGACCTCATGACCCAAACTTTCACCAGAGAATCTTAATTGGGTAATACATGTATACACTAAGTTTCAAGAAAATATCTTCAGGCATTCAATAGATATGGTGGAAATAGTGAAATTTTATGTATTTGACCTCCACCTTTTGACCTTTGACCTTGAGCATGTGCACCCAAAAGTTGATAGGCACAACTTCACCCCCTAATACACATACATGCCAAGTTTCATTAGGATACCTCAACAGGTTTCGATAGTTACCTTGTCCACAAAATTCATTACGGACGGACGGAAGGACGGACGAACGGAAGGACGGACGGACGGACGGACGGACGGACGGACGGACAACTCGAAAACATAATGCCTCCGGCACCACTTCGTGGCGGAGGCATAAAAATAGACTCAAATTAAAGCAGACCTTGAACTTGAACCTTGACCTTTGACCTTTTACAGGATAATTTGCAACCTTATCTGTGAACTGCTCCGTCAAGCTTGCATACAGTGTGACAAAAATCAACAAGGACATGGCTATAATTGCAACTGAATTTCATGAATTTGAATGGATGTGCTTAGTCTCTTGCAAAAACCAATCACAAGCAAAATCTAAGAATGACATGACCACCAACTAACATTCTTATTTATCCCAACATCCTTGCCAAAGAGAAATAAAAACTATTTAGTTTCCATTATTTCCAGTCCAAAATTAAAAGTGTATTTAAGGCAGTTTCATACTAATGTTAAATCTTAGTCATTGCTGTTGTTTTGTACCTGCAGGTTACACATGAGGTCAGTGGGCTTGGCCAGATAGAGGAAGCTGCAGATCAGCGTCATGACGATAGCTGTCAGGAGGATGTAGCTCAGCTCCGTACTCGTGGCCTTTATGGTGGGCGTGTGCCGGTAGTGCACATAGATGCCGAAGCAGAAGATGACACCGACGAAGGCCACCACGGCCAGGATGCTGATGGCGATGCTAAAGGGGTCTGTCCACTGCAGATACTGAACGGGTTTGACCACACAGGCGGTCTGGGCCTCATCGGTCCGCTCACCCTCTTGGCAGGGCGAGCAGCTCTCTGAGTTGTTCCCTGCACTGATGTGTCCCTCTGAAGGTGAATAACATTCCTTCCTTTTAGCATCACTAACCCTTTGATTGAGAAATGCTTTCACTGCTACATGGCCAGTCCCATTAATAAAGTTCACATTACTGCATCTCACTGATTTGGGGCTTGTAATTCATCACAATCAGTGGAATTGCAAGCTGGAATCTAAAATGGTGCCTAACAGAAGCATGTGCCTAGTGTATTAAAAGGAAAGATTTTTTTTTTCTTTTTAGGCAAGAGTAATTCAATATAATCATTATGCATGGATGCACAATGGAGGTACATATTTATCACAAACTGCATGATTTTTTTTTCCTACTAAACATTTGATCCAATTACTAGAGAGTACCAAAGTGTGATGTCATGCCATTCATCGCCATGGAAACCAATCATAAACATTCTCACCTGGCCCAAAATATCTGTTAATACTAATGTTGCTAACCATGCTTACACCTGGTTCCATCCCAAGCTACAATGAGAGACTGTGACATCACTTCAATACTCTATAGTAACAAGAGTATGTGAGGGCTGTTCCACATGATATCACCTTTTTCAGGGGACATCTGTCTCCGAGTCTGATATAAACCCTCCTTGTCTCATGCTCAAGAAAAATAAAACTGCAAAATCATTTGCAAAAGATATCAATGACTTGGGGAAGGCTACCACAGTGCCATGAATATCTTTTCAGGAAGAATAAGCACTTTACAAGAGTCTCTATTTTATTACTATCATTATTATTATTATTATTATTATCATCATCATCATCATCATCATCATCATCATCATCATTGATATCATTATTATCATTTCATGCCTAATATCATGCATAAGTTGGCTATTTTATCATTTTCTTTTAAACATTTCATGATGGCAAAGATTGTAAATGTCTCTCACACTATTGGCATACCCTTTGGGAAAGAAGACATGAGGTCTTTGATTACAAAGTAACCTTTGACCTTTGACCTTTCCTACCTTCGCATTTGGCACAATCCCAGCAGCATGTAACAGACTGCCGGATGAGGTATGACCCCGGGGGACAGTCTGCCGAGCAGCGGGACACTGGTTCAACACCCCCATTGGGCCACACCACATCGCCAGTCAACATGAACTTCTGGTTTGGATCCCACACTCCCACTTCCTTAAACACATACTCCCCATCCACATCCTATATGAGATGACAAAAATTGAATGATAGATGCGATATGATATGAAAAGATGAATATATTATTTCAGCTACGTAAAAACAAAACCACAGAAAACAAAAACCTAAAAAAGATATTTCAAAAGGTATCAGTTTAGAAGCTCCATTTTCCACTATATTCATAATTTCCTTATCATATCATCAAATCATGCACTGATTCTTTTGCACAACAAACTGAACTGATAACAGAAATATGATAGATAATCACATAATATCATGACGGTGGGATAAGGGTCTGTGAAAGTCAAAATATTTTTGATTTTAGAGGTCATATACACAATTGAGGTGGGCATTTTGAAGCTATCCCCTTTTCTAGACTCTGGACTTGCCAATACATTGTGCAAATGTTGTGAAATAGACTTTGAATAGCTGGTCACTCTAGAAAGAAATACCATGTGAACTGATATCTACAATTATTCTCGTCCATCAGCACTGTTCCCTGCTACCAACTGCCTCTGACAGTGGAAGAAAACTTCTCAAGTATTCACAGAATCTCATGCATCTATTGAATGCATCACCTTCTGATAGTTTGGCAATAATATACACTCGCATGATGGGATACCTGGAGATTGAAGATGAAGTATTGTGCCATGGGGTCGCCATTTTCATCGAAACGAAAAGATGGATTGGTGAGACCGTTAAAAGTCACATTCCTGACATACTGGAAGAATTCGTCTGTGTCGATCGCAGATGTTGTGGAATTGACACACGAAGAGCCTAGTTTGGTATGGAGGTGCAGAACATTGCAATAATAACCATGTATATCTCCAGTATGTCAAGTCATGTCATGCCCTTTCATTTTATTTCTGTCACTTCTAAATTGCGTTAAAATTTACTTCGACTTACTGAGAGTTACATCAGTTCATATGCTAAACTAAAACACACAAAAGAAAAAATTGGCAACTTTGCTCTTAATACTCTCTATAAATGACACTGCTGACACTGAGATTTGGCAGTTTCTTCTTGAAATCAATTGAAATTTGCACCTTAATATCATGGATATACACTGTACATGACTCCAAACAATTGGGAGTATCTACGATAAACATCTAAGGTTACATACATGAATATTATATGACACTTTCATGGGAAGAGAGGCAGAAAAAAATTCTTGTCGATTTAGAGAGCTATTTCAAGCAATAACTGTAGAAGTTTGTGATTACTGCATATGCAATGACAAAATTAAAGCAACAGCAAATCCACACAAAGAGTATGTTGGAGATACAGTGTATATGGTTGCAAAAAAAATCTATGGAATACATTAATATTAGGAAAATCTAGATAGGCCTATTCAGAATTCATAGCCCTGCTCTTGGAAATAATTTACAGTATAGACTTTGACAGAATGTGTAAACTGTACCTTGGCATTCATACAGCATGTTGTGAAGGCCATAGGCCAGTGAGTGCACTGCATCAATAATGAAGGATGACCAGGCTCCCTCGCTCCTAGTATCCAGCATGTCGGCAAAGGTTTCGTTGCCATGGCAACTAGGCACTCTCTCATCCTTTGCCTCTGTCGGGTCAAAGGTGCAGCCATGGCGAGCACCCAAGGTGAGTTGGTACCAGGGGTTGCGAGTGTTAGCACTGGGATCAAGGGATGCCAAATACCTGATAGACCAATCAGAGCAATTCATTGTGTGGCATAAAGGACCCCTAATTTGAATAGCATACCAAATACTGTATGACAAACAAAACCTTTACAACATTGATTATTTAAACTTTACAAGTTCAGTAATTATCAAATCCTTGAACTCAGTTTCATACCAAACAAAGACCTGACACACTGCTTTACGATCAGATTACACCAAAGGATATGATGCCACCCTAAAAGGAAAGAAGACATCAGTATGTATATGTCCATTAATGAATAAATAAAAGTGCTAATGGAACTCATCAAATTGAAAAGGTCTTTCTCTCCACTTGTCTTTCTCCCCATAGATGACATGATGGACAGATTATCAAATACTCCTTAAAATTTGTTTATCCAATTGATAAAACATTCACATATAAAATGCAATGAAAGGGAATTTTCACATTACAATAAAGGGAAGATAAATACACAAGGAATTTGACAAAAAAAAATCAGAACATTCGGACACAAACAACTAATTATCTATGCTTAGGTGTCATATTTCTTTTTCCTGAATAATGCATTCTGCTCACGTACACATAACACACACTTTCAGAACAACATACAATGGTAGGCCTTTGCATAGTAACGCACCTGCCAATCACATTTTCTGTAATGGAGCAATTGAAAAATATGTGACTACGCAAACAAAATTATGCTTGCAAAATATACTCCAAGGAAGAACTGCTTGTGAAATACATTTCTCTCTCTTCTACAATGTACTTCTCTTTCTCTCCCTCTCTCTCTGATTTAGTACAAATTTTAGTCCCTGTCACTGATTTCAAAGACACTAAATGCAATGTAAGTACATATCTCAATGAAGAGTGACTGAATCGTGTGAACATAATTGAATCAACTAATTGAATCAGTAAAGATTGAAAGTACAGTGTAACACAGAGTAGAAGTGAGCATAACAGGTGTCTCTGTAAGTCAGCCATTCTCAAACTTGAGTTCTGCACGGAATGCAAACTGTAATCAAATAAAGCTCACAACTTAGTTAGCTTGGCAGGCACCTTGCCAAGAGTGATTTTGAATTCAATTAAATTACATTGGAATGTAAGTGTGTGTAGTGAGATGACGTAAATAAGCAGAAGATACACCAGAGGTTTTTTCCTAGATCAAATGTGTCTATTCTCTCTCGATTTCTTTCCTTTAATTTTTCGTTCTCTAAGCAGGAACTTAATATGCCTGTATCATCACCTTTTTTTTTCCCCTTTTATGATCAACTCTATCTTTGGTTCTTCTCTCATTTCATTCCTGTCCTGCCTTTCTCCTTCTATGTCCTTACATTGAATTTTGATCCCTTTGCTCTAATCTTGTTGCCAAAGTGCATTCCTGACACAGTGTATTCGTCTATCTATTAAATTCTACAGGCAAGCTGAGAAATATTTGGGCAGAGTGGAAGGTGATGTGTACAAGGAAGGAAGTTGATTCTGTTAAACTCTAGCAGAGTAATGATCATAACAACTCTTAGAGCCAGTGGAATTCTAATTACTGAGCAACATAATGATAGAATGAACTCTGTGGTTGCTAGGAAACAGATGTGGGGGGGGGGGGGAGGAGAGAGAGAGGGAGATAAAAGAGCCTACAAATGGGAGAACAAATTATCAGTTGCTAGGAATTAGAGGAAGAGAGAGATAGCAAGAGGGGAGGGGGGTAGAGGAACTTGAGAGAGAGGGAAAATGACTTATGTTCGATGGGAGAACCCTGTTGGATGCATCGCCAAGATAACCATAATCTCACTGTACAGTTATTTGTTATCCTTCATACACATACACCTGTACTCCTATCACTTGGCTACAGTAATCTTTTTTTTGGCATGGAGACGAAAATTGAAGTACATCCACTAATTCTCTCCATTGGGACTCTCAATCTTACAGTGAAATACTGTGAGATTTTACAGTCTTGCCATGATTAAAAAAAAAAAAACCCAAAAAAAACATAAATAAAAACATGAAAACTAAGACATATAATCATTTGATGCTCATTATCATGCATTAGTTTCTCTGATTAAGCCAATAAAAAGATTTAAATATTTTGGCTATACGAAATGTCATTCGGATTTGTTTCTGAGCAAACACAATTTCTGGTAGTCAGCTAATAATGCAAAGCTGTCCAGCAGATGTGCTGAACAACAAGCAGAGTAAAACAATTGTAGATTACAGGAAAACTCTTTAAAAAAAAATAATTTTGACTTTAGTAACATCTATCATATGCATCACTTTGATTGTACTAAACAAATTTCCAGTCAAGACTGCAATCTAAAAGATCAATCAACAAAATTACTGCTTACAAAACACAAAAAACACAGGCTACTCACCCTTTAAGGTTTGGATCAATGCTAGCCTTGGGGACAATGCCAATCATACCCTGGACAATGGGCTCAAAACCGGACACCACAGCCATTGAGTCCCCCCAGGAGTCACTGGCAATCCAGGTCCGCCCAGTCAAGCCTTGGGTCCTGGCCTCTATGAGGGCGCTGTTGATGTCAGTCTTGCTCATAAACGTAAAAATCACCTGAGGCAGAGAAGGAAGAGTTATACAAAAATCATTGTAGACACAAAAGAAGTTGAAAATTGACACACACAAAAAAAAAAAAATGACGTAAAAAAATGGATAACATGTACAAATTATAACTTGATTATAAGGGAAGTTTGACCCCACACTCAAACAAATGTTCACAATGAGAAGTTAAACAAACCAAACAGGAAACATTTCAGAGAATTTTGGAAGAAAAAAATGACATCTATGGAAATATAACATTCCTTGACTTCTTGTTGATTCTAAGTTTTTGATTTATAGATCTTTCTGTCTGAGTTTATTCTTTCTTTTGAAGTTAACTTCTACATGGATCAGTTTTTCCCTCTTAGGGCAGAACAGATCATGTTGATCTTGGAATGATTCCTCAGACTCCATCCTTTGAAATCATCTCTCACTCCTTTCCTTCCCCCTCTGCACTCCCCTCAAGGCTGACAGTTGCTAGTACTAACACACTATAACTGCACTTGCCTCAATCTTGGCATCGGCCTTCAGATTTGCGATGACGTCCTGTAACGATGTTGATGCGGCGCTCTCGCTACCAATGAAGTACTCTTGCACAACGCAGACATTCCTGGATGTAAGGTTGTCTTGGAGAGCGTTCTTGCCGGGCACGCCGTAAGAATTCGCTGAGTAGAGGATGGCTACGTAGTTCCAACGCATGACCTCAGCCAGGTCGGCCATGACCCTGGCCTGGTTCTCGTCAGATGGTACGGTGCGCAGGAAGTACGGGTACTGCTGCTTGTCACTCAGGATGCGGCTGGAGGCAGAGTAGCTGACTTGGGGGATGCTAAAGAGACCTGGGAATAGATAGGTTAAACAAAACTATCATTTAAACTTGGAGCTGTTTGACAGTCTGTGAATGCATGGTGAAATTGTATGGTTGAGATATATGAGAATACTCACTCACTCCCAGTGAAGAGTTTACTGTCACTCTGCAAAGTCTCAATCAAGTTATATACTAGTACAAAATATCAGGTTAAGCCATATTATATCATAATGTTTGTTTTTAATACTAACATCTACGGCCTATTTCACAGAGGTTTTTAATCACTTCATGTTGTAAAGATTGCAGTTCCTACAGATGTATGGCAGCAGGTAGAACACAACCAATGACTGGTACAGTGCACTCCCGCTATAACAAACATGGATATAACAAAATTCTGGTTACAATGAAGTACAAATTCAGGCCGCAACATTATCCACTTCATGCATTTTCATTGTTTCTTTGTTCGGTTATAACGAAATCTCGATATAACGAAATAAAACTGCCGGTCCTGAGGACTTTGTTACAATTTGAGTCCACTGTATGCATTCATTTTAAATTGTGCCATGTTGTGACTGCATTTATTGGGTTACTGTAAACAGAACCCTGAAATAGGGAGAGATAGACTCTTACCTAGGAGGGTCGCAAGTCCAATTGAAGTTGAGCTTGATCCAGTTCCCACGACACCGATTGTCTGGCTTTCGGCTGATGGACATTCTGTACTTGGTTGGGAACTTTCAACAAAGTTCAGTGCTTCCTGTGTGGGATGTGAATAAAAGTGACATTATATGGCAATCAATTCAAAGTTAATTGTTAAGCGTTTCATTTGTGACTTTTAACTTACTGGTATACATGCAAATGATAATTCATACTTGATGGATGGCCTCTGAGCTGCGACTCTGTCCTTCGATCTGCAGATTTACACAAATATATTATAAATTTCTCTGTTTAAACTACACTCACAAATATACTAATGATATGTTTTGATAAAATTAAGTAAAATAAACACATAAAAAGATGAACAGTTAGAATATCTAGTTAGAGCATGGGTCATGACTGCCACAACCCAAGCCAAATCATCAATTACACAGTGCAACACATGCATAAATGACATGTAGACATCTACCACTGCGCTTTGAATGAAAATATGCTGCCATGGCCTGTCTACATGTATGTCGAGGCTTCTTTCAGTAACAAGAAAACGACAATAATCGTACCATTTGTTATTACATCCATCGCAGCCTTCACAATACATTGGTCTGACATACATGTACCACTCGTTAGGCCCTACCATATGATATAGGCCCATATCAATGTAAGGAATATGACAGCTACGATATAAATTTAGTTTTGCTTCTGCAGGATGTATCCCACTAGATCTCTGTGATTTGGACAAATCAACAAAAAAGAACAAACATATCTGAATGAACATATGTCAGCAACTGTTGCATATAAAGACTTGAAACAAAATATATTATGTGTAGGCCTAGACTCTATTTCATATTTTATAAACTTTCAGTGTACATTTCATTTGTTGTATTCATAAAAAAGGCATCTGAACTGATGACATACCGTCAATGCTCGATTAGGATCTGAGCAATCATTCCTGATTTCAAAGCCAAGTTTGTGATGGGGCAGTGTTTCTGTGCTGTTGTTGATGACATCCACGGCATACATCATACTTTCTACCCACATCCCTGCCGGAGAGAGAACACGGCCGCATAAGGCTCCATCACCACCCCGAATGTTCACGGCAAACATCCCACCCAGCACAAAATCCCCATCCTGTCTCGCAAAGGTCATCGCTGAGTCGGGCAACTCGAATTCAGACTCCCCATCGTCGCCTGCGTCGGTAGTGCGTCGAAAACGGTCTAGCGATGGTTGGTTTAGAATGTGGACATCGTGAAAGAGTTCATTTCCACCGGCAAAGAGATGTGCATACGTCGTTGGATTAGGCAACCACCATTCTGTGGGCGTTATTTGTGGATCATCGCCCGACGATCTGCTGCCTGCTGCTGCGTACGGATGCCTGCTCTTCACTGCTGGCACTGGTACCAATCTTTTCGAGGGCACACTGTTGTTGACGGATACCAATGACCCATTTAAATGCACCTGAAAAAATTGACAGGCGATAAAATTCGGAAATATGACGGTGAAAAGTACCGAGAAGAGACTGACGCTCAAGCCAAACTCCATGCTCTTTCTAGACCTACGAAGTCATAGTTGTAATTTGCCGAATTTTCCCGCGTTACGTTAAACACCGACCGTAGCAACACTACACTGGTGATCCTCGCTTACTAAGTATACTAGTACTGTACTTGTACTGTGTGAGGATGCGAGGCAGGAGTAGGACCTAGAGATATGTGCTGTGTACATGATTGTCCACACTTCCGGTTGCACCAATTTGGGCGTGCAGTGCTCACCGTGATTTTGGGATGCTGGTGGAAATCGATTATGAATACCAGCTTAGCTGCATCTTGAGGAGACATTGTAAAAGTAACAAACGTTAACACGCAAAACACCATAGAGTGATCCAAGTACTGCAGATTATGGCGAAAAGAAAAGGAAAACATTAGCAGCATGTCATTGAAAAATACACCCCTCTTGACAAAATCAGATGTTCCAAATTGGTGCACGCGCAGAATAATCATGCAATTTCGATAATCAAACAGGTGGTGGGTGTCGATTATCCTAATTTTATGGGTATGAAACTTGGTGATTTCTGTCTGATATATATAGTACAATGTAGTTCTTTCTTCAATGGACCTGTAATGTTTGTTGTAAATGATATGTGGGAATGTTGGTGACAGTAGGTATTTTCTTTTCGATCTCCCTTTTAAAGGGATGGTACAGTTTTGGTGGAGATGAGAATTGGGCTTTTAACTTTTTGCGAGATACCAAGAAAACACATATGATATAGTACAGAGCATTCCATTTATAAGAGGAATTCAAAGTTTATTTGATGAAAATCGGGTTTGGAATGACTGAAACATCCAAAAACAAAGTAAAACAAAGCAATCGTAATAAAGTGTGGGTCCCACAATTTATTAGAATCGCTCTTTTTTTGATATCTCAGCCATTTCAAAATCAATTTTCATCAAATAAACATTGAATTCCTCATTGAATTACATGCTCTTTCTTATTTCATATGAGGTTTCTCATTATCTCACCAAAAAATGTTAGAAACCTGCAATTAGGTCTCAACCAAAACTATACAATCCCTTTAACCATCTAGGCCCTATAAATTTGAACATACACTGTATTTAGACAGGATAAAAACGATCAGCTAAAAGCTGTTTTACATCGAAGTCCTGTGTATGTCGATAATACACCGGATCAGAAAGGTGTCTCTTTCCACGCCCCATTGATATACAGCAGCCCTGAAACTACACGGCATGATTATCTCTCCGGTGTGGAGGTTTGCATAATTATTTTGTTGTTTAAATGAGATCAAAATATTACGCCTACATGCTATATTGATTCAGGTTTTAAACTGTTGTTTTAAGTTGTGTTTTTTTTCCCCTTCTACGTGTAGATTGATTTTCATATATCCTCGTTGTTTGTGTGATTCTTCGTCCTTGAAGGAATTTGAATCAGGGTAGGCGTTCATTCTCTTTTCCTCTCTTCGTTATTGCTCGATATTATGCATACATTTTAGAAGCCGCGGAACATCTCTCTTTTTTTTATTTTCCTCTCATAGAGTCATATGTTCTTGTTTAAGTTTCATTGACTCTGAAATAAACTCGGTTTGTTGTGGTGTTCCACAGGGCTCTCTCTTAGGTCCTCTTTTATTTATTTTATATATCAATGACTTCCGCGGAACTCATCCTCTCTGCTGTCTTTTCTTCCGATAGCGGATGACACAAGTCTTTTTTTAAAAAATTTTCACTCAGATCCTTATGTTTTGCTCGATTCTTTGAATAATGAACTTCATTGCAGTTGATATTTGAGCGGCAGGCAAATAAAATCTAATTATATGGTTTTCAGTAACACAATGAAATATCTTCCAGGTTTAAGTATTAGTGAATGGATTACAGATAAACCAAATAGATTCAACAAAATTTTTAGGTATTTGCATTGACAGCAATCTTTCATGGAAGGCCACATGTTGATGATTTATGTAAATTGTTGTGTAAAAATGTTTGAATTATTCACAAACTGAAACAACTCTAAAGACCCAAAGCCAATATTGCATTCTCTTTATACAACTCTATTGTTACCTTCCTTGAATTACGAAATATTGGCCTGGGGAAATTGCTCAAGGACTATTAAAATCGATTCGTTATTTTTGATTCAGACAAAATGCCTTGCGGATTATAAATCGTGCACATTTTTTTTTTATCACACTAATGAATTGTTTGTTTCGAGTAATTTGTTAACAATTTCTGATTTGTATTTGTATCATGTTGGAATTTTTTATGTATAAGTTGAATATTGGCGATCTTCCTAGTATATTTTCCTCAATGTTTGTTAAAAACAGCGATATCCATACTTTATACCCTACAAGACACAGTGAATCCTATCATTTTTCCCCTGTTCGTACAGTTTTAGCCCCTAAGACATTATTTCGACCTGCTCTTCTTTCTGGAATGAGTTAGATTCTGTTCGTTTGCAATCAAGTTCTCTAAGTTCCTTCAAGCAAAATCTTAAAACCAATTTTCTAAAATCCTACGGTTAATTATTTTGCCTTGATCACTTGAAAAATTTCTGCATACTCAAAATGATGCCTCGCTCGGATGACTTCATTTTGTTTGATCAATTTGCTAAATCATACAATACCTTGTACATTCCGTAAACTTTATAATATTCTCGATATGTTGTATTTTTGCATGTTACGTCTTTTTTTTTTTTATTGATATACTGTACTAAAAGCATATATTATATTTTTGGAACCTATATCAAGCTTTGCTTTTTAGTGGGTTTTCATATGACACATTAATTATGTCCTTATTGTGCGATTTTGTTTCAAACTGACTGTTGTGTTAAAAACAATACTTTTTCTAAAAATGAAATGGAATATAAAACTTGTATGTAATGTGGAATATGGAACATGAATAAAAATACAACAACAACAACTTAGGTATGGATCATATTCCTCTGACGACCTAAAATGTTAATATTTATGTCGCGTTTCCATAGTCAAGACCCGAATCGTAGATCGTCCCCCTGGCCCCCGCCCACACAACCTCACAAATAACCCCACAAACACCCCCACAAAGAAACAATGAAACAAACATACATGCAAACAAACACACACACACATACACACAAACAAGCAAGCAAACAAACAACAACACACATAAAGGCCAGCACTGTATTCTATACGTCATATAAATAAGCACAGAATGACTTGTTTTCCACGATCAAAAACTCTGGTGACCAACGGGCGTACATGCAGGCTTGCACGTTCAGAATTGTGGTATGTATACACAGGAGAAATGTAGCTGGCGCCATGTATATATAAATACGATGTATTCATGAAGAGAACAGCATTTCGCCCCACGTAAACACCGAGGTGTAAGGGGCTGCCATTCGAGGAAAGATACATGCGCCAGTCATATTTGCCAACTTGAAAGAGTGCAGCACATCACAGTATATCTTCTGTTGCCATCGCCGATTTATATAAATCTCAGCTCGATTTCTTCCACGAACGGCGATAAACAAGCGGTCTCGTTGCTGTTTCTAAAGGAACGCCGCACACTGCAGCGGAGTTGTACGGTGTAGTCACTCTCTCCCTCGCTTCTCATCTGCTGGCGCTGGCAGAGACAGAGCGTGGGTGTTGCACAGGATCTGTGACTTTCTACCTCCTATACTGCAATGTGGTGAAGGTATAGTATCGCTTGCCAATGCCAACAGATGAAGGTATACTTGCAGGTTCGCAGTACTCGTGAAGATTCACAGAATGAGGTCTATAGATGCATCATAGCAATAACATAATAATTATAAACTTATATGTCTTGTATATAGTGCTTATGTATCTCAGTTGATTGTATGTAAGATATCATTAATGAAGCTGTCGTTGGGAAGCCAAGGCTTATGCACTTTTCAAAAGGTAAGTATTTTACCATTGTGCACTTACTGTTATAGAATTAATCTTCTAGATTTTAAAAAAAAAAGTTTGGATGCACTGAGTCAGTGATCGTAACACCCCGTCCCCTCCCAACCATGCACATTACGAGTGACGATCAGTGAAGCAACGCCAAGTGTATTTCTACTACTGTAATGGAACAATCACTGGTTTTCCTGCATAACGTGTCTCCGAAGGCCGGTGTATTGATATTCGGTGTTATAGTCTCACCACAGTAAGTTTGTGTTTGCAAGTGCGTTTTTTCCAGAGGCGTTCATTTTGTACGTTACACATCTGCAACCAGCTATCTGTTTATGCATGTATTTCATAATCATTATAAATAACACAGCCTAGCTTCAATCTATCTGGAATGGAATTCTTCCACTGTATATAATTACGATACAATCATGTTTGTGGTCATGCTCATAGTAGTCATATGAGATGGTCCTAGTATATGCGTTTAGTACAATAGTATATACCAGTCAAGAGAGAGAGGGAGAGATAATGCGAGATATTGTAGGAAAAATAGCAACTTTTTTTTTTTTACCTGCATGCTTACTTTTGTCAATGTTATGGTGGCTCCGTCTGATGTCTACTATACAAAACTTCAGGCTCCCATGCGCATGCACCAATACGCCTTTTGTGTGTGTGTATTGTCACGAATAACCTCGTGCAGTGACACTGAAAGAAATGCCTTACAATATTATTATTCTCTGAAAACATTGTTGTTCACCTGAAAATGATGAGTGCTCCTTGTTCAGAATAGTTATACATGGAGTGTGTATAGCTATCAATAGAAGGGGGTCGGTTGTTCGTGTAGCATAGCAGAATAAAAGAGGAAGAAAGCGAGAGAGAAAGAAGGAGAGATAGCTAGGGGTGCAATGTCCGGTGTTTGTGCGTACGTGCGTGTTTGTGTTTCATCTATACGTCTGTCAGAATGTTTACGCACCGCAAACTGGTCTTTTAGAAGTGACATGAATGTTGAAATAAAACTGCATCAGTTTCGACAACATCTTGACCCATAAATGGTTTCCCATTGCAAAAGGCAATGTATGACTCTCTATTCATCAAACTCACCGTCGATTTTCGTCTCACCTCACTGTAGCCTTCTGTAAGTCTGTCGTTGATTGATTTTGATAATCTGACAAGATTTTATCATTCTGTTTATAAATGACTGCGCAGCCAAAATGGATTGGAAATACGATTATTGATTTGTACTGTTGGTTTGATTGTTTTTGTTATGTGTGTGTGTGTGTGTGTGTGTGTTTTAGGCAGCAAACTTGAAATAGGCCTAGTGGCTTTTATCACCTGTCTTAGGGTGGCTTTCCATATTTGATAGTACTATGTACATGTACATGTACATGTACTATAGTTACTTAGATAGTGGTAATGCTTATTTTCATAGTAATCGTCACTGTTGATGAATGAGTAATTAGGGGAACATTTCCTTGTGCAATGTCGTCAAACCAACATAACATTCACAAATCGACTATCTCAATTATTATGGTCGTCTTGTTTTGAAAGAAACTTTTAAATTTCAGAAGGGAGGTGTCTCAACCTCCCCGCTTTCAGGAACAGAATTGTTCTCTGATATTATAGTAATTAGTGCAGCAGAAACAAGGCCAGTTGAATTTGCTACATAGTATGTGGCATTGGGGATGTATATATATATATATATATATATATATATATATATATATATATATATATATTGTCACTCATGATATCATTGCTGTGTTAATTACATATGCCACAGCGTAAACTCACAGTGTAAACTAATCAAGCCCCTATATTATAAAGTGTGGAGAGTTGCGCTCGATTTCGCACTTATTCTTATATAGCTGCGATTCCTTCAATTATGGAATTAAGTGACGATGACTAATATGGTATGCCGCTCAGCATCCTAAGTAACGGGTCTTGCATTCACACCAATGATACAGCATGCGCCCTGCCTACTTATTCCCCAGCTTGTTGATATCACCATAATCGATTTTGTCTCGAGTATACAACGGTCTCGAAGCGGATGCTGTGAGGAGAGATCCTGATGTACCAGGCGGGACAGGGGAAGTGTGTGTGTGTGTGTGGGGGGGGGGGGGTATAATAAAAGATGGATAGACATATGGATGGAATATATATTGGTAGATAGAGAGTATAAGTATACTGGTTAATGTTTAGCAGTGCATGTGGATGAATGAAATAGATATCATTTTATAGTAATAGATAAATGGATAGATCGATAGATTGATGGATTGATCAATAGATTGATGGATAGATAGATAGATTGATGGAAACATGTTTTAGAGGGAGGGAGGAAGAGCGAATGAGGGAGACATGGAGAGAGAGAGGGAGAGGAGAAATACTGTAGAACTTGATAGAGATGGTATTTTGCTCAGAAAAAAACACAATAAAACATAATACAATGTAACAATGATTTGCTTTGAACTGTTTTATAGTCCAATATTGTAAACAGGTATGCAGTATGCCTGTTGTATATTCCAGTAAAGTATCCATTTCAATGTCAATACAACCACGTCGCTTATGAAAGATGTGCATGTTCAAATATACAATGCACAAAATACGAAATATTCTCAACAACGCAATAGCATTGCATGGTGTTGATAGATCTGTTCAACTCACTAATCTTCTCTGCTGTACTATATGACATTGTCATTATCCTACATGGCACTAAATATTCTAATCAGTCTGATAGAAAGTATGAGGAGGAGCAGTATATCAAAACCTGTCGTATTTTATGTTGTCATGACCAAGTGTATAGGCCTACTCCTACAAAGACCTGTATTGAACCATTCTAGAGAAAAAAAATACATTAGTATAATGATCTCAATACCTTATAATGATATCGATTGAAACAGATTGAAACCATTAGGTTTCCATATTACGTTAACGTTAGATTGCCGTATGACTTGTAAAATTGTCGCTTAACATCGTTCAGGTTTCGCTATTTCTTGCCATACCAAAGGGAGACTGTGGCTGGCAGCGCCAAAGCGTTGTCTGATGCATGCAGCGATGAAGAACCCTTGACGAACCTCATGCACTTGAACCCCTGATTTCTTTTTTCTTCCGCGTTTCGGGGTAATTGGAAATGATATGTACGCTCCGTGCTGTCGTATGACCTCTCACCTCTCTTTTCACGACATGCGAGAGAATTGTGAGAGAATGCAGGAACGAGGAATACATGTGGAACGGTGCAATACTTTTCTTCAATTACAATATCGAGCGTTTTTGCACATATTTTTATGCATACATGCTCAGTACGTGTCTAAGCATAGAATGTGTTATTGAGTGTTGTACACAGATGATAAATACCATTTAAAAATATGGTATAATAATATTCTCCAAGCTTCCTTTTCACGAACATGACGAAGGACAGACATGAAAGACATTGCATGGCCTTCCATGAATTACGAGTGCTGTGACCAAAAAGATGCCGTAGCGTGCAGAATGTCTGCATGCCCGTCGGCAAGTATGTAGTATCATAATGTCATTTTGGATTTTTGAAAATCATTTCCGCACATAAATCGGTGCATTGCTTGGCGCGGTGCGATGTTGTATTGGGCAATGTCTGGGGAGTTAAATCGCCACTGTACAAGGCCAGGCCTTCTCTCTCACAAGTTTTGTAGGGGAGATTCATTCAATTCTTATAAGATATTTTCAGCAACAGCGGTATCAAGGAATAAACAAACTGCCAGCATCATCACGGCAAAAATCTCTCACTGACCTGCACCTTAACCACTTTGCTCCACGTTATTTCACCTGCTCATAAATTTGTGTGTTAAGTTTGTGCACATTTGACTCTTTGGCACAGAAATAGTTAATTAATATTGTAGAAAGGGTTCACTACATGGTTCAGTCATGAATGACTAGTGACTAGGATCGCTCAGTTGATGGCGGGTTTATCCATACCTTGCAATCAAGTAGGTCTGATTCAAGTCCTAGCTAAGCAATGTCGTGTGTAATCGCGCCGTCTCCTCCTTGTACAGAGAAGTAAAATACTCTGCTCCTCGGATAGGACATTCATTGAGGACCCGATGTGAGAGAGTTACGGCCAAGTTCACGCATGCAGTGGCATGTATCAGATCCTATACTTTATTGTCTTGCAAATAGCAGGATGCAAACTTATTGAAGTGCAGCTGCACCCCACATGCACACAAGAAACAAGGCGAATGATGCCGTCCCGTCTTGGTTTGTCTCATCAGGTGATAAGCAATACAATAGCTCAGACAGTATCAACCAGGCACATGGTATCATACGAAAAGAAGTGTGGACATCCAGTGGACCTCCCGCGGGTTTGTCCCAACTTGCCTAATCTTTCCACGACTCGGGAACTATCAAAACCCACACCACAGATCCAACCATGGAGCTACAACTGTTGTAACTCCGTGATCCAAGATTGCATCAGTGTAGTTTGCACCCGAGGAGGAGGAGAAGAAGAAAAACAAAAATAATGTGTTTTCTCTGCGATATAGTTTAGGCACGATGCAATGACACAAAAGGGAGGAATAACTTAGAAATCCATTTCATTTCTGCATCTTGCGTTTCTTACACAGAAAAATCAACACCCTTGAACATAATCCTTGATGTAACCGGAAGCCATGACCAGGAACCGGAAGTATCGCGTTGCCGAGTCGGACAATGCAGCTACCAGCAGCGGTTCGGATAGGAAGAGACCACCTTGCCACAGTTTTCCGCTCACCACGTGGCGATGGATCGTGCTCACTGGAGTCCATGTGTGTTACGTCTTTATGGATGGCATCCCTAACAGCGGGGGTGTCTTCCTTGTCCACTGGAAGGAGCAGTTCGACGCGAGCACGGCCGAGCTGAGCTTGGTACTGAGCCTCCAGTTTGTGTGTTACCACTTAGCAGGTGAGTGAACATCCAGGAAGGTAACCTAGGTAACCAGATAGCTTGTCTGGCATTTTGTCTAGTGTGGTTGCGTATTGACAAAGGGTTTATAGATGGTTCAGTCAAGGAGGTACTAGGGACTAAGTTCCGCCTTCCCTCAAAGGCCCGCAGTACGATAGATCTCTCGAGGAGGGACATGAGTCATGTATAGGCCTATAGGAGGTAATTGTTTTTTTGTTTGTTTGTTTGTTTTTTTGTTTTGTGTTCTTTTTTGTCAGACTGCAGACTGCATCTTATTTTGTATCAATCGCTTTCTTTTAGTACAGCTCTGCTCCATATTTTCTGAATTTACTGCAGGGGCTGTCGCAGGTGCGGCGGTACACAGGTTCGGGAGTCGACCAGTCGTGATCGCAGCAGGTATCACCAGCTTCACGGGCATATTTCTCAGCAGTCTAGCGCCCTCACCCTTGGTGCTCTACATAACGTCTGGTTTACTCGCTGGTAATATGATATGATATAATGATGTTTATTAATTACTATGTATACTATCACGTGCAAAGTATTACAACATAGATATATATTATGCAGTATACAGAGGGTGAGTTGTTGTTGTTTTTTTTTTGAATCACCAGGCATAATTATTTTATTAACATGTCAAAAGACATTTTGTTAAGGTATGTAATGTTCATGAAGTTTTAGTTTTTTTTTTTTTTTTTTTTGTTACGCATCCGGGCAATTACCCCCCCCCCCCCCCCTGCTAAATAATGGTTAGTGGTAAGGTTAGAGTAAAGATTATGGTTAGGTTTATGTTTATGTTTAGGGTAAGGAGTTTGGGTTAGGGTTAAGAACAGGTTCAGGATTAGGATTAGGATTACGGCCAAGGGAAGGGTCCGGGGTAAGTGCGGAGGGTAATTGCCCTAGACCTTTTTGTTGGGTACCCATCCTACTTAGATGGTCTTTCTTTGGTGATGTGCTCCGGGCCCTGAAGATAGAGTCATGGATCAAACTTCTGGTGGTTGGTCGGTCCTTGGTGAGGGCTAGCTCTCTTGCTGTCACTCCGCGACAGATTTTCTATCAGTTTAGCATTTAGTGATTGCACCGGCCTCTGATTCCTGTTGACGCCATTTTCGTCATACTATCTTACTGGTCCAACTGGACAGCCCTATGCGCCGTTACGTTGTCATACTGAGAATGAACAGGCGTTGTGTGTCAAAAGAATAAAAACAAAAAAGAAAGAAAGAAAGAAAGAAAGAAACAAATAAAACAAATCAAAATGTTACCATCTGGATGGAAACAAGTGAGAGTCCAGAATCTCCCTATATTTGGTGTTATCCATGTTCCTGTCCACGACAACAAGATCACCAACTCCATAGCTGCCGACAACCCCAGACCATTATTATGCTAGTTCGAACCGGGTCATTCGAGCCTGACGCAGGGGGTACCGAATCGGATCTTTGTGGTCTTTCTACCTCTTCATTGTCTGGGTTGTTTGACAAACATATGCACTGTATGTTTCCCCGTGGTTAATTTACAAGCTGATTTCACCGTTTGACGGCATATATACTAAAGCACTAAGCAGTCTGAGCCACGGAAACCCTTTGATATCTCAGGCGACGATTTGCCCTGACGATTTGTCGGCGCCGCTCGTCAGATTTATACTTGTCTATCGCAACCATGGTGCCTGCATAAGGAACTTGGTAGCCTTGGCTGAGAATGTGAACAATATGTACATTCATTTTATACCGAAATATCGGTCACTATTTAATAATTTAGAACAAAACGCTGCTAAAACACAGCTAATATTCACCACTCGTACATGATATGTGAGTAATTTATGCAAATGATTATGAAATTATACTGTAGATGAAGGGTTTGAATGCAAAAGCAGATGAACGTAATTATCAACGGGGTTTTTTTTCTACTAAAGTAAGGTCATCGTCAAATAGAAAATAGTCAAATCTTTTTGTCCTTTTTTTTTTCAATGACACTGCACTCGTGAGTTTAATGTTCAAATCTGAATAATATTCTCGACATTGTTAGTTGCCAGTTACGTGCGCCATGAAAATTATTTCCTGTCGCCTTTTTGTGACGCGTTCTGCTTACAGGCTGTCATGTGTAGCGTGTATAGTGCATGTATGAAATAATTTTGATGTACGCAAGTTTCAAAGACACGTACAGATGGTTAATTATGTTCAAGGTAAACGAAGACGTAACTCGACGTCACTAATTCTTCATTCACAGGATCGGGGTTCGGCTCAACTCTCAACGCTTGCACGGTCAGTCTAGCGGAATACTTCCCTGACAATTATGGCTTTGCGCAGAGTGTGGCCAGCGGGGGATCCTCCGTTGGCATAGTCGCCCTACCGCCTCTTACTCAGTACCTGGCATCTCAGTATGGGTGGCGGGGAACTTACCTCGTGTTAGCGGGATTAGCGGGAAACATTATCGTCTGCGGAATGCTTCTCCGTCCAGTCGGCAGGTTCCTAACCAAGGCCGTTGCTCAGCCGGAAGGGCGGATGCAGTTGAAACAGAACGGTACCGAGAATGCATCCACGCAATTCGATGGGGACCAAGAGCTTGCCGATAATGGACAGTGCCAAAGTATAGACCCCGAGGAATGTGAAGGGGCGCCTGCTATCGGGCAGGATCACATCGGGCAGAATCACAATCAAATTGGAAAGGCCAATGAAGAATATGGATCGAGCTCAGGTTGTAAGAATGGATTTATAAAGCTGACGAGTGTTCGTCAACCCAGCTTATTGCAAAGACTCGGCAACACGACTGGATTCTCATTCCTGTTTAGCCACTACCGATTCACCCTCATCGTCATCGTAATATTCTTTGTTGGCATCAGCTTCTCCGCCGTCGTCAACAGTTTCGTTCTCAGCGCGATCGACCGGGGCATCAGCGAGCAGGCTGCGTCTTTCCTCATGTCTTTTTTTGGCATCGGAAGCTTTGGTGGGAAGATCGTCTCCGGAGTCGTTCTTGGGAAGAACCTAATGCGCATCACCACTATCTACATCCTGTCAGTTTTTGGGTGGGGTGTGTCGGTCATGCTGTTGAGGGCGCCCTCCAACTACGGTGGGTTCATTGTCGTCGGTCTCTCCGTGGGGCTGTTCAGCGGCATCAACATTTGCACCAGTCCTGTCATCGTCAAGCACGTTGTCGGGGTCGACAAGCTTGGAAGGGCGTTTGGCGTTCTCATGGTGTTTGCAGGAACTGGCTGCCTAATTGGACCGGTATTAGCAGGTGAGCTCCTTTTTCTTTTGAACTGTTTTTTTTTTTCTCTCCCTCTGTTCTATATCATTGAATGAAAATGTATTCATTCTTTTCTTTTCGTTCACAAAATGCAGGGTAAAATAAATTTATAATGCAGCTTTTTACGTCAGAACTTCCTGTCACCTGCTGAATTTGTGCGCTTGCGTGCATCTCTGAGTATGGCAACAAGGGTAGTGTAGGATGGAATGGTGTTGCGACCAGAACACACATGCGCAACGTTGTGATGGGGTACAAGTACAAGTAATAATTCTGCAGACTCAAAAAAAAAAAGAAAAATTATTCATAGGGTATATGTTATTGAGGCATTGAGTTCTGGGACATTTTTTATAACCATGACCTGCTGCTGATAATAATACACTATATCTACCCCAGCTATGAACGCTGCCAGAACAACCATTATTGATAAAATGTTCAATTGTTGTTATTATCCTATTTTACTTCTGGAGTCTCCGAAAGAGACTACATTGAGACCTGCTTTGCGTGTATGCTCTTCCTACAACTCCCTCGTAAAATAAAGATCAAATTTCAAACAGGTAAGTTCTCATTTAATCTTTCCATTAACTTCACAGAGTCGACATCATAGTAGATCAACGCCCCCCCCCCCCAAAAAAAAAAAAAAAGTGACATCGCTTCCTCACCCCACTCCCATCAAATAAACAAAAGAAAATTCAAACTAGATGAATTATTTTGTTGCAGGTGGATCATTTCGCTGTCCCTATCTGAACCGTTCTTTCAATATTTTCTCTGATTCATGTGCACTGTCCTGTATCGCTTTTTCAGGAGCAATCTTTGACGCCACAGCCAGTTTCGACATTCCCTTCTACTCTTTTGGCGCGGTCGTGACTCTGGGTGCCTTCCCGCTCCTCTTCCTGGGCAAATTGAAGCGTCTGGAAGAACGCCATCAGCGACAGAACGATAGGATCTGCCATGGAGACGTTGCCGAAGGCGACGAACACCCAGACGCAGTCACAAGTGACCCCCATGCGACGGACTCGAGGCCGAACGATCAAGTGACGACTGATGAAGAAGAGAAGTGGGAATCTGCGGTCTGAACCCACACAGTGATTTTTAGAGTACATGTTGTAGTATTCATTATACTGCGTGGGAATTAAATTCCTTTATGCTGTTCGTTCCCCAGTCATTCCATCGCTACAAAGTTCATTCCATGATTCCTAGAGAGTGCAAGTGTTTTGCTGTGGCCCTGTTGATAACGCCCAGGACTCGTAAACTTTATTGGGTCCTGGGTTCGAATGCATCCCAGGCAGTACCGGCGTAATGCAGGCTTATAACGAGAGCCATTTGGGGGAGAACTGCTTACACGGAGTTGGCTACGTTTAGTAAATAAGCAATACTTTATTTTTGCTTAGTCGTCCTACTTTTATACTTCGCTGTTCTGTCTATTAAGCGCCCAATCCCAATCTAGACCGAGGACCTTTACAATGATAACTTTAGCATGCATAGCACTTTGACTTTCTGCAAAATAAATGTTGCACAATAAATGTCATCCGAAGTCATTAAACTATGTTTCGTATTCATATCAGTGTGAAAGACGTGTTCCTTATGATTAAAAAAAAGTGTTTTAAATGTTGAAGATATAAAGATATATCTTGTATTCATATCACTGCATGTGACCGACGTGTACGTCGGTCTAGAGATGCTGACAATTTGTCATTATTATACTGTATCTCCTCCAGTGTTTGTCGTGCAATTTAACACAGAACGTTTTCCTACCTGATATAGTGGGTATAGCATCACTGAAATATTCTACACAATGGTATCTTTCTATGGGACTTGTCTTAAAGGGGATGGCTAGTATAACTGATCAGTGGGAATCAGTGGGAATGCTGGGGGATGATTGTTCCAATTCTGGTGGGATTAATTTGAGATTACATTGTATATCTATTGTGTGAAAATTATTTGCTTCAGAACGGTCTCATATTCAAGTAATGTGCAGTTTAATGCCCCGTCACTATACAGGCATGCTAACCTGGAAACATTAAACTGCACATTACTAAGTACTTGAATATGAGACCATTCTGAAGCAAATAATTTTCAAAAAACAATAGATATATAATGCACTCTTAAATGAATCCCACAAGGATTGGAACAATCTTCCCCCCGCATTTCCATTGATTCCCACTGATCAGTTACTAGCCATCTTCTTTAAATTCCATCTTATTGTTATTTTTTTGATTTTCAATGTTTCTTTGTGTCATTACATCAGACGTGCTTTCTGGTATTCTGATATATTTTGTTATATGATTTGTTCAGAGTGTCGGAGATGTGAGATATTTTTGTGTGTTTGTATAAAAGTCTAAATTAAAATGAATGTATAAAACGAAATTCAGAAAATATTGATCTGCGCTGAAATTACGATTGCCATTATCTGAGTGTGTATGAATGGTTTCGTGTATGTAATTATGTCTTCTTATTACTATGCTACTCCTTTCATCATCATCATCTTCTTCTCCTTCTACGTATTCTTTCAATTTCCGTACTACCTTCTTCATGTAGAACATAATTGTTTTAGTGCACGAGACTATTTCTATATTATGTTACTGTAAAAAAAAAAGTCAGATGTTGTTTTCTCCTGTAATACCTCAAAATATTATTGGACTGCATATTTGTTCACCATCTAAACAAGGTTTTCAGAGTATAACATTTACCGTCCATTTTTATATTTCCGGTGGTTCTTCGTGCACAACTTCGCGTATATGACGTAGCAATGTCATATTTGTTATGATATACAAACGGTGTGTTGTACTGGGGTTATGAAAATACGAGAATTGCAGAAATGGTCTATTACGTTATAGAACGTGACTTCCATATTGCAGAAATGTCGGATCATAATAATACACGTGTATTTTGTGTTTGAAATTTGGAAAGCGATAACCAATCAAAGGATATTGTAGTACTGTACCTATAGTTCACATGCCTCTATACATAGTCTGACTCTGCCACAACTTTTGTGTCACGGGTTGTGATAAGCCATCTGTCATGATACACTTTTTATAGCTTATCAAACTGAACGTATCAACCAAGAAACACGAATGAAAGGTCAAAAGATGTTAATATTGCAACTTAGCATAAAAAAAAAAAACAGTGACAAGACGTTTTGGAGACTACAGCTGCAACGTGTTCACCGTTGATTTTTTACTGTTGTCGTGACAATATTAACTTGCAGTTATCGTAAATATCAATCTGTCCGTCTATTGGTACATATTTCCTTTTTCGTATTTCGTCCGCACTTTTCAAATTCTTCCTGATATTTTCGGTATAGTTCAATTCAGCATGTTCACGTTAAGATGTGTATTAGTGCAGGGTTCCATCATATATTCCAAATCATTCACGTATACTACATATTTAACTGGTTGCTAGATCTCGAAGAGATAGAAGATACATGTATAACATATAGCATTTCTATGCGACTTTCAACTATCATTCCATCCAGTCAATTATGATTTTATTGATCACGTATATAATTATAACACAATTTGCTTTTAGGTTTAGTGAAACCCGTCGATAGTAATTGATGACGTCAGGATGGTGTTTACCAGAAAATCGCAGGAATGCCAAGTGCACGTCACAATGAATGATTGTATAGACTCCAAAGGGTATAGACCAAAGTAGTCCTACTACACAAAGTGTGAAAAATATGATATTTAACCGACACTTTGTGATAAAATTCTTGCGCCGTTTTCTCTAGGGTGACGTATGTTAACAATGATCATCACATGCCAAAATGTTTGCAGAGCATATAATGATTATTGTGTGAGAAAATAAAAAGGTGTATGATTTGCCAAAGAATCAATTAACTAGTATTGGCCGTCATTTCCATTTTCCACTGGTGCATGATACTCGTGAAATTCAACTAAGTCTTATGATAGTGCCAGCTGAACGAAAACGCGTTCATTCTCAAGAAAAGAATAATCAGCTCCAAAGAAGCAAAGCAAAAACACAAACATAAAAAAAAACCACAAGTAAAACACTTCGATAGAGAGTGGTTGAGCTCGATTCGGGGTTAACATTATACAATAATTTTCTGCCGTTGAACCTTTAGTTGCAGCAAGTTGACAGCCTGGTGATGATGTTACTGTACATGTATTTACTATGGACCAGATCCGTATGGGGCATATTATACAGATTCTTTTTCGTATGAAGTTTTCGAATCAGGATGTGATTAAATGTGCCAACAAATGACATTATCAAGACGTAGACGTTGCAGCAAAAATGTTTTTGATTGATCTCGAGGTGACCAAACAAACAAACAAAACAAACAAACAAACAAACAAACAAACAAACAAACAAACAAACAAACAAACGACAAAACACCTAGCTCAGTATCTCGATGAAAATATCACGTTTAATCTCCAGATCAGCTATAAAACTCGTTAACTTTGCAATTTTTTTTTTGTTCGTTTGTTTGTTTGTTTTTTCGTCGTCCGCGGTAAACTGACTGATGTACCGTTTGCTCCCTTTTGGGATTTATGTAGTAGCGGGTTACGTGCCATCCGGGTATTTGCGTACAGTATTACGGCGAATGTATAAATTACAATATGTATTCACACATAATAGTGACGTGTTATGCCATCAGCTCATAATTAATGGATTTTGCTCATACATGTTTAGTGGTAATAGTCTACTAGTATTCACGACTATGTAAGTGAATTCCACAACATGGTTTGCTGCTACACTGTATTTAGGTCTACTCGTTAATTCAACAGTTTTTTTTTTTTTGGTTTTTTGGGGTTTTTTTTTTACACATGACCGATGAAGCAATGCATGTTGAAGGTGACTGGAATGAAAAGAATAAAATTAAACAACAATGAAAGAAAATCCAAAATTTCTCACACACAAGGAACCAATATATGGACTTCACTGGTTTTTACTTGTATTCAGTGATTTTATGTTATTTGCCCTTCCCCCGAAAAAAGCATCATTTCCTCAGATTGGTCATTGTAACTCGAGAATGATGATGATATACGACGCATTTCTGTAATAAAATAATGTCATTAAAAAAGGAGAGCAAAGATTTGTATGCAAGTGAATGGGAAACTTCTCATAGGTGTCTCGATGGCACCACCATCGCTTATCACCGTTTTTCTGAGTGTGTGTGTGTGTGTGCGTGTGTGCGTGTGTGTGTGTGTGTGTGTGTGTGTTGGGGGAGGGGATGGGGATGCGGATGGGCAATTTGAATTTCTGGTGCTACTTCTGGGTTTAATCTGCTGACAAGCAATTAAAAAAAAAAGAAAAAAAAAAGATGGAGGTCTCAGCGATTTTCTGTTGCCACTTCTGGGATCCGAAAAGTGGGGAGTCCAAGTGGTTAGACCCTATGTATTCCTATGTATTTGAAGAAAAACTAGAAATGTCGCTACAGCGACTGGTTATACCCCCGCCAAACAACATTTCATAAGCTTTGGTCAAAACAACATTTCATAAGCTTTGGTCAAAAAACTGACGAAGTAGTTAAATCCGCAAGATCTTTCCTTGATCTTCTGCCATTAATATGCCGTTACCATGGCAACGTACTTTCGGGTACTGTCGAAAAATGCGTCTTGCACATCTACAACCAAAGGCACACATCTGTACCAAGTTTCATGGAAATTGGGCAAAAACTGAGGAAGTAGTTTGCAACACAAAATTTTCCATCATTTTGGCTCATAATATGTGAGCTGTTACCATGGCAACATACTTTTTGTCACTGTCAAGAAATGTGTCATGCTGACCTATATCCTAAGACAAACATTCAATATGAATTCCATGAGAATTGGAAGAACACTGATGAAGCAGTTTTGCCATGAAGCATTTTGCCCTATATTTTACCAATAACATGCCGTTACCATGGCAACGCACTTTTTGCCACTGCGGAAATATGTGTCTTGCACATTAACATATTCAGATGAATTATTGCATCTGTACCTAATTTCATAAAAATTAATCAAAAACTGTGGGAGGAGTTCGCGACGCAAGATCTGTACCCATTTTTGCCCATAATATGCCGTTACCATGGCAACGTACTTTTGGGTACTGTCAAAAAATACGTCTTGCACATCTACAACCCAAGGCACACATCTGTGCCAAGTTTTATGGGAATCGGTTGAAAACTGAGGAAGTAGTTCGCGACGCAAGATTTGCAACGGACCGACCGCCCGACCGACCGCCCGACCGACCGCCCGACCGCCCGACCGTCCGCTGATTCCTATACCCCCTTCAAACTTCGTTTGGCGGGGGTATAAAAACAAAACGTGTGTGTTGGGGGGGGGGGGATTATTTCGCATTACACTTTATATTGTTCGAAAGTTTGTACAGTTTAGCATCGAGCATCGAATACTAGTATAGGGCCTACTTAAAGGGGAGGGGTTCCAGTTATAATCATTGTGAAAAGCGAATTGACAAGCTTCTTTATATGCAAACTAATGGCAGAGTTGTGGCGACAACATCATTGTGTCTAATAAAGTGTGACTAATTTTATCGTTGTATCATGGTTGACTTCAGAATTCTGTAGATGCATTATCTACATGTCAAATTTTAGTGAAATATCTTTTGTTCTATTTGCCTTTTCTCTTCTCATCGAAGTCAACCGAGCACAAACTAGAGTTCATACCTTGACAATAACGGTATAGGCCTATGTTACACTGCTATCCAGACCATGCAAATATGTATTCATCTTGCTACGTGCATACAAAACATAAATACTAATCCATAATACATTGTAATTAAGGAAGAAGCTCCATGACTGTTTTGTGATTTTATCTGCATGTAGTTAGTATACTATTATTCATCAACGTAACAATGACCGTCATTTGTTCAACCAAACGGAGTGTATATATTTTCGAACAGTAACATGTTATTGCGCCATCTATTGCCTTGTCTCACGAATTCCAGTTCTTTGTGCGTCAGGAGTGTCGTAAAATCGTACACGAGCATAATGAAATACAATGGCGACAGCGCAAGAAAAATCCAACGATCATGGATCGATTCGGGAAAGATCAGACTCATGACATGCTTTACAAAAATCCAAATTTCTCTGTGACCATTTAATGAAATTGAATAGAGTTTTATGCAAAAATTGGTACACTGCTATTAGATGTTCTATTTTTAGACCCTGAAATAGCATTCAGACAGTTTAATCACATTAAAAGTTAACAAAGCAGAAATCCGATTGTATTTTTTTTTTTTTTTTTTTGGGGGGGGGGGGGACATACTGCAAGGTCAACCTTACCTAAGAAGAATCTATATGGATGGGACTGAAGAAATAGCTTCGTCTTAGAGAAAATATGACTTATGAGGTATTATATAAAATCAAACAGACAAAGAGTTAAAAAGACCTTCAACGTAGGCGATTATTTGACTTATGCAAGGTCAACTTAAGCAAGGTTGACTCTAATTGAATCCCCCGATGAGACAGGCTGGTGCTTTCAGCTCATAAATAGCTGATCACTCTCAATGCCCATAATATAGGACATATAAATCTCTCTGACATGCAACAATGAAGTATCCCCACCCCCCCTCCATGCAGGGCCACCATGTTGCCGTAGTTCCCTCTCTCCCCGTCCATATCTCTTTCTCCTTGCATGCATTGCTCTACCAACACAAATAGACTGCGCAAAACATTCACTAATGTAGTAAAGGAGCAGCTTGCCTTTAATCTAGTACATCTAAAATGTCACAATATAGAAGCAAAATAGTGTAAGTACAAGCATAATATACAGACTTCTTCAATATTTTCTCTATCAGACACACACAAACAGTATTTTATGGTAACAGCAAATTGTATATTGCAGTCAACATACTAATCAATAGTCATAATTATATCAAGCAACATATCTGAAATACAAAAGGTAAGATTAGCGATCATTTCATTTGTTTTGGTTTTTTTCTTCCAAGGCGAGGAAAAATAATTCATACAGGAAACAAAACAGAATACAATATGTGCCAAATAATACTGGAAATTACTGTTCAATTCCAATAAAAGAATTGCCATAATCTGAGCAATCATGAAGATACTAGAGGTATCACTGCCATAGCATCTATGGGTTGTAATCACTGTACACTGCCATCGCAGGATGAATGTCAATTCCATCCATATGGAAGCTTTTGACGCCCTACTTTGAACATTGCAAATTAACATCATGGCTGTGGATAATTACTGTTCTATACCTTTTTGTGCCAGGATATTTGACAGCTTAGTGTGAACAATGCTATGGGGTTTTCTGTGCCAATCTGCTCTGTTCTTTAATTCAGCTCTGTTGCAATTCTTTGTCACAGAAACTGGATCCTTATATAGACTGGAATGAAGCTCCCATGTGTATATAGAAAATACTCACTGAAATAATGCACCTGCCAGCAATATTTCATGACCTAAAAAATAAAAAATAAAAAAAGCGGAACACTCCACTTCATTCCTCACAGTGTCTCACTCATATCTCTTGTTTAATGTTGGCAGCCTTGTGAACCTGTATTTTGAAAATCACATCTTTTGACTGTGAGAAGCACTCACAAATTTTTTGATCACTGCTCACAAAATCAAACTAATAGGTTAACCGTAGGTTAGGTTGTATACCACTTAAACTGAATGCATGGGTGTATTCTACACGAGGAGGGTTCTTGTTCTGAGTAAAAACTCTATAAACTCTGTTGAAGAAAATGGGCAAGATAAAGGAAACAAATACCAATATGCAAAGTAATGTCAGTAACATACAGTCAAGATATATGTGTCTATAAATTCAAACGGCAGGAAAATGAAAACAACTACAATAACAAGTTAAACAGTAATATCATTATGAATGCATATTCAATATATCTGTAGCTGACACAAACACAAAATACAGTTTGAAACACTTGGAAATCTTGTGCTGAACAAATTATAAAAATGTGACACTTGAAGACGTGATTCTACTGTCTGGTTCCATTTGTGTGAGGTATGTAGGAACAGCTCTACCGACTTTGGCTACAATTTTAATGCATGCACATTGTTATGCTTTTCATGTCTGAACTTTGGATTGCGCTAAACGATTATTGTATTACTGACTCAGAAAGGTTTTTCTTTCCTTTCCGCACATTGTACTTACAGTCCATTGCATATCTACCCAGGCAACTGGCATTGCTGAAATGAGTTTACGATATGATGACATAAATGGTATCCCGGGGTACCAAATAAAAATCAGCCATTTTGTTGAATTATTTATTTTTTTAAAAAGGTTGTACCCTGGGTGCCAAAAAGAGGACATTATTTTGGTGCTGGAGCTAGCGCGCGCTAGCCACTGCACTGCACTACACTAAAGCACACGCTAGTGGTAACGCAGCTTTAATGCACGCATAGTAAAACATGCAGTGGCATGGGAAGGACTATGTACACGCACACAGTGCATGCATTTTTCTCTGACTGTTCTCGAATGGACATGAGGTGGCGCTACACAACACGGTAATCCGGGGTACTACGGTACCCCGGGGTAACGCGTGGTGCATCATATGTACCTCAAGTACATGCATCTTGTAATGCTTTTCCAAGGATTCAATTGCACAAAAGTAAAATCTTCATATCTTCTAAAAACACCCAGTTCAAATAGTTGGGCCCATCATTTCTTATACTAATATTATCTCTGACTACACACCAAGAAAAAAACAAAACAAAAACAATACATTTCATTGTGTCAGAATTCATATTCAGAAACAATATATTTTGAAGCAAACACTCACCAAAATACTTCTACTTTCCAGCTATTATAGAATACTCTTTATTTCATACCATTGCAGAAGTAAACCAACAATTACCTGTTGACCGACAGACTTTTATTGCTGAAAGGCAATACTGATTGATCAAAACTTAGGTTCATGAACGCATGAGATCGGCTATAGCAAAAGATACTACTTTACTCCAAGAGGCTATCTACCTCCAAACAAAGAGGATGTTTGAAATAAATTGCACATTGTGAGCACCCAACAGCAACTTGCGATCCCCCTTTTTTTTCTCTCTCCTGTGACAACAAGCAGCCTCATTTAGATACATAATATGTGAATAAACAACTCAGGGTTAACACCCAGATAAAAGTATAAATATTAGATTTTTCAACTTGAAATCAATTCACACCACACTGCAGACTACATAATTATGTATATCGATGAGACAAAAAAAAAATTATTACCAACTCAATGAATGATTGAACACAAGATTTCATAAAAAAAAAAAAAAAATGAATGTAACTACAAGGCAATTCCAATTATAGTTACATGCAAGTTGTAGACAGTCATAATGCAAACTTATTTAACATGCAGCATTTTGTGAGTTTTTGTGTCACTATAACTTTTTTTTTAAAAAGATGATACAGAACTTATTTTCACCCATAAAATAATAACCTTTCTTTAAATTTAGACTGATGACAGAAGCAATACATTGAATGTAAGGAGTCAAGTGGCCAATTTCAGGAAAAGAATGAAGCTAATCACACCACCATGAACTTTTGCTGTAAAAATTCATGGGAATGGCATGCCAGCTTAAAGGGATGGTACAGTATTGGTGGAGATGAGAATTGGGCTTTTAACTTTTAGCGAGATACCATGAAAACACTTATCAAATAGTACAGAGCATACCATTTTAAGAGGAATTCAAAGTTGATTTGATGAAAATCGGGTTTGGAATGACTGAAACATCCAAAAACAAAGTAAAAAAAGTGATCATAATAAAGTGTGGGTCCCACACTTATTAGAATCGCTCTGTTTTGGATATCTCAGCCATTTCAAAACCAATTTTCATCAAATAAAAGTTGTATTCCTCATGGAATTACATGCTCTTTCATATTTCATAAGAGGTTTCTCATTATCTCACACACACACAAAAAAAAAAATGTTAGAAACCTGAAATTAGGTCTCAACCAAAACTATACGATCCCTTTAAATGCATGTTATATATTTTCATAGCAGAAATTATGATCCTCTGTGTCCCTGAGAAATGGGTGTTTTTCACAGGTCTGGGGAAAGTATTGTATTGATACATTCTTCTACAATGTGAAAACGAAAGCAACAAGGTGAAGGTGTCACCTTAACTATTGATATAAACAAGAGCACTGCACACTTAATGGTAACCTGAGCTTCTACTCAATTTCCAATCTGATGCCAGCACTTGGCTCAAGAGAACTATAGAAAAAATATTAAGAGAAATAGATAAGAAAACTGCTGCAAAATTAGCAAATGTTTATGAATTTACTAAAAAGGTACCAACATGATGGTACATGTTGCAATGTATCTTAAAGTCAAGCCAATCAAATATAAAATTAATCAGTATGGAAATACAACAGAGCAAATTAGACCTCATCATAATAACAATTCGACAAATTCACTAAACCTCAACAATTAAAATGAGTTTATATCATTGAAACAGTACAGAAACTAAGACATTACTGTAGTGTATAAAATATCCATTGAATTCTAACTTTAGGAAATAATTATTTGTTTCTTTTTCCTTTTTAGATATATATTCATATCATCCTCTAAAATGTTTATGACTGACTCATACAATAACTTGAATATGACCTCTACAAAAGATCAAAACCTTTTAACTTTCACTTTCAAATCATAAATCCAGATATGCGAACAACCTCTCACATATTGAATTTTAAACTTGTTTGCACAAATGAAAAAAGTTACCAGTATTTCAAGGACAGGAATGCAGTCTATCATAACCAAATTTTGTCATGGAAACTGCAACCCACTTGAGATCACATCACACAAAGTAAATAAACAAATATGACACTTTAAATATGTACTTGTATACTTTCATTCATGCTATCTTAAGTACGCACTTTTGAATATACAGTGTATGTAAGACTATGTTTATAGTGTTTATATTCTTTGCCATAATTACGGTTACAATCACACTTTGGCATAAAATTTTTGTTTTCCATTTCTACAGAAATACTGGAATGCTATGACAAGGAATGGATCACTATCCGATGAGGAAAGGGGAGCGAACTGGAAATAATGGATGCAAATCTGAGGCAATGCTTTTGCAGAGCAAAGAAGCAGACATGTTCTTGTCTCTTTTCTCCTTCTGGGTTCAATATTTAAATCTTTAAGTGCAGCACATTAATGGTTATTGGTCCACTCCAAAAGAATCCTGTAAAATGAAATGCTATATCATATCCCATCATTTTCTAGGTATTTGCATCTTTGTAATTACCCTAATATCAGGGTGGTCCACAAGGGTTTTTTGCATGTCGCTGCGACATGCTAAAGTTTTTGCACGACATCCTTCAAAACGTGTGACATTCCCCTCATGAACACGAGACACATTAGCACTCTTTATTTTTTTCTTCTTCTTCACCCCATCACATACTCACTGAACACAACCAGGTGGTCACTTTCAGTCATGAAATTCTCCGGACAACCCCCCCCCCCCCCTTATTCCAGGACTATGATTAAAAAAAAAAAAACACGCTTAATAGGGCGGGTGGCATTGGATGTTGAAATATGGCATATTCTGGACAGCAGAATGAGTTATTAAAAACAGCAGGGCTGCCAACATTGGAAACTAGTTGAGAGTGAGACTCCCATAGACCAATGCTATAATTTCGGAGTCAAAATGAGTGAGATCAATAGAAATGCATGCAAATGAAATAAGGAGTGAGAAAGGACCAAAATGAGTGAGTCTCACTCTCAATGAGTGAGAGTTGGCAGCCCTGAAACAGTCAGTGTACTGTATTGTAGTACAAGTTCAAGATGTCTTTGTCATTTTTCATAGCATCCCCATTGAGGAGTATATCATATTAAAAATATATTCAAAAGGTCTTACATGTAGGAGTAAGGACGATACATTAACATTTCAAGAACAATTTAAAATCTTATGTCATAATCAAACATAATAATTTTTCAAATACATTAATGATTTTTATCCTGGCATGGCAGAGTGATCATGGTGATCAAAGTGTTCAAAATAAGGCTAAGACAGCACCAGAGAGCATCTAGAACCCTAGAGCTGGACCCTGGCTGCAAGGGGCTTCGCGGTCGTGATTTGCGCTTTGCGCAAACATACTTTCACGCGCAAGATCACTTTTTTCCCCTGCAACATGCTAAAATTTCAAATTGTGGACCACCCTGCTAATATACAGTTTTGAATTTCTGTTGAACATCTCAACCAGCTTCATGATGTTCATATTGAATAATGCATGTCAAATTTAAACAGTTTATTTAAGACAAAAAAACACATGCATTTTGAATGCAAGGTGGCAGGTGCTAAAAGAGCAAAAGTCACAATGTAGTTGCCAAGGCCCTATTCCATAAACAGACACCGTCATAAAATACAGTGTCCACCTGTATTTTCACGCAAATGTCCTTTAAAAGAGTTTTACTTGAGCCAGGTGCGATTCCAGACTACCAAAAAGAAAAAAAGGCAGACATAATCAGAAATAAACATAAACAGGATATCAACTCGTTAATCACTATTGCCCATATGTATATCAATTCACTCATTTTTTTTTTTCATAACTCTGTCTCAAAGTTTGACTTGAAATCAAATTGTCATTTCTACAAAAATTATTTTTTTTTTTCACTGTGAAGAAATTGGGACACAGTAAACAACACTTCAACCACAACACTACAATCCCAAAAAGAAATCTTAGCATTTTATTAATTTTAACTCTGGTACTGTGCACAGGATCACTAGTGTTTGTTTATTCCATTTGTGTGGTTGTGTGTGAGTTGGTACATGTGTTCATAAAAGAGGATTTATGACTTACACTGTTATCAAAGCCTGGATCAGAGAAATACTACCTCCCAGACCTTCCAACCTTTCTGACCAAAATGTGTGCGTATGTTGGTATGTCTATTTGTACATAAGTATGCACGTGTATATATCATCTAAAATTTACAAATGAATATTGTATACTTATAAAAACTCCAGAACATAGCAAACTAAAATGAGAGAAATTTGAATATCCATTATGCATGTATATGCATATATATGTGCATGTGTTGTGTCTTTATCACACTATGTATCTTTAGGTGATGTACCCTGTGAGGTGAAATATTTTACAGCTTGTCTATCTGTTTTTCCTCTATACCAGGGTGCTACATAACTTCTTTTTTTTTCCTAACACTTTTTTTCCTAACAGTCGGGTGAGCAGATTTTAGAATTGCTGCAGAACACTTGCCTAAACATGAATTTTACTCGACCGATATGAAAGTATAGAAACTTAAGAAAATAACAGAGAAAATAACTTGTTAGTCAAGGGCTCGATAAAACACTATCATGTGAATAAACAGCACACATTGAGTCACTGGGGCTTCTTAATGCAATGTATTGGAAAGTTGCTGATATGAAATTAAAGCATGTTGTATTACTACACAGGCATTATCTTTGGGGTTCAGCATGGTTGCCTTTGTGAGTTTGAAAAAAAGGTGGCTTCAAAACTTTTTTTCTTTGGGCAAGCCTTTTTTTCTCATTGTTCCAAAACACTTGCCCAACTCTGATTTTCACTTTCCCCAAGCAATAGGGCAAGCGCTTATGTAGCACCTTGTCTATACAAGGAACCAGTATCTTTCCTCAATATGAGAAAGTAATGAACAGACATACAGCTAGTCCTGAGATATGTCTCCTACAATGATCCCAAATGGGAACAACACACAAAAGTGCAGATACACTATACATCTCCATCTCATAACACAAAGTTACTTCAAATGTAATTTCATCCCCCCCCCCCCCCCAAAAAAAAAAAGACCAACAACACAAAAATTATAAAAAGAGATATTATCCACACAGCACTTCCTCCCTCATCAGCTAGAAAATTCCTGGAAATATTAAGCAAAAGAAAATAATTGCATTTCCCCCATTCTACATGACATGAAAGATGATATCATCTGCTAATATCGTGTCAAGTAAGGTTTGGCCAAAAAACTACCAGATAATCAGACTTTCAACTATCATCTATCTGACCACATACTTTGTGAACACAAAAAGTGTGATCCTTTGAGTCCCGTGCACATAAAATCTGCCTTGCTTCATTAGAACAAGCCTTGTCTCCAATAGATGTTTGCAATCTCATGCAAACTTTGCTGATCCACATCACAAGAATATAAAGAAATGCATATCATCTCATATTCAAATTTTCCTCCGTCTTGCCTTTTGCTTCTAAAACCATCCTATTCTCTTCCCTTCGTCTTTTTCAAATCTCTGTGAGGCATTAAATAAAATGTGTCTTTGGTTCTTTTCTTAAGAAAAGCTATGTCTGAAATTTTCTGGCAAGAAAAAACCACAAGAAAAAAAAAGAAAAGATAAGGAGCAAAGGAGTAGGCCTGCTCACTTTGCTGTCACTGAGCACTATTTATTCATCTTTATCATTTCTCTTCAGAGTGAAAGTAGATTCTTCAAGTTAAAGAGAATGCATTGGGTGTTTGCACATTGTGAAAAGAAGAGTTGAGACACTTTAATTGGAAACAGTCATCATGCCTTTATCAGTCTCATCTTTGTTCTTCATGTCCTTGTGCACACAGTCTAGTCACTGACCGTGTACTCAATGAGGTATATTTTATTTTCCTTCAGTTAAAATGATAGCTGGAGGATATGAAGACCTCCTCTTTTCATATAAAAAAAAATGTAATCTTTATCCTTTTTTCCCCTTCTCTAACTATGATGCAGTAAATCACTGTTAAAACTTTCACTCTTTGATAATACTACACTGACCCTAATCCTGGCATCTCAAGGATATTTTTAGTACCAGGCAAAACAAGCTCTCATACTTCAAATTCTTTGTGAGGTGCCCTAAAAGGCAAATAATTACTGTAGTATGAGCTTAGAGAACCATCAGAATACTGGTTGTTGTATTTTTGTGCTCAGCTATGTAAACAGGGTATATCGATATACTGTTATATTTTGTTGTTCTACATTTTGCCTTTGGTTGTTTTTCTCTCCTCAGCCATTGGTCTACACTACCAAAGTGTTAGTTTAAAAAATCAACATCATATAGTTTGTACACTGTGATCACTGTGATAAATCAAGCGCATTCATTATTTACCACATTCTCGTAACGATACAAAACTATTCTTTATGATTATGTGAATTCTGATTTGCATTTCATAAACATTAATGAACATCAATGTTTTCTTCACCATTTATCATTTTTCCCATATAAAGGAGAAATTGGAATTTTTTAGAATGAGATTTGTAACTGATGCAAATTCTTACTGCTCTGTTTATAGCTCCTGAAATTCAGTACCAGCTAAGAAACACAATCAGAGATCTCTCAGCAATATTCCTCACCAATGAAAATCATTTCACTCGGTAGTGCTTTGTTATTCCTCGGCTTTGGAAAGTTGGTGAAGATGTGCAGTCAGCAAAATGTTACCAGCAAACGTATTCAACTTTACGAATGTAAACTCCATCCATTGATATGCCTTCACTGTGAAGTGAATATACCGTATGAAACATAAATCCCTCCTTTGTAGAGAGAATATATCCAAAGAAGTGAGGTGTTGTAATTACTACATGTAGAATAGCAAAAGGGTGCCAACAATGTACAAGGTTGGTAGAATCCACTCCTTGTTGCTTTTCAAGTGTAGACCACGAGAACCCTTGTCAGCCTGAAACTCTCCACCACTACTAAACAATGAGAATCTTGTGCAATGCACCCTGCTTGGAATCCTCTAGGGTCAAATGTGCGGGATGCCCAAGTCATTATATCATAATGTACAGCGTTCCTTTATTCCATATCACATCATCTCATACCCGGTATTGTGCAGACAGGCAGCTATACCTGCCCTGTTGACTGTTCAGCCTTAGCAGTCTTCCTCTTCCCAATCTTCACTCTTTCACTTGTCCTTCTTGACGACCTCACCGTTCCAGCTTTCCGAGTCGGTGTGAATCAGCGACTTGACGATGTACGTGTAGACCTTTACGTGGAGCGGGAAGAGGGCGTGCTGGTGGAAGAAGGCGCAGACACGGTAGAAGGGTCCGTGGAACGGGTCACTGACCGCCGGGCACACCATGTTGTTCAGGTTGGTCTGCGTCAACTGTTTCGGAATGTGCAAACGAAGGAAGACATAATAAAAAGAACTTTGTGAATCTTCAGGACTCGATAGCATATTTCAAATACTGCTAAGCTTCCCAACCAGCATGCAAGCATTTTGCAAATATTTGCTTAAAACTTTGTGTTGGCATTTTCTTCAGTACACTTAGTGGGAGCATTATCTGATGGCTTTGACAGTGAACTGTATTTCTGGCTATCATATGGTTAGATTTCCCTCTCTATGTATTTCTTAAAACTTGACTATGACAATTGCTTACAAACATTTTCTGGCATCCTCTGGAAGAAGACAAACTGTGATAAAAGCTACCAATAACATTGATGAATCGCAATTTACAGTGTGGTGAGGTGTGATAACATTTCTCAGAGGCGACATTGAGATGAAAAATTATTTTCTCTCTGGTTTCCATGAAGACTAACTTTATTACTACTTTACATTCTCACTTCAGTGCCGATTGTGCATTAGCATAACATGGCCTTTATCAAGCAAATTTCCGCTATGAAATATAATATAAAAATTATACTCTGAAACAAATGCTGCAACTGGCACTTTTGCACACGCTTGGCATATTTTGCTTTTATTCTTGTGGTTATATCTTATTTACATGATGATTCCATAACCACTGCAAATATTATCAGTTTGATATTTCAATTACACTTTGATTTAATGTATGATTTGTTCCCTTGTATTTCTTCTGTGTTTTCCATACAGTCCTCAAAAGGGGGGGGGGGCAGCAATAAATTGAATGCAATAAATTGAATGGTCAGCCGTAAAATCACAAGGTTGCTACCTGGACTGCCTCTTCCACTTTGAGACAAGTGTAAGTACAGGGATAAGCACTCAACACAGAGAACATGTGATGTAATTTTCAGAGTAAAACACACTCCATCGTTGACAAGGCGAGTAATAAAATGAGATGTACAATTGTAACAACTGCCTCATATCGAGCTCCAACACCAATGTTAATATCAAAGCAAGTTATATTCCAATCATATTTACTAATCCCCAAGTGTTATCTTCACACCACAGCAAAGTAGCACAGGAACTGCACAACGAAAAAAACAATTTCAAGTTCAGGATCATTACTGGAGCTAGTGTTGAGATTGCACTAACACCAGCACTAGCACCAACTTGAAACACCCAATGTATGAAGGGATGTGAGTGTGTTTCAAATCTTGGAATTACGAATAGGAAGTGACCCCGTGGAACGATAGGAGTAACAGCTGGATGGTCACATGACGTTTTAAGTGTTGTAACAGTGGCCATAGAAATTAGAAACACACCTTCCACATGATTGCCACTGACCTTTGATATAAAGTCTACCCAAAGGGTTGAACGCAAACACTTATGGAGTCTAATGGTTAATCATTGTAGTCCATAATGACCATGGCATCAGGGCTGCTTCCAAGACAGGAAACCATAATGCCATCTAGAGTAAATATGGAGGTAATGTGAGCATTTAATGATGTTTCAGTTCAAGCAAACCTCTGCCACTTGATATGGATATAATGGTCCCACAAATTGATTTGATGGGTGAGAGCAACTATCAGCAATGTTAAACAGGAAGCTTGCTTGGTTCCTCAAAAGGAAAAGTATGAATACATGTAATGTATCTAAAGGGCGAATCCTGGTATTCTGGAAGGAGGGGGTCAAAATAAAAAAAATAAATAAAAGGGGGCTGCACACGCCCGCTTTCATTTTTCTTCTTTTAACATAAAAATAAAGGAGGGCGTGTGTCAAGTGCGCCCCCTCCTTGATCCGCCACTGTATTTGTTGGATGACTGATTAACATGACTTGGCATGTTAAAGGTTATGGGGGGGGGGGGGTGAGGGGGGCACACTCACGACTCCAATGATCTGTAGGACAACGACGTGGTAGAGGAAGAGGAAGCCTAGGGTGAAAGTGCACCAGGAGAAGTCCCACATTCCCTCCGTCTTGTACACACCTGAGCAAGGATTGAGAAGGAAAACAAGCCATCTGTGAATGGATTTAACAACAATCCTTCTAGGACTGCAAAGAGGTTCATCATTACCTGGTACCATCTATCATGCACTTGACATCTGGAAGTGATGTTTTCTTGATATCAGGGCTGCCAACATTTACACATTAAACTCAAGGAGGTTCCAAAGGGCACATACACAATGTGTTTCACGCCCCACAGCAGATAAAATATTAGATTCCCAAACCAGGGAGGCTTTGTATCCTAATCTTAAAGGACAAAAAGAGAGTTTCAAATTTTCAGAGAACTTCCAGTAGAATCAAGGATATTTGGCAGCTCTGTCTGATCATGCATTGATGGACACATGATTTCATTTCTTTCTTTCTATTCATTCCTTTATTCAAGATGATGGTCTGGTTGGTATGTTTTCAAATAACAGGGTTGAAATATACAATGGAGCCCTGCTTCATTGTTGCATTTGCTTCACGTACAGATATTAGTGCAATGATTTTCATAGCCACAGCAAGGACTTAACTATTCAAACCTGAGGTTTTTGCCCCTACACAGTATAAATTACTACAATGATATAGATGGGACAAGGTATTTTTTCAATATATCTGTTTAATAGTTAATAAGAATACATCAAGTGTTTAAAGGGATCGTATAGTTTTGGTTGAGACCTAATTTGAGGTTTCTAACATTTTTTTGTGAGATAATGAGAAACCTCCTATGAAATATGAAAGAGCATGTAATTTTATGAGGAATTCAACATTTATTTGACGAAATTTGGTTTTGAAATGGCTGAGATATCCAAAAAAGAGCAATTCTAATAAAGTGTGGGACCAACACTTTATTACGATTGCTTTGTTTTACTTTGCTTTTGGATGTTTCAGTCATTCCAAACCTGATTTTCATCAAATAAACTTTGAATTCCTCTTAAAATGGTATGCTCTGTACTATATCATATGTGTTTTCTTGGTATCTCGCTAATAGTTAAAAGCCCAACTCTCATCTCCACCAATACTGTACCATCCCTTAAAAAAAAAAAAAAAAAAAAAAAAAAAAATTGTACTTTTGTTATGACATATCTTTTACTACTAATCACTAGTACACCAAGATTCCAGTATGTACACTGTAAATGCCACATAATAGCAATCATATGGTTATTTTTCAGAAATTGCACAACTGATATCACCAAAATTACTAACATGAAAAATGTTGCCTCTGACAGCACAAATGAAATGTATCATCTCCAAGATTGCATTTTGTAAACTTTGCTTCCTCAAAGGGAGCAACATGCTTTTCTAATTCTTTCACTGTACACCCCTTATATCGCAAAATGAACCACCTGAGATACTAGATACTTTCTCACAAGTCCAAATATGCCAAATATTATGCCCATGAAATATGGCATGAACAGCATTATTTACGATAAAGAGAAAAATAATTGCATTTCTATATGCTTTTTTGCGAGGGAAATGAAAGGAAATACAAGACATGTTTGTTATGCAAATACAAATACCTTTGCAAAGAAATCAGACAGCATTTAGTGAAGCTCTGAATTATTAAGATTTCAAAGGAATTTTTCAAAGAAATAATAAAGGAAATACAAAACATAATGCAATGTACAAGTTGTAAGTTGATGTTTGATGTCACTGAGTGCAAATTCCTATGAAAAGAAATCATACAGCATTTAGGGATGCACTATGGATTAAAGATTTCAAGCAATCACAAGCTCTACTGACCTCCAAGGCTCATGAGGTATGGCGGAATGACGACGTAAATGAGAAGGTGTTGAATCCAATATAATTCTGGCTCGAATGGTAGCTGTTGGAGAGAAAAAGACAGGGAAACTTTGTCAGAACTTGAACCCCCTTTGATTTATAATAAATCACTTCAGGCAATTACACTGTACCATCATATTTCTCCTGCTCACCTGGACTGACATTTGGGCAAGAGCCCCATACTTCAGACAGGCATATGCCTATGGTATTCATATTACTTGCTCAAGAGTGAGTTTTATACCACAAATGCATAAATTTTCGCGGTACATTGATTTTTTGCGTATTTTGCCCCACAGTACTTCCGGCGAGTGCGAGTTCTAAAACCCGCAAAAATATCTTCACAACTTTCTCTGCACACTTTGAATAAATTGACATTTGCGCAATGCAAATTCAAGAACCTGCGAACAAGTTTTTGAGCTGCTCAGTGGGGTAAATTGATCACGCGAAAATATTGTTGTTTACAGTACGTAGTCCCAGGGAAGGAGGCTTTGCGAGTTTGTAGCATACTGCAACATCTGCAATCTGAAAATCTTGCAGTAGTTACCATAATTGTCATGATCATCATCATAATCATCACCATCATGATTGTTACCTCCACCAAGGAAGGAAGGAAGTTATGTTTTCATCGGTGTTGGTTTGTTTGTTTGCTTGTCTGTGTGCATAATAACTGAAAAAGTTGAGAACAGATTTGGAAGAAACTTACAGAAAGGTTGAGAGTAACACATGGAACAGATTTTTTTTTTTTTTTTTTTTTTTTTTTTTTTTTTTTTTTTTTTTTTTGTAGAGATCCTGTACTTTTTATGGATTTTATGAAGGATTTCCAATATTTTGGCAGGTAGGGCCAATGAACCTGGGAGTTCAAGCTGCGCATCTTTGAGGTTTTCATATGCGCACTAAAATGCGAGCTCTAGTTTCTGCTAAGGTGAGGTGTGCCGCACAGCTGGAAGTTGATGACATAACTAAAGGCTTCTGCATTGGGAAATAGGGTGACTTTCAGCATGCATACGAGTTGTATGGGTGGAAATCACTGATCTCTATGGAAGAACAAGATCAGTGATGGGAATGAGCTGCTTTGCAGAGGTCTGCTCTCTCAGAGTGTTTCTCTAGTTATCATACTGTTCTCAGTTATTTGGCCATTATGTACATCGCATACAAAATTGCAATATACTGTAACATACTCGTACAGGCATAGTACATAATTGCATGGCAGCTCCTGGGTAGGAAACAATCAACCATGTCACTGTGTGAGCCTTTCAGGCATTGCCATGGCAACTGGCATTATCAGAGCAAGTTCATAGCTGCATCTCTCTTTATGAGGTCGGGTCTAGGTCATGAAATGTTAAACGTGTGTTATTTCTTGTATCAGCGCAAACCAGTCAGCCAACCAAAGTAAAGACCCATTTAATACAACAAAACCCAACACATTTAAATCTCATCCAATGCCATGCTCTCAAAGACACAAGACAGATGAACATAATGAATGGTCCTTGAGACAGTGTACCTGTAGGCCTACATAACATGGTGTCTTGCTTCACCTCTGCAGGAAACTGTTGTTTGTTTTTTATAACAATTCTGTCTGGCCATGTGATGACAGTGCTAGACAATACAAAATGAAAATACACGTACGCAGTTCTCATCAGTGTTCACTCAGGCTACAATGGAATAATTTCTCTTCAAATGCTATTTCATTTGCCACATACTGTAAAAGTGGATATTTTTGCATGATTAATTTTTTACACTCGGCCAGGTAAGAAGAGTTTCGTGTGTTTTTAATTCCACGCAATCAAGACATCAACTATACTAGAACATATGGCAAGCAAAAATATTAGCGTGCTTTTCGCGTGCAAAAATTTCAACACCACGAAAATTTCCACTTTTACAGTACCGGTACTGTAAAACGAGGAATGCTCACGTGCATTTTCATGCCACGAATGTATGTATTGTGTTTTACAGTATACTGTACATCCGCAGGGCTTTGGACTGTCACCTACAAATGTGCCACTGATAAGAATGAAATCCAAGTACTGTATATTATGTGGATCAAGAAAATGCAGTGTACACGAAGTAGGTAAATAAGCCTAGTTTAAGGAAAATTTGTCAATCTATAGAAAAGTAATGAATTGAATTTTCAAGTTTTGATGCCACCATCACTGGATGAGAAGATCATTAGAGTTGTGATGTCACTGCAGGACAATGATAGAAAGAAAATATAAAGAGAATTAAAAAAATGTCATCAGCGATGAAAAGTACAGTTTCTTTCATCTTGTTAATGACCTTCATAGTATGTAAAGGGATCATTCCCCCTGCTCTGTGAAAGAGGTATATCAAATGCTCTTTCATGATGCTAGAAAAGTGAAAACACAATAATTATTCTTTTAAATACATGTATTTCATTTTTAATACATGTATGTCATCCATGCCTGACATTGGAAAATGCTGTAGTCTTCTCATCCAGTAATCTTGGAACAGAGGCTAAACAATTCATAACATTTTAATAGATTGTCTGATTTTCCTCAAAATTTGCTGATGTGTTCTTAGTATTGCTGCATTACAACAATCCATATATATGTAATAGTACACTGTAAATTTGGGCTTCACTCGCCTTTATAAAAGCTCCAGACGATATGAGACCATTAGTGCTTCCAATTCTGGGTTCAAAGCAGACACTTCTGAGAGATTTATTGCTGACATTACATGCCCAGGTTCTGTTCCTTACACATGATTAATGATGCTATTATCACCATTTGTCATGAGAGTCGATACTTCATTACAATATGAGAGAGATACAGTATGTCGGATGATATCATGCTGTTTAGATACATAGTGAATGTATTCATAATCCATAGCACATGGGATCCTCTTTCACATCCAATTAATCTCATTGCTAATGAAGGGCCATTGTTCATGTTAGCAACCCATGTTTAGGTTTTGAACCTTTTATCCTTCGCACAAGACAGGATGGCCTTTTCATGGATCACGTACAAATTTTAAGTGTGTTAATTTATGTTTTCTATGGCATGTCTGCAATATCACACACATACCACGAACACCCAATTTGTATGCAAATGAGCTTTAATAGGCTTGACAAAAGACATCTGCTGTGACACCCATGGTTGTGCTTCAAATATTCATTATTCTTCCAAATGCTTGCAAATTAAGTACCATTAAAGGGGACCTCCGAATGATTTTCAGACTTTTACATTTGAACAACTATATTAAAAATTAGTTAAATTGAATACCGAGTTTCAGGATTTATAGCTACAGGGATGAGGAATGAGAATGTTTTCAAAATTTATAACAAATTGCAGTGAACAAGGATGATGACATGGCAGCCTCATCATAAGAATGCATGAGTTGGGGCTCAAGGAAGCAGAACGAAATAATAAGGCATGCATGCACTTCGTGTACATACATGTACAATGTAGATTCTTCACAGGTGAATGTGTTGAGCAGGCAGTATTGTAATGGAATTACACTAACTACATGTCTGAAATATGTGAGGCTCTGATGTCATCAACAGTGTAATTTGTTTAAGATTTTCAGTTTATTGGTTTCTCTGCTCAAGGACATCAACAAATTCTACGAATCTATACATGGAGCTGTTGATTTATGTACTACATGATGTGAAATTATGAAAATTGTCTGGAATGCCCCTTTAAAGACTATTCAGCCTCATGTCTACTGCTCATCAATTAAAGAATGAATATAGAGTTGTACCTATGGACTTAAATAAAAATTGTCACTGATCGATCCTTATTTACTAATGTACAAAGCAAAGTATGGACATTGTATATTATATTCACTGGTGTACAAATATAGTGTAATGTGATGGGAATATAAGAGCACACTTGTACCATAAAGATGGATACACATCATGTATACTAAAATGGCCTTAAATTATTAATGCAAGCATTTCCCAGTCTTTTAGAAATGGAGACTTACATTGTATCTCAATGAAAGATAGGCATAAACATGATTGGGCAACAGCATGAGGATCATTCTTTTAATTGTTCTTGCAAATTTTTTCTCTTCTTTTTTTTTTTGGGGGGGGGGGAGGGGGGTGGTGGTTGGGCATACAATATTTGAGCACATACATGTACTTCAATACCACATTGTACAATAAAAAAAAAAGCACTTCACAAGCACCAAGTGTTTTGAATGCATCACAGTATAAACACTATAGGCCTACTAGAGCCTATAGCATTCTGTTGAACTTGAAATTAAGCAAGGCCTATGAGGGACATGTTACACTCAGCCTATAAAATACACAGACTTCTCAGACACCATGCTACAATTAAACCATCCCTCTCCACTTTCAGCCAGGAATGCAACAAAATAAACAGAGAACTTTTCAATCATTTCATATATCATTTCAACAGTCTCTACATTTAATTATTGTCTCTATGACACCAATGCATGTTGAAAAAAAAAAAACAAGAGTCAAATTCATTCATGGCTACCATGAAAAAGGCTGATCTGGAAGGTTACCTTAACGCCTATTTAGAGTAAAGCATCATATATTTTTCACTGTTTGTGAACTGTGTCACGGGGGGACTGACACAGAATTTTTAATTTGACTATTAATGAAGAGCTGCTTCAACTGAAAAAAAAAAAAAAATGACATGCCCCAGCATTTGAACTGCACATGTTCATATGCAAGGAAGACCTCTACATTCTTACCATTCTTGTGACTGGGGAAGAGTCTAGGTAAAAACACCTCTCTAGCAGTTGACAAGCAGAATTCTATTCTCCTCATTGATGTTCTATTGATTAGCATTCTATTTTTGACTTGTAATACTTTCACTAAGTGCAGCGCACACAACAGATAATGCTCATTACACACACACATACACACACACACAAACACCAAACATCTCCTTGTTTGTACATCCACTATCTCACAAGTTGCCAGTATGTCTATTATTAGCACATGCAAAGCTAAGCACCAGCTGATGATATTTTAGGATACTGTAAACGCAGAAATTTTTGCAGTACATTTATTTTTGCATGATTGGCGCTATTTCGGACCAGCGCAAATTCTAAATTCCGTGAAAATTTCTTCACAATTTTATCTGTTCCTTTTGCATAGTACAATGTACAAAATGTAGGTTGATAATTGTGCAGCACAAATTCAAGAAACTGCAATTTTTGAGCCACCCAGTTCAAAAATTTAATCATACAAAAATACAATGTATTGACATTTACCCTTTTCAAAACTTCCATAGGAATTTTGATGTAAAGAAATGCTAGATGTGGTATTGCAGGTCACATATGGCTGTAGTAAACATCAATATTACTATTGCTATCATTCATTAGCAGCATACAGATTATATTCTTTACAATTTTAGCAATATGATAACATCCTTCCTGGCCTATTGGGAAGACACAGAGAATGTGTGACTGAAAAGACTCATACCAATATTTCAGTGAATTGAGGAAGTAAACTCATGGAAAACATCTCATTTAAAGGGTGTGTGTCATTTGCTTACAAGTTCTGCTTTAGGCACACTGACAAAAATAACACTGGACAGCATGTTAGTCCTATTCACAATGCAGATTGACTGGCAGGCTGTGTAATGCAGCACTGCTGTAAAACCAGAAACATTAGCTGCATGAAACTTTCGCAAATTGTCACTAGCATTTTATGTATTGTGAAAGAAAAAGCCTTTTGTATACATCTTAATGGGAATCTTGGTAATTCGCAAAATTTTCATGCACACTACAGAAAAATGTCTGGTTTTACAGTAAGCTATACACACTGTAGTGTATAAAGTCATAGAAACCACATACTGTGATTTGGTGCTGTTTATCTTTGTGTGTGTGTGTGTGTGTGTGTGTGTGTGTGTGTGTGTGTGTGTGTGTGTATGACATTTACTTGTCACATTTGGTGTATGTGCTTTTTTACAGGGAAAGGAAAACATTAATCTCTCATTTGTGGTCCTTGTCATTCATTAATCTACCTACCGGTATTGTTTCAAAAACAGATTGTTTAAAAGCCTCTTTAATATTGCTTTTAAAAATAATACGTCATAACCAATTCCTAACAATAGGCCTACAAACTAGGAGATTCCTAGTTCTTGTTCCTCTCTCATGTTGGTGGACTTATTCGATTTCCTTTAAATTTTGAGCAGATTTAATCAATCAAAATCAGTTCTTAGTAATCTTTCTCCAATATTCATAACATTATGTAGTAAAATTCAAAGGTTGCATACATGTGATAATGACACAACTTGTAATTTCAGCAGAAAAATTCTAAAAAGACTTGATCCGAGGATTACAAGAGTGATTCTAAAGTATGAGGCTAATTGTTTCTAATGAGAAGGCTTACGATAATCTGTACAGCAGTCAACAGCCACAACTAAGCAAAGATCTGTGATGGGCACTTACCACTCTTGTGTTGAGTACGGGCAAGACTATGGCAAGCAGAGGACAGCTGAGAGCAGAAATCTGCATTCTGAAGATGACTGTGACAAGCTTGCTGGGTGGCGCTGCTAGGAGGTAGATCTGGAAACAGATTTCGCCAACAATAGAAACTTCAATAACATACGGCAATAACTGCCAATATTCATGAAATGTTTTATGAGCGAAGGATGAACACAGCAAAAGAAACAATGCATATTGCTTGCAGACTCATGGTCCTATTAAGAAGGACAACAGTAATAAAAGACATCAATGTTGATCAAAGAACATTTGTTCTATGGACAGCAGTCTACATACATGTACCTCACTGAAATTTAATGGAATTTTGTTCTACCCTGATTCATAGTAATGCCATGCACACACTTGTACAACACCCAATCTATGGGACATAAATCATGACAGTTCCAGTGTACAGTACTATTTACTTTTAAGACAGTACTGCGACTTTTGTCAGCCGTAACTGTGGAGCTATCATGATAATGTTGTAATACATGGTTATGCATTGTGTCAGGTGCATCACTATGTTAGCGCATAAATTACATGTGTACTGAAGCCGGGCCCAGTTACAGCTGAATATATATATTAAAATAAAAGACAGCACCCAAACCAAGCAATTCTACATTGTATTTTCTGAAATGCTAACTTCTTTCATATTGTTGTCATTATAGTGGGCACCTCCCCCTCCTCCTCCCCACCCCCCCCCCCCCCCCAAAAAAAAGACTGTCTACAACACATAACAAAACTCCCTTGTTTGGAATATCACTGATACCATGACCTTCGATCACTGGGATTTAAAGGGACTGGTATAATGGACCTACCGTACATGTACGGTTCAACGGTTGTAGGTCCATGTTGGTATCAAGGGATTAAGAGGTACTGGTATGCTAAATGGATGCTTTTTGCAAAGTACATAAGTGAATAAATCTGTGTATCCAGATTTCCTGAGCAGTACTAAACACTAGAAATCTAATGGAGGAGAGCTACTAAAAAATCTTACACCCTAGCTCCCTGGATCTCAAAAAAAAAACAAACAAACAACAACAACAAACAAACAAAAACAAAAACAAAAATCCTACTTTGATACACAGATGGCGATGTGGTAGTGTGCGTGCTATGTGTAACCTTTGAAATGTGACTTGTTTACAAGTTTAGTGCCTGCAAGGAATACAATAGGTTTGGGTTCAGTTTATTTCCCCCTTTTTTTCACTTGTAACAAGGACTTCCTTTTTGCCTCCAGGAACTCACAAAAGTGAGAGATCCAATAGCAACTTGTACTGAGCCAATAAGAAATCAAGGGCATCTCTTTGTAATGCTACACAAGACCATCACAGACACCAGTTTTATCAAGACTCTTTGCCACAAAAACTTTTTACTCAAGAAAAAGCAATGTGACAAGAGGCTGCTTTTTCAAATGGACTCATTTGCCAAAGTCTCTGTTTAAAATCAATGGTGAAGTATTTGCCACCAGAACAACAGACAGATTGTTGATATTATGAAGGATAATTGCATAATATTGTGTAATCACTGGTACAATGTGGTTTTCTGTTCAACAGTCCAGTAGAATGAGTGCACTTGGTAAATTACATTTTTTTTTTTTTTTTTTTTTTTTTTTTTTTGTATTTACCTCTTTGGGAGTACATTGTAGGCTGTATAGAAAGAATGTACATGCATTGAGAAGATGTGTGTTGGGTAAGGAAATTATGAAATTACTGTGCTCCCACACCAGTTTAGTATACATGTAGTGCCTGCACAAATACTTTAACCAACACTTTTGATCAATATATGGTGTGTACATACTTCGTTTTAGTTGTCTGTATATATATATATACAAATATAGGATGGAGAATGTAAAAAATAAATAAGACTGCCTTGTGCCCAGTAAATAACACAACTTTTAGTGAGACATCTATTGGCCATTTGAAAGCATGTGTATGGGGAGGCCAGCAACTACGGTATATAACCTCCAGTCTATTGTCTTCTGAATATGACCGAAGTTGTTTGCACTTGGATAAAAATAGCAGTTACTTCACGATAACATTGAATATGCACAGAATGCAGCCACAGGAAATTCCATTAACTACAGGAAACTGAGTTGCAATGCAAAGGCCGATATTGACAATCTTTAGTTGAATCTACCAGAATGACTTTCAAAACATACAACATTTCCACCTGAGTTACTTGCACTCCTAGAATTCTACAAAATAAATGAAATATTAACAGTAAAAGAAATTCAAAACAAAAATATAAAGTACTGTTTCAGAAGAGTATAACGACAGATAACTCATAAACAGAACTTTCATCCAAATTGGACTTGTTAGAATGTCATGGACATGGTCATGTCTTAATACATGAAACACATAATCTTCATTAAATTCCCTGTTTTTAAGGAGGTAACAATGAAAACCAAAATTATAACTTTCAGATCACATTATTTGTAAACAAAACAGAGAAATGGTGACTTTTATGGGTTAAAGAGCTGAAGTTGTTAAATCAACCCTCAAAAACATGACTTCTAGAATATTTTGCAAACAATCCAACTGGAGGATTGAAAACTTGGCCCCGTTTTATCAAAAGATGAATCAATTATAAATTTCTTTAACACACAGGGTGTCATAGACTTATGATAGAAATCAAATAATCAATTATAACTCTTCACAAAACAGGGCCCTGGTGACATAAAGTCTGCTTCATGATAAGTACTGTAAAAGTGGAAATTTTCGCACAATTCGCGCAACCAGAAAATAGCGCGAAAATAAAAGCATGCAAATATTTTTACACAGCTTGCCATACATGTATGTTCCAGTAGTTGATGTCTTGATTCCATGGAATTAAAAACATGCGAAACTTATCTTACCTGGCCAAGCGCAAAAAATTAGTCGCGCGAAAATATCCACTATCACAGTATTAAAATATTTGCCTGGAGAAGTGGTTGTAACTGACATCACTGCATGAGTGAAAACATTTCATTTCATAAACTTTCTAATATTTCATGTGTGATTTGTAATGAAACTGCTCTGTTTAATTGAATCACCAACCTCCACTTGCACATTTATCAAATTTACACCTAAATCCCAATGGACCGTCACCTACACGTGTATGGACATTATTACTGTACTACAGCTGTAGTATGTACAACAAAATATGTTAACTGAATGATGATATTCTTTACAGGGTACAGTATTAGGACACAAAAATCCAATTCAATAGCTGTCAAAACCTGAAGGTGACATTACGATGTACAGAATTCATGGTCCATGTCTGTAGAACACTGTAGTATTGTAGGAAAGGAGTTAAAAAACAATAATACATTAAATTATTAAATATTTAAGTGATTAATTGTTTGTGTAAATTATAGTATTTTGGATTATACAGTAGTTTATGTTTAGGTATATATGTAAAGCACTTAGAGAATTTCATTGATAAGCGCTATATAAATACTGAGTTATCATTATTATTATTATTAAAGAAAACCATGTCTGCAATACACTGTAGTATGATAGAAAAGAAGTTAAAAAAAAAAGAAAAGATAATAAATCAAAGAAAACCAACTAAAGAGTTACAAGTGCAAAGAAAACATCATTTAAATCAAGTTCATCAAGATCACATATTTGTGGTTTGGTGCTGTATCTTTGTATTATACATTTTTTTTTTTTACAATTCAATATTAGTGTTTCCTCACACTGAAAAAAAAATACCAAACACACAAACCTTGAGACCTTTGTTGTTCAATTCTTTTTCAGTTTTAAAATTCTGAACTGCTATCAAAGCTTGTTCCAGATACTCCCTCAAATTTGCAATTTTGCAGATTTCTGTCTGCTACTGTGTAGATTCAATGAACTTTAAAAACCAGTTTTGTGTAATCTTTCTCCAATGTAAATTGAGCAGTGAAATTCAGGTGTGCCAATTCAATAATGACAACATGATAAGTTCTGTTCAAGTAAAGTCCCCCCTGGACTTGATACGGGGACAATTACCTATGATGCTCACCTGTACAATTGTCAACATGTGACATGGGTTCAACAGAAAAATCACAGTTTTATTGGCAAGCTTGAATCCCACTTCAATTCCAAATGTCAGGCACAGGACCACCAGCAAAAAGCGCTTGCCGAAGCATTCCGCCTGGCTCTTGCTCTCCGCAGTGTAGTCCGGTACCCCCTTGAGCCATCGCCATGACAACCAGACCTCGAGGGAGCACAGCAGGACAAAGATGGCGCTCTCCACCACGCGCTGCCTGCGGGTGAGGAAGTCCACGCAATCTTGGCCACCATTTCCAGCGATAGTTGGGTCCACGCCCCCGTAGAGCCAGTCAAGAGATGTCAGGCTCCACATGACTACCGACTCAGTTGAGTTCATTTGTGTTCAGTTCGGTGAAGGACGGTTCAAAATGCTCCTCTCCTTTCAACATCACACTTCGATGCTCTTTTTGTGTAGATTGTATGCGACAATTATTGTCAGGGTAGCATTGTCGTGCTCAAGGAAGAGATGACAGGTTTACAGCAGATCAAAGAGATGTAATGTCAGCTGCTGTGTTTAAAATTCTGTGCCAATGTGAATCCATAATCATACATTATAGTAAATACATGTTCAATGTTCGAACATTTTCAAACATTGTTGTAAAGGAGGCAAAGATTGTGAAAACTTATCCAAGAATATCCAAATATTCAGTTCAGAGCTGAATGCATTGCTGTCCAAACTGCCTCTGTGTTTAACCACTAAACTGTCAACAGTGTCTGATCCTTGGAAGCAGATGCTCATTTAAAATACCAGCATATTGATGCATGTCATCTTGAAATGTACCAGTCTTGAGTTTCTTACAGATACGCTGACACAAGGTTCAAACAAGGACTTGCATGCTACCAGATAGACTGTGGAATTGCTCAGTCGCCATCAGGTGACACTCCGTCAGCATGCCATGTGTAGAGATGCTTCTGTGTGTGTACGGAGCATGACACAGCAGTTTTCTTTCAGTTCCAAATGTCCAGCAGAGAAAGAGTCCATCTAAAGCTCACTTCCAGTCCTGTCAATCAAAGAGAAATAGTAGTCAGTATGACTACATTCTACCATTAAAGAGGGATACATTATTGGAAGAAGAAGAAGAAGAAGAAGAAGAAGAAAAAGAAGAATCAATAAAGCATACAGCTTTCAGTCAAGATGGGGTTTGAGGTTTGATAATTTTTTTTTTTTTTTAGATTTAATGACAAATTTTTTATAAGATATGAAAGAGCATATGATTTCATAAGATTATGACAGTATCAATGTTCCCCATTTCAGGTGACCTGCCCAGTTTCCAATGTCTATGATATGATAAATGAGCTACGTATTGCTTGGATATCCTTAGAGGACAACTTGCTCTTTGTTCAAGAGGAGTTTTGATGCACTTATAACCTAGACAAGTTTTGCCTGCAAATGTTATAAGGCCAGCCAAGTCAAACTATAATGTGTCCACTGTAAAAGTGGACATTTTTGTGGTGTGGAAATTTTCACACATTTTGCTCAATTCATCAGAAGGTTGTAGCGCAAAATAAAAGCACACAAATATCATTGTATGCCATACAATGTATGTTCCGCAAATAATGTCCTCATTCTGCAGAATTAAAAGCACATGAAATTCAACTTTAATACCCAGGTGAGCGTGAAAAATTACTTATGAACACAAAAATATCCACTCTAAAAGTATTTGGCCAAATATCTTTGTATTGAAAGCATTTAAAGCTCTGGCACCCTTTAATAAAATGTACCCATTCTGCTGGCATGATGAACTTCTCAGCAGAGTACAAATGTACCTCTGGCTTTGCGGTCATTCTGCACCTGGTCTCAATAAATCCACTGAGCATGCTCTTTGTGTGAATATTCTCCCTTCAACTCCAACAAACACCATGGCAGACGACCAACTCAAGGAGCTTCAAACACAGCTCCTTGGGCAGACATGTCTGCTGCATAGCACATGTGGTGGTGAGTCATCTGAACATGGCATCTTGTAGGAACTGCAAAGCACTTTCAGTATGACAGTTTTGCCATCTACTATATGTTCAAAATGTGGAGTGTGTACAATGCCACTAAGCAATATTTGTACTGTATAAGCCGTTATTTTCGTGAATTTCGCAAATCACAGTTGGATCGCGAATTTAACAACACGCGAAAATGCCGCTATGCACTAACATAAAAGTCGGGGATGATTCGCGAAAACAACATCTCGCGAAAATGTCTATGACCTCATCATTCGCGAAAATATCTGTACGCGAAAATAACAGCGTATACAGTAATTGCTAGGTTTTCTTCACGAGTTTTGAATTTTGTTTTTGGTTTTTTTTTTAAAAGTTCATCAATGGACTCTTATCATCTTGAAAACAATAAAAACAAACCTCAAAATCTTCAAACAAAATGCAGTATGGCAAGTCCAAGATAAGGTCCCCTCAGAAGGCAAAATTTCATCTTTGCTCAATATTGACATGTTTGGTATCATTTTGAAGCTTATGAGTTAGTTTTGATTTCCATGGAGGAAAAAATTATATTATGTAAGCTTATGCAAATTTCAAGGGCTTCATTTGCATAAATGTGAAACACAGCATTACGTATGGGACATTCATAAAAATTCATATTAATTCAAAGGAAAGCAAATGATATTTGATTAATATGTGGACATAAGAAGTTCATCAAATAGTTTAACTTGGTATAAAAATTTAGGGATTATGCAAATGATTTAGCTCGTGTCCTATCATGAGATGTCCCATACGTAACAAATTGAGGTCATTTTTTTAGGTTTTTTCTGAAATTGCTAAGGATATTTTAATGCCCTTTTGGAAAGTTCTAATTTATTGTTTAGAGAAATTAAATACTATAGAAAAAAGAAAAAACAGTAAAAGAAATATATTCTATTAGGCATTGAAATAATGCTACGTATGGGGCAAATGCGTTACGTATGGGACATCCTCTTACATATTGCATGTGAATGCATGTAGCTAGCTGGGAAGGTCTCTCAGTACACAAATGGTCAATCATCCTGAAAAAAGCATCCCAACATTGTAGCTACTTTTTGAGTTATAGACACTTGAAACAATGCATGTACTTGACTGAACAATTTTCAGAAAGGGGGAGGGGGAAATGGCAAAATACACAATGAAAAGTCAGCATTAAAGGGATGGTATAGTTTTTGTAGAAATGGGGATTCAGTTTTCAACATTTAATGAGATGATTGGAAACCAATTATATGAATTAATAAAGAGCATACAATCCTAAGACTAGAGGAATTTAAAGTTTATGTGACAGAGATCCAATTTGAAATGGTTGTGATACAAAAAAATATATAAAGTAAAATGATTCCTTTTTATTGCAAGTGATACACAAATTGTCCTTAATCAGTTTCAATAGTAGCCACGACAAAATTCATGGGTATACATACTGAGGTGTGACTCGAATCAATGACCTGACTGCTAGACAGACATCATCTACTCGATCACTGGGGTTCCACGCAGCAGGTATTGCTCATTTATCAAAATTAATATTTCTTGTGTCAAGTCATTTTTTATTGAAACTAAATGGCAAACTGCCCTTCATCAATGGAAGTAAACACTTTAAACTATTCAATTTTTCAGTAGTAATTATCCTGATAAAAATAGGGCATACATACTCAGGTTGGTCATAAAAAATATACAGTATGATTAAACATGATTATGATGGTGAATATACAGGGAATATTGTTCCCTTGTCAATCTGGAACAGCATTTGAGTAATTTCAACTGATTCTACCTCAATAATCATGCAAAAATTTGTTTATGGTTATTTTGCAAAATTATTTTGCAAAATACCCATATAAACTTGGTTCTCCACACACTAAACGAATGGGGACAAAGGGCATGCATACTCAGGTTGGTCATAACTAGAAATGTCGCTATGGCGACTGATGCCTCGGCCACAATGCATGATTCTCCCAATAGGTGTATAGTACAATGTCTTCACAATGTGTGATGACAGTTTCACATAACTGGCAAAATATTGAAATGACACACAGGTTTGTCAGAAATATCTTGAATGTTCACTTTCCTTGAACTGGGTTTGCTATAATTGTCTAAGAGTGCAGGTACACATATTTGGGGAATTGAGAATTTTTACTTGACTTCTGACCGACCCTTTTATGAGTGTATGCATTGAGTAATTTCCAAGGTATGAAGAGTATTCAATTATAGTACAAAATAGATTTTTTTTTTTTTTTTTTTTTTTTTTTGGGGGGGGGGGGGGCATTGAAACCTGGCCTTTGACCCATAACCTCTGACCTTTGACCTTCTGGCTGGAAATTTCCCAGAGAATCTCCATTAGGCAATGCATGTATATATCAAGTTTTAAAACTAATTATGCAAGCATTGCATATATACTAGTATATGAGGGAAATAGTAAAATTCTGAGTAGTTGACGTTGACGTCGACCTCTGACCCCCTGACTATTGACCCATAAACCCTAAATTCCCGAGATAATCCCTGCCAGTCACTACATGCATATGTACCAAGTTTCATGAAGATACATTGAACCATTTGCGAGAAAAGTGATATTGCAACATTTTCACCTAACCTTTGACCTTTTGACCTTTGACCTTATGACATGAAACTCTCTCTGGAGAATCTTTACGCAGTAGTACATGTCTACACTAAGTTTCAAGAAAATACCTTTGGGCATTGCATAGATATGGGGGAAATAGCAACATTTTTAGCATTTGACCATGACCTTTTGACCTTTGACCTCTTGCCAATGTCACTAAAATCTTCTCAACTAATTGCCCCATCATACATCATCCTTGGACCAAGTTTGGTGAAAGCTGCTTCATCCAGTTTTGAGTTATCACGTAAACAGATAAATTTTAGGATTTGACCTGTATCTTTGACCTTTGACCTCTGTCCGATTTCACTAAAAAACTAATCAAGTAATTGTCCCATCATACATTATCCTCCAACAAAGTTTGGTGAAATTTGCTAGATCCAGTCTTGAGTTATCGCGTAAACGGATACAATTTCATGATTTGACCTTGACTTTTGACCTTTGACCTTTGGCCGATTTCACCCAAAATCTAATCAAGTAATTGCCCCATCATACTTTATACTTGGACCAAGTTTGGTAAAATTCCAGTCAATATTACTCAAGTTATCGCGTAAATGAAAGCGGACGTACGTACGGACGGACGGACAACCAACCCGAAAACATAATGCCTCCGGCACCACTTCGTGGCGGAGGCATAAAAATATAAAAATATGATTGAATATGATTATGATGGTGAATATTCGGGGAATAATGTTTCCTTGACAATCTGGATTAGTATTTGAGTAGTTCCAACTGATTTTACTACAATTTAATGCAAAATACCCATAAACATGGTTCTTCACACACTAAATGAATGGGGGACAAACTGTCCCATACGTAACACGTCATGTCTGTCTTTAATTAGAACCTGTAATTAGAGCTTTTTGCCTAATGACAGGAAACTTACCTGTGATAATCTTGAGTGTTGTGACTTTCATCATAGTGAGTTACAAGTTGTAGAATGAAATACTTTCAGAGAGTTTTTAGGTTGAAAAAAAATGTAAAAAAAAAACAAAAGTTTTCTGGTCCCATACGTAACGGCACACATATTTTCTCTTCTAGAATATAATTGTCAAGGTCATTTTTCTCAATTTTTTACATGATTATACTTCTCCTCGACATCAATCACCATGATGAAGTTCAATATCATGATCAAAGGCCTTTAACACTATTTTTCAGGTCATAAAAGTCTCTGAATGTCCCATACGTAACACGCGCATTATCTTGGACTTGCCCAGTAAACTATTTCTTTTTAACAATTCAAGTAATATGAAGAAGTTATCCTGGAAAAGCCATCCCTCAACCCTTAACAGCAACAAAATAAAAAAGGTACCGGTAACCAAGATTACTTGTAAGAGAAAAGTACAGTCATTTCCTATTTCTACTCTGGTTGTAAACTAATTGGTAGTTGTTTTGATAACACTACTTGTTGTTGTTGTTGGGTTTTTTTCTTTTTTAAAGGAACAAATTTCAAGGAAGAAAATTCCATTTTATAGATGATCTTACACATTTCACTTTATGAATCTACATAAATTATACAGGCACAAATTCTAGAGCCACTTTCTTCTGCAAGCCATTTGAAACAAAAATAAAGGAGAGTCTTCCATGCCAACACTGAAATTGGACAATCAGATTGTTTGACTTTTTCACAAATTTTGATGGGACAATAATCATGCATAGAACTGGAGCTTTTGCCAAGAAAATAACAGAGTTACATACAGTGTAACATGTGTAATTTCATTTTCTTGGCGACACAAGTGTAGGTATCAGTTTTGGATCATGAGTGATGCAAAATTAATAAAATATTTTATTTGGTCCCAGGGAAGTAATGTACACTTGTATGTATCCCCCAACATTTACTTTTGTGACCATTTCTTTATCCTCTTTCTTTTTTTTTTTTTGTCTTTTTATTTTTTTTAAATGACGAGTGTCTGTACAGGCCATATCGACATACAAACATTGTACAGTTGCCAACCTGAATGTGTGTGTGCACGTTCAAGTGTATGACCCTGTAAAAGCACATGATCTACATTGTATACACAGTGCATGGGCTCGTTTGTGAACATGCTTACAATTTTGTATGAAGTACCGGTACACATTTACATATTATGTCAAATCCCCTATGTACATGTACAGCTGCACTTTAAAATGTACACTGTTTGCATGTACTCGGCCACATCATGTGTGTGTACTCCATAAGAGCGAAATGATTATAAAGTGAAGGTGCAAACATCATACTACAGTATCTAGATGCAAGAGTATTGATACAAGTTTGTTTGTGTAGAATAATACCATTTTGTGATTGTCTGGGTTACATGTATGCCATGCAATGCAAAGTGTATAAATGTGTTATATTTGTTTGTGTGGGTGTACGAAAAATACCCTATAGATTCAATACATGTGTTTGAAATTGCATAAATACAAACATGTGATGCATAGAGCCGATTATGTCAATACATGTACGGGGTATCTAAAGTATACATGTAGGCTGTGTGTAGGCCCACACTTGTACATGTCCCGGTACATATAAAGATGGGAGGGGAAAAAAGTGCTAAGTGTGGGCAAGTTTATGTACATGGACAGCGTACCCTTGTAATATCAAGGGTACGCTATAAACATATCAATACACGTATTGCATATCAATATACGTATTATAATATCATATGAATCGACTTATGCCCATCCCTTTAGATCTGTATTCTGAGAATTGAGTTGTAAAATTTGCGGTAATCATGCTATCAATATGTGATGTGATTTTATAATGTTATCTACTTTTATATTCAATCATATTGAATGTGATATTATCACTGATACAAATTGTGTATATTTTGTCACAGAAATCAACAAAGTGTACCTCAACTTGGCCATGGGCTGCTATGCATAGTTGTCTTTTAAACAATTTAAACAATGAATAATATTTGCTGAAATAAGAACTGGAATTGTTTGATCATCACAATGTATGCCTACACATCATATTCATACATCATTTGCTGCACATGAATCATGATCAATACAGTTTGACTAAAAATCCAAACCACTTGATAATTTAGAGTAGACTGCAATGTTGCGATGTGTAGCTAGACCTTTTAGTCAACCATGCCATGTTAATACTAGAATCACATTCAATTTGATTTGAGGAGCGTGGATAATTCACATCAAAAGGGTTTGAAAGTTGAATTGCACAACACAAATGTTTGTTTCCCTGATATTGCCTGCCTTACCACCGTTTTAATCCTGATGTACTCAGTTGCATGCTTTTTGCCTTCGACAATACAATAGTGAATACACTCGTCACATCAACTCATCTTGAGTTTTTGGTAAAGAGTCTGGGTAGACTCTAACCCCGGGACGCTCCGTGTACACAGTTACACACTGTTGGGGCTGGTCGCAGTTTAATAGGTAGACTCTAACGTTACAAGAGTCTAACCCAGGGGCTCTCCTTGTACACAGTATTATAGATCTAGATTTCTACCAGGTCGCAGTTATTGTAGGTGGACTCTAACTATTGTTATAAATAAATACTAAATAGATCTAGAATTTTCTAGCTCTAAACATCCATGAGGCATTTAGTACCGGTAACCTTTGTAACTGAGATTCCTACTAGTTACTAGCAGGCTCCTACTACTAGCGTTTCAGAACTCGGTTAGACTCATTGTTGGACAAGTCTTGTTTTGCATTTGTTTCAAAGCAAATCAATTCAGCTGAGAACTGTTATGAGCATGAATGTTAACAAGTTCGTCTATAACGTTGAATCACATTACGTACCTCACATTACTCACTGATTATAGTCATGTGAGGAGTTAATCTACGCATGGACCTACATCTACGCTAAGGCAGTCCAGTTTGAAGGACAAAGCTGAATAGCACAACACGGATGTTCTTTGTTCTGAGCCTTTTCCACTGCCAATCCCGATGTGTACCAGGGAGGTGGTACCGACAATATTAGAATGCAGTCGACAGTCGTACTCGTAGAAACACATCATTCCATCTGAGACAGAAGTCATAGTCACGAACCATAATATTCCGATCTCAAAAGAAAACCAGAATGCTTGCTCATCGATTCATGAGTAACACAAGAATGCCAGAATGATCCTTGACAACAAAGACTGAAAGAGGAATTACCTGGCCTGTGAAAGCAGTTCTTCTCTGCAAGTTGCGCTGTGAGCCAGCTAGGAGCGAGAGCTGGGGTCGGAGACGGAGCAGGATGGAGGAGGCAGCTGGCGCAGGCAGCATGCAAAAGTATAGACCGCTACCTAGCTATGAGCTAGATCTATACTGAATTACTAGGCCTATTCAGCTACTTAGACTGGGCTGCTGAGTGTAAATAAATGGTGATAGTGTAGCTGGCAACCATGCACTTTGGCACCTAAGAACAAGTGCCATCCAGGATTTGGCATACGGATACGCATACAGTACACTATTCATTCTAGGTTATATAGTAAGGATACTAGGTCTCGCGCAGGGACGTAATGATCGCGCATAGCGTAACTGCGTATAGCAAGCGATATTACGCGTAGGACTAAGCGCAAAATTTGCCGATACGCCCATGGAATAAATATACCTGACTTACCGCTCAACATGAGAAGGAAGCAGGTACGAAATTTTGATTTCCAACAAATTTTCCACTAAATTTCCAATTTTTTACCTTGTACAAACCTACCTTCCCTTAAAATCTGTTTTAAGGATGTTGTAGCCTAGACGTGTCGTCTCGCTTGTCTCGTTCGTAGTCGATAGAATTCGTAATTTGTTCGATCGATCGTTTACCACGTGACGTCATCATACACAAGAACAATGTATGCTGCCAGCTACGCTGAAATACTGTTAATAAATATTGTTTTAAGTCAAATTTTAACACAACGATTATAATATTACAATGGAATAAATAGTTCAGTCTATCGAAGTTGAATTAAGTGTGATTTCAATTTGAATTTGCTTGTGATTTCCACTGCGCTAACTTGTGATATATTTGTGACAGGGGAGGGCCATAACCATAATGATACTGAAGAAAACAAATTAGATGAGAGTGTGACAAATGGGTGACGAAAATGAGAGGGTGACGAATGGGTATAAGCGCACACACAAACACACACACACAAAACATATGTTCATATTTTACTTTTTTCCATTTTATATTACTTGTATATTATTGGTTAAAGTGATTAGAAATATTGTAAGAAAACTTTATAAATGAAAATCATTAACGATTATGAAAATATCAATGATAAAAATAATGATAATAAGAATGATAAAATGATGATGGTGGTGGAAGTGATAATAATAATAATGAAAATGATAATGATGATGATGATTATGATGATCGATGATGGTGGTGGTGATAATTAATAGTAATAATGATAATAGTAATAATGATAATAGTAATAATGATAATAATAATAATAATAATAATAATAATAATAATAATAATAATAATAATAATAATAAATAATAACACATATAATAATAATAACAATAATATACTGAGTACCAGAGTACACAAGTTAGGTAAAACTGCTGTTGCTTAACAGGGACAAATTTAATATCAAGTGAAAAAAATATTCTACGAAAGCCGGAGCACGTTACAGCCGCAGAGGGGCAGACACTTTCACGCATGAAACTACAGAGGGCAGCTGCGCGATCTTTACATACCCCGAGAAATTGAACGCATAAAAAAAAGTCCGACATACAAACGGCGACAGCGCACTACTCCGTCATCGTATCATCAGGAGATTCTGGGAGGTGATTTTTCTGCATTTTCGTGATATTCACTGAGAAATTCAGGTACGATTATGGAATAACTTCTATTATAAGAGCATTTCAAATTTTCGTGCGCGATATCTAGACCCGTCAACCATACGTCAACGAATAGCTACGAGAAGCCGGTAGTGTGTGGTGTACCCGTGGCCGTACGTGTGCACTGTAGATCGACCAAAGAGCATAGAAGCGCACGCAGTGCGCTTCTATTACTCTCTCGGTTTTGCGTAGTACGCCCATGGGCAGATTCTGGCGCCATTTTAGGAAGCAAAGCGGGGGGGGGGGGGGGTGGGGGGTTAAATAAATAAAGAAATTAAATTCATTATCAAATGTGCAGTCCTTCAAAATTCGAGCTAACTTATCGTATATAAACCATGGTGTTTGATATGCATGAGAGTTGTTTTGATCTTTAAAATAACAACAACAATGCATGAGAGTGCCCACAGCTTCATAGAGCCCCCCCTCTCTCAACTCTTCTCCTGCAGCCCGTTGCATAAAAGTTACAATTATGGTAACTTTGCCATCCAGTGGTAACTACCATGGCAACAATGCTCAACAGCCAATCACAATCAAGAATTCCATGGAAGTTACCATTGGATGGCAAAGTTACCATAATTGTAACTTTTGTGGTTAGCAATGTAGGCTAATGTGCCATGATTTCCCCGGAACAACCGATATAAATCATTGTACAAAATAAATGTAGGCGGTCAATAAAATTATCCTTTCTATACAGCCTTTTACAGAAAAGCTGAACACTCATTTCTTCTTTTGGGGGTTATCTTTATTCTTTATTTAGATTTATTTATTTATTTTATTTTATTTTTTTGGCGAAGGTACCTTGATGGGGTAATGAAGACCTCTTGATTGTGTGAAATTTCACAGTGTTGGCACTTTTAAATTTTATGATTTGTATAATGTCTCCTTTTTGTGTGCTCAACATATCCTTTAATCCTTGGGTCGCTGTGTATATTTTCAATGACACGAATGTCAAATTTCACATAATTTTTGTACATTCTGTTGAAAAAAATGAAAATAAAATTTGAATTTGAATTTGAATTTGAATTAACATATTGGACCAAACGGACGAGTGGTATTACTTGTATTAAGTATTGTTTAATATGATGCACGGACAAGGTCAGAACATCCCTTCAGTCGCTGAATCATGTACCGTCCTGAAGTTATCAACATTCTTCTTCTTAGTATTATCATTATCTTTCTCTCTCTCTCTCTCTCTCTCTCTCTCTCTCTCTCTCTCCTCTCGTTCTTTAAAACAACAACAACATTATCTTCTTTATCATAATCGTGATCTTCATCGCCATCACCTTATATTTTCACAATACTGATTCCGGCCTAAAAACAACGTCTCTTGTTAATAATAACAAATGCTGATTATTCTTGACCTTTAATAGAAAAATATTCCTGAGTAAAGTGGCCATGTGTGTGACGTGTGTGTATGTATGGGGGGGGGGGGGGGAGGGGTTGAACGCCTTTCTTGGCCGCAACAAAAAAAGGTCTCTTTTGGCTCCAAATTTTAATACCTCCAGGTCTGATTTGAGGACTTGTCTAGTACATGCACCACTGCCCCTCCCCCCTCCACCCCGTCGGAACATTTGGATTTTTCATATAGAAATTCAACAATCTCAGCACCCACTTTGGTGGAATTTAAAATGCTTATAAACATTCACTTCTTGATCCACGTTGTCGGTCTTCACGGTGCACTCTGTATTTGAGGTCGCGAGTGGGCCGGGGGGTATAGGATGTCTTCCTCCTGCACGAGGGAGTTTTTATATTTTTCAGCATTGATATTATACGAGTTGGTGCACACTTTGGTGGAATACGTGCGATTTTTGATAAAAAGGGAAATGTAGGGAAAATGTAAATTCGTTATTGTTCGTAACCTCTTTATATCCAAGATGGGCAAATGCGCGTCTACAATGTGTAAGTTTATGAGAGGTGGATAGAAGGGACCGGGGAGGGAGCCTATGCATTTTTTAGAATTAAAATTCAACGATGTGATCATGCACGCCTTTGGTGGAATAATTTTCTAGAAAAGATTTGAAATCTTTTGAACATGCACACCGCAGATTAAGCTCTATCAATGTGCTAAAAAATAAGAAAGAATAAGAATACAAAAAAAAAAAAGAGTTTGAAAATAAAGGGGGATGATCCCCGGAAAAAAAAGTCCGGGGGACACTTCCCCCTCCACCCTCCCAATGGTTGGATATTGGCCAAAAGTTCAGAAGCAAAAGAGAGAAAGAGATCTGAGAAGGGAGGGATGGAGAGATCGAAAAGGCCGCTTCAGTAGTGCCTGTATATCTCGAACTTTCAGGGACTATAGATTCGAAAATGATGGACATTTCTTCACTTTTTTTCTCATTTTTATAGGCAACAATGATGTTTCTTATAGAATTTTGAGGTCTTAAACAATGCTATAAAGGGAGGTCACGACAACTACGCTCGCGATAATCCAGCGGTTTGCTTCCTGAAATGGTCGCTGTTGGGCTCCATGGCGTACTACTTTACTTTGGACGTACCTGGTAAAATCGCCTGAGTAGACCTTTTTCGGAGCACCTAAAAGAACAGGACCTTGGTGCCCCCCCCCCCCGGGGAAAAAAGGGGTGGGGCGGGGCGCTTTACGAGACAGGCTTATACACGAGGTCTTTGTTGATCAGTTGTTGTTTATTCAGACGTTTTCTTAGTAGTTGTTGTTTACGATTTCATAACTAGAGACAGACTAATGTAGTACAGCTGATCTTTTTAAAAGCAAAAATTCTTTATAGAAATTATCAAGTCGATACTGTTGCATGATTATCTATTATCAAAGTTTTCAATACAAGTGACTGATTAGCAAGTCTATCTCAATCGACCAGACTAATCAATGGATCGGATTCATTCTTTCGCGCGTTGAACACGCTAAACAAGCCTATTGATACCGCCTAATTACTAGAAGTAATCGGCAGGCCATAATGGTGTAAAATATGAAGATATGGAACAGGGAGATAAGCAAACCACCTCTCATCGATCCTGCTTCATCTCCAACGTTAGATCTCGCCCTTGATTAGAGATGAGTTTTTGGTTCAAAAAAGGAAAGAAAAAAAAAGAACAAGACAAAAAAAAAACTCGAAAGAAAAACAAATGAAGAGTTTGTTTGCAAAAACCGATAAGTCCATTTTTGACGATTTTGAAGTACGGTCTCTGTCATAAAGTGCAAAATAATACCTTTTAAATGATATATTGGGCACTACATATAAAGTTACATTTTTGAAGTTATGGTCAAAAGAAGGAAAAATTTTCTTATTATTCTCTTTATTTTTCTTGACCTTTAATGGCAAATATCTCCATTTGACAAATATGGACTTATCGGTTTTTGCAAACAAACTCTTCAAATATAGGCTATAGAAGGATTTTTTTTTTTTCATTTGTCCTCAAATTAAAAAGACCCCCTTTGAGTAGACATGGGTGTGAATTAATGATGCCTTGCACCATGCCTCCCCTTTTTGCTCCCAAGTGGTGATAACGGAATTACATATAAGGTTGAAAGAGCTAAACAAACCGAGATATAGGCGAGTGTCGTCAACTGTTCATCTCAATATCACAAGAACCAGTGTTCATCTTATCACTCTGAAATATTGATAGTATAGGATATGAAGAAAGAATTCCTTCGGTGCGGTATGCCGGTAATGAACCCCAAACATAATAATTATATAGAGCAAAAAAAAAAAACAGAACTTTCCCTCCGGTCGTCTTTTCTTTGTTTTGTTTTGTTTGTTTGTTTGTTTGTTTGTTTGTTTTATTTTTCGGTTTATACCAGGAAGGGTTAGGGCTAATTGCAGGGATAGGGTATAAATTTCTAGAGCAGTGGACGCCATTTTTGTAAGCTGATTGGTATGCGTGTAGGCTGGAATCCTCATTACGACAATCTTTCATATGCAAATTAATCGTCACAACAAAGAGAATTCAGCGGGATACGATTCGGTTACCAAGGGGACAAGAAGGCAAAGTTCGGTAAACTAAGTTGGCTGGATTAGTATCCATTTATTGTTGCCAGGAATGGGATTACTCCGGGCGTGCAACATATACGAGCTGTAGTCACTGAATGGTTGCATTACGTTGCAACATCAAAAAGTTATACAGACTGGGGAAAAGGAATCTTCACCACGTCAGACATTCATTTTTGCGGATTGTATAGTGTGTGTATTGTATAGTGTGTGTACCCTGAGAGAAAGGCCCGCGAGACGCTCTGCTTTATCGCAGTTGCAGTGGAATTCCCAAGTATTTTGTCTATAGTGCAAGGTATGAAAAAGAGCTATTGTTGCTAGATGTTGCTGTTCTTTTACTAGCATGCTTATTTCGAATTGTATCAGATCAATGATCTTCATTATGTATAGAATATTACCTTTATTTGCTCGGTTATACGAGGGGCAGCTGGTTGTCATTACAGTTCTTCTCACTCTTTTTCCCAGCTTGTTTAGCTAAATGATCGGTCTTTCTTAATTATACACATAATAGATTAAACTGACCCTCGACCAAAGGACAACACTGTAAAATCCCAAGTCAGCCTACCCGATATTTCTATATACGTGTTATTCCTCGCTTGGATTGTTACCTATATAGGCCTTTACACCTGTACGCATAATAATGTGCACCACTTGGTTTGGATGCTGGTTGGGGTTCAGCGGCGTTCATCATGCACAGTATACTATACTAACACTGAACGGCGAAATAGAATACATTTTACTCTAGTTCGCAAAGTCGAGAAAAGCTCTCAAATTATGACTTTGATTGATTGTGCGTTTCGGAGTTTTGTTTTAGTGGGGTTTTATTTTAGTCACTATTAAGCGAATTTATGCACTTTCTGCTCTTCAAGTGACTTTTGTGTTAGCTTGGAGATAAGGGCTGCCTGATCACCTATTATGTACAGGTCTGCTTATATCTATAGTCATGAAATGATGCAATATGACTCTGTATAGTCATGACTATACATGACTATACATATCGCATCATTTCATGACTATGTTCTCTCTCCTATGAGCGTCTTTGTTTGACTAATAATGAAGGCGCGAACGTTCGGTCAATATCATTTTCCTTATGATCATTTTTGGTAGGCCTGTAGCTTCTGGTCAGATCCCTCGCAATTTTACATACTATATGTTCAAATTAACGCGGTATTCCTACGTAGCAAAAAATTAGTCTTTCGTGACCAGTCGCTTTAAGATATTTATTTCCTTGGATAGCTTTATAAACGTCGCTTTCATTTCATTGTACCAGAGCTGGTGGCCTGTGTGAGAATCTACGCAATCAAAAGTCACTCAAGCAGAACTTGCAGAAATTCAGTGAAATCAAGCTACTTTTGTCAGAAAGTTGGTCTTTTATGACCAGTCGTTTTAAGATAATCATTTCCGTTAATACGTTGTATACGTCGCTTTCATTTCATTGTATCAGAGCAGGTGACTTGCGTGAGAGTCTACGCAATCCAAAATCACTCAAGCAGATTTTTGAACTTGAACCGAGTCAATAAAAGAAAGGCACACCCCGGCACACCGCCGGAGTTCATCGGTGGTGGACGTACTTCTTCACCTCTCCGCCTCTAGCTCCCTCCGCCTCTCTTGCGTGGACCTCTCTCGCGAGCGATACGGGTGAAGGCTGTGCCGGGTTTTGATGAGTACCACACTAGATAATTAGTAGATAATGTTAGTTTAATAAATACTAAGATAATTTATGAATAAATTAAATTTGTGTGATTTACAATAGCTCCTCTCTGAATACCGTATATACTTTTGTCTGTTTATGCTGTTTTCTTTTTTCTCTCGATCCCCCTCTCCCTACTCTTCACTTGTGCTTTCCGTGATACACACGGTTCTGCTTTATTTACTCATCGGTTTCAGAGTGATACATCTCGTCAATTTGCTTCTGCTGTATACTGTATATACTCTGTAATAGAACACTCTGCCTGTATACGATCTGTTCCTCATATCTTCAGTTTGTATTGATTATACCTGTAGGCTGTATACTCATACACGATTTATTCCTCATATACGATTTGTTCCTCATATCCTGTATACGATTTGTTCCTCATATCTTCGGTTTGTACTGATTAACCTGTATACTCATACACGATTTATTCCTCATACCTTTATTTGTATCAACTTTTCTAGTTTCCATTTGAGAGCGTTATAACTACAACACTTCTTATCCTTTCCCACATAGTTGTCATTACATACCCATAGGTCACTGTTAAGCGCACTAAGATCTGTACAGTTTCGCTTCACCCCATAGCTATATACTCTGTCTTTCATTCACCGAACAGTGGACTTTCCTAAGCACGGAGATTAGCCCAGATACTCACTGCAAGCTCCTCTGAAACTCTCCGGGAATTTCTTTTCTTCCCTTAGCAATAACAATCCGTTTTTTTCCGGGAATTTCTTTTCTTCCCTTAGCAATAACAATCCGTTTTTCAGCACACTCTCTTCCTCGCATTTCCCTAATCCCTTCATCCGTGAATTATAGGTCCAATCTGTGGTAGCAGTATATAGGTCGTCTCCTTTGCACCTGTCACAGTCCCCTTTCTCTCATTTTCTTTGTGTTTTCAGCACTCCCATACAATCACTACAAAACATAGGCTCAGCTCAATCAAATCCATCAAATATGGAGGACACTGAAACGGAACCGGACCCTGACCCCAATGACACTATGTTCACTCCTGTCAAAAGAAAAAAACGATCCCGAAGAGACACCATATCACTCGAAGACAACGAAGATGAATTCCACACCCCCTCACGACCGTCAATCTCGCTTTTTGTTACAATAACCGGAGTTGACAAAAACATAACTCAATCCAACCCTATCCAAGTAGCAAGGGAAATCAACCGCATAGCAGGACACGTCCTACAAGTACAACGCCACCCCAAATCGTTCGTGATTAAATGCGCCAATTCAAAACAAGTACATTCTTTCTTAGCGACAACCAACTTCTGCAACACTTCAGTCTCCGTGACCAACACCAATACCCCCCTCACCTTAACAAAGGGAGTAATAAAGCGCGTTCCAGTTGATTTATCAGACGACTCAATTCATCAAGAATTACGGGATCAGGGGGTCACCGATGTACGCCGTATTTACAAAAAGATCAATAATGCTCGCTCTGCCACATCTGTTGTCATTGTCACTTTCAATCTCAAATCTCTTCCTTCAGCTGTATCATTAGGGTACGAACGTTTCGAAGTATCGACGTACATTCCCCCTATCACGCGATGCTTCAGATGCCAACGATTTGGGCATGGCATAGACACCTGCCGGTTCAAGCTGCGATGTGTCAGGTGTGGTGAGCCCCACCAACTTGACCAGTGTCCCATCAAAGGTACCCCTCGATGCTTGAGATGTGGAGGGCCCCACAGTGCCGCTTATGCCGGTTGCCCTGAATACAAACAGGCAAGGAAAATACAGTCAGTTAAAGTACTAAACAAGTTATCTTATGCAGATGCCGTCCAGCAAGTACGGAACTCAACACAACCTGCCCATAACTCTCCGCCCGAAAACCCAACAGCTTCTCAAGTCATCTCAGACCCCGCCACTCTCCCCACGTCGATTAACCAACCCCCTTCTTCCCATACGAACCCATCCCTTACTATTACATCGTCTGCCACCCCTCATCCTCAACATCCTCCCGCTACAGCCAAACACTCATCTCAAGTCCTCCCAACCCCAATTCTTCCCCCCACAAGACCCTCGACTTCAGACGCTTCAACACAGGTAGACAAGGTCAACCAGTCTTCGCAATGCTCTCCTGGTTCTCCACTTACAGTCGAAAACCTGGTCACCTTCCTTGTTTTTGTTATCAATAACCTAGAGAGCCAACTCGAAGAGCAACAGAATAAAGCTAACAGTACAGGCCGCCAACACCTGCTTCGGCACAATAATACCTCCTGAAAAAATCCATGAGCTGTTAACATCCATTTCTCAATAATGGATATACAGCTGCTCTGTTTCATACTGTTTTCCCTTCCCCTGTTCACTATGCAGTTCACCCTCTGGCAGTGGAACGCCCGTGGAATATCGTCCAACGGACACGAATTAGTTTACCACATTAACACCTCAACCGATCCCCCACACATCATTTTGATTCAAGAGACTTGGGGCCATATACACACTGACTTTTCTATTCCTCGTTATGTATCCATCTGGCGTCACCGTCCCAACTCCCGTAGAGGAGGATGCGCCATTTTCCTACGCTCCGGTATCGCACACGACATCATTAACTGCGCCCCCTCGCTTGAGGCGCAACAAGTTAATGTTTTGTTAGGCACCGCTAAATTGTCTGTTGTTAATTTTTACAATCCATTAAAAAAACTTTCATTAGATAACCTCAAAGCATTAACCTCCAATTGCCTCCCAAATTTTATATTAGCAGGTGATTTTAACGCTCACCATCCTATGTGGGGCGGAACCACGGAAGATCATAACGGGAGACTGATAGCTGATTATATATTATCCAACAACATATCTATATTGAATGATTCCTCCCCTACACGAATCGATATTTCACGCGGGACATCGTCTTCGATAGATTTAACTCTCTCAAGTCCCTCTCTAGCCGCACGATGCAACTGGTCTGTCTCTACTACCACCATGGGAAGTGATCACTTCCTGATCAAATGTGATATAGCACTTAAAGCACCTGTACCCAACATCACTCCCACTGATTTCAGATTACCTAAACCATCCCTATCCTTCCACAGGGCCAACTGGGAGCTGTTTGAAAAGGAATTACACAATACTTACAAGATGAAAAATGTTGACATTGAAAACATTTATGATTTCTACAACTTTTTTATTCTGTGCATCCAGAAAGCAGCGGAAACCGCCATTCCAACTAATAAAATAAAAAAACTTTCTCCTAATCCGTGGTGGAATTCAACATGCACCCAGGTTATCAAGGCTAAACACAGAGCTAAAAGAAGATTGGAAAGCTCATATTTATATTCTGATCTCTGTGATTATCTTAAAGCCTCCGCTCTGGCGAGGAAAACGATTAAATCTGCCAAACGTGCTCATTTTGAACAGTTCTGTAATACATTAAACCGTTTTACTCCTCTCTCTACCATATGGCGTAAGATTAAAATACTTTCTAATAACCGCCAGCATGGCACGACTTTCCCTCCTCTCCATATCAATGGTTCTCTTTCTTCTGACCCTCTAACTATAGCCAACGCTTTAGCAGCCTCATTCTGTGAGAAGTCCGCCTCTTCACATTTCTCAACACGTGAACTACCCACTACGGCTACACCGAATATCATTCATGATAACAACACCCCATTAAATTCCCCCTTTACACTCAGGGAACTAAAAAGAGCCATCCGCATAGCCAAAAATTCCTCACCTGGAGCTGACGGGATCAACAAAGCTCTCATATCCCACCTGACTGATAGCATGATTTATTCGCTGTTACGAATAATAAATCACATATGGGACACTTCCACCCTACCACCCCAATGGAAACACTCTATCGTTATACCCATTCTGAAACCTGGCAAGGACAAGCACGACATACGTTCTTATCGTCCCATCTCTCTGACTCCATTCCTGTGCAAGATCATGGAACGAATGATATCCAGCAGGTTAACCTATGTCATAAACAAACACCATCTGGTATCTCACACTCAATCTGCTTTTTTACCTCATCGCAGAATAACCAACAACCTTCTTCTTCTTGAATCAGATGTCCGTAAATCCTTAATCACTAAACATTACACCGCAGCTATTTTTCTAGATCTCAGCCAAGCATTCGACACCGTCGACCACAACGCTCTCATTGCCAAACTCCAATCCATCGGACTACAAGGTAGATTTCTTGAGTGGATTCGCAACTTTTTAGACTCGCGGACTATACAAGTACGCATTGATTCTTCTCTGTCCGACACTTATCACCAAAATATCGGTCTTCCTCAAGGAAGCGTTATTAGTCCAATTCTCTTTACTCTTTTCATCAACGACATCTCTTACTGCAGCAGATCCAATATATCTCTTTACGCAGATGATATAGCGATTTGGCGCACTTCCACCAACCTACGATACATCAATTTCAAATTACAGGTGGACATCGACAACATTGCCTCTTGGCTGAAACAATGGGGCCTCTCTTTATCAAGCAACAAATCCAAAGTAATGATTTTTTATCCACGATCAGTTGCCGCCAGTAATTTCAATATACATGTATCTGATACTCCTTTAGAAATTGTGCAAAATTACAAATACCTCGGCGTCATTTTTGACTCCTCGTTAACGTGGTCATCTCATGTAAACTATATACTGAATAGATGTAATAGACGCCTTAACCTTCTTCGGTCTGTATCCGGCACGTCCTGGGGCGCTGATACTAAAACCTTGTTGTTATTATATCGTTCATTAGTTCGCCCCCACCTTGATTATTCATGTGAAATCTACAATTCCATTTCCCCAACACTCGCTAAGAAGCTGGACTCAGTTCAAGGCCACGCCCTCCGTATAGCCACTGGTGCTCTCCCCTCCACCCCTCTACACTCTCTCCAAGTGGAATGCCATGAAGCTCCCTTAGATATACGCCGTGAGAGGGCCGCTTTCAACTACTGTGCTTATCTGTTTTCTCTCTCCACCACTCACCAAGCTCGGGCCGCCATCTCGGACTGCTGGCAGTTTGCCACTGTCAAATGGCCTGAACACAAAAAACCGTTTGCCCTCCGCACTTCATATTTATTTCCCACTTTCAGCAAACTCATCCCGCTATCTGACTGCCCGTGTCCGCCATGGTCAATATTATATCCAACAATCGATCTCTCCATTCATGACCACTGCACAAAGACGTCCCACCCTGAAATGCAAAGACAAACTGCTCTCCAGATAATCAACACTACCTATGCTAAACACCTTCATCTCTACACAGACGGCTCTCACGACCCCACCAGCAACAGGGTTGGTATTGGGATTTATATCCCCCGCCACGAAATAAAAATCCACGAAAGAATCTCCCGCATTTCCATATGCCGTGCTGAACTCACTGCAATTTTAGAAGCTCTAACTTGGCTAGAAACTTCTTCTCCACAGAAAGCTGCAATATTCTCAGACTCCCTCAGTGCTCTGTCTTTGTTAGAAAATTATTCCTCAAATAAACTCGACCTAACTTGCGATATTTTATTGAAATGTTCAAATTTGTTATCTAATGGATTTTCCCTTTCCCTAGTCTGGATCCCCTCACATTGTGGTCTAAAAGGTAATGATTGTGCAGACTCTCTCGCGAAGAAAAGTCTAAAAAAAGATTACATAACCATCATGATCCCTCCTACCGTTTCTGAGATTAGACATCTAATCTCGACAAAGGTCTGGACGCCTGGAACGAGACCTGGCGCACATCCACCCATGGTCGTCATCTATACTTCATTCATAGTAATGTCAAACAGCTTTTCTCCATCGATTGTACTTGCCGCCGAGACGAAATTATCATTCACAGACTCAGAATGGGTCGTGCTCGACTCCCTGCTTTCTTACACTTAATTCACAAACACCCTAATGGCCTTTGTCACACCTGCAACTCCCCGGAAACTGTAGGGCACTACCTACTATACTGCACCCGATTCAAAAAACAACGTACAGCATTAGCTCAAAGATTACATAAATCTACCCTGCAGCTGTCTGATCTTTTCTCCAACCAGCAGTCCATGGACCACCTGCTTCAATATGTAAAGGACACAAACCAGTATTTCACAATTTGATATCTCTTCCCTTTTATCTATATGCCACTACCTACATTAATTATACCTAGGTATGATGTTTGCAGAGGTCTCAAACGACTGCAAGGGAGAACTCCATACGCATGTCATGTAGCATCGATATACTCATTACGCCTTTGTTCTATTCCGATACCCACCGTCATAACTATTCAACACCATCCTTAGTTCTATATCTCTATTCTTTCTCTTCTTCTACACTTATCGGCATTTTTTCTCTCAGGTTAGCATTATCAATGGCACGTGACCGACGGTAACGCTTCTTTTAATTGTTATCCATTTTTACATCCCATGCATGTATTGGTAACGGGCTGACCCTATGTCAGAGAGAGGAGCTCAGCACCCTCCACCCCCCTAGCTGTCTGTCTTCTCGTTCTGTCTTCACCCTTTCCGCTATTCTTCTATCGACACTTCTCTTCCACGATGTCTCTGCCTACTAGGCTAATAATAATTAACACCTAGGCCGATAAGACAACTAGAGGCGCCTGACCCCGGGAAAGGCCAAGACATCACCGGCGTCGGCGGGCGGGTCCTATACCTGCTTTGCCGACGGGAACGGCGTAACCCTGCATCTCTCTCGATGCAGGAGTAGGCAGATGACATCATTTCCGGAACCCTGTCCCCTTTCCTTCCGATGTATATATATCATTGTAAATATAAAATAAATGTAATTAGGTTTTTTGTAAATAATTTAAAGTATTTTAGGTTTTTATAATTAATTTAAGGCATATCTGAATAATTATATTTTTTGGAGCAAATTGCCCACCCGGCAGAGAGCTCCACAATCTAAAAGAACAACAACAACAACAGGGATGGTTGGGCGGATTTCTCCCCGTTAGCCGCAATGAGCGGACGTGCATGAACCGCGCTCCAGCGCTACACACAAAAAACACCCACACCCAGGAACCGGACATCACCGACCAGCACCCAACCCCCCACAACACCAGCGCGCCACCATAATAAAAAAATTAATATCAGCAAGCACCAACTGAAATCCAATACACAAACATTCACAGGTATTCCGAAAACTACATCCCTTGTGAAAAATATAAGAATACCCGCAGTAAGAATGAAAATAAGTACTCCCTATATTTGATATACAAATGACCAACATCATTATGAAATGAAAAAAAAAAAAAAAAAGAAGAAAGAAAAGAAAATGACGCTGGCAGATCACGTGAGCAGTCCTTTTTAAGGCCGCAAAATCATACAAATTAATGTCATTAAATTGGGTTAGGATTAAACTGTAACACACAACCAAATATGAAAATAATACGAGAAACTTCATAAGATTACAAGCCTAAGCAAGATCGAAAAAGAGAATTGAATAAACAACTATTGATAAAGCTAAAAACAAAAATCCCTGCCTCCTCTAATTCCCGAGATATGAAGATTTTCTTTCTTTTTTGATAGAGAATTTTATTGTCCAAATATTTCACCATGTCATGAGGAATGTAATACATGCACCCACACAGAATACACAACCAAATTATCAAAATACATGTATGAAAATAATACGAGAAACTTCATAAAATTGCAAGCCTAAGCAAGAAAATTGAATTGCAAGAGAGAATGTAATAGAAAACTCTTGATAAAGCTTTATAAAAAAAAAAAAAATAAGGGAGAAAATTAAAGGGAGGCAGAATTCACTCTTACAGGTCACGTATGCTCGCGAATTGAATTGCAAGAGAGAATGTAATAGAAAACTCTTGATAAAGCTTTATAAAAAAAAATAAATAAGGGAGAAAATTAAAGGGAGGCAGAATTCACTCTTACAGGTCACGTATGCTCGCGATAATCCAGCGGTTTGCTTCCTAAAATGGCCGCGGTTGGTCTCCGTAGTCCATAGAGCTGTATCACAGCTCTAGTATATGCCACAGGCTTACTAGTACTACACTGATCACATGTTTAAATCGCGAGAGTAGTCGGCGGCATGTACGTACATGTATACATGGCTGACACGTAATTTGTGGTGCATGCATTTCCCTTTTCATCAATGATCGAAAATCGGATAGCGCCATCTTTCAGTCTAGAGCGTTCCAGCCAACCTCAGCACACAATAATAATCTTTCAGTAATAATAAATGATGATGATGATGATGATAATGATGATGATGATGATGACAATGATAATAACAATTATAATAATCACAATCGTAATCATAACAATAATAAAAAATGGTAATCTCGTTATAACATCTCGTTATTTTAGCATACATTCTTGAAATAATCATGGTACATGATTGTATTCATAATAACCCTGAACTGTTCATGATTGAAAATAAATGATAACACATGTATGCTTGACCCCTTTTTCCCAATTAGTTGTTCAATAGGTTTATACTGCTACTACTACTACTACTACTACTACTACTACTACTACTACTACTACTACTAATACTACTACTATACTACTACTACTGCTAATAATAATAATGATATAGAGATACTCTTATAAAGCGCACATTCTACCTAAAAAGATACTCATGGCGCTGCAGAACAGAGTACATAAGTATACTATCACGTTACAACAGAGTATCACAGAAGATATAAGAACAATAAACAAACAAGCAATATACATACACATAATAGATAAACATACAGGCAAACTATTGTCAATTTAGATTGAAAAGGTAGGTCTTGAGATTCCTTTTAAAAGCATCAATAGAAGATGCTGGTATAATTATGCATGTATGATTTATGTAAGTTCTTTGATATGTATTTTTATGTTTATCATGTATGTTGATGCATTGTCTTTTGTTTTCCTAACAAATTGTATCGAAAACAAAAATGTGATACTGGCAATAAAATTTGATTTGAACTGAATTATCACAATCTGTTCTGATAAAACAGGATCGAGGTACCCAGATTATGCTTGAACGTTTAATTTTCTCAGCTTGATGTTGTAAACTGCAGGAACATCTTATCTTACTCTCCCATTCACTAGAACGTGCTGCTTAACTTCACTGTTACAGGAATCCCACCTCAGTCTAACCTTGAAGGAGAAACTAAATCAATAGTGGATTCGAGAATTGTAGGCCTATATTATCAAGATGAAGGTCAATCGGAGTACATAAATTGGTCAATACGGGGTGAGCATTGTAACTGTCGAGGGACCCTGGATACAAAGTGCACGAAAATCTAATTTGTGACTTCGAATACGAGTAGATTATTAAACAGACAGCTAAAAGGTAAAGAAAATGCAGACACCAAGAAAGATAACCTAGGTTGGTACAGGGGCGGATCCAGGAATTCCATGTATGGGAGAGGGAGGGGCACAAAATATTTCTGGTGCCCATCTTCTGGGTTTCATCGGCTGACAAGCCAAAAAAAAAAAGAAGAAGATAAAAAACAGATAGATTAGATAGGTAGATAGATAGATAGATAGATAGATAGATAGATAGATAGATAGATAGATAGATAGATAGATAGATAGATAGATAGATAGTGGAAGAGGGAGAGAGAAGTTCGCGAATCCGATGTTTGGATTTAGATGATGAGGTTGGACGAGTTTGCAACTTGACGTACCGTATACGTTTCCGTGCTTTCGCGTCGAAGGCTGGTCGTTAGTGTATCAGGCGTGCGAAACTTAATTCTTCTATTCTAGACTTAAAGTGAAGGAAGAAGGAGAATTGGTCCCAAAGCAGTAGCCATCTCGCGTTGCTATGGTGACCGGAGGTGTTCACGACACACAGAGCGGTAAAAAGAAGAGAAAAAGATCGAAGAAGAAGATGAAGCAAAAGGAAGAGGAGAAAAAGAAGAACAAGAAGGAGAAGAAAAAGGAAAAGAAGTTAAGGGGGAGATAAAGAAGGATAATCGCATAATGTCACGCAGTAGCGTATGAGTTGCAGATTTTAATGATTTTGTTTGTACATGTTCTCAGAATAAATTTCTGCTGGGTTAGGGGTTTGGGCAAAGAAGTTTTCCAGTATTACAGAGGCAGAGTTGACTCGAAAAGACTACATGTATATTATTTCATTTTTATGTATTCAAAGACACCATACAGTATCATGCCGTCAGCTCACGATCAGCAGCAGCTAGACACATGCAACGATTGGTACGGTTGCATCGTTGCGACTGCGTCTGGTCTGGCCGTACTGATTTACCGGCACAGTACCGCAGCGCGCCGTAGCATCATAGCGTGATGGGACTGTAGCGGTGTGTTCAAAAAGTGTGGTAACGCTACACTGCATGCTCAGTCAAAAGTGCTTTATATTGTGTAACGTTACCATTGGTTACACAGGTATTTCTACTAAGAGTTATAGAAACTACATTTTCTGTTTGTCCAGCTGTATAGCCCCGGCATTCTCCCTCCACAACACGACAGGCTGCAAAACGTTTGTCACTACTCGAACCGGATTATGAATATGGGTTTCATCAATCCAGTACAACCTCCAATCGGACCAGTAGTATGGCAAGGTGCGGGAACTTCGGCGTTTGTTGAGAAGCAAGACTTGGCGCAAGGCACTCTTTTCATAGCTGAAAGGTAGATTATCCCCAGTGTTCTTCTTTTTCATCTTTTCTTGACACTCCTCTGCCAAATGAAATGTTGCAGAGACTCCAACCCCAAGCACCTTCTGATCTGGAGATTCTCCCGTCCGAAACCCCTAGCAAACGGGAGACTCCAAGTTGATGTATGCGAAGCGCGAAGTTCCTAGGCCCCACCTAACGTTAGGGTTCTAGATGTTCTCTGGTGCTATCTAGGGCTTATTTTTTCAGCATATGATAGCAATAAGTAAGAAATCCTTTCCACCGGGAGACGCAGAGCCAGGGCGGGAGAAATCAAATCTCAAGCGGGAGAACGGGAGATTTTGCAAAAATGGGCTTTCGGCGGGAGATCTCCCGTCGAAAACGGGAGAGTTGGAGTCTCTGATGTTGCATTGTTAGCTATGTGGTTAATAACGCAACGGACACGAGACTCTTCATACATCAGATTAACTCAGTTCGGGAAACCCACTCACAAGGGGGGCCCCTCCTTATAAGTAACCCGTCCCCCTTATAAGTAACCCCGTCCCCCTTATAAGTAACCCCCGGGGCACCCCTTATAAGGAGTCTCCACGCTTTTTTGCAATGCAACGCGAAAATGAAAGGACTGCGGCAATTCGCTTGATTATGTATATAAAGCTTCACAAGTTTCCTAGTTACTCACGAAATTTCAGCATAATCGGTTTGAGGCATCATATCTAAAATCATGGATTTAAATGCGATGTCAAACGACCCATGCGAATGCTGAAATGCGAGCGATTACTGGCGTGAGTGTCGCCAGGCGCGGCGGAGCGGCAATGTTTGAGTGCAGACGTGGCGACTGAGTACGGAGGTCAGTCGCCACGTCTGCACTCAAACATTGCCGCGCCGCCGCGCCTGGCGACACTCACGCCAGTAATCGCTCGCATTTCAGCATTCGCATGGGTCGTTTGACATCGCATTTAAATCCATGATTTTAGATATGATGCCTCAAACCGATTTTGCTGAAATTTCGTGAGTAACTAGGAAACTTGTGAAGCTTTATATACATAATCAAGCGAATTGCCGCAGTCCTTTCATTTTCGCGTTGCATTGCAAAAAAGCGTGGAGACTCCTTATAAGGGGTGCCCCGGGGGTTACTTATAAGGGGGACGGGGTTACTTATAAGGGGGACGGGTTACTTATAAGGAGGGGCCCCCCTTGTGAGTGGGTTTCCCGAACTGAACTATACACAGCCCAGGCCCAGTCGCTGTACGTACGTAGTCGCACAGCGTATTAACAGCGTCTGGTCGGGCTAACATCAGATAGACACTGTCTACATGGTGTAGGAAGCCTAGAGGTCTAACTTGTTTAGTTGTCTGTGCATGTGGTGCTTGGTGGCAATAGCAATGGCATGCCAACAATGGCCAAGGCCAAGTCGGGGGGGGGGGGGGGGGGGAGGGGGGAGGGGGGGAGGCAGGGCGTCAGTGCGTCAGTGACACAACTTTAAAAAAAAAAAAAGTCTTGCTTGCCCAAGTGAATATTAAATTTACTAATTCTAGACAGAAAGATCCGTCTGTCCGGAGGAGTCTTTTATTTTTTTGACGTTATGTGAAGCCAGAGCAGAGGCAGTCTCCGCGGCCGTGGAACATATCCCCACCGACCAGATACAGACCAATCTTTCGGTCAATAAATTTACTAGCTTAGACTACACCTATGCACCAGAGCTGAGGGGCGTAGCTCCAAAGTAAACAAAGTGAATAGTGACCAGGGCATTGGCAGCCCGACCAGACACAATGCTTATTACTATTATATAGTTACACCATACAGCGACTCGACAGGGCTGTGCATGTGTATTGGGGGGGGGGGGGGGGAGCAAAATAACGCACTCGGAGACAAATGGACTGAGGACGATTGACGAGGGTAAACCGGGAAATTGTGTACAAGTACTCAAAGTAGCCAGGTAAAGCAAGCCACCCAGCCCAAATGGCAAATGTACTCTAATCATCTATGCTTTTATTGGAGGGTGCCGGGTAAACCTTGGGCTTGGTGCAATGATGCAGGTTACCTTGGTAGGTTTTTAAGACCGTACGAATTTACATTGAATTAGAAGTTTACTCTATTAATCACATTATTATCTAGTCTTACTGCCAAACAAATTTCCCTTTAAAACCATCTAGCCATGTAGCCTGGATCAATGCAGAGGGAAAAGGATTCAACGTTCCATACCCTGCCATCACTGTGCATGCTGTTTCCAAGGACCTCTCCGCCTTCCCTCACGAATGCCTCTATCTCATGATAGACTCGGACATCATGAGTGAGCTGCGGGATGTGGCAGCACAGAGTGCTGGTGGCGATGCTCCCGTTCAGAACAGTGAAGGCAGCGATGACGACACTGGCTTTGAGGAGGAAGAGGGCACGGAGGTCAGAGAGATTCGGTTCGTCCCACAGGACAAGTCTTCATGTAAGTATGAATAAATGATACAGTGGCGAAATTGTGAAATCGGCCCCACTGCAGTGCGCGTGTACCTGTGCGTTAGCAAGCAAGGTTAGTTTAGGGTTAGGGTTTAGGGTTAGTTAAGGGTTGTATTTATGGTTAAATCAGCCGTTAGATTAGTCGAAGGACATTAGGGAGTCCTTCCAAGAAAAAAAAGGTGAAGACCAAAGCAAAAACCGGGAGAAAGGGAGGACGAAAGATGCTATGCTATGGAAATCGGCCCCACTGCTGTGTCATAAGATAGCGTAAACCCCGTTTGGTGGAGCCGCATTCACATGGAAGAAAGCCCCACCGCCGTGCTTATCTACCAATGAACGGCACACAGTGGGGCTAAATTCACAAGTATAAACAGTCGAGCTGCTGTAGTATTAGTACGGACACGCAGTGGTGGGGCCTATTTCACGAGTATGCCGATACAATATATTCCAAGCACTATGTGCTCGGGAAGAATGCAGTAGCCACCAAGATAACCCAAATCAAACTTAATGATTATAACTGATAAGATATCAGATACGGTTGACACAGATAAGTATACATGTATGATGTCTATATAAATAGATGAAAATGAAAAAAAAAAAAAAAACTTTTATACAACTGTATGCATCTCTGGTCTGGTGTTTATATGCAGTTATATATGTTTATATATTATATTAAGTTTCATGAATACGACAGACTATCTTTCATCACAGAAAGTAAAAAAAAACTTTGGGAAGTGCCTTTGGTACAAGAAAAATCATGGCAGTAGTTGCAGTAGCCTGTTATGTGTGTATATTGTAGAGTATATGAACTCCGTCTTAGGAAGTCGCTGCAATGCTTACTGTATACTGTGTGTACACCATGTAAATGTGTAAAGGACAAATTGCATAATGCATATCCTTATGCAAAATCAACTGACAGTATATACAGTGTTTATGTCATATTTTTCACACAGTGGACTCCCATTATGACAAAGTTCTTGGGACCGGCAATTTTCTTTTGTCATATTGGCATTTCGTTATTTAATCTGAACAAATAAACAATAAAAAAACATAGAAGTTATGAGAATGGTACTGTTGTGGCCTGAATTTTTACTTCATTGTAACCGGATTTTGTAAAAAATAATCATATTCATTATACATTAATGGGAATGTATATACAAAGTACAATGCCACATTGATGAAGAAGAAAATGGGAAATGTATTTGGAAAATGATTATAGTGTTCCCACAAAGAGACACACAAACAAATCTGCTATTGCTGGTGCTAGCTAATTGCTGTAGATATTACAGTAATGGAAAATAAAGAAAATGCTGATAATGTCTTCAGCTAAGCAATTTCAGAGGCACAAATTCTAAATAAATGTAAATAAAAGAAAAATGAAATGATGTCCCTCTTTTGATACTGTCATGTCATCTGGGTGCCAAAGCCAGATTTTTGGCCAATCTTTGTTTTCTATCCTCCTTCCTGCACACATGTAAATCCGACCATTGCTGTTGGGGAGACATCACCTTAGCACCAACACCAACACTAGCACAGAACCTGAAATCACCAATATGTAGGTTGTTCTCTGTAAGGGGATGACATTGGTATTCATTTTTTTAATGTAATAATTTAAATAAGAGTATGTCAGAAAGTTCAATTCAGTATTTATTCCAACCTTGAAGTCTATCTCTTTCATTGTTAATGGGATGCATAGTTGTTTAAAGTTTAATTCTCTGATATCTCACTATCTGTATATGAAATGTATGATAGCAGGTGGACACACATTTACACTATTGTACGTATACATGTAGTGTACCCTTGTATATGAACAGTCTGCATTCTTGATGCTGACTTTCTTCCACAGTACGAGAGATGTTTGATGCGCTGTCACAGTGCCAGGCCTTGCATCCAGACCCAGATGATGGCTCTGATGGCTCCGATCCATACGATCAGGGAGGTGAGTAAGAAACTCTCCAGTCTGAGTTGGCTAAGTCATCTGCAGCATACCTCCCTCAGACACACACATGGTTATACATGTAGCTGCCAAGTTTCCCTGATGATGTAGGGGGCTCCCTGGAAATCTAACAGTGTCGTCATGTCCTGACAAGAGATTATAAAAGCTTCCCATATACAGTCAAACCTGTCTATAGCAGCCACCCAAGGGAAACCACAAGAGTGGCCACTATAGACAGGTTGATGTTCATTTTGAATTTTAACCCTTGTATTATATAATAGCATATTAAAAATACTGCATGTTATTCTTAAAAACAGCAAATAAGTTTGCATGAGCAGCTATATGTTGTGTTGGTTTTTGTTTTTTTGTTTTTTACAGTTACAACTTCATGTTTAAATTTTCTTTTAGCCTTCTTCTGTTCTTTTGATAAGACTCGGTAGAATTCACACAATGAAAGTAATTTAAGCTAAGTATTCATGGCTGATTTAACCCTTCAGCTAAATTTTTGTGGCTGCCGACTGCGTTAGGGGAATTATTCAGTGGCCACTATAAGCAGATGGTCACTATAGACAGGTGGCTGCTTATTTAAAGACAGGTTTGACTGTTTAAGAGTAATATTTTGCCTATTGAGATGCATGTAACACACAAGTACAGAAGTATTTGTGTGATTACTCTTCACCAAAACCTCCCTGTTTTATGGTGCATGGATGTTGACAGTCCTGGGGACCATTTCATGAAACTTTTTGTCAGTGATTTACACTGACAACTGTTAAAAGCTACTGAAATCCTTGCGTCTGATTGGCTGATAGCAAATTTGTCGGTGAAAACCTCCGACGAACTCGTTGATGAAACACCCCCCTGTACAGAGGAAGTCACAAGTTCAAGCATCAATGAGCCCAGCCAAGCAAATAGTTTGTGTGTAATGATACCATCTTGCTGAGGCAAACATTGCCCCCCGATGTGACATCAAGTGAAGGCCATGCACATGATGAACGTCTCATGCATTTACAAGACTTAGAGACTACATGGCTTTTAGATATTTGTTTTTGTTTTTACTCAGTTTTTAGTGTGAATGAATGTTACATTTTTCTTTCTTGCCTTTAATTACTTTTATGACCGACTTGTGGGATCAGTCTGTTCTGGACAGTTTTATGGTTTTATGGTTTTTGTCTTTCTATTTTCCTGAGATGCATGATGGTAACTTTTTCATTATCATATTGCACAGATGAAGGTGGTGATGATGGATATGCACACGATGGTGATGGTGGCGAAGACGATGCCATGGATACTGGACAGTTTGACGATGCGGAAATGGACCCAGAGCACTGACGCTCGCTTGTGGTGTGAAACTACAACACATCTCTTACCATCGCCCGCTGTGAACTAATGGTGCCATCTTGGTCGGGGTCATTTGAAATATTTCATGACATGAATCTGAGCAGATACCTGTACTTTGAAAGGTCACGGTGTCAAGGGTGAAGGAGGCCCTGAGACCAAGGGCAGATATTCTGTCATGGAAACAGAAAACATGCAGAGAGGAGAACACCTTATTTTGCCCTCTGTTTAATCTGACTCTGCCCTGATGTTTCACTCTTTCTTCCAGAGAGTTTTATGAACATGTTCTCCTGAATTCGTAAGGTGACCTCTTAGCATATCCTTACATATTCGTACATTGGTTAGTCGTATGCCAGTTGGCATTTTGATAAACATGGCCACATGGTACATGTTCTCCCACGAGCAGAACATTCTGAGGTGAACTCCCATGGGAGAACATTTTTGTGTAAACAAACAACATGGGACGGCAAATTAGAGATATCACTGAACTTACCCAAAGGATTATTAATACCCCCACCATATCACTTCACTTCTGGTAGCAAGCAGAGAATTATATACAGTAAATAATGTGCTGTTGCCATGGCAACATACTTTTTGCTACTCTTCAAAAATATATCTTGCACAACTTTACATTACTGTCACCATGTGTGCCAAATTTCTTCTGAATGGCTTACAAACTGGAGTAGAATTTCAATCTGCAAGACTTTTTCCTGGTTTGTTGGCCATAATGCACTGTTTGATACCATGATGATGCACTTTTTGCTACTCTTACAAACTTGTCCTGCACTAACTTTGCATCAAATTCAGCAAGTGCACCAAATTTGATTTGGACCACTCAAGAACGGGAGAATTTCCATCTACAAGACTTTTTTTTCAGATTTTGGGGCCGTAATGCACCGTTACCACTGCAAGGCACTTCCCCTGCTCTTAACCCTAAAAAGACTGGGGGGGGGGGGTTTAGGCCCCCCTCGACATTTTTTGTGATAAATCTGTAATGTAAAAGTCTTGCGCCGCGACGTTGTATGACTTTTTTCTTTTAAGTCTTGCGCAACTTTTGAGACCAAATTCGCGACGCCCGGGTACGCGGTTCTGAAATTACGCAATATTTTGTATGTGCATGTCAGACCCGAAATTGCTCAAAAACGTGATTCATGTACAAATCCAATGCAAATTCTGTTTCTGACCAAATGTATTATTATTTTTACTTTTACAGATCAAAATCAATTAATTTCATGTTGTTTATGATCAGAATAATGTCGCCGATGATTTCCATTGAAAAAAAACAATAAAAAACAAAAAGTCTAAAAGAAAGAAATACGTAAGAAATTTTAAAAACAATAAGATACATAAGAAAAAAAATGATACTGCCGTTTTTTTTAAAATGTACATTCAATAAGAATCCTACAAAGAGTACCTTGACCAAAAATTAGCAGTTTTGGACCTTTAATTTTTGTGTTTTATGCATAAATTAGCATAATTAATTTATTAAAAATAAATTTGAATAATTGTGAAATCATTACCTATTCAGTTTTATAGATAACCTTGTGGATGACGCGCGTGCCAATTTTCCTTGCGATCACGCGGTCAACGGCCGAGATCTTGGGGGGGGGGGGGGGCCCAATGAGCCAATGACCCAATGAGCCCCCCCCCCCCCCCCCAAGTCCTGTGAGGCATCAAAATAGCCCAGTCTTTTTAGGGTTAAAGATTTTGTCCTGCACACCTTTGATATCAGTCATCATGTGAGTCAAATTTCTTTTTCACTGTGTGAAAACTTGAGAAGAATTTTAATCTGCAAGGCATTTTCTTTATTTTGAGGCCATATAATGCACTGTTACCATGGCAATGCACTTTCGAATACGTACGCTTGATATTCAAAATTTGTCTTGTACAACTTTACATCACATCTTTCATGTGTGTCAAGTTTCTTGTGAATAGCTGAAAAACTGTAGTAGATCCATAATCCTTATACATGATGTTTTAATGCTATAGTGTGCTGTTACCATAGCAACACACTTTCCACTACTATAGCAAAATGTGTCTTGCACAACTTTACATTGAGCTCAACCTGTGTGCCAAATTTCCTTTGAATTGCTTGAAAACTGTAGAAGTAGTTTGATCCACAACATTTGCAAGAGACCAACTGCCCATCACACACTGACTCCTGCTTGTATGCCTGGTACTGTAACCCCTTCAAACTTTATTTGAGAGAGGTATAAACAAAGGAACAGTAATATTTTCAGAAAAATCAGTAGGATATATATTGTAGCCCTCTCTCCTTCTGTCGCTAGTGTATATGTTGTTATACGCTGTGTGCCATCCGGCCCCCGGCAACTAGCTGGAGAAGGGTCAGGATGGTCCGAGCTAGGCTGGGGTCCGTTTGGTTGAAATATACAACAAGGCGTGGAGAACGGCGTTGAAATGTACCATGTTGCTGGGTTACTTACTACCAGTCTATTCCCATTACTTGCTTACTATACCAGAATACTACCAGTCACAATTCATCCAACGAAGATACCAGTACCAGAGCAGCTCATCCAATCGCAGATACCAATACCAGTGCAGCTCATCCAATCGCAGATACCAATGTTAGATACCACCAGTTCACTCGCATATTATTTAAGCAGCACCGTAATTGCATTGCACTACTCACCGATACTTATGTTATGCTGCAGCAGACTTCAAAGGAAATGGTCCAGGCAGTAGTGTCCACTTCAATCAACGCTTTATTAACACTCAACAACACTAATCATGCACACATTGGCCCGTACCCGGGCCCACCCAGCTGTTTCGATACAAATTCGACCTCTTCTTATTCTCTGACCGCTATATTTCCGAAACAGTTACGCCTTTTACTTACTGACCTTTTCTTCAAATACTAACGCTTATTAACCCTCCTCATCATGCGAAAATGATTAGATAACGAAGCAATAATTGTATGAAAGATTATTACTGAACATAATTGCATCTCCAACAATTATTACCCCTCTTAAATTTCTATCAAAACAATCCATAATCATTAGTTTCCCTGAAACTGATCGATTCATGATCGATTGCTAAAACAATCGATCGATTATGTAATCTATCACGGAACTTTCAATATTTGACTAATTTTCACCGTTTTCTTACTAATACACTAATCTACCAATTCTTCATTGGTTACAATATTTTCCTTTATTTGTCTTGTAAAATGCTTAAGTGTGAGTGTCTGATAATTTGTAATCCATACAGATCATAATTTACGGAAGCAGTGTGCAGTGAAGATTGGCTATGCGGGTGTCGGCATGCACCGTACGCACATGGGTGCAAGGGCACTGAAACTGCATGCTTGCATATCTGTTGGCTTTCAAAAAATGCTATGACCACTACAGAATATTCAAGTGGAAGGCATGCCTTACCTTTAGAGTACTTTGGCTAACCCATGTAATGCAAGAAATAATGACCTTCGTTGTCGAGAATGAAATGAATGTTCTAGACTCGGGGTTTGACATACAGTGTCATGGAGATGATAAGTCCGTTAACTTCATCTTGGGTCTTATATGTACCAGTGTATAATCTTTTTTTTTTTGTGTGTGTGTTTATTTCAGAAATAAACAGTATGTTATAGTCTCCAGGCTTTGAAATGCCATGGTGGGAAGGTTGTAAGTCCTTCCACTTCACCTCCAGATTTATAACCCTCTCACAAAAACATTTCAAACCCTTTGAAGGAATCATTCCTTTTGTTTTCTTCCACATAAGTCATCATACATGGAATGTACTGTGCTGTTCAGCAGCCAAAGTCGATGTGTGTTCCATATGGCCCCCTTGTTTGTTTCCCTTTTAAAGAGAGTCATGAAATAAAGCATATTATTGCATTTGAACAAAATTGTGTGAATGTGACAGATCTAACATTCAGGGTTTGTTACATATTTGTACATGAAATGTAGTTGAGACCATTTGAAGAATATGAAAAATTGATACAACAAAACCAAACATGAATTGAAATGTGACCTATGTATCACCCCAAAAGCCTGATAGATTTGCCAAATGTCACTGTTTACTAAATTCAGTATTTTTAGATATTCCAGTGTCCTAGAAAATTTGATCCACTAGATACGTAGGTTCCAAAAACCTACTGCAGAAATAGCAAGAAACTGACAAGCAGATAAGTTTGAGCGGTCACTATTATTTGCAGGAGATTTAGGTTATTTCCAAACACTGTCAAAATGTGGTTCATATTGATGTAAAATTCTTTTAAAACAGATTTTCAGACTTTTAAGACTCTTGTTAGGAGGAAGTGTTCAGAGTGCAAACTGTCAATTTTATGAGGCTTCTATTTTTTTCCCCAACCAAATCACTGTTCTGTATTGTGCATTTCTTGGCTTTAAAGCCAAAACATAGTTCTCATTTGGAATTTTGCTTGCAATACATCGAAAGGGTCGACCAAGAAACTTAACTGGCTGATGCGATTTGCCGGGATGATGAGTTGTTTTGGAGTACATGTATTTTGAAATCAAAAGTGTAGAATAATTTCGATCGTAGTACACAATTTTTTTTCCAGTAGAGCCCTTCCCTTTCAGCATTGTAGGAAGGCAGAACATTACATGATGATTGATCATAACCTAGCAATCAGTTTTTCCAAGAAGTTGCATGCAATTCACTCTAGCACACAAGGTCGAGGAATACCGTGATGTAGCCCGATTTGTTGATTTTCGATATCGATTATGTTCGGGTATGCTCCAAGATTGTGGACTTCAGGGCAAACCCTGTTGACTAATATTTCGCATTTTCGTTATTACCCAACTAAAATTGTGTTTTTACAGCATTATTTCAGACATTTCTTATGCATATGTGTACAATTTGGAACAAAATTCGACAGTTCTGCATGCATATTAGAACTGTGTTTTGGCTTTAATACTATCTGCACCTTTATCACAATACATTGTAGCATAGTAATGAGTCATAAGTGATATATTGCCAATGTATAATAAATACCAAACACAGTAATTCATAGTTCGGCAGTTTCCCTTTGACCTGATTTCCTGCCATACCTCAAACTGACGACACGTACAGAAGTCTCATTGCATACAAAAAAATAAATGTAAGTTTTCTTTAATTTTTCATACCTTGGAAATCATACCTTTGAAGTGGGCTTAAAATTATACCAAACTTATTTGTCCCTCTGCAGCAAATATAGATGATTAATTTCTGTGTGACAGGCTTTTGTACGTTTAATGTTCAGTCTTTAATAATTGTCATCTTTGAAAGAAGCCCTACTATTGATATCTCATCTATAAATGCTAAGTATGTAGTGTGTCAGTGAGTTGACCTTTGACCTACACCACCTGCTTCTCCAGAATGTGATTCATTCACTGTACACAAAATGAAAATGTACACGTCTGACATTATGTAGACACTTTTGTAATGTGGTACTACAAGAGTAGCAGTGTTGTGTATAGTTTTGACATTCTTCTGCTTTTCGTTGTGATGAATAAATCTTTTGTAAAGAAAAAAGAATTCAAAATTCCAAGTGTAAATGTGGATGTTCGCTTGAATTGCCTGTAATTGGGTTATATTGGGCCACAATCATTTAGACATTGCCAACACTCATTTGGAACCTTGACCTAGATACCAGTACATATACAGTGCACTCCCGTTATATCGAAGTCTTCTGGACCGCAGTTTTCTTCGCTATACCGAAACTTTGTTATGTAGAAATTTTGTTATGTAAAAATTTTGTTATATCGAAATTTTGTTATAACCAACATATAAACAATAAAAAACAAAGAGTGGATAATGTTGTGATCTGAATTTTTGCTTCGTTGTTAACAGAATTTCGTTATCACGGGAGTGCACTGTATAGATTAAAACTGAACAAGACAGCATCAGGAACCCCCCTCCCCTCCCCCCCCCCCCCCAAAAAAAAGTAAACGAAGTTACAGGATTGTGCAGTTTCGAAATTATCACAATGCACTGAAATGATTAACCTCATGTATCACATATGCAAATTAGTTATGATTCCATCACATCATGTACATGTACCTGTATGCATATGACAAAAATTCCTTTAATGAAACTCAAGAAAAATACAGTAAGATTATGCTGATACATGAACATGCATAATTTTCTTGACACAAACGTATGAGTTGTGATCCTTGGGTAGTTGATGACTTTTTGAGGGAGATCTTGTTGCAAGATGGTTGAAAAAGAATGTGTTCTTCTTGTACATATGTGTACTAACCAATGGTAAACTTGTGAGCTCATGATATCACTATTATTATCTAATTTGCATACATGATCGAGACTGATTCTGTCGCATGAAATCTGTAAAGCCTCCAAATTCCCCACAACTTGCAGAAATTTCAATTTATTTCTGATTGCAAGAAACTGTTACAGTTTTATCTGACTTCACTCACTCTATCTCTCTCAACTTGCACACATACAATGGTGTATTTAGAGTTTACATTCAAATGGGATTTTGTGGACGTCTCGTCACAATTTCCAATAATTTTGTTACACTGTAAGACTTTTTTTTTTCTATTTCTGCGAGAACACAGAGAGAGGAATCACCAAAGATGTTTTTTATCACCATGCACTTTATTCATAGTCCAGTCAATCATTCAACCTACAATTTGATTTACATAAAACATGTGTTCCTTTCTTTTTAAAAAAATCCCAGAAAAACCAACCCACAGTAACAGTCATAGAACTCTCAATAAAAACCTATCTAGCTACCTAACACAGTCCATCCAGACTAAATAGTTTGTAGACATAACTGGTCATAAACTAAACACTCGATCTAACTTACAATCTGTACAAATGCACACACACAGGTACAATATCAAAATGTTTACAGTAGATAAATCTATTTTTCTCTCCAATCTATAAGGACTATTTTCCTTCTCTTTCCTTTTTGTAATTTATTCATTTAACCATTTCACCACGTTGAAAGATGGTTCAAGTGTATGAAAATATTTACTAAGAAGTATGACACACACGATCATATCCATTCCAATCTCTGTCCAGTATGAACACACTGACAAGCAGTGTGAACGCACCTTGAGTCACAATAGACATACAATGTAGTTTGTTGATGACAGCCAAGAAGCAACTGGCACAAATCTCCCTAGTGTTGGTGTTCACAACACCTCTTCGCCAAACTGCAGGAATGAAAGTAGCCCTCTAGAATTATATTTTTGAAGATACCATAGACCCATGCTCACCACCAGTACGGATGTCCTGCCCAACTAGCATGAACAATTGTTCCTGCTAATATTGCTATTTGTTTCCTGTGCATTCTGTGACACATTCTGGTAAGGCATACTGTACCTCATAGGTCAATGCGTGAAGACTGGTCATCCTATTAACTCTTCCATGTTGATACAGTACGACACTGCATTGGAGGGAGTGCGGAGTTCACCCTTACATGTGTACTCAAGCAAGGCAGAACCCCCAGTTTGGTTGCTATAATACATCAGACTGAAAGGTTCTTCTTAGAGATATCAAACTTTGTGTATGCTCCCTGCATTTTGATAACTGCATTGCACACAATCAATCATCAGGTGCAGCAGCATGTATCTACAATGCACCAGTACCTCCATCAATTTTGGCTGCTGATGTAACATTACCCGGCTGTTTTGATACTCCAGACTCAATGTGGCATTAGAGGAGAGGCTTTCTGGTAATAAACCAGCAACAGAGAATAGATTAAAACTCCAGAAAATTTAGATATTTTTTGGGACGATCTAGTCATCTTGCTAATAAGGGCTACCCCATTCTAAGCTGAAGATTCCTGATGGCTGAAAATACATTGTCATTTTCCTTTTTCTGTGTAAAGTTATCCTTTTATCTTCTTACTTTTCCACACTAGTTCCTTTTTACAATAGACTAACATGACATAAATAAGTAAAAAAAGACAAAACTATGGTGATAGAATACACAAAGATTACAGGAATAAGATAAAAAGTAATAGTGATTAGTATACAATTGAGAGACTTAAGGCAACTCTTGTCATGAAGTTTCCAAAAATTGGTAACAAAAAATGACAAAAAAGACAATGCGAACACACAAGTTGCTAAGTCCACAGTGACAACATAAAAAGCAATATCCATATGGGCAAGAAAAATCAATGTAGCGGTATACTTGGAATTTACAAAATGGAATCCAGTATTCCATGCAACCAACAAATTGTGCTTTACAAGGCTGAGTCAACAAAGTACAGTCATCCCTGAATTTTTAGGAGCGCTGGCATGGGGTACTCAACAGAGAGCATCTACATTACGATTTATCTGCCATTAAACAAACCTGTGGTCCGTCGCATTTAAGTGACATTTTCTCATGAACAATAATAAGCAGGTTACAATACTCCAGCAGGGTCTGCACAAACACAATGTACACACAAAACAATGCCAGCCCTTTTGGGTCAAATAGAGACAAGACAAGAAAAGTTAACTTTGTCTATCGTGCAAGAAATGCATATCCCAGCAGGCTTTGGAGCTGTTGTAATTATTCAAAAGTATCCCAGCATTTTGAGTTTTCACTTGTGTTGTCATAATCCTATGTGTTGGCACTGTGTTGTCATATGCTACTTCCCATTGAATCTGCCCGTTCTGATGTGCTATACTGTACTTATCAGAATTTCAATAATTCAGCACAAGAACTGATCGCCAGTTGTTCTTAAGTCGTTCGTAACTTTACGAACAGCTTTATGAAACACCCCCCTGGAAGGGTTGCAGGAATTTGACTCTTGCCTACAGAGTCCAAAAGAACAAAATAAACGAAAATTCAATTTTGGTCTCTCTTCATTAGAAACAAATGAAGGTGTCATATGATACTCTTATCATAAAACAAGCATTTTGAGGTACCCACGATGCCATGTTTCTTACCGACACTCATACACTGAATACTTGACCAGTTTTGAAGAAGTTTGCACCTATCTGTACTTCATAAATTTCCTGACATGTGTAGCCCTCTCCCAGTCCAATCAAAAAGGGAAAACGACAAGAACAAACATTCCATTTGATGTGAATTCTCAGTATGAATATGCCCTTCCACATATAGACGGGATGAATCATTATTGTACTGACAAGGTCAGCCCAATTTAAGTATTGTACCTAATTTGTAAGGCATTGTTGAGGTACAGCATTTGACACAAATAGGCATGTTCCAGCATTCAATAACTCATTCGAGATTGTCAATGCAAATAACACACAAGCAAAATAAGTCTAGCCTTTCTATTCATAACTTACAATAGAACTGGCCCTCCTGACAATTTTGTGAGAATAACTTTGACAAGCACTGCCAATTCACTTTGGTGCATGATCTTGATAGCCAGGACAAAAGGAGAAAAATTTCATTGCTGCCGTATTCCATTAACTGCAAAGTGAGTTAAATGTAACCACTTCTACTGAAAAATATTGATACATGTAGACTGGATAAATGCATGTGGACGCAGGAGTCATAAAGTTAAGTTACTGGCTGGATGGAACTCGTGTGGCACAGCATAATCAACTATACTCTTGTTTCTTTTTCTTTGCAGCTACAGCTCACTATGTCCATGCTGGAAATGAAATAAAAGAAATCACCTGAATTGATAGATCATTATTGCTCGTGAAAAAGATCTGACGGAAGATATGAAGAACGTTTACAGAAAGAAATCTGAGCTTATTACATCTCCACGAATGAACTGCGGGTGAAAACCAAATTGTGATATCTAACAAACTGCCAGCTGAAAGCACATAGAGCACTCATACTGAATAATTACACATACACTGAATTGTCCCAGTGTTTCCCAGTGGCTCCAGACTGTAGTAGGACAACAACAAAAAACAGAGCTGGGACTTTCCTTGGGGACTCCACACAATCTTTTTATCACTGACATACTTGATTGACACTGACAATGAAGCAGATCAAAACATACACTGGTCATCCTGCACTACACCTAGTGGAATGTTTCCTCTTTTAACAAACCATGTTTCAGCAAGACACACACACAATGTGAAGCAATGGAAATGGAGAAAGAAGTCGTGAACAGTGCGTGGGATTTGGTTTTTGGTAGCAAACATACTACACAGACATACCTAGCAATTACTGCATAACACTAACACTTTTCAATAATGGAACCTTGGAGAGATGTCAGTCACAGAGAGAAAAGATGTTTGTCTTATTTCTGAACGACTCCTTCATTATGCAATCTACTCATGACATACACTGACAAACTCGACCATAATAAAACACCTTTTTTACAGTCCAGCTGTGGTCTCTTTTTGTGTGTTTGTTTGTGTGTAAATGTATGAAACAATATGATTGATTTATCATCTGTGAATTCTGTCAAGCCACCAACCATAAAGGCATCTGATTTAACTGCTGAAGATGGTCTAATGTAATTCTCAAGGTAATGGTTGACCCCACCCAAATAGCAAGCTTCCTATTCAAAGCCTTCTGCACAGACCTGTGTACCACAAATTACATTATATATTGTTTTACATTTCATAGGCTCCTAGAATTTGGTTTTCCAGCTCTGTAGACAAGTCTAATTATTTTCTCTCCTTTTTTTTTTCTCACACACACACACACACACACACACACACACACATGCACATATAAAAACACACTCAAAAGCTGAGCCAATTTAACCCGTTCCTTCTTGTGGTGTCTACTGATATACGGGAACCTGGTATACCAGGTTCCCAAAATATAGACAAGACTGCCTGCATTCGTGGCCCAAATTCATGTTTGTGTTATGCTGACCAATAAAATAGCTTTGATAGAAAGATAAGAGTTTCTTCAATCAATATCTGTTTTCTTTCTGTATGAAAACCGTGTGTATCGCAGTATTAATTGCCCTCTTTTCCAATGAAATGCGCACTTTCTACCGATGTAAAACTCATATGAAGATGTACATAGCAAGGCTGAGCTCAGTACAGATTAGCTTTCACTGACCTCATTCAGGTGCCTTCTTTGTGTAGAACAAATGAGTTTTTGAGCCCATCAGTGAGCGCTTTATTCATACCTCCTGACCGATCAATACTTTCATTGTTCAACGGCACATGTAGTTGACAGTACAAAGGGGATGCATGTACTGCTTGACTGCTTCTGCACAAACAGATTACTAACCCATCTCTTCTCCATCGACCTGCAAAAGAATCTTGTTTAAGGGCATTGAAAGCTCTCTGAGAATTGCAGGAAAAATGGGTTAACAGCAAAATGTCAAAAGCTATTTGCCATCCACAGGCATTGTTGCAAAGTTCTGTTTGTTTGGATTAATGTTCATGCCAAGTCTACAAGCCATCTATGTCTCTCCAGGAAACAATATTGGGGAAGGTATCAACAATGGGAATGATGAATGGACATTTCTAGTGATCGCTTGACCAACAAAATGCTGCTGCCAAGCCATTTCTTATCCCTTTGAGGCATAAATTGTTGTGTACATTAAATGAAAAGAATGTTTTATGGAGTGTACTGCACAATTAACTATTGCCAAGAAAACTGCTGCACTTTCAGTATATTTCCAGATGTGAGGAAATTACATTTCATTTGAAGGAAATACATGTGTGGGGGGGGGGGGTGAGACATTACTTTTTAACAAATGAAAAAAAAAAAAGTCAATGAGAGAGAGAGAGAAAAAAAAAGGAAATTCAGCATACCACAGCAAATGCAATCGGATGATAATGAAAAATAAGAGTAATAATAATAATAATAATAAAATGACCAAGATGTCCAATTGACTAAAATGTTATTATAGCAGAGGTATATATAGAATTAAAAAAAAAATCAAGAGCTCAGTGCATTTTTTTTTCTTGGCAAGAGTTGGAAAATTTCTTCAGCCCTGGTGCAGAAGCTGATATGAAAATGTGAAGTTAAAGGCTAGATCACTAGGAGCAAAGACATCGTCTTAAAGTGTGATGGCACTGGAATTCTGTTACTGTAGCACACACTGATGCTGCAGAGGTACAAGGCGTACATGCTAATGCCCCAAACTATTTCTACACATGACGCACACAATTTCCATGTGCAGTTGATTGTTTTATATGTCTGTAAGTGTCACTGCGTATATGGGAGTAGTAGTCTCATCAGAAATTTGATTCTGACAGTGACCAATAATTTAATGGTCAGTCTTTGAGTGTGTGCACAAATGTGCCCTATGAGAGAGGGACAGAACCAGTCTGTGCTGTATATTGGTATCAAGTTCAGTTTTTGTATTAAAGCCTTCTTTTCTAATGATATCAATTGACACAGTCCCAACACAGCGATTGAAATTAGTGATTGAAATTAGTGATTGAAAACATTTTTGATGCTGCCGAGAGTAGATGCTGAATAATGTGTGCAAGGACTGCTCTTGAGAATGCTAAAACTACCCAAGTGTCACAGACATCAGATGTCCACAAAAAGCTTCTGGATTTAATGGTAAATGCTCTCAATTGTGTCATTTGAAACAAGACATGTATGACAGCACTGCACATGCCAGGACACCAGACCTGAAAGAAATTCTTGGCTGGTTGCGCAAGATGGATGCCATGTCCTACAGTCCTGAAATGAAACCTATTACAACCACTACACACCACCAAATGGTACTTGTACACACCCTACCAAAAATCTGCAATAAACACTCTTGTCTTTGCACCTATGACCTTATCTACCAAACCATGAACGGCAATCCCACTCTTGGCCATGTGATGGCTCAGTTCACATCCACTTTACACCTACTACACGCACCTATCTAGTTCAGACTCTAAAAAATGCATGAGGTCTCCATAGAAATGATGAATTGAAAAATACATATAAAAAAGAGGATGATGAAAAAAAATAGATTGAACCATGTTGCCCCCACGTGGCAAAAGCTTTCATTAAATGTGTCCGTTGGCTTGTCGACACCTGGCATGATGGGCGGTGAAATCTGCATAGCTCTTGGTCAGTTTTTCACTCTGGTAGCGGGTGACTCGTATAGTGCGACGAAACTCGTCTCGTATTAGAGGTGCCGTGTAGCCGCCCTTCCTCAGCAGATGGTCTATCGTTTGCTTCTTTGTCCACTCTGTAGAGGGGGAAAAACCAAAAGTAGATCACACATGGTCTTGCCTCAGTATTCAATCAATGATTTTATTTTGACATGGGGCAATAAACTGTTATTACACCACAGCTATCTCTCACACAAGCTGCTTTGTTTTCATTGCTGGCATTTGTTTTGTTTTGTTTTGTTTGTTTTTTTCAGGGCCTTACACTTCCTATAATCATCAGTCCACAGAGACATTCACTGGATGAGTGCCAAGTGTCAAACTTTTTGTGGCATTATTCCTTAATTTCAAATACCCATGGCAGATGCTGTGCATGCTATTTTGTTTTGTTTTTTTCCAAATCCAGACTTGGAAAATGCTTTCACAAATGGTTGAATTTCCACTTGAGACCCAGTGACACATGACACTAGTGACCTAGATAAGCTTGTCTTTAAGGTGCAACTTTTCTGCAGTGAGCACAATTCTAAGACTGCAGGGAGCATTGCTTTTGCATCTATGATAATACACATGTAAGACCTCTTCTAGAATGTACGCAGAGTCATGAATCGAAGTAAGAGTTTGTAGTTAACCTGCTGACGACTAGCTGATTTTGCTATAAGACACATTTCCCATACACACCTGCCCAAGCATACTCTGGACTACTTTTCAGTGGGTTTAAGGTCTATTTCTGAAAGAATGTCAACTTTCAAGGGGATGGCTAGTAACTGATCAGTGGGAATCAGTGGGAATGCTGGGGGATGATTGTTCCAATTCTTGTGGGATTCATTTAGGAGTACACTATATATCTATCGTTGTGTGAAAATTATTTGCTTCAGAATGGTCTCATATTCAAGTAATGTGCAGTTTAATGCTTCCAGGCTAGCATGCTTGCACAGTGACGGGGCATTAAACTGCACATTACTTGAATATGAGACCATTCTGAAGCAAATAGTTTTCACACAACAATAGATATATAATGTACTCTTAAATGAATCCCACAAGAATTGGAACAATCATCCCCCAGCATTTCCACTGATTCCCACTGATCAGTTACTAGCCATCCCCTTTAACCTGTACTGTGCTTTATTCAGTGATTGACATGCATGTCTGCCAGAGTGCAGTCTCTGTCAATTGGTACAAAATATGTCTTGAAACTAGCTGCTAATGAATGGAGATTACAGAATCTATTGTTTCCCTATATATCTCCTTCCTGTTGAACTGAGGCACATTGCTACACCAGAGTGGGCCTTTTACAACATGTACATGTTGGTCCAGTTCGGAGGAATTAATGGAATGCTTTGCCTTGACACACAGGGTTTAGTCGATATACAACCCATCAAAACTGGATGCCCCTAACCCACCAAAATATAATGTTTATGATGGAAAATCAAACATTTAGGAATGCTACTTTGATTGAACTCCATGGAAACTATTGAAGGAATAATCAGATTAGCTTGAAACTTGTTCCACTTGACACTAATGACACTGTTCAAGATTATGTCAGCGTAGCAGACCAACTGCTGACTGCTACTGAACCTCCCATATACTTTCAAGTACTGTAAAAGTGGATATATTCCCACGACTAAATTTTCGCGCTCAGCCAGGTAAGAAGACTTTTGCATGTTTTTAATTCCGCAGAATCAAGATATCAACTACTGGAACAAATGGCAGTACCTCGTGAGTGGAAAAGTGAGAAAGCCAAACTTTAGATAGGAAAAAAAAGTGTACAATAACCAGTAAATTCTGTTTATAATTTGTTCAATGCTAGCATATTATTTAAAGTATGGAAAACTGGTAACTCTCAGCAAAACTATTAAATCAGCAAAGATGACCAAGGTGCATATTCATGACATTTTGGGAGCATGATATTGCATGTACTAGAAAAGTGACATCACAATATTATTTGAGCTAGTCATTGCCCGGCATCCAAAACTACAGAAGACTCTATATATTCAAGTTAAGGTGGCATTGATATTAAAGTTGAACATCTTTTCCAGGACTCATTTTTTTCCTTTTTTTTTTTCATACCACATATTTCAAGTCAAATTTTCTACATAAAAAATGAAGTTGAAGATTCTTCTTCAAACCCAAGATATTCAATGTAACCAAGCGGAGTTAACTGTTTATCTCAGAGGGTAGTCTAAACACACTGTCATACATACCTTGTTCTGGAGGGACTTCAGGTAGATAGGTGGCTGACTTCTTTGTTCCCTTCTCATTGTAGAACTCTATCCTAATTCCATGTGTTCCCACCTACAAAAACAAAACAAAACAAAATAAAACAAAACACAACAAAAAGTGAAAGAAGACACGCAAGAGAACAGCTTCAAAGACCCAGTAGTGCTGGGATCCCATGCAATGGGAAGGCTGGCCCTACCCGAACATATTTAGGAATTTCCCCATCCAATAGCATGCTCTTGATATTTTTCAAACTCTTTCAATGACATTGCAGACTGTACACAAGTCGCAGTCATACTAGATGATAGAAAGCTTGGTTTCTCATAAAAATATTACATGCTGTCATACACTGTAGATTCTGCAATATACCAGGTACATTCTTTCTCTGTAAGTTCATGCCATTTATATGTGTATGCTCCCATATATCATTAATGCCACTGTCAAAAATGTTTTTATTGAGAAAGCCTGTGACTAAATTTCAAAATGACACATTTATGTTTTGTACATGTGTACATAAACCAGGGAGGTGTTACAGAGATGGAGTGGCAACTCTTCGTAATTCATGCAAACACATGTTTGGGTTCAAGGCGTTACAATGGGATGTCTAGCATTCCATTACGCTTTGAAGTCATGTTCGGCACCGCTCTAGTTGCAAGACGAAGTTCGGAGACGAAGAACACATTTCACCTTTCGCTGAATTACAAGCTTTATTTCATCGCAAAATTTTAAATGAAATACTCGAATTGATTTAGAATAGTTTAGGAAAGAATTCAATATTATTAACTGGTATTTCTAGTTTCTTTGTAATTAGCAAATCGAAAGGAAATGAAAATTAGGCCCTCTTAAAAACCTAATTTTTTCTATAATGCGCACATTTCCGCATGTTAATTTTCTATCTGTATAATTAAGGGATATTTTGATCTTTCAAATAAAGTACTCCGTTAAAGCGTGTTCCAGCGTGTTTTTAAAGTATTTGCTGTTAAAATTGTGAGTTTTACACTGCATTTTGATTCGCTGCTCCAATTCAAGGTACACAAATTCATTGTTGCCATCACATTGAAAGAGAGAGCGAATTGCAGTAGGAGCAAATGTTTCTAGATGTGAGAGCGCTAGTCCCGATTATTGATGCTCTCTTTTGTCAAAGCACATGGGTAACACCTGTACATGTAGTTGAACGCATAACTTCTCGGTGGTGCCGCGCATGACTTCAGAGGAGAGCTTTAGTTGCCTCTCCTTCTCTAGCACCTCCCTGCATAAACAAAGTTATAGCCACAATTAAGAACCCTCTTCATCATTTATGCAGTGTGACATTAACTGAACCTGCCAGTTTGATGTTTAGGAAAAGTGATGTAGGAAAAATGGTCCACACAGAAAAATTCAAAGAACTATATTTGTTTGTTGCTTGTTTTGTTTTTTTTTTGCAAAAAAAAAAATCATATCTCATCTACTTTAAGCATAATGATTATTGAAAATCATGTGTGAGTCAAGGGCCTAATAAAACACAATCATTGAAATAAACAGCACACATTGATTCGCATGCGTAATCACACTGAGTATAAACTCTGTCCGATCAAGTGTTGCCGCTGCATTGCATTGGGGCTTCTTCATGTAGTGTTGGAAAAATGCTGAAATGAAATATACAGTGTGCTGCATCAGTAAACAGCCATTATCTTTGGGCTTCTGTACGGTTGACTTTGTGGGTTTGTTGGGAAGGGAGAATAAGTGAAAAGCAGGTGGCTTCAAAAATTTTTGCTTGCCCAATTCGGGCAAGCATTTGTTTTTATTGTTAAAAAATGCTTGCCCAAATTTGATTTTCACTTGCCCTGGGCAACTGGGCAAGTGCTTCCAACGTAGCACCCCTATTCTTTACATATTGTCATGCTATCAATGACATTGACACACACACTCAAATATCCCAAGCTGTACAAATATTGATATTTTCATTTTTTCCCCTAATATTTCAATTACTTACCCGCCAGTCCTCCCAGTCTTTGGCATCTTCAAAATGACGTAACAAAGACACAGACACGTGAAGGCGCGTTAACTCGTCCTTGGATATAGGCGAAAACCGCGTATCTTTGAACGCACTGGAAGGAATGGGACCAGAGGGAAGACATGTTATCACGGCAGCACTGTTCCACAAGCTTTCTACTTCAAGCCATGTAACAATTTGGGCAGTGTTGAAGCCTTTATGTGTACTTCGGTGGCGGTACAACACAAAGGGGACATGCAAGCCAATTTTGATCACCTCATTAAGAATCACATCATGCATATAGCCAACTGAGCACTCAGTATGTCATCCAGTGATGGCGGACAAAATTGTTAGCTTGCCTACCCTACAACCTGGTTTATTACTATCCTATTTGATCTCTGGGAACAAGACTGAGGGAAAGCCCTCAAACATTGAAATGAGATTTCCAAATGGGTCATAAAAATTGCCAAACATTGCTAGACCTGTAGCACTGGCTGACACAGCTGCAATTCAAGTATTTAATTTGCTAGTTAAATCAATGTCGGAAACATTTAAATCGCAAATATAGCGGCATCCTCCCGACTCAGACTTGCAAATTAACCAAATCATTTTGAATACAATTGTGCATATTGAAAGTTCTAATGAAGAGTATGTTTACAATCTAATTGTGCTTACCTAGATATTGCATATTCCCTGAGACCGTCATGGAGATTCATGGCAGTGAATGTACCTATACAGCCGCGGAGGCGCTGGTCTTTGCCTATCTTCCATGTAACAAACAGTGGACTGCAGGAGGACAGAGAAAAAAAAAATGTGACATAAAAAATAGTCAAGAAATGTACATGAATACCATGCTTTTGTGCACATGATAACCCACGATGCAGAATGCCATGAATAAGGGTTGTGAAAGTGCAACCAGGGAGGTAGAAGAGCTATCTCTTCCACCTCCCTGGTGCAACAGATTATAGACATTCCACAGCATTATCTAACTTATCAATTTCAACTTCCACTTGGTACACCTGTACACTGCATGGAGCACATACTGTAGAAACAAACAAACAAATGTTTCACATGGCTGTATAGTACATACTGTACATGCATGCTTGATGCGCGCAGTTGGCTTAGTGATCTTTAATATTACAACGTATGTTAGATACAAATGAACAATCATCCACAGCAAGACATTGAATAAGAAAACATTTCAGTTTGTAGCCATGGGATACACACAATGAACTGGGCTTCACATCTGTATGTATCACACTAGTAGGTAAAACTATTTTTAAAAAAGAAAAAAAAAAGAAAAAGAAAAAAAAAATCATCTACATGTACACCACACCAAAGCAGGGTGCTATGTAACTTCTTTGTTTCACCACCTGCCTGGTCCAGTAAGCAGATTTTCAAATGGTTGCAGAACACTTGCCTGAACATAATTTTCACTTTCCCTAAAAAAAAAGTCAAAAAATATAAGAAACTGATTTAGAAGATCACTTGTAACTTAGGGATTAATCATACATTGTATGTTTACAAAATAAACAGCTCACATTGATTCCCACACTTAAACACATTGGAGTAACAAACTTGGTTTGATCGAGTGTCTGTGTTGCATCGGTGCACTTATTCTTCATATACAATGTATTATGTAAAATGTACAAGACGTGCTGGAAAGATGCTGTGTGTTGCATCACTATAAAGCAATCATTATCTTCTTTTTCTCATTGTTCCACTTAACACTTGCCTGATTTTGTCGATTTTCACTTGCCTTGGGCAATCAGGCAAGTACACTGAAGTAGTTTATTATGTAGCACCTTGCCAAAGCTATTACATACAACATGCAGCTGTAATATGGTCGTGAAGCTTAATACACTCGTATGTGTACATACAGTATATAATGTTCAGTGTATCACCAGAGAGGTGGGAAGAGTCTCCCTGTGTGTACAATGCGTGTGTGTTTGTTATGTGTGTTCATTTCTGTGATATGTGTATAAATCATGGACATAGTTGCCACGACAACAGCAGTAACAAAATTTCAGGAATACTAAAAAAAAACACTACTACAATGGACTCACTAAAGCATTACATTTGTACATCAGCACGTACAGCAGAAAAAAAGCAATTGATTGAATTGAAGACCAAACAAAAATTTGATACAAAAAGTGTGTCAGGGCCACTGCTCCGATCTTTGGCAGCCTTCACTCATGCATAATGTGATGGGACCCATTACATAACAATAGTGACTGATACGTGTGGCAGCTTGTATCACAGAGTTTTGCCATATCTGTTTACACTGTAACCTTGACCTACTCTCCAAAGTACCACACCTGATCTAATTAGCATACTTTTAATGTACAGCTGTAGCCAAGAGTCAATACTTTTATAGCATGCAGATGTTGGTATTAATTGACAACTTACATTATTTTACAACTACAAATATGTTCTTTTCCCTTAACCCATCCTGACCTACCATTACCGGTATTTGATTTTGTTTCAGTACGTCTGCATAAACTGTTGATTTTTGCTCTTAAATTAAATGGACACAGACAACATACAGCGTATGTCCAAAAAAAAAATGTGTGACAATACCATACGTTGTGATGCTGGGATAACATGATTTCAGTTGGGTGATACCAAAAATGCAGAATATTGCAGAATATAGGCAATTTGCAAAATACAGTAGATACGCGGACAGTATCGCATATATGCACTCTCAAAGCATACTACAGTAGTATCTGATTGTGGTTGCTATGTAATGTTTGAAATCAGGCTACAGCAGCATCCATCGATCTTCTGCGCAAGAATGAATCGCATGGAGCTTGTTGGAAAATACTAAGTACTGCAAGGGCATGATCGATCATCACATGCATACATTTTGCAGCCAGGTACATGTACGTGTATTGCCACTTTATACTGCACAGGCATTACATTATTCTCTAACTTGAACTACATGTACATTGTACATGCATCAGTACACTTTTAATCTGATACAAATTACCGGTATTACTTGTACATTTAACCATCCAGGCAATAAAATATGAGAATCAACATGTATACACTGTAAAAACATGTTGGATCCATGACTTGGATGGCATACAAGTGTACATTACAGTAATTGCTCTACAACAAATTGGATGAAGGGAATTTTCTCTTTACATTCAGTATTTCTAACTTGATAGCATGATTCTCACCTATTCCCATTGTATATTGACAATTAAAAATGTCCAAAATGGGACATTTTTTCTCTCTTATAAAATGATCATACCAGCTTTTAATTGTACACATCATGGTTATAAAATGGGAAAATTACATGTACTGCAAATTGTAGTTTCTAAGTCTGCAAACAAGTTATACTAATTTCAGCAGAAAAACATTGAATAAAAATCATAATGTACTTTAAAAAATCTCTTTTCTTTTTACAAAGGAAAAGGTTTTAAAGACATCCAGAAATCCAGAATATCATAAAACATACTACAATTATTGCAGTTGATAGCTCTGCCTTTGTGTGCCTTTATAGTGGAGTAAATGGCAGCAACAGAAGCAAGTTACATCTGTAGCACAATGCTTCTGGGGTGGGATAGATTAGTGGTACCAGCCTACCGCTACCAGGTATACAGTCCGACCTCTTCTATACGGCCTCCCTTTATCCAGATCTCGCTGTGTATGGATGCGATCTCGCCGTGATTTTTTTTTTTTTTTTAATCTAACAATGACAGGAGAAGGGAGGATTTCAAACTCAAACAAAATTCCTACACAAACTCGCATGAATTCCATATTATTCCTAACATAATCAACATACATTCTTCACATCAAATTTTCATCTAAAATAGCATCCATTCAGACATTCACTACCGCCAAATTTCAAGCTCAGAGCAAAGAAAGAGTTTCAGTGTACGCTACCTGCAATAGTATTCAGGGGTCGCACTTAACTTTTTTTTTTAACTAGCCAGGCGGACTACTTAGAATCAATTTTGACACTGAAGCAATATTTTGGCTAGCCAGACAGACTAGTAACTTCATAATTTTACGATTTTTAGCTAGTCCGACGTGATTTCGGGTGGCCAATGGCTAGCGGACCATCGCCAATTTCGAACCCTGAATAGGTTACATGTACATGTAGCTACCAGTGGGTATTCAATGGGTGTATATCTGTAGGCAGCTGCTCGTATTAGAGACTGAGTCTCACATATCCGGCCAAATCCCTTATCCGGATGAGCACCGGTCCCGATGTGCCCGGACAGGAGAGGTCGGACTGTATTGTACTGTATGTACACTGTACAATCTTTGTAGGTCGGGGCATCAGTGTGTCAATGAAAGGGACTCCCAAGAGTTGACCCTTGGTCAAATCTTCACCCTGTGAGTCACAACCTGGAGCCACACAGCCAGAGTATTGATGCTAGAAGTACATGTAACAGATACTGTACATTGTATCTTGTTTGTCACTCTGTGAATACGCGCCACAGTCTGGTACAAACTGTAATTCCTCCAGAGACAGTCATGTCTGTAAACTGCAATGTACTGTGGGTGACAGGGCATTTTGAAATTTAGAAAAAAATAACAATAAATAAATTATGCACAATATAGACAGTACAGAATGGTACTATGTGCACAGCATTCACATACATGTAAAATCATGCATTATCACTATGAAAAGGCAAGTCAACTAAAGTTCTACACCTGATTTCTTCTTCTTTCATACACTATAGGCATACAAATTGTACAGTGTGTGTGCGTGCGTGTGTCTGTACACGTATGTGTGAATGTCTGCTTGTTCATGTTCTCAAGCATGTTCAATTCAGTAACAGCTTTGAAATCAGTTAAGACAAGTTTTGGATCAACGAACCCATCAAGTTTAAGTTTGATGCCACTCCATCTGGCAACGGACCCAGCTCACTTCAAGAAGGACCAAATCTGTATCTGATTATAAAATACTTTTAAAAAGCCTGCATTCAAAATCATCCCTAGGTATCCATAAGGTAGGTACACCTGTATGTACATGTAGGTAATACACACACTTTGCCCGTGGACGAAACCTTGATGAAAGTGATGAAAACAAATTTAATCTTGAACAAGCCGTATGTTATACGGTTTGTACTATTAGGTAAGTTTCCCATGACGTTTTAGATTATTAAATTGCTGAATACAGTTGGTACGTCTTTTCTTTTTCACAATGCATATTTCACTTCTACATATGTACTCTGAGTATGTTCCAATATAATCATATTCATAGTTTAAAACACAGTGTACAAAAGATAGAAAGAAGTGAGTGTCACAAAGACAGACAAACACCATGAGAAATATTGTTTGTGGTGTCACTGCATGGCTAAAACATGATGGATTTCACACACACACACACACAAATCATGTGCATGGAGAATATGCACACGTACTATTTTTCTAAAGTTTAAAAAAGAAAGAAAAAAAAAGAGATTTCCTACTCAGAGTCAAAATTCCATGGACTCAAAACTTTCAATATAATTAGAGGTGGGCTATAGAGGGTTAATTTTAGGTCACATTTTCAGAACATGCTCATCACCTCGTTTGATGACTTTGTGCCTACTGACACCATTTTTGAAAAAAAAAAGAACGAAAAAAATGCGAAGTCCGGGGTGCCCCGGGCGAAATCGTAAAAATAATCCAAGATGGCCACCGTTTTGGCTTCAAAAAGACATTTTGGCCATAACTCGGCTATCTTTTGGTCTATTGTGATGGTTTTGGAGTCTACATTGTAACCCCATATCTTAGGGGTCAAGGAAATGGATTATAATGATAATCTTAGTGTAAAACCTAATCTTCCACATGATACTAACCTTTTGCCCATGTTTCAGGTTAAATTTTCCTTCTCCTTTACCCCTACCCCAACTGCAATTTTTTGCACTTTTTTCTGTATTTTTTTCAAGTCATGTTAACTACCATACTCTTAATAACACGTTCTAGCTATCAATATGGCATTTTCTTCAAACAATTCAGCAAGAAATATACAAATATCTTACATGTGGTATGTGGTTGGTGCATTCAGGATGCATGGTACATTGTACTGTGTCTGTTTTGTAGTGCTGATTAACATTGGTCAGTAGACCTGTAAGTAGTCAGAGTATACAGTTCTACTGTACAGTGTAGGTGCACAAATTTAATTGTAAAATGACTTGAACAAGTCTTCTACGATAATAAAAATAATAATAATATGAACACTTGTAATGCGCCGGTATCCATCATGAATAGATGCTCATGGCGCAAGAAAGAGAGGCAGAAAGAAAATACCAGTGAAAAAGAGGTATGAGAAAAGGAATAAAGGAAATGTTTACAAAAAAAGCTTGTCTAAATAACCAGATTTTAAGTGAGCTCTTAAACTCACTTAGAGAGGACAGATTACGAATGTTTTGTGGGAGTCTATTCCATAGGAATGGGCCAGCATATATAGAAATGATCGATCACCCCAAGAATTATGAGTTTGTGGTACAGCAAGTAGAGATGAGTTTGAAGACCTAAGGTGCCTAGAAGGATTGTAAGGGGTAATCAAGCTACAGTTGTAGTGAGGAGCAGTTCCATGATATGCCAAATGTCCAGCACAGCTCTAGGTAATGTTTTGACTGGATGAGCCAATGACATTACAATGTACTTGGAAGAATCAGCTTGCTTTGGCCATCACCAGTGCTGATGCTGATTTGTCCCTTTCACTGTTTCCATGTGCTTGATTTTACGTATATGCCTCATGCTTTTGGTGTCAACAGTATACCAAGGTACCAGTTTCGTGCAGATGAAGTGCCAAAACACAACATGGAATCGTCTGTGATGATACATGTAGTTTGTAAACATCACAAATTGTCTTGTCTTATTGGCGATGACCTTGAAAATGCAGCTGAAAATCACAAAGACCATAACACAATGTACAGTAGGGCTTGGGGCCAGAGGCCGGATCCAAGGCCTAAGCCTGAGGCCCGAGGCCGGGGGCCTGAGGATGGGGGGCCCGAGGCCAGGGGCCCAAGGCCGGGCCCGAGGCCGGGCCCAAGGTCGGGCCTGAGGCCGGGCCCGAGCCCAGGAGACCAGACTGAGACCACAAAGAGTACCAGTCATGACTTGCTGTGATAATGATGTGACATACATGTAGCTGTGCATACACAATGTAAAATACACTGTACACTATTTCACTATGTATACACAGCCCAGTCGCTTTATCCTAATATTAGTAATAAAAGGCGTGGCCTGTCGCCTTTTATAATCACTTTTTTTTTTTTTTTGGATATCTTGGCCATTTGAGAACCAATTTTCATCAAATAAACGTTGAATCCTTCTTAAAATAACATGCTCTTTCATATTTCATAAGAGGTTTCTCATTATCTCACTTATTGTAGGAATGTTCAAAACATGAATACCCACCTCAACCAGTACTGTAACGTCAATTACCGTATAGTCGCCACTTGTGTGTATTTCGTATGCACATCCGGGTTGGCGAACTAACGATATATGTCGATAGGCACTGAATAAGTTCGCCACACCCAAAGCGCGCCACGTAATATTAGCACATGTGTTTAATACACACACTTCAATGTAGGATGCATTGGGCATCATCACATAATTTGAAAAACTGTGTTAATCTGAAATCGATTCAAAATCAAAAACATTCTCGCATTAACAATGGTTTTGTCACCTGTTACATTTATGGTAAAGTACATTTGATTTGGGTTGCAATTATTTGTGTTTTTATGGAGGAAAAAGGTGAATTAGGAATGTCTTTTGAGAGCGATGAAAATCTGTCGCCCCAGCTGATCTCTGATCGCGGCACGCATTACATGCAATGTGAATGTCTGGCGACTTTAAGTTTAAGTAGTGGTGACTTTCATGGTAATTGACGTTTATACAGTCCCTTTAAAATTCAAGATTGACTAAAAATTATGGTACGCTGTGACTGTGTGTGTCTTCAATGTTGCTCAACTTTTCTAATGAACATTACGATTTTGTAAACTTTTTTTTTCCAATGCTAGTGATAACACAAGATGAAATAAATAACAACAGAACTATTCTGTAAACATGGTCGGTAATGATAATTTTGAAGTGGGTGGTGATTAGGCTAATGAAATTGAACAGGGAAACAAGTGGCATACCATAATTTTTAGTCAATCTTAAAATTAATTTTGACTTCATGAAACAACCCCCAGTCAACAAAGCCCAGGGTTTAATAGAAGACTTGATTGATCTATGATCTAACTGTTAGAGACTAGAGCCTACAAAGCCACAGGGTTCTCTCTGACTCATAATTATACTGGTAGGTACCGCTACTGAGCAACTGAGGGAAAGAGTCTAACAGGTTAACGTTAGTCACTCACACAACCATTCTTGACAACTGCTGGTGGATTACTTACAAATTGTACAATTGTATAGTAAGGGTACTAGGTCTCGCGCAGGGACCTAATGATCGCGCATAGCGTAACTGCGTATAGCAAGCGATATTACGCGTAGGACTAAGCGCAAAATTTGCCAATACGCCCATGGAATAAACATACCTGACTTACCGCTCAACATGAGAAGGAAGCAGGTAAGAAATTTTGATTTCCAACAAATTTTCCACTAAATTTCCAATTTTTTACCTTGTACAAACCTACCTTCCCTTAAAATCTGTTCTAAGGATGTTGTAGCCTAGACGTGTCGTCTCGCTTGTCTCGTTCGTAGTCGATAGAATTCGTAATTTGTTCGATCGATCGTTTACCACGTGACGTCATCATACACAAGAACAATGTATGCTGCCAGCTACGCTGAAATACTGTTAATAAATGTTGTTTTAAGTCATATTTTAACACAACGATTATAATATTACAAAGGAATAAATATTTCAGTCTATCGAAGTTGAAGTGTGATTTCAATTTGAATTTGTTTGTGATTTCTTGCGCTAACTTGTGATATATTTGTGACAGGGGAGGGCCATAATGATACTGAAGAAAACAAATTAGATGAGAGTGTGACAAATGGGTGACGAAAATGAGAGGGTGACGAATGGGTAAGCACACACACAAACACACACACACACACACAAAGTATATGTTCATATTTTACTTTTTTTCCATTTTATATTACGTGTATATTATTGGTTAAAGTGATTAGAAATATTGTAAGAAAACTTTATAAATGAAAATCATTAACGATTTTATGAAAATATCAATGATAAAAATAATAAGAATGATAAAACGATGATGGTGGTGGAAGTAATAATAATAATGAAAATGATAATGATGATGATGATTACTGTATGATGATCGATGATGGTGGTGGTGATAATAGTAATAATGATAATAATAATAACAATAATAATAATGATAATGATAATAATAATAACACATATAATAATAATAATAATAACAATAATATACACAAGTTAGGTAAAACTGCTGTTGCTTCTAACAGGGACAAATTTAATATCAAGTGAAAAAATATTCTACGAAAGCCGGAGCACGTTACAGCCGCAGAGGGGCAGACACTTTCACGCATGAAACTACAGAGGGCAGCTGCGCGATCTTTACATACCCCGAGAAATTGAACGCATAAAAAAAAGTCCGACATACAAACGGCGACAGCGCACTACTCCGTCATCGTATCATCAGGAGATTCTGGGAGGTGATTTTTCTGCTTTTTCGTGATATTCATTGAGAAATTCAGGTACGATTATAGAATAACTTCTATTATAAGAGCATTTCAAATTTACGTGCGCGATATCTAGACCCCTCAACCATACAACTTCTACAAGGGCATCCATGATCATGATATGGAACAATGCATGATGACATTATGCATACAAAAACTGGTTAGGCCTACTGTCAAGTCTCAATTTCTGTTAAAATAGTGTGAAGTCATTTTTTGTTGAATGAAATTAGGGATAAACTCAGCACACTCACAAAGGTTTGTCGGTGAATTTTGGCGATGGTGCGGGCCCTTCGTTGTTAAGATGTCGGGACAGAGTTTCAAAGCAGAAATAACACATCTCTTCACACACAATACGGGCTAGGTTGGGATTGAGTCCATTGCTAAGGCCATTTGGTCGAGGTATAACAGCCGAACCGTTTCTGGCAGACGGATTATAATCTCTTGCAGAACATGACGTCGAAGATCCTTGCTGGTTTCCTTCATTTTCAGGAGGAGCCGACACTTTCTGTCGCTTAACACCGCAGCAGCCGGTCGCCATTTTCCTAAGTTTTGATTGAGAACGTAATGAGAGACTGCTATCGCGCGACATCGAATAGTTCATTGTGGCGACCACGAATAAGGGGTAAGGTGTGTTACCAGTCTGCTGTTCAGCTGATTGAAAGAGAATTCTCGTTATTCCTTATGGATGTGGGGCTGATGGCTACCTCTGCTGCATGACTCAGGGATTGTCGATAGCTTTGGCTAGGTCAAATCGAACAATACAATAGCCAGAGGGTCAAACATGACCAACAAGCCGCACATAAATGTCTACAATGTTGATCGCATGGGCTAAAACCCGTCCGAAGGTGCAATCTGACAGATAAATGCAGCAGCGTGTGCTGTATAGTGATTGACGAGAGTGCAATACAGCAGTAGAACGGCTGTGATGGTCATGTAGGCCTTTACATTCGACGATCCCATATCATTAACATCACCTTACCTTTCGCGTTATGACATATCTTTTTGATGAGCCTTTCACTTTCAGATATCTTTATTTTGTTCTATAGGTCCATTCACTGCATTTTGAAAATATTCCCTGTATGATATCGGAATAAGTCTAGTTTGTTTACCACTTTCAATCATGCCATTTGGACAGGTCAAATTTGTTTTGAATAAATTATTAATAAAAGAATATTTCCTTGGTCCTTGTTGACAAGAATAACTATATGCCTTTCGTCACGCAGGTTCCTATATAAGAAAGGCATTTACGCAGAATCGTTTAGAATGGACTAGGAACCTCTGGATCACGAAACCGTAAAAAAATTCCTGCATGGTGTACAACAGACATCCAGTATTCGAACGATCAAGATGTTCATGTTTTATAGGGCCTAAGGTATCTGCAGCAGAGCTGTGTCCCTTTTGTTTCAGGTATAGCACGGTTAAGAGCGCAAAGGACCGTGAATCTATAGGCCCTATGTAATCGTCGCTTCTTCTGCTCTTCTTTCCTCTTCTTCTTCTACAATCAAAATTCATGGTTCAGTCTATCCTACATTTTCCAACAGCTGTGAGATAATATGGGGGGGGGGGGGGCTGAGGACAAAGTGTGAGAGATAGAAAAAAAAATCGACCACAAGGCCTTTACACTTTCCCTTTTCAGATATGATATTGTAATAGGGCCGATGATAACTATAACAATCCAATACCTTTTCATAATAACAATTAGGCCCTATTTTGTTTCTCTCTTCCTTTCAGATGCTATAGCTTAACCATGAATATTCATAATAACATTCAATTCTCGTCAGTTTCCTGATATGCCAACGTGAATGTCTTCCTAGTGCACTCCTTTCAACCTATAGTTCCACTTTATGCATAGATGTTGCAAGAATGCTTTCATTGTACTCACAATATGAAAGTAAAATGATTATAGGCCTACTTTCATTGCTCTATATACTTTGCTTACACAAGGAACAGAAAAGCCGAACTTCAAGAAATGCTCCTGTGAATATAACTCCATGCCCCAGTAATTTCCTGAACCTCTCTATCAGACGTGTTATACGCTTCCTAATAAGAGTTAACTGAATTCTTGGCCGAATATTTCTTTGAAATTTTTTTTTGCGCAAACTGAAAATATTATTGTAGTGACCATCTCGTATGCCATATACATACTTGTGAAGTGAACGATTTCTGTAGACTTAAATCACAAAAATGTTCATAAAACTTTCTCGATATAATCCTTATGTATACGTTACCACACAGCATTAGCAGGTTTTCTAAAAGGTTTGAACCTATTCATCATCGGTGAGAACTTCAGATGGCGTAATAATATCCGGCGCGCAATTCTCCGACATGTAATTTAAAAACTATCTCGCAATTTTTATACGCCATTCACTGGCAATATCCCTGCTATTCAAATCAACCCCCTGAAAGTATAATCACCATATTTTAGTCAAACCAGTGTCTGATACAGCTTATGACTTTTCATCATAGTCCTATAGCAGGAGTGCCAGGAATTCCGTAAAGGGGGGGGGGGGGGGGCGCCTTTACAAATTTAAAGGGTGGGGGGGGGGGGGTGGCGCACGCACCCGGTGCGTCACCCGGTGCGCCCCGCCTGGATCCACCACTGATGGTTATTATTATCTTGAATTGGATTAAGAAATATTCATCATTGACAATTGTTTGGTTCATTTTGTCATCAGCCTTTCTAAAATTTTTCCAAATCTTGCCACCGTTCCTTGTCAATTCAATTTACTTCTGCATTTCGTTCTCATTTATAGGCCTACAACATACGTACAGAATTAAAAAGAATAATGTTATAAATTGCATCAATAACATTGTTCATCACGTCCACACATAAGAATTCAGTTATTAAAAACGTGTTTTCTTCAAATTAAGAGGGATCGCTTTTCCCTTTTCTTTTTTCTCAAAACAAGTGCAAAAAAGAAGACCATAATCTGACATTGTCTTTTAGAGCCGCAAAGAGAACCTAAAAAGGATTAACTTGGACATCAGACATAAAAAACAAGCAATCAATAAGGTATCTTACATTGTATTCATATTTTTGTTTTATCTAATTTCATGTTATTTTCATCATATTCCATTCCAATTTGTTTTGTCTTATCTAATATTATTTATATTGTCTTCTTCCATATTATCATTACATTCTTCCTATTAATTATTTGATTCTGTTTTATCTTAATAATTATTATTTCAAAATAATCTGCCAAACTCGTATGTCTCTGCACGTAGTACTCTTCGCATCAGCAAGAATAATAGCGCCATCTTTTGGGCGTAAGCTGTGTCCGCGTCATGCTCTCAGGGTGACACTTTTATTTTCATGAACAACCAAACACTATGTAATGCACTAAATGCATGATGACTTGCGTTGATTCAAAATACAATCAATATCATTTCTGTGGCCACATGAATATCTGAACATGTTCCATAATATTCATTTATAATTATTTCTACAAGGGGCCTACGTATTTTTCTTTTATCGTTGCTTGATCAAAAACGAAATTTAATTTATGTTTCTTATCCCCCTACACTCTTAAAAAGAAAAGGGTAAATCAACGTTTTAAAAGGGGCGAGGAGCGAATGTTGTATTCACCACTTTTCTTGCTGTATCTAGCACATACTAACTGTTGGATTCAACTGGATAAAAGGAGTGAATACAACATTTTAAAAACGCTGTCACTCCTCGCCCCTTTTAAATGTTGATTTTAATTAACCTTTTCTTTTAAGTGTAGTTTTTTTTTATTGTATCCGCTCCCGTTTGTCACTTTATACTTCTGATTTCATTCTTTTTCTCAGAAGAGCGGTGTCTTGTTTTGCTCATTTGCTTAAATCCTCTCAAGTCATAAGTACAGCCGTACAATGTCTTTACTAATCCAGAACAGATAAAGGGATAGACAGCGTATGTATAAGCGCATAGGGGGGGAGGAAGGAGGGGGGGGGGGGGGGGGGAGCTCCGTGTACTCCAAGGAGGTATCACATACCTCCATTACTGTATTCTACCATACTTGCTTCATTACTTCGAAGTTCTTGTCAGAAGGGCGAAATGGACGCACTCACAACAACACTGATTTCGCCAAATGCTTTTCAGTATGATTTTTTTTTTTCTCGATCATAACTTTGAACACGACTTCGCGACTTTCGATATCGAAAACACATAATTGGAATAAACTTGTTTATTTTGTAATCCACAAAGCAAAAACTTCAATTCTAGTAATATAAGTAATGTAAGTACACTTATATCAATTTCAAAATGTTAATCTTGTACATAGTGTAAATACACTTGTTCATAATGTAAATAATTTTCTTGTTGAATTCATATATTCTTCTTCTGTACTCAAGGGCAAACGTCCACTAGCGTTGCTATTTGTTGGACCCTTTTATACCAAATTTGTAAGTATGTTTGTACTTTCATATTCATATTGTTGATAGGTTTGATTTTATACTTTCATGTCTTGTATTCCTGTTAATTGTATTATTATTATTGTATTCTCAATGATTGTATAAATTATCTGTGCTTGTAAACTTGAACTTAAATTTGGTAATGAATCATTCATTCATTCATTTAGACCTGTTAGACGGACTGGTACCGTAACTATATGTTGGACTAGATTACGATTTGCACTGCATATTACTCTGAGCACTAATGCGTTAATTATGAATAAATCAAGAACTTATGACTGGATGAGAACGGATGAAAGAATTCGTGACAATTTATGGCAAAGCTCGCAGACTGACTAGTTTATAGACGCGCACGCGTACACGCCCCTTTTGCACTTTGACCCCAGCCCGTGAACCGGTGACATATCGCTTTCTTGGATGTACTGAACCCAGCCTATACAATGATTGGATCACCGGTGTTCACCTCTCTTCTATTTAGACTCTATCAAGGAGAAACATATTATATGCGTAAACGAAAAATAAACCGGAAGACTTATGATAGAATCACGAATGTATCCACCGTTGATACCACCCGGCATTTATTCCCTTTGTGTTTGCGATATTGTTATCTAGTATCACGACTGGCTATACATAACGCTTTGAACTTACAGCCATGTTCATGGAAATAAAGACGAAAAAGCCGAATGTTATAGGGGCAGCAGCATGAACCTACCATGAACACGTGCAGATACGTAAAGAAAATATATACTATAAGTATTCAAACAGCTAGGTTATCTCCATTGAGCACCTTAATTACTGCATGTGCAATATCTATCTCAGGCCGATCATGGGGATGGGGACCCCACACTTTTAACTACAATGACAAAAAAAAAACAAACAAACAAAAAAAAACCAAAAAACGATGACAGATTGCGGCAGTAAGAGAAGAAAAACACGCAAAAAGGTTTAAACCAACTAGCGTAAATAGAGATTTTCCCCCCAGATTCCGGATGTGTGTGTGTGTGTGTGTGGGGGGGGGGGGGGATAGATTGCCCCTGCATGCTTTACCCCCTCCCTTTTCAACCCCACATTACTAAATTATTCCACGGTCATTATAGACCTGCATGCTGTAGAATGTTTATAAATCAATAATGTTTTCGTTGATATAATATAGCATAATCTTAACACTGTTTGAGTTCATGCATGCCCCAGGAAGGAATTAAGATCGAATGGCATAATTTCTGTACTTCTTCGAATCCTTCTGTTTTTCCGATAAGGACCCGACTGAACTTCCTGCACAAATTCATAAGGGAATATATCACTACCGTCAACGGATAGTAACAATATTCTCTTACACGGTGTAGTGGCAAATTATAGTGAACTTTGATCGGCAAACAGGCGAAAAAGTGCGACAGAGGAAATTGTTCAAGATAAGCACTCGTGTTCACGATTTTATAGGGTAACGCACAGGGCCCGCTCAATTTTCTCAGTATGTGTAATGATAGTGAATGAGTTAGCTGTAGGCTCCTACTGTTCTCCCGCCTTCATGAGAACTACGGCTCTCCCTTGACATCTATATTCGTACAAAGATCCAGCGTTAACAATCAGACGGTGAAAGGAGGTTGTCTGACGATTCTGCAGTGTCTTTTCTCTGCTTGGTGTTTGTTCTGCTGCCTGTTTCATTATGAAGTCCGTAGCACTTTGTCTTCTCATAGGTAAGTGTAATTCTTGTAAATCAAGCTACGATGTAAAGACAGAGGAAGAGCTCACCGACTGTATGAATGCATTGTCTTATTAGCTTTTTAAAAAAAAGACAACCTTGTCGCAGCTCACGTCATATTATTATCTGTACACTTCATTGTTCGTCGATCATAAAAGGGTCCAGTCGACAGATGAAGTTAGTGTGACATCATGAAATGCTCAGTATTCGATCTCCAGTACGCCAATCAAGACAGCTAACCTTATCTAGAATACAGGATAGAAATGAAAAGGAGAATCGCACGAAGCTTACTTCCTGCGTTTTGTGTGTATTGCTCCATGTAATCTAACAGTTTCAGCAATAATCGGCATCAAAGCCGAATTCACACATAAAAAAATTTATATATATTTCAAAATATAGGCCACCATCCGTGCTCTCATTAATTTTGACCGCGGCGAAGATGGTTAAGCTCATACACACATTCAGGTTTTCACTCTATCATTATTCCTGGTAGTTGTACTGAAAACAACCAACGTTTAGGGTCCTAAGGGGAGTAGAACCAGAAGGTGGATCCCATGCACCCTCGATCGATTGAAAACTTGGAAGTCTGCAGAAATGAATAACAGCAAGCAATATAGCATAATCTGCCACTATTTTTCGCTCATACTTTCTTCCTTTTTTTTTTCACACCATTCACCCAAGCACTCTATGATCACGTTCCTGGTTACATGATCTAATGATTATTATGGTGATTAAATTTCAACTTCACGGCACTACGATTAAGTATTTGAGTTCCGCACCTTTAATACTCGACTCTTTCGGGTACAGGACACTGCATTTTCTTTTCGGCAAATACATAATCTGGTTTGCACTATGTGTATTGCTTTACAAGTTTATAGATTCCAGAGTCCATGCAATAAGTCTCATTTATGATACGCATTTAGTGCTTTCCTTATTCTTTAGTGTTCGACATTCATGCATGACAGAGGATTGCACGCGATGCCATTATGTACAGGGTCTTATCACGCCTCTCAAGGTAAACTATTAACCACGTGATCTCTCGACGTGATCACATGACTTTAGAGCTGCATCTAGGCCTACAAACTTCTTTTTGGTCTCGGCATCATGCTGTATGACGCAAGTCTCTCTTTACATGCCTTCCCATAAAATTTCACACAAATTATTTATGGCGAGTGACGTTCATTGCCCATGAACTTTTAGGCCTATATCAAAATGTATATGAACACAATGGATATCGCAGGATGGTATGCAGCTGCATGGAGAGTATAGGAGCTTTCGATCTTATATCTTAGCTTTATTGTCTCTTTGTACAAACATGGATGAAATAGAGGTCTTGAGTATAGCAAGTCATGGAGTAATGAGCAATATCAAAAGCAGGATATATATATATATATATGTATTATTGTAATCATCAGTATTATTATTATTATTATTATTATTATTATTATTATTATTATTATCATTATTATTATCAATATTATCATCATCATAATCATCATCATCATTATAGCAACATGAGGTTCCTCTGCCAGTTTCCTGGGCATGTATAAGCTGCTGTGGTTCAAACTTCAAACTATTTCTACATCCTGCTACAGTTTTGTGGAGCCATCTTACATGTATGTGTATTGGGTTACTTACAGGGACGTTCTACGTAGATAAGAATGTCACATGAGAAGGAGTAAAACAAAAATATGATTTTGGTACAGAATATAAAACGAATAGAAGAATTCAGTTCTGTTCATTTAAGGTCGCTATCCTGTATTGGGATATACAAGCGTACAGAAAATTGTGTCTCTCCTTTACTCAATATACATACGTTCGATAGCTCAGACGTCTGAATCTTTTAGGGAAAAACATAAAGAGAAACAGAAATATGATTTTAATGTCATTGAAGTTAAAGAACTAAGTATTTAATATGTCATTGAAGATGAAACACTACGGACGTGGCTGTTGGGGCGACAAGACCTTGTATCTCAAAAATGTCAAATGATCAGGAGAGCGAAAAACACAAATAAACGTAGCAACCAAAGCATTGTAACAAATGGGATTGCCTTTCCTGTGACATGATGGTGGCTTTATTTTTGGGGGTAAGGATTTGGACAGGATGTCACTTGACTGATTATCTGGCAAGTAATCCAAAAAAGTGATTTTCACCAAAATTTGAGATACGAGGTCTTGTCACCCCATCAGTGACTATGTCCGTTTGAGAGATGTTCGTAGTTCTTTATAAAGGAGAAAACTATGCCCATTTTTTTTATACAGGACATGATTGTTATCATGTTGTGGTTATGATGTAAGTGTGGGGCCCTATAATGCAGTCATTTTTGCATCAAAAAATCTCTCTCTGTTCCAAGCACATTAACGTTATAGGAAACGGCATATTCGAAATTGGAATTTTCATCTCCTTTTTTTCTCATTGTATTCATGAATACAAAAAAAAATGAATATAAAAATAAAACTTAAGATATGATAATATTTATGCATGAAAAAGAGGAAACCAAAACCGCCTCAGGAACAGCTGTACAGCTACTGCCTCCCCTGTGAGAGACATGTATTACGCGAGGAATATTTTTTCTCTTCCTTTTAAAGTTTACTCATTTTTGCGGTGGATTTCTTCTTTAAGTCCTGCTTATGAGATGCTTATTATAAAGTCATAAAAAAGTATAAAATTATACTCTCTTAAATATATCGAGAGAAAATTTTCACTCTTTAAGGAGTAAAGAACAGAAAAGTGTGAATTTTGAGTGTAACTGGAGTGAATTTTGAGTGGAAATTTTCATTTTATTTATCTATTTATTATTCCGTCATATTTAAACAGGATAGTCCCCTCTGTTTCTCAACTGCTTTCCAGGGGAGCCCTGTGTACATATACATGATAAAACATTGGATTACAATAGACTTAAAAAAAAAAATCATATACAAGTATAACATATATACACAAAACAATACACGCTTAAAAAGATACTAGACCATGGAGACTGCCAAAATGTATTCTGAATTCGGCATTTTCACTCATTTTAGAGTGACCTATCACCATAGGGATCATTCGAAGATTTTGGAGTGATCCCTGCAGAGGTCACTCCAAAATTAGTGAAAATGAACATTTTCACTCAAAATTCACTCCAATTTCACTGTAAATTCACTCTTTTCTGTGATTCACTCCTTCAAGGGTGATCATTTTCACTCGATTTTTTCAAGAGTATATAGGTCTGACTTATCACTTGCCAACCGTCAATATGCCTCACAATCACTTAACTCTGATTCTGGTATAGAGTAAATTTCTCATGACTGTAATACTAGAAATATAATTATGCCTATTTCACACTACCTATAAATTACTGTCCCCTTAATGATATGCAATTTTACACCATGTTCAAATTGGCTCAAAGAAGAATACCACGAGAACAGGATGTTCAATGGTTTTACCAAAATTGCACCAGAACTATGAAAGGTACGCTTTATGCCTATACATACATGGCACCTGCATTTTCACTAGTTTCCACGAAATGGTAGTATCATAATAGTCGAAGCCATAATGTCCGAATTGAAGATGGTAATGACGTCACATCAAGTCTTTTGGTAATGTAATATGATTATGTTCTTGAAAACTTAAAGACAGGAGGGCAATGTGGTGGTTACATTATGGCCTAATGTTACTTTCAAGAGTGTTTTTTTACATTGTAATTCTTGAGGTAAACATTACGATTGTTAAAATCTATCTTTTTAATCTACTTTTGAAAGTCAGTATAGACATGGTAAGGAATTGCACTTCGATGTAGTGAAGTAGTGTGGTATGGTTCATGTAGTAACCTTTCAGCTTTAAGGACCAGCTTCTTACGTGACGAGTCAATATAAAAAAAAGTTTACTAGTGATGTATATATATATATATATATATATATATATATATATATATATAATACATATATTTGTTGTCAACATGGCATAGATGTTATGACATGGCTATCTTACATGCTCATCTATGTTAAACTTTTCAACGGGGATAACCACCTCTGACCTCTGAACAGGTTGATCAAACACTATCTTGCAAATAACCGTGCCATTTCGTCTTGTCAACAATGAGATATAAGAACACTCCAAGATTTAAAGGGCGAAATATTTTCTGTTCCTTTTTCTCTTTAAGCCGATACGTTGGTATAACAACATTTGACAATTCATAAAGATAAGAGAAGATCTTCAAAGAGATATAGGATTTGATAAAGGGTTTCAAAGTCCTTGTGGACGCTCGGGAGCTAATAATTTGAGCTATGTCCACTGGCGTAGCCAGGGGGGGGGGGCGATGGGGGCGGTCGCCCCCCCTAAGATTTGGACCGGGGATTTGGGAGGCGGAAAAAAAAATGCGTGTATACCGTTTGCATGCACATGAAGCGGGTCTCCTTTGCAACCTTTCATCAAATAAGATATTTTTTTTGAATATTTCACTCAAAGTGTGCACCAGATCGTTGAATTTCAATTCAAAATATGCAAAATTTCTCGTGCTTGGGAGGGGGTATCCCCCTCCCAAACCCTCCCCCTCTGTGCCTCTTTCCCTAGCTTAGTACACTTTTTAGATTTACACACAAAAAAAAAATATTAATAATTCTGAGTGCACATGCAAGACTTATCACTTATATTCCGAAAACTCAAGGTTCCCTCATGTATAAGGGGAATTTCCCCTTTTAATCGACCCTTTCCTCCCTCAGCCCCCCCCCCATCAGTTTTTTTTTTTTTTTTATTTCCCAAATGTTGATTCCATCAATTATGCGTATACGAGATATCTCAATTTCAGGCAAAAGCTCCATCGGAAGGGAAGGGTGGAGATAACACTCGCCCACGCCTTCTCCCTACTCGCCCGCCCCTCCCCCCCCCTTCCGCCATGCATAGAAGTAGACTGTGGCTATACCCAGATCGCTTTATTTCAATTCTAAAAACGCAAAAGCTCCGCGAGCGGCAGGGGGAATCCCCCTTCCCCTAAGCTCTACCTCACTAGACTTTATACATACACACAGATGGTGCACATTCGGAATAAGAGCTAAATTCCGTGATTTTAACACTTCGATGAAAAAGTATAATATTGCACCAAAAATTTGCACCAGATCGCTGAATTTCAGGTCTGAAAACGCAAAAACACCTTCGTGTGGGAGGGGATATGCCCCTATCTACACTCTCGTGTGCATGCTTTTTCTGTTTGATTGCTGAACTGCAGACAGCGTTCATGATATTCAGTGCAAGAATTAATACAAGAAGATTATTTAAATGATATACCATTTTATAGGAAAATTGTTCAATAATAATCTACGCTAAAATATACTGCAACCTTAAACAAGTGGGACTGCTTCAACTCGTTGAAACACGCAAAAACATGCATCAAAATTGCACCATTTGCAACATCAAAATGCAAAAAGTTCTCACCGTTGGAGGGGGGACACCCCCTCCCACACCCTCCCCTCCCCCTTCGCTCGCTCCGCTCGCTCGGGTTCAGTCGCGTTCATAATATTCAGTGAAAAGAATTAACACAAGAAGTGTATTTAAATTGTACCATTTGATAGGCAAATTGTTCAATAATAATCTACATCAAAATATACTACTACCTTTAACAAGTGGGACTGTTTCTCGTCGATAAAACGCGCAAAACATGCATCAAATTGCACCATTTACAACATCAAAATGCAAAAAGTTCTTACCGTGGGAGGGGGGACACCCCCCTCCCAGTGTCCCCCCTCCCACACCCTCCCCCCTCGCTCGCTCCGCTCGCTCGGGTTCAGTCGCGTTCATGATATTCAGTGAAAAGAATTAATATTGAGAAGTGTGTTTAGATTATACCATTTTATAGGCAAATTGTTCAATAATAATCTACACTAAAATATACTGCTACCTTAAACAAGTAGGACTGTTTCACGTCGATAAAAAGAGCAAAAACATGCATCAAATTGCACCATTTGCAACATCAAAATGCAAAAAGTTCTTACCGTGGGAGGGGGGACACCCCCCTCCCACACCCTCCCCTCCCCCCTCGCTCGCTCCGCTCGCTCGGGTTCAGTCGCGTTCATGATATTCAGTGAAAAGAATTAACACAAGAAGTGTATTTAAATTGTACCATCTTATAGGCAAATTGTTCAATAATAATCTACATCAAAATATACTGCTACCTTAAACAAGTGGGACTGTTTCTCGTCGATAAAACGCGCAATAACATGCATCAAATTGCACCATTTACAACATCAAAATGCAAAAAAGTTCTTACCGTGGGAGGGGGACACCCCCTCCCACACCCTCTCCCCTCGCTCGCTCCGCTCGCTCGGGTTCAGTCGCGTTCATGATATTCAGTGAAAAGAATTAATATTGAGAAGTGTGTTTAGATTATACCATTTTATAGGCAAATTGTTCAATAATAATCTACACTAAGATATACTGCTACCTTAAACAAGTAGGACTGTTTCACGTCGATAAAACGAGCAAAAACATGCATCAAATTGCACCATTTGCAACATCAAAATGCAAAAAGTTCTTACCGTGGGAGCCCTCCCCTCCCCCCTCGCTCACTCCGCTCGCTCGGGTTCAGTCGCGTTCATGATATTCAGTGAAAAGAATTAATACAAGAAGTGTATTTAAAAATATACCATTTTATAGGCAAATTGTTCAATAATAATCTACACTAAAATATACTGCTACCTTAAACAAGTGGGACTGTTTCACGTCGATAAAACGCGCAATAACATGCATCAAATTGCACCATTTACAACATCAAAATGCAAAAAAGTTCTTACCGTGGGAGGGGGGACACCCCCCTCCCACACCCTCCCCTCCCCCCTCTCTCGCTCCGCTCGCTCGGGTTCAGTCGCGTTCATGATATTCAGTGAAAAGAATTAACACAAGAAGTGTATTTAAATTGTACCATTTTATAGGCAAATTGTTCAATAATAATCTACATCAAAATATACTGCTATACCTTAAACAAGTGGGACTGTTTCTCGTCGATAAAACGCGCAATAACATGCATCAAATTGCACCATTTTACAACATCAAAATGCAAAAAAGTTCTTACCGTGGGAGGGGGGACATCCCCCCTCCCACACCCTCCCCTCCCCCCTCTCTCGCTCCGCTCGCTCGGGTTCAGTCGCGTTCATGATATTCAGTGAAAAGAATTAACACAAGAAGTGTATTTAAATTGTACCATTTGATAGGCAAATTGTTCAGTAATAATCTACATCAAAATATACTGCTACCTTAAACAAGTGGGACTGTTTCTCGTCGATAAAACGCGCAAAACATGCATCAAATTGCACCATTTACAACATCAAAATGCAAGAAGCTCTTACCGTGGGAGGGGGGACACCCCCCTCCCACACCCTCCCCCCCCCTCGCTCGCTCCGCTCGCTCGGGCTCGGTCGCTTCGCTCCCTCGCAGACTAACCGCCCCCCCTAAGATCAAATCCTGGCTACGCCGTTGGCTATGTCAAGCAATGATAAACATTCACGTGATGCTGACTGTCATGATTATGATAGAGCTAATAATAGTGATTACATATAGCCCCTATACTAACGTAGTTTGGAATGTGGTATACACGCAAAACTCGTAATATATACGTTGATATTAGCATTGTTAAACGTATCACTCATTCGGTTTTCTTTATACAACCTGTAGCGATTGAAATTATAAAAAAAAATACCTTGAAAATGCATTTTCATTCAATGTAATTCCGTCTACGGGTCTTCCACACTTAACTGAATCATAACGTATGCGTGTGTGCATTGTCATTGCCTCATATTGTGACTAATACTCAACTTGATGCCATCAAACAAAATTTCAACAACATTAAGGAGCGACAAGAAAGCAATATCCTCACAAATCAAATGCATATTACAAGCCCGCCCATTAGTAATAACGTAGTCCTTTTGGGTACATACTTTATCAATATATTATTTTCATTCATATTGTTCGCACTACTGTATACTGTTTTCCAATGAAAATACCTTACATATCTAATTTGAAAATGAGACTGCAGTTGAAATCACTATATATTTTGTGCTTGCACGTGGATGGAAGCTATAACATTTCATAATCATCTGTTTCCCTGTTCACTAATAGTCATGTTTAACTCGATTCCTTGTGTAACAAGTCAACTTGAATTAGAAGGGCAATTGACTTTGATATTGGGTCCAATATCTGTGATGATGAATATGCAAACAGTTGTCAAAAGTAATCTAGGTGTTCAAATTCACACTTCAAAGTCAACAAACTTTCATTACTACCATGTGACGTAAATACTGTGTAAGTAGAACAGAACATCATCACTCCGTTCAATTGTGCACAATTGTGCAGACCTGCGCTCTGCAAGATATTACGTCATTACTAAATGTAGAGTTGGATTGGAAACTCAACTTAGGATTCGTTCCTGAGGGCCACTACGCAATAAATGCGCCTGGTTTATCTCATCGATGTTGTGTATCAAGCAGTACTGGTATCAAGCAAACACCTTTGAACGCAATTAGGCCACATGTATTAATCTCTCCCTCTCTCTCTCTCTCTCTCTCTCTCCCTCTCTCTCTCCCTCTCTCTCTCTCTCACTCTCTGTCCATCTACTTCCCTCCATATCTATCTACATAATCTATCTGCAGTATCTTTGTATTTTTTGGTGTGTATTATTTGTTATATAATTTTTATAATGCGGTATAACGGGATTATAGCAAAGGTTGACGTAAGATGATTAAACGCGCAGGCGTAAATTTAAAAAAGTCTGCGTTACAGCATTAGATCGGGGAAAAAAATCTTAAGATATCATCCTCAATCCAAATACTTGTGTGCCAATTTCTTGTGCAAACCGAATGAGTTACCATGTGTTTTAAAAAGTCGTTTCAATAATTTAGATAATATTCTTCATCTGACGGGCAAGGCATTTGATATCTAACAACGCTAACATGACTAATACAAGATTAATATTAATACAAGACTGATACATTATAGCGTCTATATAAAGGTAGGCCTATAGGGAATTTATGTGTTTCAGAATAACGAACCTTCGGACTAACAAACCTTATTTCAGACATTTGGAATTATTAGGCCTACCCCTTGCTATCTTGAATCGATCGCAACAGTGAAAATCCACCTCATGTTTCTTGTTCAAATGCACTCTACATGGAATAGAGTTTAATAACCAAAAGACAACGAAGAAAATTATGTTAATAATAGATAGTAATATTGCTGTTGTACAGTTATGATCTCATTGGCCCTGATGCACTAGCACCATGTGGTTCAATGTATCCTACTGACCTGAACACAAATCTTAGCTTTTTTTTTGTAGTTTTATAAAGGAATTAAACGCAACAGAAATGTACCATGTCACATGTGCATCAAATTATTTCGAAGCTGACATGAATTATAGCGACACAACTGCATAAAAGGGCAGGGTCTGTGCTTGCTGTGTCATCGACACAATAATTTGATTCATGTGATATATCATCAGATTGTGTATACAAAGTAAACGAATGGTAAACTTACGAGGCCGTGACATCATCTCTTCACGCCATTTGAATTTGCATTTATGAGACATCAGTGGATCGTAAAACATAATAATAATAAAGTAGTTCAATAACTTTTTCAAAATTCTTTTGGCCAGCTGTATGAATATCACCGTTACACAGACTTGTCTCTCTGAACTCGTAATGATATAACACAATAACATATTATAACATGAAGAGATAGCTAAACGTCAATGATTTCCTCATGTTGCATTGCAGCTTACACTTGCATACTTGGAGCTCATGCCCAGACCACGGTTGCCACGACCGCGGCTGCCACGACCGCGGCAGCCACGACCACGGATGCCACCACAATGGGTACAGTGACTATGATCACGGACGAACCGACAGCGGCCACGGACAACACAACAGATTTCAATACGACGACGAGTATGACCACTGGACCGATGCTCACCACCAATGGGACCAACAGCACAGAGATGATGACCACGTTAACGACAGCCACGGCAGCGAAGATGACCACGACTAGCTGGCCCTCTGCGAACTGGCTCGTGACAGATTCAAACAACGATACGTGCATGATTATGACATTCAAAGGAATACTGCACGTGGCAGGCTCGGTGAGGGATTTAGCACTATAGCCACTCATCTTTTGCCAGAACTTTTAGGGCTACATAGAAAAGCTTGTATATCTGGATCGAAGCCGTAACCGAAGTTTTAATCCCATCACTTTCTGAGGAAATTTGGCTGCATGATTGTCATCTAGTCATCATAAATTTAGCATCTGGGAATTTACTGTATTTGATTCATGTTGGAGAAAGATTACATAAAACTTTTTGAACGAATTGAGACTATTGTTGGATTGTTAGAGTTGAATATAATTGCTACGCATGAACCGGTATAATTTTGGCGATTTTACACGTTCTGCCGGTGGCAACATTTTTAATGTCTTTTGCCGTTTTGATCGAGCTGGTAAATGTCAGAGGTTTAATCTACAGAACATTCCAAGTGAAGGAACAATTCTGCAAAAACAAAACAAAACAAAACAAAACATAAACATAAACAAACAAAACACCAAAGAAAAAAATATAAAGTGAGACTTAAGGGATTTCCTCATCTTTCGCTACCCTCTTCGTTAGATTTTACTCGGTATCTATCATTTCTTTTTTTTTTTTACATTTACATATAATTCACTTTTATTGTTCTTTATTTTCATTCAACAACAAATACATATTTGTATATATACAAAGTGTACATTTGATCATAATGTTTAAGAATTTTTTAAAAGATAAAACAAATCATAAATTTTAATGCAAATATTCTTGGACTTAACGGTAGATTTTCACATTCTATAAGGATTGTGTTATTGTATTATCAATGTACGAAGGTTTTCACGCCAATTACATGATTCGAAACACATTCTGTTGATACTGACTATAATGTAGCACTTCGTGACTGTTCATCCGACATAATAATGCCAACACAGAATTGAGTAAGAAACAGAGGAGCCTCTTTATAGTTACAAAGCAAAGTATAGGTTTTCCCATTCATTTTCAAACTTTTTTTCATTCAATTTCACACATTTTTACTTCAATTTCGTCGCGGGATGTCGGGAATAGGCCAATATTACTTTCAAATTCGTCTTTCGTCGTTCATTTTCAAATAAAGTCCATTCAATTTAGTCATTTGGCATATATTTTCGTAATTTACAGTTCAAATTCGTCAGTCTCACTCGCAGCACTCAAAACAGCAGGATCGATTTCGTCTTTTGTCAATCATTTTCGTTAAATTTTCATTCATATTCGTCTCATATCTCTATCCGGTGTGAATTCCCAGTCATTCATGTATTTGTTTTTCTGTAAACGTTCACATTTTACATTCAGGAGTTAACATACACACAAGTGTCCCCCCCCCCCAAACACACACACAGAACCACAGACACACACACAAGTAATCCGAGTACACACTGATACAAACAGACGTACCGTCTCGCGAACGAAAACACTGGCCAACGATTTATAGGCAAACATGATTAAAGACAAAATTTTAAGTGTATAATTGTAGCCTGTTTAATGTCAAAGAATGGATAACATGATTATGTTTGCTGCTTTCCAAGGTACAAAATTGTAAGTTTGCTTCATGCATTATGATGCGAAAACCTGAAAATTATACGAGTTAAAGTTCAAAAGGTGACACTGACATACTGTCCTGGGTTATGACTTTTGATTGTTGTTTATCCTTCAATATCCGTTTTCCGTGTGTATTGTCTACGCAAATGGTTAGGGAATAATGTGTAACGATACAATTTACGAGAGAAAGTAAAAATATGTCGGCTTAAAGTTGGTTCACCCTCAGAATAAAGAATCAACAACATCTGACTAATTTGAATGAAAATTCATGAAATTGTGTGAACAAAAACGAATTATCTTCACATTCTGCGATCCGTCAGCGGGAGGGATGAATTTGAATGACAATTGACGATTTTGAATGCTATGTCTTCGAAAATGTTTGACGAAAAACGAATTACAATGACAATTGACGAAATTGAAGTTAGGATTTGCGCTCCACGTGCTTCACGGGACGAAATTGAATAATAAATCTTTAAAATTGAATGACAAAAGTGCGAAAATGGATGGGAAAACCTATAGTAAAATATGACCATTTATGCACGCTGGTGTTCTCGATATAATTAATGCAATGTAAAGTACAGCCTCACTTTGTGTTTGCTCCTTCAGGACGACATAACGATACCCGGATCAGCCGAGCCAGCAGGTTCAGTTTGCAACGGCTTCTACTCCGATTTCATACTCAGCTTTAGCATCAATGAAGTAAAATTATACTTTGTTACCCTGAGGTTTTACCTGGACGATACTGAGTGGTATATGTGGAACACGTCTATCATTTACATCAACGACCAGGGTAAGCGGATGCGTTTGAATACTGTAGCCCTGGTTTTGCAACTCCGGCTTATAATTATTATCTTCTCTTTCTTATCTCCACCTTCTTAAAGAAAAGTTCTAGTTATAAGTTGGTCTGATAAGAAAGAGTAAAGTCTTGCGAGTACAACGATGACAATTTAATCCAAATCGGATCAAACCCCCCCCCCACTACTGCTGCAACGAATACCAGTATGTACTTCTTTTACTTCCGCTATGAGTATACTGTTAATGATACTACCTCTTCTACTACTGCATGTAACTGATAGTACTTCTATTTACTTTCGTCTCTCCTATAAGTTGTGTACTCCTCTAATTCTGCAAGCACAAACTACAGTAATTTCTTTTTCCTCTACTTCTACCAAACGCCAAAACCAGCACTACGGATATAACGACTATCATCACTTCTTTTCTGTGAATGATATATGTTATCATGCCTCTAACTCTCGAGATCCTATCTTTTTTTTCCCTCGGCAGAACCGGTTCCCCAAATGGAATCCAAGCTCCAGAGGCGCTTCGTTAGCCCAACCGGAAGTTACTACTCGTGCATCTCGGAGACCGTTACCGTGGGAATGACCTTTAACCTGACCCTCGAGAACATGGAGCTGCAGCCGTACAGTCAGGAAACGGAAAAAAACAATTTGGGCAGTGGTGAGCATGCTTGATTGATTAATTTGATCATCCGTTATTAAAGGAGACCTCCGGATGATTTTCAGACTTTTACATTTGAACAACTATAAATAATATACTGAGTACAGAGTTTCAGAATTTATAGTGATTAGGTTGAGGAATAAGAGTGTTTTCAAAATTTACAACAAATTGCAATGAACAAGGATGATGACATGGCAGACTCACCATAAGAATGCATGAGTTGGGGCTCAAGAAAGCGGAACAAAAGAAGATGGCATGCATATATTCTACACAGGTGAACTTGTCAAGCAAGTGTTATTGTAATGGAATTACACTGCTACATTTCTGAAATATGCGAGGCTCCTTTGTCATCAACACTGTTCAGTGTAATTTGTTTAAGATTTTTCAAAGTATTGTTTCTCTGCTCAAGGACCACGATAAATTCCACAAATCTATACATGGAGCTGTCGATTTATGTACTACATGATGTGAAATTATGAAAATCGTCCGGAATGCCCCTTTAAGTCGGTCTGTTAAACTTTTTTTTTTTTCATTTCGTGAATTCGTTCGCTCACTTATTAAACAAAGAACAGTGTGATATAATTTATAAAAGTAACAATATCTGAAATTTGTAACATACTGGTAATTTTGTGAAAAAGGGGACTGCAGAAAACGTGTTGCATTTTTACCATCAAAATGAATATGATATAATGATATACTGTGATATATCACATATTTCATACAACGTATAGTAGGCCCGATATAATACAAAATATATACAATAAAGTAAGCCTAAAATACGTAATAGTAGGCTTTTAATGCATAATAATTATGTACTGGACAGAAAGACAATGTATGTTTATGTAATACATCATTATATTATCTCCCATCTTGCTACTTACCTTTCCCACATTGACTTATTGACAAAGTAATGACTTACTTCTTCTTCTTTTTTTTTTTTTTGTTCTACAGCCAACTCCTGCATTGTACCATCAAGCCCGAATGCCGCCCTCATCGTTGGGTTGACGCTAGGTGCCGTCATTTTCGTTCTCCTGATTGGGCTCTGCCTCATGTACAGGAAACAGAGTGCTGCCGGACGATACAACCAATTTTCATAAGGCGTGACATAATGAATAAATTCATTCATTCTCCTATGGCCCCTCCCCCCCCCCCCCATATAAATTTCGATTTCATATCCATGGATAATATTCAATGTCCCATTGGATATAGCCAATGTATATGTGGCGACACAGGAAGGCGAGATTTTTGACTGTCGAATCCAGTTTTCTAGTTTTCCGGTGATTATTACAGTTGTTCCTTCATGTTTGTTTATTCCAGGGAAAGGGGTGGGGGGGGGGGGGGGGGAGAAAAGAGGACAGAATATGTGGTATAAGAGTGCTCACGTTTAACCTTTGAACTTGTGTCGAAGGATCAACGAGAAAAAAACAAACAAACAAAAAACCACAACCACTATTCACTTCAGGCCCACTTATATCCCAAAAGTAATTTTCGTTGACGTATTGATTTGTATTGCGCCGGTTTGTAATGAGCTGGCACTTAAAACAGATGGTATTAAAATGTGTAATTACTATGTATATATACATGATTTTTTGATTAACAGATATGGAATTAACAAGTGCCTTCCCTTGGCATCAATTCATGTACGGTTTTGTGTGTAACTCTGCATTATTTTGTCTTGTACTCGGCGAAACTAATATAGCTTAAGGGCCACAGTTACATATATTTTAGTCGTAAGGTATATAGTTTTCGTGTGTCATTATGTAGAAAAGGTATAGGTAACATGTACAGTTGTATTGATTTATACAGGAATGAATCGCTTAGCGTTCAGTCGTTTAATTTGACACTGGAAATGAAGCAACTTCGCGAATGAGGAACGATTTTGATTGTTGTTGAACACAATAGAAATGTCTTTGTGTATGCATGTGTTTGTACGTATACATGTGTGTGTGTGTATGTGTGTGTGTGTATGTATGTGCATGTGTGTGTGACATTCGAGAGTATTGGTATTTGTGACAAATTTTTTCATTCTTTCTCCGACAGCAACTGTAGGTGCAGAACATTTGGGAAAAATAATAATCAATAGATTTTTATTGTAAATCACATGTAATCACTATTTCTCTCTCTATCTCTTTTAGCGTAAAGAGAACATTATGGGACATATCGGAAAAAAGCAATACAACTCATGACTCTCACTAACTTAGAGAGTGAAAGACGAGAGACTAAGACCAGGAGAGGGCAAAGGGGAAAAAAAAATGTAGAACAACCTGTAGTCTTTCCCACTGCCATTCCAGATCGTATATGCGTCTAAAGAGCCCTATACCAATATTGAACGATCAATAATGAAAGTGTCATTCAATGCGTTTTATGAGATGTCCACTTTGAATTGGCTGAATTATTATGAGAAAAGATGATGTAAAAAGTTGCTTGTTGATATTCATGATTTTGAATTTGCCGGAATAAATATTATTACATGGAATATCCCTCGCATATTTTGATTTTCAGTATAAAATAAGTGATTTTTTTTTTCATCTCATTCGTCATGTATTCCTTCGTACAGCAGTGTTTCACTCAAATCCAAAGCTACAGATAATCTACAAAAAAAAAAAAAAAATACAGCAGCATTCATCGTTTACAGTCACATTGCATGATTTTACTGCGTCGCCGTGAATTTCCATATTGTCTTGTTCATTATTTTGTTCTGTTGAAAAACGAAATGAATTTTCCTTCCCTCGTCTATTCGCGAACAATCAATCGTTCAGTATTTCACACGACGAACAGATATCATGTCGTATAAATAATGATCAAACTTCACGAATCAGTGTATCATCAATATTGCACCACTCAAAACCTGGTCAAAGTATAGTGCATGTTACCACGACAACCGCATGACACCCTCACAAGATGACTTATAAGAGTGAATGCTTGTGGTGCGTCTCATCAAAATCAATATTACTGCTACACGTCCTCAAAAAAGTGACGAGTCGCATTAATAAACAAACAAAGTCATAAATCGTCAACCGTCTGTGATTGGGGCATAACACGTCCTTACATAAAAGCAGATTGCATTCATTCTAAGCCATACATTCGAGCTGAACTGGGCTGATTCTTGTCACCGTAACATAAAGGTATAATACTGCCACATTTTTAAATAAAAATGACTGCATTTCATTCTGTTAACTCTCTGTGTGCCATATTAATTACCTGTTCATAGTTTGTGTGTGTGTGTGTGTGCAAAATTTGAGCACAGTTGACTCAATGGCACGAGAACGTTTATTTTCGGCACACTTTGGTAACACCAGTGTAAAAAAGCAATATCCATCTAATTAAATGCAATTACGTCACAATTCGAAATCTATGACATGAAATACTTTACTTTGAAGTAAATGAAAGCTTCTGTTCTTATTCAAATGTCCCGAGAGGAATAGTAGTCTTTTACCAATGTATTGTTGTGTCCCCTTCCTCCCTTAAATTACAATCTTCAAGTTTCACTTGGAATTTAGATCGTTTTAGGTAGAAAATGTCACAAGTGTACACTGTCTTTTTATTACGCCGTAAAATTGCTATGACGGATTTTGTGTGTTTGATTTCTCTGATGAAATATCATTCGCTGAACTTATATTGGACCAATAAATGGAAACATTGCGATAACCACGTAAGGCGTAAAATGATAAGGTAGAGGAGCGAAACACACGTTTAATGTGTGGATACAACTGACCTTTGCATTTGAAACTGCGGTTGTTATTTGAAGATTGTTTGAGCACTATAAAATCTATAATTTATGCGTTTACATCATGCTTGAGGATGTTAGCGGGGGGGGGGATGGGCGAGGGATGAGGAGGAAAGAGAGAAAGAGAGAGAGAGAGAGGGAGAGAGAGAGAGAGAGAGAAGGAAGGAGTGTGGGAAAGAAGAATACAAAAGAGATGTATAAGCTGATAAGATAATAATTGTTATCATTACTTCTAAATCACTGGGCAATGCTTTATGTCTGTTGAATCAATAGGTAATTTTTGAACCATCATTCACCGAGTTCTATACCGCCAGCGGGTGGTGCTCGGATAAACATAAAAACATAAGTTTTCCTCTGATTTCAAAAGAACATTACATAAACTTTAATTGGAAGATATACAGATATGATAAAAACCGACTGCACACTAACCAAAGAATATTAGCGCGATTGCTTGCTAAACACAAAATACTTTGAAGAAAACAAACTTGACACCAATGCTATCTTCATCTACTTTTCAGCCTTGTTTTATAAAAACGAGGCATGTTTTAGTAGGTCACACAAACTATAATTCTATCATGTAAAGCTTAGGTGCCTTTTGTTGATTTCCGTTTTATTTCTGCATTCATTGTCAATACAATACTAAAAAAGTTTGCAAAGTGTCGGCATGATCGTACATCAGTATAGACTATAAAAACGTAGTGCAATCGTAGCCAAACAATGTAAAATACATACATGTATAAGTATATAATACACTGTAAAAACATAGTTCAATCGTAGGAAAAATATGTAGGCCTAAAGTAAGTATAATGCAATGCCATCTCAAAGGTACACGATCAGAAGAAACGCTTTGCATACAATTTTGAGAAAAAATTGGATATTCAGTGGACAATCTTTACAAGCAGAGCTTGACTAGGAAGATGGCCTCAGGTAGTGTTTCAACATAAAATAAACTATCATCATTCTATAACAGTATGCTAAATTACGCCAATCACTGAAACAACAAGAAACAGCTATTGTATAAGTCCGCGAGAGATCATTAACGTCTTGTATCAGACTTATCACTGCATGATTCTGTACTTTCAAAATCACTAAAAGGTAAAGTTTATCGTCAATTACATAAGATATACAACAGTTATATAAGCTCGTTCTTTTCCTGTCTACTTTTCCTCGGAAAGCATGTTCTTAATTATTAGGTTCAAGTCACTTCAGGTAATTATTAGGGTAAAGATCGTTGATAGGCGGTAAATCTCTTTCGGAACCTAGAAATGAGACATAATGCGCATACGATGAAATTTTCACAATGGGTGAAGATACAACGTGTACAAATTTTGATTCTTCATTAGGAGGAGACCTTGATGCCACCCATTGATTTTCCTCATTTTGAACCCCGCAGTGTTGCATACCTGCAGCAGTGTCATAAAGGGATCTTAAAATCGCTGCCAAAGAAAAATAAACAGGACACTGATTATGCTGTCAATCGTACAAAAAAGAGGGAGGGGACAAGGTATGATATCTACATATATATAGAGAGTGTGTACTCAACAACAATAAAAAAGTTTGTTTATAAAAAGGCAGATAGTAAATTATTTGAGACACTCCTGCCGCAGGGAGTGAACCACAAGGAAGACAGTGAATAGAATGAGAAGTATGTAATAAATCAGAAAAACTGCATGGAGGGCACAGGTAATGGACCTCATTTCATTTTCCGATTAACGAACCATGGAAATAACGAGCATTATCCATTCTGTCTCGGTGATATCTCCAAGCATAAAACTACTCAGGCGTATCAGCGTTTCTTACCAAGTACCAACACACTAACGTGGTAAAATGATACAAGAAATTTAATGTATGAAGAACTCATTTCCACAATTTGCTAAATCCATTTTTCACCAAATTGGACTTTCAGAAAAAAAATATATTTAATTTCAATTTTATTTCCATTTCCATTGAATAAACAGGAAAAATCATATACAATACATTTACAGAACATATTTGTAACCATTTCAAAGAAAACATACAAGTGGTCACGAGCAACAACAGAAATTCCTTTCTAAGGTATATACATACATAATACAAAGATTAGAATGGAAATGGAGGGTCCCACTAAAAAGCAAAGCTTGTAGGGTGTGGGACCCTCGGAAATACGTACACAAAATCAAAACCAATGTCAACTGACATGAAATTAACTTAGGAAGGAAAAAAAGAAAGAAAAAAAAAAGGAAAAAGAAGAAAAAGGGGGAAATGAGACTATGGTACAACACACGCCATCGTGGACACAAGCATACTGTACTTCATGATGTAAATTCAATGATAAAACGATAAAACGCTCCCTGGTTTGATATTGCGATTGATTGGGTGCATATACCGGTATAAATGCATAGGAACGGATATAAAAAAGAGAAAGAGAATAGACTCATCATGAATAGATATTCATCTTTAGTAGTCCAATACAGTAAACTCTTTAAAGTATTGATTTTCTTTTTGCAAGAAAATTGAGAAATCAGGCGATTAAAAAAAAAAGTTTTTATTCCTTGCCACCAAAAGAGGATTTAATACCTTTTGGAAAGGAATTCGTCATAGTATTATGTAATAGAAATATTATAGCATCCTATACTTGAGTGGTTACTCTGTCAAAGCACGGAGGTACACCCTGTGAATAAATCATACTTACCTCAGCCAGGAGACGCCCTTTCTCTTCATGAGGACAGTGGGGCAGGTGATGATGGAGAGGATGAAACTGACGACGAGAAGAACGCACGTGGTCGACGAGAAGAACGCACGTGGTCGACGAGAAGAACGCACGTGTTCGACGAAGGACCCCTCGATGAGGGCTAGCTGTGGGACCTTCTATCGATAAAACACCAATGGAGAACGGTAGTGTTTGTTCTTTCCTGGTTTATATTATCTTTTCTTTCTGTGTGTGTGTGTGTCTCTCTCTATCTCTTTATGGGGGGGGGGGGGGAGTCGTTTTTTGTTTTTGTTTTTGTTTTTCTGTTGGTCGAAATGCCACAAATTAAACGCTGCCTCTGCACAATCCGATGCGGATGCTAACGCATATCACTTTTTGTTGAATTTGGCTATATAAGGTTTTGTACACTTAAATGAAAGCACTTTGCGTTTTGGAAAAAAAAAATGCATAATACACGTACCTATAATAGAAGAGAGAAAAAAAAACATTTACAAGGCTGAACTTGCTTTGGGTAATATCAGACAGCAGTAAGTAACAAGCATATCTATTATATTTTTACATCACTGAAATAATACTCTCTAGCGTCCTCTTGTGTGTCTCCGTATTCTGGGATAATGATCTTCTTATTCCCAAGATTCTGTACTATTGGGCTATATAAGGTTTTGTACACTTAAATGAAAGCACTTTGCGTTTTGGAAAAAACAATGCATAATACACGTACCTATAATTTCTATAATACACGAAAATTTGAAAAAAAGTGACATAGAGCTAGTGGTGATTGAGACCTTTAATCAGTGGTATACTTTCCTCTATTAATACCTGAATACGGTGAAGGGATCTCTCTTTACAATAGGCCCACGTAGGCCCACACTGTATTATTTTCTTCAAGAACGATAGCTCATAATTTATATTACGTATGCCACTTTAACCCTACAAGAAGAAATCTCTGCCAGGCAATGTTCCATCCATGACACACGTATCTCCAACACCGTTGGTGGCAGAACACGTGACACTGATGCAGTTATCGGGGAGTGGAGACAGGATCGCTGAGGCACAGCTGGAGGAGGACAAGGTGTCGTTATCAACGTACTGGTGTATCTTAGTGGAAATTTTCGCGGCGTTTAAATTTTCGCGCATTTCGCCCAACCAAAAACTAGCGGAAAAACAAAAGCACGCGAATATTTCTGTTTGCGATATTATGTTCCAATAGTTGATGTCTTGATTCCGCGGAGTTAAAAACAAGCGAAGCTCTTCTTACTATATCTCCCTGTTCTTGCCCAGCGGATCGAGCGCGAAAAATTGGTCGCGCGAAAATATCCACTTTTACAGTATATGTGTGGAAATGTGGGTAAGGCTGGTAAGAGAGATCAACATGGCAGGTGATTAAGATAATGACGTTACCATGTTTCTTTTATATGATTTCCATCGTCTGGATCCTAAGGATTTTACTCTTATAGCAGGTTTTTAGGGGCCGCGTTCTAGATCGAGATTGACCAGAGAAAAAGGAAAGGGTAAAAAACAATATTGACACTTACCATGGAAAAGCCTGTTTAGGAGGTTCTTTTTCCACACCACAGTGTTCCAATAGCGATATAAAACGTGAGTAGTGTATATATACCTGCCGTTTTGATGTTGATTTGAATAATCGTTGGCTAATTCACACAGTGAAGAGTACCAACATGATTGCTCTGGTCTCAATATTATCATCATCATTGTTATTTTTATTTATTTATTTATTTATTTATTTATTTATTTATTTGTCTATTCATTTATCTATTTTAGACAAAGGTGTCGCAATGTTGTTTCACAGTCAATAGTTTGGCTTCACTTTAATCTCATTATTACCACTGAAACTTTCAGAACAGGTGTTGATCCAATTCATTTAAAGGGGATGGCTAGTAACTGATCAGTAGGAATCAATTGGAATGCCTGGGGATGATTTTTGTGGGATTCATTTAATAGAGTACATTATGTATCTATTGTTGTGTGAGTTATTATTTGCTTCAGAACGGTCTCATATTAAAATAATGTGCAGTTTTATGCCCTGTCACTGTACGGGCATGCTAACCTGGAAACATTAAACTGCACATTAATTGAATATAAGACCATTGTGAAGCAAATAATTTTCACACAACAATATGTATATATATATATAATGTACTCTTAAATGAATGTACAGTTATAATCAGTAATGCCGTGTGGTGGGAGAATGAGTATTAGTAGTGTCTGTATGTGTTTATGTGTGTGAGAGTCATTTATTGGATGTGATGAAGAGATGATTGCGTGTATGTGTTTGTGAGTGTACCTGTGTTTGCGCGTGCGTGTATGTTTGTGAGAGAGAGGGAGGGGAAAGATGTGAATACAATGTAAGAAAAGGAAGTAACCGCATGGGTCCCTTTTATTCGTCACGTACAGTGTGTTGAATGAATAGTGAATGTAATATATTTCATAATGAATAATGTTGCAAATGATGTCAATTGTTATTCTTTAAATAGTGATGAATGATTTGAAAATTGTAAATATTTTCTTTTTTAATCAACTATGTATTGTGTGAACAAATGTTGCAATTCAGCCTTTTGGCTGCGAGAACATTATATAAACCATACCCTACCATACCATACCATACAAAGGTTGTGTAAATGGTAATAGTAATAGTAGCAGTAGTAGTAGTAGTAATGATGATAATAATAATAATAATAATAATAATAATAATAATAATAATAATAATAATAATGATAATAATAATAATAATAATAATAATAATAATAATAATAATAATAATAATAATAATAATGACAATAATAGAGTCTTTTAATGTGCAATACTCTGTCACACAGTGACGTTACACAGTGACACTCCTTATACAATCCTCGCGAGATCTCTTAACATTGCTTCATTTGGAAAAAAAGCAGCGATTGAAAGAAAACACATACACTGACATAGTTACGGGAACAAAAACAAAGTTTTTGAGTTTTGTAGTGAGTCCAATGTGAGTGATATTGCAGCTGTATATCAGTTGGTCATACTGACATCTTTTATGAGATCGTTGTGGAAAGAGCGGTGTCAGCAAGATTGCTTTTATCTATGATAATGCTTGTAAAGTTTGATACCTCACATTGAGTGTGATACCGAAAAGAACCTATACTTATGAAAATGAATACATGAGTTGGTTCGACTATGAAATACTGATAAAAACATAATGTATATAGCAAACGTAATAAAACTTCCCCAAGGAACATGTTGCATCGTAGTTATGGCTCACTACTAAGTCCACAGTGTATATTGAAGACTACTACTTTAGGACCATCTCAACAGAGCGCATCGGTTCATGATACATGTGCTCGCAATGGAACGTGCGTTACTGCTCTGATGGGCAGAGCTGATGGAGTGAGCTGATCGCCCTCTAGTGACAAGGTGTGTCCACCTGGGATTCCCCTGACCATTGACGTGAAATATTTCGCAATGGAATCACAGGTTCCAGACCACTAGTACCCACCTAGTTTAGGCTGCGTTCATGCGAAACTAGAATTGCGTTTCTAAACACGTTTAGTCGCTAAACGTGTTTAGTTGCGTTGCGTTCATGCGATTTTTCCATTTAAACGCGTTTCAAAACGCCGATCTGAAACGCGGAAAAAAGGGCGTTTTGAATCATGATTCTGCCAGAATCACGATCACAGAAACCGCATGAACGCAACCGTGATTTCAATCATGATTCTATGACGTAAATGTGCGCTGTGCGCATGCGTGTCTCATGGGGTATCCCATGCACAGCTTCTAGTTCTGTTCGCGCGCTTATGTACGTCTTATGAATCGTGTGTTTTGGTACCATACTTGCACTTGTTTGTTTACATCAACTCCATACACCGATTCTATGCTAGTATCTAACGTTAATAATACATTTAATTACTCTCCGATTGAGTTGATAAAAGTAATAGTTGCAGCGCTGTGTCTACCAAGGGAAACAATTGGAGAGACGAAGAATTAGGAATTATTCCTCGATCTGTTCCTCGATCTGTGGGCAGAGCCTGAATGCCACTTATCGGAAAGTATTCACCGAAATAAAAACGTAAAGGCCTGTACAGCTGGAATAAGAAGGTCTGGCTCGAGTTGCAGAGACAAGGTCAAACTGCGCAGTGCGCTGCGCAATGGCAAAGGATGAGCAGAGCCAGAATCAGCGTTGCGAAAGCCCGCATGAACGCTCTTCCGCTGAGACCGTGATTTGAAACGCCGTTTTGAATCATGATTCATGTTTGTGATTCTGGCTACGAAATTCGCATGAACGCGGCCTTAGTGTACATACAAATGCATGTATACGTCAAGTTTGGCGTGCGCGTATACGGGTACTACCAGGGAGGTGGGAAGAGACGTTCAGTGAGCGCTGCAGCCTCTGTTTCGGTTTCCGAAGTGAAGAACTCTATATTCCTCGCAGGATTTGATTATCTACCGTCCACCAGTTAGGGTAAGTTTACACTGACTGGCAGGAAATGCAACAATGCTGTTTAATATTAATTCGATGATGACTTTTTAATTGCGCTCCAGGGTCATGCACTTTAAAATGCTGCACAAGTTGCCTACGATTTCTGACTGTAGAAATGACGTGGGTATATATCACGAAAATAAAGCGGATGGCGAGGCAGGGGATGGAAAGACGGTTATGTCGCGTTACTGTAATAACTGCATAACTGTGACATGTATGTAGGCTACTCCTTCTGGGGATGTTGGATGCCTCGCTGATGGGACGGAACCACTCATATTCAAGTAATGTGCAGTTTAATGTTTCCAGGTTAGCATACCTGTACAGTGACGGGGCCTTAAACTGCACATTACTGGAATATAAGCAGTGGCGTATCTAGGGGGGGGGGGCAAGGGGGGGCACGTGCCCCGGGCGCCACTCCTTGGGGGCGCAAAAAAACGAAAAGACGAAAAAAAAAAAAGAAGAAGGAAAAAAAAAGAGAGAAAAAGAAGAAGAAGAAGCAAAGAAAAAAAAGAACTCGCCCGGACCCGCGGGAGGGGGGGGGGGGGAGGGGGGGGGGGGGGGGGGGGCGCAGAAAACCAAATCTAACAAGATAAAAACAAAACATGATGACGTGGACAAATAACAATATTTATTGTGTTCACACAAGAATTCCAAATTCCATGTTTTGTAAGCTGAAATACAAAAATTTTCGGCTCGCTCGCTGCGCTGGCTCGCCAAAAATTAACAAAAAAAAAGAAAAAAAGATAAGAACAAAACGTGATGATGACGCAGAATTATACAAATTTCGGCTCATCACTCGCGCATACTAATTTAGAGTATTTTTCAAGTCCTCAGTTTGTTGGTATGAATCGTTATCTATAAGGCCGTCTCACTATATCTTGATTAGAATTGTAAGATTTAATAGGCAAAAAAGACAAAAATTCCATGTTTTGTACGCTGAAATACAAAAATTTTCGGCTCGCTCGCCAAAATTTAACAGAAATAAAAAGAAGATAAGAACGAAACGTGATGATGACGCAGAAATATACAAATTTCGGCTCACTCGCGCATATATTATACTAATTTAGAGTATTTTTTCAAGTCCTTAGTTTGTTGGTATAAATCGTTATCTCTAAAGCCGTCACTAAAATATCTTGATTAGAATTGTAAGATTTAATAAGTAAAACGCCAAGAATTCCATGTTTTGTAAGCTGAAATACAAGATTTCGGCTCGCTCGCTGCGCTCGCTCGCCAAAATTTATCCAAAAAAAAAAAGAGAAAAGATGAAAAAATTGAGGAAGCAGAAATTTCTGCTTCCTCAATTTTTTCTCAAATTTCGGGGGGGGGGGGGGGATGATTGTACAGGCCATCCCCCCCTCCTCCATTTCAGGGGGGGGGGGGGATATATCCCCCATCCCCCCCGGGATTTACGCCCATGGCTCAAGCACTCAAAACCACGTATGTTTATGAATAAGAAAGCGTGATTATATCCAACTGATCATTGAATGTGACTAATCATTTTTATCTTTTGTTAATTTGAACATCCAGATTTTTTTCTTTTGCTATAAATATGTCACGTATCAATTTTGGCATATTGCATGACGTTCGTACGCCCGCCTTCAGACAGGTAACAGAGCTGAACAGTATTCTATCTTGTAGGATAATGTATACATAATTTTCTCAAGCGCTCGCTCGCTTCGCTCGCTCGCGAAGAAAGTAATATCGACATAAGGTATGGTCCAGACGTTGACAACGTCAAATAGCATAAATAGGCTTACATGTAAACATGCTATGAAGCGAGCAACTCGGGACCATCTGCAAATTATGTATGAACACAAACAAACAATAACAACAACTATACCGCCATAATTGAACCCCCCTCTATTTCCTGAATCATTCCTGAAACGATGATGACTCTGATACATCTACGGGCATACCCAGGGATGATCAGGGGTGTCGAATCTATCGGGGGGGGGGGGGGGGGCAAAGGGGCATTTGCCCTGCCCCCACGGAAATGTTGGGGGCAGACAAATCATTTGTCCCCCAAGAAATTCCCGAGATGAGGACAAATCTCGAACTTTCTTTATGGAAAATTGTACAACTATACCGCCAGAATTATGCACCGGATCGCTGAATTGCAATCATAAATATGCAAAAGCTCCGCTACTGGGTCATTTTTGATAGACTTTGTACACTTTTGAGATTGACGTTTTATTTCCTTATATCTATCAAAGAGTGTGCAGCAGATCTTTCACTTACAAAAGCTCCCTCATATGCAGAGGCGTCGATGGAGGGGGGATGGTTCCCCCATAAATGTATTGTGGACAAACAGATCATTTTGCCCCTCCACGTAACTCCCGAGATGTGGAAATGTTCTTACTTTTTTGATAGAAAACTGTCTAAATATTTCACCCAAAGATGGCTGAATTTCAATTCTGAAAATACACAATCTCCCTCGCGTAAGAGGGGGTTAGGCGTAACCCCTCCCATACCCTCCCCGTTCAGTCATTTCTACTTAATACACTTTAGATTGACAGATTTCAAAATGTTTCATCTAAAGTGTGCACCAGGTCTGTTACTTCAGTTTAAGAAAAATGCAAATGTTCCTTGGGTGGAAGGAGATATCTAGATATTTTCAATTAACGGAGGGTTCCACCCCTCTCCCCTAAAAAATAGTATACACTTCTGGGATTGAAATTTCCCCCAGATTACATCATAAAATTGTGTTTACGAGATATTTTCATCTGAATTCTAAAAATGCAAAAGCACCCTCGTGTACGCAGGGGCGTGCAGTGGCGTAACTATACGGGGGAGGGGGGGAGGGGGCACATGCCCCCCCTCCCCCGTATAGTTGGTTTAAAAAAAAAGACTTACCAAAATAGTAATTCAAGGGTTTAGTAAAGGGTTTAGTAATTAAAGAGGTATATACTGTGAAACATTGTTCAAAAAGCCCGGAGCCGACAAAAGATTGTGATTCAGCGTGATTCCTGGTTGGCATTCGGAATATAAGCAGGATATGCACAGTGTACTCAGAACATCCGAACGGCAAAAAAGAGTCGCTGCAATGTTGCGCAATGTGATGTAGAATGTATACACCTTTGTACCTTACGCTTCGTTATATCAAAGCTAGATCATTGATTTTGCAGTGTTGCTTTACATACTTGTCTATATCAAAATGCCTTGCATTGTCAATAATAAGACTTGACCTGGGCTATTTCCTAACTTTTCCATGCATATAGAATACACACACACACAAACACAAACAATAAGGGGATGCTCTAAAGTGCAGATTTTGGACATCCTTCCCCCGCTTGGTCACTTCGACGCCACCTCGCTAGTCATACCTCCCCCAATCATGAACATAAACCGACACCCTTGACTATTTTTACCAGTGGCAGATCCAGGGGAGGGGGGGGGGGAGCTTACCGGGCTCCCCCCTTAATTTCCAAAGCGAAAAGATGTAGCTACAAACGGCAGTTTTAGGACTGTAAAATTTTCAAGCTGGCTCGCTCTCCTGATTTTGCTGCCAGTAATTGCCAGCAGTTGCGCCCGGTGCGCCCCCATCCCTTACTTTCCAAAGCGAAAAAAAGTATAGCTACAAACGGCAGTTTTTGGATTGTAAAATGTCAAAATTTTCAAGCTCGCTCGCCCCGCTCGCTCGCATTTAATCGTTATGTCATTCTCCTGATGTTGCTGCCAGTAATTGCCAGCAGTTGCGCCCGGTGCGCCCCACCCCCTTAATTTCCTAAGCGAAAAAATATAGCTACAAACGGCCGTTTTTGGACTGTACAATGTCCAAATTTTCAAGCTCGCTTGCTTCGCTCGCTCGCATTTAATCGTCATGCCATTCTCCTGATGTTGCTGCCGGGTAATTGCCAGCAGTTACGCCCGGTGCACCTCCCCACCCCCCCCCCCTTAATTTTCAAAGCGAAAAAAATGTAGCTACAAACGGCAGTTTTTGGACTGTAAAATGTCAAAATTTTCAAGCTCGCTCGCTTCGCTCGCTCGCATTTATGTCATTCTCCTGATGTTGCTGCCAGTAATTACCACAGTTGCGCCCGGTGCGCCCCCACCCCCCTTAATTTCCAAAGCAAAAAAAAAAAAAAAAAAAAAAAAAAATATATATATATATATATATATATATAGCTACAAACGGCAGTTTTTGGACTGTAAAATGTCAAAATTTTCAAGCTCGCTTGCTTCGCTCGCTCGCATTTAATCGTCATGCCATTCTCCTGATGTTGCTGCCAGTAATTGCCAGCAGTTGTGCCCGGTGCGCCTCCCCCTCCCTTAATTTTCAAAGCGAAAAAATATAGCTACAAACGGCAGTTTTTGGACCGTAAAATGTCAACATTTTCAAGCTCGCTCGCTTCGCTCGCTCGCATTTAATCGTTATGTCATTCTCCCGATGTTGCTGCCAGTAATTGCCAGCAGTTGCGCCCGGTGCGCCCCCTTAATTGCCTAAGCGAAAAAATATAGGCCTAGCTACAAACGGCCTTTTGGGGACTGCGCATTGTCAAAATTCATGATCGCGTTCATGATTTTCAGTGTAAGAATTAATACAAGAAGTTTATCTAAATGATACCATTTTATAGGCAAAATTGTTCAATAATAATCTACATAAAATGTACTGCTACCTTAAACAAGTTGGACTGTTTCGTAAGTCGATAAAACACGCAAAAAAATGCATCAAATTGCACCATTTACAACATAAATATGCAAAAAGTTCTCACCCTCCCCCCTCGCTCGCATCGCTCCCTCGCATCTAACCGCTCCCCCTAAGATCAAATCCTGGCTACGCCGGTGATAGGCCCCACTATTTAGTAGGCCTTCACAGTGATGTCGGACAGGCGGAGCAACAGCTGAAATACTACGATGTAGTCATTCAATTATCTATAATATTTCTTTTTCTTACTTGTTTTTGATAAGAAAAAAATCCCAAATTTCACCAAACGTGTGCACCAGATCGCTGAATTTCAGGTCTGAAAATGCCAAATTTTCCTCGTGTGGGAGGGGGTTACCCCTCTCCCACACCCTCCCCCGGCTAGGCCGCTCCACTCCCTCGCACAGATATTCAAACTCCAAGTCCATCCCCCACCCCCCATTATTAAAACGGAACGATGCCCCTGGGATGATTGCTTTATTGACTTAAATCAAGAACATTGAACAGTTGTTGAAGAATACAATTAAAAGCTACAGGAAAATACCTACTAGCCTACGTTATTACATGCAAAGAAATGGATATCTATATTAGCATTTTATTGAATTTATTTGGGCATTATTCAGGACTGCGCTACGTTTTTGAAAGGGGGGGGGGGGGTGTCAAAATCGCCTGTCATTCAAGAAGAAAGAACATCAAAAGACAAGAGAAACAACAATAAAAAAGTCTTCATACTTTTAAGGTCTGATTTTCCGCCGAAAGTCGGCTGACGACCAAAAAACAAACAAACAAACATTCAAAAACAAGAACAAAAAGTCTTCATATTTTTGCTGCCACTTCTCTTCCACTTTGCATGGAAAAGAGTGGGACATTTGATCCCTGTAAATGTGTGTGTGTGTGTGGGGGGGGGGGCAAGCTTCTCTCTCTCCCTCCCCCCCCCCACCCCCCAAGGGCTGCGCCGGTCCGGTTATGGGCTTGTAATCGTGGTGATGGTGACTATCGCCGATCATCCCCCTACTCCTCAGTACGGATTTACGCCGTTGGCTTGAGCCCATCGCATTCATTTGAACACACAAACTCGAAATTGAATGCTTACATCTGAATTTGAATTTATTTTGGTGCCTAAAAACGAATTGGAAATCGTTTGACCAAAGTCACTGCACCGCTTCAAGGGCATAGCCTCTTCAGTGTTGTCACTGCTCTACCAGAGGGCCCTGCTATTATTATCACCCTAGGCGTTCATGCCAGGTACCCGTTAGATTATACACTTATAGAGAGGGACACAGTGGGTAAAAACATCTTGTCCAAGCACTGGGCGGGATTCGAACTCGGGTCCTCCGATCAGGAGTCGGGGGGTCTTATCCACTATGCCACAGCGCCCCCATTATTGAATGGGAAACAACACACGTGACTTGTAGTGGCTTAAAAATCACTATTGTGATATACTGTACCTCGCTATTAAGTCACAGTATGTATGTTGTTTTTCCAGTGTACATGCTAAGGTTAGTTTGACATGAAATCTTCCTCAGATTTTGTGATTGCACACTCTGGAGTGTGAAAATAAGTCGAACATGTGAGAAATTGGAGTGATGATCAGAAACAGCAATAATCACGTGTTCATGATCAAATCGATGCAATTGATTTGGTATGCTACAACGTGTATGAGGTAAAATGTTCATTAGCTGGTATGCTGATTTCAGTCCATTAAAGTAATGCTGATGTCTTTTTCATATCATACTGATCCGATATCATCATGGCTTGCAGCTTTGGGGCAGAACTGAACCTTTGTGAAGCCAAGGGATGTCAACGGGAAGCAGAGGCTACCTACCTTGTTAACGAACCAAAGGAACTTTGCCAGGAGTGTGCGCAAGTCAAGACAAGGAAGGGGGCTGTCCGGTTGGTCGACAAAGAGGGCGTGTGGTACTGTGAAAAGCACAAAAGGAAGCACGCCGAAAACTTTTGCGGGACCCACCGCATCGCCGTGTGCCCACCTTGCATCGTTGCAGATCATCAGAGCTGTAGCTCATTAAAGGTTGTAGAAGACGCGGCAAAGGAGGAGAGAGGTCGCCTTGAAGAATTATATGCCAAGGGGCTGACAAAGAGGGAAGAACTGATGCGAGCTGATGCTGCGGTCACCAAGGCAACAAATGAGATGAAAACGCATCTACAGCAACAGGCGAATGCAATAAAACAGCGATGTCAGGAAATGGAAGAGAAGGTGCGGGGTTATGCACATGAGAAGAATGTGGTCATCGATCGAGAAACGGAGAAAGAAGTGCAAATATTGCGATCACTACAGGAACAGCGGAAAAGAGCGAACCATGAGGAAATGGAAGAAGAGATTAGTAAGATTTCAGAACAGAGAGACGAGCTCCTGAGCAAAATAGATGAGGTCGCCGAAGCCATTAAAGGTTTGATTATCTCACCAACGAAAACATTTATAGAAGAAGAGCATGGCTTTCTAAATGAAGGGCTAGCCCTTGCTGAAAGCACTCTCACCAGTGATAAATATACATTTACAGAAGGCTCCATTGCGCAAAAAACTCTGCTTGAACTTGTCAACAAGATTACTGATACTACTGATGTATATCGCGCGGTTAAATGTACCAAAGGCGTCGAGTTTTCAGTTGGTGATTCACGAGATGTAGGGAGAATACATGGCTGCAAAATGAAGATATGGCGTTTTAAGAACAAGCTAGATTTACCCGATGTCATCAGAGTGCCGCGAGTAAAACTCTTGTCTTCTGAGGAGGTAGCTATTCTGGATTTGACGACAGCAGAGTTGTTCCGAGTGAATCTCGAGTCCATGAGAGTGACAAAGGTTGCTGGAGATGTGGCTGACGTAGTTTCTATGACAAACGGTAAAATAGCTATCATTGATAAAAAGCAGGCATGCATTCGCATCGTCACAAGCGAATGGGACCACCAATTTAGTATTTCCTTTCCACGTGGGTGCATGTCTGTCCCTGACAAGGCAAAACTCACTGTGGACGCAGACAGCAACCTCCTAGTAAGGATCAGTGATCGACAGATCATCCACGTCTTCGACCCTGCCTCCGGAAGAGAGCTAAAATGCATCGCGATCCGTCCACCCTTACGGGAAATTCACGACATGATCGGGCTAGCTTCTGGGAATATCGTCGTGAAGAAGAGACGAGCCTCTTTCATCATCGCAGACTCAGAGGGTCTTTTAACCAACGACACTATAAGCAATGATCATTGGGAGCGGGCCGATCTTGCTTTGGACAGAATAACAGGCACGATGTACTGCGTGTACTTGAACAAGAACACTAAACGTGTTAACGTCGAGGTTTCATTCATTATTCTAATGGTATATAATGTACACTGTAAACACTTTATACATAAACCTGTGCTTTGTAACATATACATGACTTATTGTATATCCATAGTACGGTTCATAATTGTGCCCTTGTAAATAGTGTATATATGGTGTTTTTGTTATTCCACTCAGCCTTATCTTTGATACTATTTTGTCTATAATCTGTAGGGGGACTACATTTAACAAGCAGTGCTTCTAAGTAGTCCCCTCCACATTTGTACATGGTGTGATTTTATCTCAGAATATCACGATATTTTGTATATACATGTTATATACTCTGTATAGTATTATCGATTATGTGTTATACCCTGTATATTTTTATCATATAATGTCCACTATATGTGGAATATGAATAAATTTCATTTCATTACTTGACCCGAGCAAAGCCTCTCACTGCGATGTCTTCAGTGGTACTATTCTATGTGTTTGCAACGGAAACGGACTATTTATATTCAAATGTCAACATGTCTGCAAGCAATGAGACGGTTTTTAATGGCGAGTAATCAACACTAAGCTATTTTGTGTTAAATTGAACTTCGATATACATCCAAATTACATTAACAACTATGTCAGAAAAATCTAAAAGATTTGCGACAAGTTCTTGGATAAGATGTATATTGCCTGGAGGTATCTCACGAAGACTTAATGATCAAATTATTGCAAAAATGCCTTTTCTTTTATTCCAGATAAATTGGTAACAACAACAACAACAACAACAAAGAATGCCAGATATTAAGGAATGTTTACAAAATGTTCTTCCTTAGATCCAGAAGTGTTAAGCTATTTGGTGCTATGAGTAAGTAGATTGGTGACTGTAGTTTAAAGTTTTTTCATGGCAGATCCGCGGACGGATCCTGTATAAGGGGACCGAATTTGGGCATTTCACATTTTCGTCTTCTTGAAAACGCATCGTCAAATTTGTCACCAAACTTTGATTTGATTCGATGTGATTTGATTTATTGGTCCTTGCAGTATCACTGTACATGCATGTACATGTGTACACTTGGCAGGCATTATCACAAGGGTGATCTAATATTGTACAGAGGACACCATGCCCGGGGGGGGGGGGGGGTCGCCTAAAACCCCACATTAGATAATTTTTTACAATATTATTCTATAAAACCCGAAATGCTCTGAGTAAATGCATTTTTGACTGTGCTTTAAAGTTTGGATATATACTTTCAAGTTTGGTTATGGCACTCCCAGGGGTTGTCCCCGTTGGGAAAGTTTTGAGGGCTTTCAAATTGTGATTTTTATTTGTTGAAATTGCATGGTTAGAATTTCTACAAGCTTGACAGATATGTGTGATAGAATTTACAGATTGGGACCATACCCCCCCCCCCCCCCAAAAAAAAAAAAAAAAAAAAAAAGAGAAAAGAAGTGCTATGTTATTCACAGGGAATTGTCTGCAAGAGTACCATGTGGAAGGTGAATCTGCGATAATCGGTGCTAGCGCTAGACCACTGGGTCTCTTGTTTTTCCAGCGTACATGCATTGCTCATAATTTGTTGTAGTTTGAACTTTTACTGTCATTTATTGGCTTCCACTGCACGTTACATCATTTGCATTTTAAATGTGCAATCGATATCAGCTGATTTCACAGTACAAACCGTCTTTATACATAGTCACCTCTGTGTTGTTGAGTTTCAACATTTTGGGCCACTTCATGAACATTCCCACAAACAGGAATCCTTATTGACCGTGATAGATGTGTTTATATACATATCAGTATAATAGCTCACGTGAAGAAAGCATTGCCACATTGTGAAAATTACTCATTTTGTTTGTAAATAACTGTTAATTCCTGTAGCCTTGTTTTCTTTGAAGTCATAGAATAGTGTCCGACATTTGCGTATAAACGGAATGTGCAAAGTTTTTACATTTTACTTTTGATTTTCTACTGAGTTCTTCTTGCACAAACCATGGTTAAGGTATCCAACGAGAAAAGCCGACATATTGTCGACCTGGGGGCAGAGGGGGTTTCGTTGGCTCAGATTGCTGAATCCTTCGGGTATAGTATGCCGTAAAACGATGTAGGTGCCTACAGTTTGTAAACGCCATGGGGAAACAGACTTTAGTGACGAGCGACCGGGAACTGGTGGAGGTAGAAAGACCACGCTTTGGGATATCAGTATTATGCGTCAGATTCGTATGAACCGACTCGAATCTGCTTGTAGTCTGCATGGCGGTGTGTCAGTATCTGTCGAGTCGGTGATCTTTCTGTCGAGGACGGGAACATGAGTAACGCCGAATATTGGGAGATCAGGGCTCTCGCTTGTTGCCATCCATTTAACACATCTTTTGCGACGTGCAACTGGCACCCATTAATACATGTATCCTGAGATGACAATGCAACTGTGGACATGGGGCTGCCAAGGTGGACCTGCGGTACTGTAAAATGTTTGACGATAATGGCACACACATTTCTGTGACGTCCATTGGTGGCAGTGGTGGGCGATCCACTCTATCATTGGGGCTTGGGACAGCATCACCAAAGAAAGACTGCGTGGTCTCTTAGCGACTCCTCCAAGCAGGATGCGCACCATCATTATAGAAGACGCGGGTACCAGTCAAAATAGAACTGTATGAACTTTACGAATACGTGATAAATTACTCGTGGCATGTTATGTGCCTGATAATAAGATTTTAAATCATGTACGACAAGTTCATTAAAACAGTTCTTATTTTCATGTCATAGATTGCCTCCTGTGCATGTGTCTGTGTTACAATACTTCGGCAAGGGATTTTATGTAGGGCTCACACCTGTAAATATAATGGAATGTCCCTGACCGCTTCACAAAATCGTACCAAAGATACCAAGATAAATGAAGGAAATTTTTGATTAAAAATCAGAATACAGTTTGGCAAAAAAAAAAAAAAAACACCTGAATAACTGCAGATATTGAGTATGAGACGCGCTACTGACTGAGCCATATCACCACTCGTTTAGAATGTGTGACCGGTAGGGGGTGGTTCAACAACAGAAGACATCATGGCCCACGTACAAAAACCCGCTATAGTGACCGAACCTTCTCCTTCATTGCCCCTTCCCATGCCTCATCTATCTATCTATTGAATCACTTAAAATCCTTCTCAAAACTCATCTGTCTAATCAGTTGTATTTTTTTTTTCTGGAGGCACACACAGTCGGTTATTAACTTTTTTGTATCACTATATCACATGTATTATTTTCTCTTCTTCTTTTGTGACTGCAATTTTGGTTTTGCATTGTCCTCTTATTTTGTTTTCTAGTCTTTTTGTATGAATAGCACCAGTAGCACCAGTATAAAGCGCGATATAAATGCAATTATTATCATTATTATTATTATTATTATTATTATTATTATTATTATTATTATTATTATTATTATTATTATTATTATTATTATTTTCATTATTATTATTGCTATAAATGATTACTGGAAGATTCCCTTGGGAGTACTTTCTCGGCGATGGAATGACAGGTGAAGAAAGAGGATATGTGTTATTTGGGAGAAAAGGAAGAGAAGAGTGTCATCTGTTTAATGTGTTTGTAAATGTCGTGCAGGTAGTACTTTGAGGATGAAAGTGTTTGTATGTACAGGTGTGTATTCTCAACTGTTTGTATTGTTTGTGTTTGTGTGTCTGTGTGTGTGTGTGTGTGTGTATTCATATTGTACATTTTATGTTCATTACTTCTGTGTTCGATACCAGAAATAAAGGAAGGTGCTACAGTAAAATCTGTGTGCGTGGAGAGCAGCCAATCAATGAATCAAAGATTGTCACTGAAAGTAAACAAAAGTGTATGCTGTTCATGTGAAAGTGTACATGTAATCTTATTCCTGAAGATGGTTTGTGTCTCTACCAAATGAGCACAGTTCAGACGTTTGATGTCTTCTGTTGCTTTTATGCAGTCATGTGTACAACCATCTGGGAAGGAAAGAATTTATACACTCCTTTCATTCCCTGTCGCATAGATTTAATGTACACACTCTGGCTGTAGACTCTTTACTCCCAATCGAAGGACCCGAGTTTGATTCCCGTTCGCCCAGTGCTTACATCCTTGGACAAGATGTTTTTACCAACCATGTCCCTCTCGACCCAGGTGTATAAATGGGTACCTGATAGCAACTAGACAAATGATAATATCATAGGGCCCTCTGGTAAAGTAATGGTCGCATGTGCACCATGTGCACTGAGCAGGCTGCCTTTGATAAGTAAGACCTTCATTATTTTTTTTTTCCATTAGCAGATCGATGTTCATAGTCATGACATTGTCTTAATTGTGGGGACAGAGACAAAGAGCCTTTTTTTTAAAGTTCAAGTCAAGTTCAATCGTAGTTTATTTCCAATCAAAGAAAATCAAAACGTAATGCAAAGTATACATATCATAAAATGATATTGTCTACACTTTTACAAAAGGTTCATGTAATATACGAAATAAATTATATGCATCAACATATGTACAATAATCAGAAGGAACGATGCGTATACATGTATACTTCGCGAGCTTTCAGAAAATAACTTCAATTTTGGAAAATAGCGATCCACAAAAAAGCTAAGCTTGTAGGACGTGGATCCCTAGATAATTGATGAGTAAGCAATATATTATTCAAGTTTGTTTTATTATTTTCTTACAGCATTCATATTAAATATAGATTACTTAAGTCGTTTGTAAAAATATAGCTATACGCTGGCTTCGACAATAATAGGAAATAAGTATCAATGCTAATGCCCAGACGGTGTTCACTGAACTGGTGTACCGGGAAAATATAAGAAGGACGACACACTCGTACAGACATTCAGTTACCCACACACATAATTTGTAGCATCGCTTAGTACGGTGTTGACATTTCTATACACTGTAGTAATGTACTTGATTGATTGATTTATTTAATGATTGATTGATTGATTGATTGATTGATTGATTGATTGATTGATTGATTGATTGACCGAGAGCATAGTACTCTCCTTTATTTCTTTCCACATTTACAGTATATACAGTTAAAAAAGACGAAATATAACAATTTTCACAATATAATTCACAAAGGGATGACATAGGTCATCATACAATAAACTATAGTACCAAGTCAGACTTTTGAAAAAGTCAGACTTAAAAAAAGAAGAAGAACAAGAACAAGAGGGGAGAAGTGAAGTAAAGTGAAAGAAAAAGGTGTCCCGTAAAAGCCTCAAGGGCTTGCAGTGATGGGATCACCTGACTATGCGATAAAGAGTTGGAAAACACGAAAATAACAGAAAATACTGAACGTTATTATTTTCAATTATGTGTTACCTTGATATAAATTGTGCAACAAACATCTAGCTTTCCTGGAAGCACTGGGCTCGACACCAACAGGCAAATAAGGCCCATGAGCCTGACTCTAGGCAAACAAGACCCACGAGTTCGACAGTAGGTAAAAAAAAAGAAGGCCCAGGTGACCGACATTAGATAACGGGGCTTAATGCGTCGAACACGTAGGTTTTATTTTTTTTTAATTATTATTATTTTTTTTTTGCTTAGTGTCAAAATCGTGGGACGGTTATGCGCTGTGGGAGAACTATGCCTAGGCTGGAGGAGACTGCTTCATAGCCTAGGCTAAATATCGAAGCCCCTTTTTAAAGAGAAGAAAAAAAAAAAGGGGGGGGGACGACAACTTATAAGGCACCAACAAAGGACATAGAAGACATCACAGGAGGCAACAAAACAAATAAGTGGTACATATGATCTTAGCAGAGCAGAAGTCCTACTTCGGGCTAGCAATGACTAGATACAACACAAAAAAGTTGATATTTGCTTGTGAATGGTAACTGATATTAATGCGATTTTTTGGCTTGTTTGGTATATATGCATAGATTTTTTTAAAACATTGTATAAAAAACATGTGGCAAAGAAATTGTCTAATTTTGATATAAATCGACCCAACCGAAATTAATATAAATCATTAATCGTGTTAATCTCAGGAATTTTGTCTTTTGAAAGCAATATATCAGTCGAAGTGATCTTGTTGTCAAAGGAACATTGCAGATAATACGAAGTATTTCCTTTTTAAAAAGTTAAAATCCACTTAAAGAGGAAATCCAGTCCCAAAGTTAGTCTGATAAACAAGAGTAAATTCTTACTAGTTCAACGATAAAAATTTGACTGAAATGGGATGAAAATGATGAAGTTATGACATTTTGAAGTTTTGCTAATTTCTGCAAAACAGTTCTTGTACAGTAGATATATGAATATGCAAAAAAAAAAAAAAAACTAACCACGTCATACCCTCACAATTTCTATTGATCGTGTACAAAAAAAAAAAAAATATGATGAAAATTCAATGTTTTTGTCATTGAAGTGTGAAACATGACGTCATTCCTTATTGAATATCTTCAGAATATTAGTAGTGATCAGTCATACGAGAATTTGAGCCTCAGGCATAATTGCGATCGAATGAAAAACTGGAAATTTCAAATTCTTATGTACAAACGATGTTGTAAGTTGTGAGGGAGTGACATAATTACTGTGCCATTTGCATGTTATTGACTATTCAAGAACTGTTTCCCCCCAAAATAGCGAAACTTCAAAATGTCATAACTTTCTTATTTTTCATCCGATTTTAATGAAATTTAAACTGTTAAACTGATAATATTTTACTCTTTCTTATACATTGTAATAACACTATGACTAACTTATATTTGGACTGGATTTTCCCTATATTTGGAATACGTCTTGCCCCACGCAAGTATATACTCCATTATTCAGATAACATGCATAAGGTAGTTTCAAAGTAGAATAAAACAATGACACAGTATGTGTAAGGAAATTTTTTTTTTTTTTTTTATAAGCCTATACCTTGATGAATATGTATAGGCCCAGGTATATATAGAGGAATATTATCATCATCAAAAATAAAATTGAAGCCAAGTTCATGCTGTATTCACCAACAGTTTATTTCGGCACACGTATTTTCGAGCAATTCGCTCTTTCTCAAGTGTTGATACTAAAGTAATGAAATAGGTCTGTAACTACTGATGTCTTCTTTGTCATTCTTTTTGTATGAAGGGATAACCTTCGAGATTTTCATACTCTGTCCGGAATTACATGATTATGATGTATAAATGCGTGTCCATACCAAGTCCAAACTGAGAAGAAGAAAAAATATCGTGAATATCAGAATAATGTACTATCGTAAAATATCCACAACCCTCGATTAGATTATTTTTCCATCTGCCTATGAAAATACAGGTACTGATGAAATAGGTCTGTAAATGTTAGTGTCTTCTAGTCGCCCCTTTTGTACACAGGATAACTTAGATTTTCTTTCGGTCCGGAATATTACACCATCGATCAGAGACAAATTACTAATGTGCGTTAAGGGGTAAACAATATTGCCCAAATATTTTGTAACAAATATTTATTAATACGATTCTTTCCTTTACTCTTTCTTGGTTTTATATGTATAGTTATGCATATTAATTCATTTCTTGATATGGGTACAAAAATAATAAATTTGGGTTTTTGGAACATTAGCCAAATGATGTAAATTCTTCGATTACTATAGAACACAACAAGAACTTAGAAACAAACGAAAATCCCACAATCCATTTATAATAGTATTCAGCTTTGCCAACGTGATTTTTTTTTTTAAATTCTAAATGAGAAATTAAAACGTTCAGAATTCAAAATGTTCATAAAATCATCATTTATCGAGAAATCCGTGCTGATCATGCGTGAAGTATGTCGCCCTCTAGTGACAAAATTTGTCCACGTGGAATTTCCCCAGACGCAAATAATTCCCAATCGAATTTGATCATGGTGGTTACACCCAAAGATTATTATTCTGCATATCGGTACTTACTCTGTGCTGTGTACACGTCGACGTAATCTCAAATTTTACGCAGGTGTATGTATACTGTGTCTACCCTATTAACCTCTCTGAATGATAACGATACTTTAACAGCCTCGTCTGGTTCAAGCTTTCCGCAGTCAAGAACTCTATTTTCCCTGAAGGATTTGATTATTCACATCTATCAACTACATACGGTAAGTTTACACTGACTGGCAGTTACTATTACAGTAGGCCCTACTATTTACATTTCGATGAGTGCAGTTTGCTCGAGAGTGTATGTTATTATCCCCTGGCTTCGGGATCATCACTTCAAAACTGAGTGGAGGAAAAGTGTTGCAGGAAATACATCTTCATTAGTACATTCAGCATCAGAAGAGATTCCTAAATACAATATATTCCTGTCCATTATACTGACATTATGGACACTCTTCACCTCAGCACTCTTCCATCATCATCAAAACAGTGACGGATCACCAAATGATCAAAGATAATTATAAGGAACGACCGGAGGTTTCGACAGGACTACCTACTTCCGTATATTGATGATAATGATGAATAACGGCCTATACATCGTCAATAGCCTGTGTAGAGGGAATAGCGCGTCCATGCTACAAGATTGTAATAATCATGGTGCATTCTAACCTCGTACGCATTTCGTGCTGAATTTAGCCGCTTTTTTGTCACCTAACCCCGTTGCGGAGCGTTGAGAAGGTAAGAGATAAAGGGGTAGAGAGAAAATGACTGCCTTTTATTCTTTGAAAGCTCGGTAGCGCTTATTTTCTGCACGGTTTTGGTAAGAAAAGTGTGAAAAAAGAAATATGAAAGATCCATAAAATGCAATGATGTTGTAATTGGAAATTTGTGGCATGAAGTATTTTGGCAATGTGCCTTTTTCTCACTTTGCCGTAAATTACTATGACTGGTTCATGTGTTTATTTTTTGTCATTTGGATAATAATAATGGTTTGCTCATTGAAGTTCCAGACTCTCAGCTGAAAGGACTCCAACAGATAAAAAATTCAGCCGCAAGGCTTGTAACACGCAAAAGGAAATTTGAACATATAGGATTCTTGGTAGTCTTCATTAGTTGCCCATAAGAGCTCTTATCAAGTTTAAGATTTTGACCCTTGTATTCAAATGTTTTCATGGAAATGCTCCTGCATATATCAGTGAACTCATCAAGCCATATCATCCTGGTCGTTATCTGCGCTCAAAATGAAAAAAAAAAAAAAATCTCTCTGTAATATGTGTCAAATCTAAGATATTTGGTGATAGGGCTTTTGGAAAAATTGCATCCTCATTATGGCATAATCTCCATCTCAGTATTAGATGCATTACAGATTTTGATAAATTCTATGTTAAAAAACTCACCTTTTTGATAATTGTTGATTACATGTTTGAACAGAGAAATATGTGATAGAGTTTGTTTTCATTAATCTTATGGTATTATGCGTTCTAAGAACTGATTATCATTATTATGACGGATTTCGCGTGTCTGATTGCTTTCAGCGTTATTCGTAGAATTTATTGGACCATTATTATCATTGGACAGTAAATCGGAAATATCTAGAACTAGCGAAATATCATCTGTAAATATTACAGACCTTTTCCTTTGAAACTTTAACTTTATGCCTTTATAATCTGTGTGCAATACACATTAGGGTTTTAGTGAGATAGAGAGAGGAGGAGAGAGAGGAGGAGAAAATAACGGAGAAAGAGAAGGAGAGAGGGAGGGAGAGACTGTACTGAGAGAGAGAGAGAGAGAGAGAGAGAGAGAGAGAGAGAGGCGGTGGACACTCACAAATTATATCTCATCCCTCCCCCTCTCCTTTCACCCCACCCTCATCCACAGACACATTTTTAATCCCTTTTATTTTTTTGTTTCATTCAATAAGAACGTAAAGCAGCATAATCCACTATTACTATAGAAAAAAACGTACAGTATCAAGATTACAAATTTAATTCCAACGGGAAAAAAAAAAAGAAATCTCACATAAAATACAAAATAAAGAATATCACCTCAACAACTAGTTTCCTACATTCATAGTAAGGAAATGTCAAAGTCAGTTTTGTATCAAAAGGTCTTGATACACTTCTATCCATTATCTCTGAAGTGAATCTGAAAAGCAAAGCAAAATGGAAGAATAATAATTTCTCAGTTTCTACATAAAAAAGGCCATATCGAAGAAACTCAAAACACACACACACACACACACACACACACACACACACACACACACACACACACTGGTATAACATCATAATGGATGTAAGGACCCCATACACTACCATAACAAAAGTATAGGTTTTCCCGGTCAATTCGCACTGTTGTCCGTCAATAAAAATTGTTGATTATGAATACAAAAATATTGTGATGTTATGATGCTCACAAAACAATGATTATAATGAAAGAAAATTACTAAAGAACCAAAGCATAAACATGTCTGCTATAAAGTGACTTGCAAAACACGTTGAATTGGATGCCCAAAAAATAATTTGAAAGAGTGCAGCATATGAGTGATCACGTGACTACATCATTCTAAATTGAATTAACGAATAACAATATGGTGCTTGTCTCACGAATTTCAGTCAAAAAAGTGTTGATTAGAATGATGTTAAAGGTAATCCGACTCCTCCAAAATGAATTTGAATGAAGAGATCATAAATTTAGATACCGAACATGTCATCTCAGGCTAAATTTTGCTAAAATGAATGCAGCAATGAGGAATTGGACTGAAATAGGTGCAAAATTGGCCTGGTAAAACCTATATTATACGTTCCCCCTGAAAGTAATGAATTTATTGGAAAGAAATAACTTCAATGCAGTTTTTTTTTACGTATTCTACATACATATTCTAATTCTAGTGAAGAAAGGCATAAAAATAAGGATGATGAATATCCTTTACGTTTTTCCACACTCTGTTCGAAATGTCTGATAAGGGGCAACACTAATAATGAGTTAGAATTAGAACGAAGTTATAGGGCTCAAACCTGTACACATAATGCAATGTCCCTGACCGCTTCAGAAAATTGTATCAAAGATACTAAAATAAATGAAGAAAATAATAATAGAAAATTGGAAATGTAGTGTGGTAAAAAAACTGAATAGCTGCAGATTTTGAATCTGAATTCCTCTACAAACTGCATTTTGGTTTGCAGATGGAAGCTTTTCTCATGGAATTTGAAGGGACTATATTTGATTGGATGCATGTACAGAAATATGTGATATTTTTAGTAAAAAGAACTCGTAGTCTGGCTTTGCGAACCCTTGGGCATAATTTGAGCTGAAGAAACCCTCTTGGAAATTTGATGGATAAAAGGGTATATCTCACTTTTTCAGATTAGTGAAGATGAAACATTTAGTTTTCCCAGCTATTTTACAATATTTTTTTTTTATTGGAAATTTTGACACACATCTCTATGGGGGAAATATTTACCCGTGTTTATAGCCCTTTACTGCGAGCCAATGACGTGCAGAGCTAGAAGGCATAGAAGGCTCTGATGATGTGCATGACGTGTGTATACATCGCCCTCTAGTGACCAAGTTTGTCCATTTCGAATTCCCCCTGACGTGAATTAGTAATGCGTAAACAAAGTGCACAATACTCCCACGTTTGACGTGTACGAATACTTTGTCTACGAAAAGGTTTGGACATTAAATGATATAGAGCTTTTATATAGCGGCTGTGTTGGTTTCTGGAAATCAAGAACTCTATTTTATTTGCTGAAGAATTTGATTGTCTTTCGTCCACCAACTCTTAATAGGCCCCTATACGGCCCGGGGGGGGGGGGGGGGGGAAGTTTACATTGATTGGCAGTGACTGCAACAGTATTACTTCGACATTCTGCAGGCTACATTGCATTAGTTAGCTCGAGATTGTGAACCCTCTTCGAAACACATTAATTCTCAGTCCATATTTATGGGTATGAAATTTATGCACATTTTACCCTTTGGCATAATTATGGTTAACCCTTTGGGGTCATCACTTCAAAATGCCATTGACGTTAGGCTATATTCAAACAAGTTGCCAGCGGTTTATGACTACGAAAATAACGAGGGTATATCAAATAATACACTGTAAAAGGATGGAGAAGGAGGGGTTCGGGAAGAGATTAAGCTGTGAGTTGTTACAATACTCAACACCCCTGGGAAGTGCATTACAGTGAGATCACAGTTATTATGAAAGTTGGATCTGCGTGCATTATTGATTCCTCTATATTTTTACTAAAATTACATCTCTCACTATTTCCTTTCTCTCTCATAAATCGGGCTAATGCAGAATGTACCTTCGAATCCATGTATCACGAATTCCACAAAACCAAATTGTAAGATCACAGGCGTCACTTATTATTATTATGGCTTACTAGTATTCGAATCATGTACATGACATTAATGCGTCAAATCAGTATTGAAAACATTGTAAGTTTGACTTAGTAAACTTATTCACAGTATATGTGCATGGTATCTGAAGCTCTCTAAGACATCTGCCATTTTCACATCATTATCATGATTTATAATTGCTTTTATGTTTTATCAAATAGTCTTTCCCATTTTTTGTCTCGCCCACCGGAGGTGAAGGCGAGACTAAAGGATCCAAATGGCGTCCGTCCGTCGTCCGTCCGTCGTCCGTCCGTCGTCCGTCACAAATGTTAAAGTTTACCTGCAAGACTCTCTTATGATGCATAACTTGGCAACTGTTACAGCAATGGCAGCCACATTTGGGTGATAGAAGCACTAGGGGTATCTTCATGTTATGGTGTTGTCGGAGGTCATGTGATGATGTCAAAGGTCATTTGAGGTCATATATTAAAGAGTATGTTGAAGACTCTCTTTTCTATGTTAAAGTTTACCTGCAAGACTCTCTTTTGACAAATAACTTCACATAAGTTGCTTGGATTACAACCTAACTTGGGTCATAGATGCACTAGGGGTACCTTCATGTTATGGTGCTGTTGGAGGTCACAGGATAAGGTCAAAGGTCATTTGAGGTCATACATTAAAGTTTACTTGCAAGACTCTCTTATCACACGTAACTCGACACATGCTGCTACAATGGCAATCAAACTTGGGTGATGGATGCACTGGGGGTACCTTCATGTTATGGTGCCGTAAGAGGTCACATGATAAGGTCAAAGGTCATTTGAGGTCATACGTTAAAGTTTACTTGCAAGACTCTCTTATCACACCTAACTCAGCACATGTTGCTACAATGGCAATCAAACTTGGGTGATGGTAGATGTCTCTTGGGAAGTTGAAGGTAACCACAAGGTCAAAGGTAACAGACAGGGGTCACGAACTTTTAGGGCCCAATGTTAAGTTTTTAGGGCGCATTTCGTTTATGGCTCACAACTTTTGATCCCTTTGTCCGTTTTTGACCAAACTTAGATGGAAGATGTCCCTTGGGGAGGTGAAGGTCGTCACAAGGTCAAAGGTCACAGACAGGGGTCAACAAACTTTTAGGGCCCAATGTTATGTTTTTAGGGCGCACTTTGATTGTGGCTCATAACTTTTGATCCCTATGTCCGTTTGTGACCAAACTTGGACGGTAGATGTCCCTTGGGGAGTTAAAGGTCATCACAAGATCAAAGGTCACAGAAAGGGGTCAACAAATTTTTAGGGCCCAATGTTAAGTTTTTATGGCGCGTTTCGATTATGGCTCATTACTTTTGATCCCTTCGTCCGTTTGTGACCAAACTTGGATGGTAAATGTCCCTTGGGGTGTTGAAGGTCACCACAAGGTCAAAGGTCATAACTTCTGGGAGTTATAAAAAAATTAATTCCTTGTACGCGAATGGGCGAGACACAATTTGGCACTTGCCTTGTCTTTCTTACTGGTTAGTCACAGTATCTGATAAGTGGTATTCGAAGCATTATTTTTATTGACTATACGTCCATATTTTCATACGATCGTGAAGGTATAGTCTATTACCTAATGTTGTAGTAAATTACTTAATTTTTCATGCTTTTCCATACCTTTTTTCCAATCAAATTTCATCTGTTTCAAATCATTTTCTTTTGGTCACCGAATTTCATTTTCCGGCCACCAAAAATGATATTTTTTTGACTTTGGTGGCCAGAGCGGGCAAACAAACGGGCAGTAAATGTAAATATTTATCCTCTAATGCTGCAAGCCACATGTGTCCTTTTCCCAGTGTAGGCCTACATGCTGAGGTCACTTTGACATGAATTCATTGCTCTGGAGCATTTCGTTACACATTGCAATTGCAAGAGCATTTGATTGCACATCCTGAAGTGTGAAAATAAGCCGTCTATGCTAGGGTTTATTGAAAGAATGATAACAAAAAAGCAAACATCATAATATTCACAATCAAATAATAATGATGGTGTAGCTTTACATTTTAATCGAAGAAAGAATGTTATTACAAAATGAAAAAATGAACAAAATTTTGCAGTTCAGCTTCCTCAATAGCTGCAAACGATTTTTTTTAATAATAAACCATTACCATTACCAAATATGTAATCGATTTGGTACTGGAAGTAAGCATTTTATAAGTAACGTGTTCATTGGCTAGAGCTACACACTGATTTCAGCCCATTAAAGTAATTTTGATGTCTTTTTCATGTCATGCTGTTTAACACAGATCTGATATAATGGCTTGCAGCTTTGGGGCAGAACTGGACCTGTGTGAAGCTGAGGGATGCCAACGGGCGGCAGAAGCTACCTATCTTGTGAACGAACCAAAGAAACTCTGCCAAGAGTGTGTGCAAGTCAAGACAAGCAAGGGGGCTGTCCGCTTAGTCGACAAAGAGGGCGTGTGGTACTGTGAAAAGCACGAAGGGAAACGCGCTGAAATATTTTGCGAGACCCACCGCATCACCGTGTGCCAACCTTGCGCCATTGCCTATCATCAAAACGATTGCTCTTTGAAGGTCGTAGAAGACGCGGCAAAGGAGGAGAGAGGTCGCCTTGAAGAATTGTATGCCAAGGGGCTGACAAAGAGGGAAGAACTAATGCGAGCTGATGCTTCGGTCACCAAGGCAACAAACAATATGGAAACGCATCTAGAGCAACAGATGAATGCAGTAAAACAGCGATGTCAGGAAATGGAAGAGAAGGTGCGGAATCATGCACATGAGAAAAATTTGGTCATTGATCGAAAAACGGAGGAGGAAGTGAAAAAATTACGATCACTACAGGAAGAGCGGAGAAGGGCAAACAATGAAGAAATGGAAGAAGAGATTAGGAAGATTGCAGAACAGAGAGAATATATCTTGAGCCAGATAAACATGGTAGCCGAAACCTTTGAAAAATTGATAAGCTCTCCAACCGCAGCATATGTAAAAAGAGAGCTTAGTTCCCTAAACGAAACACTACCCCAGGCTGAAAAAACCCTCACCAGTGATATATATATATTTAAAGAAGGATCCCTCGCACAAAAGATGCTGCTGGAGCTTGTCAGCAAGCCAACTGATACCATAGATGCCGATCTATGTCATTTATTTGATGTGGTACACTGTACCAAAACTGTCGAGTTTTGGGTGACGACGGGTCATTCACTACAGGATGTTAAAGGGAGAATGGGTTCCGATGAAGTGAAGATGGAGTTTATAAAGTTATTCTTGATTACCAAGATGTCATTCAGATTCTTCGAGTAAGATTCTTCTCTTCTGTGGAGGTAGCTATCGTGGATGTGAAGACAGCAGAGTTGTTCCGTGTGAATCTCGAGTCCATGAGAGTGACAAAGGTTGCTGGAGATGTGGCAGACGTATAGTTTCTGTGACAAACGGTAAAATATCAACCATTGATAGGAAGCAGGCTTGCATTCCGGTAGTCATTAGCAAACTGGACCACCAATTTAGTATTTCCTTTCCACGTGGGTACATGTCTGTCCCTGACAAGGCAAAACTCACTGTGGACGCAGACAGCAACCTCCTAGTAAGGATCAGTGATCGACAGATCATCCACGTCTTCGACCCTGCCTCCGGAAGAAAGCTGAAATGTAACGCGATCCGTCCACCCTTACGGGAAATTCACGACATGGTCGGGTTAGCTTCTGGGAATATCGTCGTGAAGAAGAGACGCGCCTCTTTCATCACCGTAAACTCAGAGGGCGTTCTATCTAACCAACGGCACTTTACACAATGATCATTGGGAGCGGGCCGATCTTGCTTTGGACAGAACAACCGGCACGATGTACTGCGTGTACTTGAATAAGAACACTAAACGCGTTAACGTCGAGGTTGCACAACCGGCCAGCGAATGTAACAGGGAGTATGTCGCTGGATGTACCTGGCTACTTGACCCGAGCAAAGCCTCTCACTGCGATGTCTTCAGTGGTACTAGTCTATGTGTTTGCAACGGCAACGGACTATTTATATTCAAATGTCAACATGTCTGCAAGCGATGAGACGGTTTTTAATGGCGAGTAATCAACACTAAGCTAAATTGAACTTCGATATACATCCAAATTACATTAACAACTATGTCAGAAAAATCTAAAAGATTTGCGACAAGTTCTTGGATAATATGTATATTATTGCCTGGAGGTATCTCACGAAGACTTATTGATCAAATTTATTGCAAAAATGCGTTTTCTTTTATTCCAGATAAATTGGTAACAACAACAACAACAACAACAACAACAACAACAACAACAACAACAACAACAACAAAGAATGCCAGATATTAAGGAATGTTTACAAACTGTTCTTCCTTAGATCCAGAAGTGTTAAGCTATTTAGTGCTATGAGTAAGTAGATTGGTGACTGTAGTTTAAAGTTTTTTTCATGGCAGATCCGCGGACGGATCCTGTATAAGGGGACCGAATTTGGGCATTTCACATTTTCGTCTTCTTGTAAACGCATCGTCAAATTTGTCACCAAACTTTGCTTTGATTCGATGTGATTTGATTTATTGGTCCTTGCAGTATCACTGTACACAAGCGCGCCGGAACACTTCTGGTTTTGGGGGGGCAAAATCTCAACGGGGGCACATTGTGACGATGTGAGATCCTCGGCGCGTGAGCGAAGCGAATGAGCGGGGGGGGGGGGGGGGGTGGAAAGGGGGATACCCCTCCCCCCCCCCACTGTAGGGAGCTTTTGTAAAACAGGGTACAAAAGTCGCGTTTATAGACCAAATTTCTAAGGAATTAAACATGGTGAAAATAATCAGTGCGAAGGACTGTGATTATCACATACGGGAGTACATAATAATGTGATGGTGTGAGATCCTCGGCGAGGGAGCGAAGTGACCGAGCAGGGGGAGGGTGTGGGAGGGGGGATACCCCCTCCCACGGTGGGGACTTTTTGTAAAAACAGAGTATAAAAGTCGCGTTTATAGAGAATTAAAGCAAATTTCTGGGGAATTAACATGTTGAAAAAATCAGTTGGAAGGACTATGATCATAACATACGGGAGTACATTAATAATGTGATGGTGCGAGATCTTCGGCGAGGGAGCGAAGCGACCGAGCGGGGAGAGGGTGTGGGAGGGGGGATACCCCCTCCCACGGTAGGGACTTTTTGTAAAAACAGAGTATAAAAGTCGCCTTTATAGAACATTTAAAAGCAAATTTCTATGGAATTAACATATTGAAAAAAATCAGTTGGAAGGACCATGATCTTAACATACGGGGGTATATTATGTGATGTTGTGAGATCCTCGTCGAGGGAGCGAAGCGACCGAGCGGGGGAGGGTGTGGGAGGGGGATACCCCCTCCCACGGTAGGGACTTTTTGTAAAAACAGAGTATAAAAGTCGCTTTTATAGAGCGAGCCACTTTCACTTTGCAATTTATCTGAAATGTACTCATTAAAAGCTTAAACGTGATCGCATCGTTCGAACAATGAAAAATATTCTTATACTACTAGAAAGCAAAGAAGAAAATGAAATATGTAAGGTTTACTAAAGGTATGTTTCAGCGGGCACACTCGAGGACACGAGGCTACCATCTATGCACAAAATTTACTCATAAGTTATTATTAGTGTATAGATACAATAATGTATGTTGTTAGTGCACTTTCGCCCCGTTAGGGGCGAAAAATTTTGCATTTTCAGTTAGGAAATTACAACATTTAGACAAGAAATATGCCTTTATTGTTCATTTTGGTCTTTAAATCAGTGATTAATTATTTGTTACAGGGGGCACTTTGGGGGGGCAAAAACTCGTTTTGCCCCCCCAACATTTTGTTTGGGGGGGGGGGGGGGGGGCAAGTGCCACCCCTGCCCCCCCGCTTCCGGCGCCCTTGACTGTACATGCATGTACATGTATACACTTGGCAGGCATTATCACAAGGGTGATCTAATATTGTACAGAGGACAACATGCCCTGAGGGGGGGGGGGGGGGGGGTCGCCTAAAACCCCACATTAGATAATCTTTTACAATATTATTTCTATAAAACCCGAAATGCTCTGAGTAAATGCATTTTGACTGTACTTTAAAGTTTGGATATATACTTTCAAGTTTGGTTATGGCACTCCCAGGGGTTGTCCCCGTTGGGAAAGTTTTGAGGGCCAGCTTTCAAATTGTGATTTTTATTTGTTGAAATTGCATGGTTAGAATTTCTACAAGCTGGACAGATATGTGTGATAGAATTTACAGATTGGGACCATACCCCCACCCCCCCCCCCTCCCAAAAAAAGAGAAAAAGTGCTTTGTTATTCTCAGGGAATTGTCTGCAACGTACCATGTGGAAGGTGAATCTGCGATAATCGGTGCTAGCGCTAGAGCACTGGGTCTCTTGTTTTTCCAACGTACATGCATTGCTCATAATTTGTTGTAGTTTGAACTTTTACTGTCATTTATTGGCTTCCACTGCACGTTACATCATTTGCATTTAAATGTGCAATCGATATCGGCTGATTTCACAGTACAGACCGTCTTTATACATACTAGTAGTCACCTCTGTCTTGTTGAGTTTCAACATTTTGGGCCACTTCATGAACATTCCCACAAACAGGAATCTTTATTGACCGTTCGTGATAGATGTGTTTATATGCATATCAGTATAATAGCTCACGTGAAGAAAGTGTTGCCACATGGTGAAAATTACTCATTTTGTTTGTAAATAACTTTTGATTCCTGTAGCCTTGTTTTCTTTGAAGTCATAGAATAGTGACCGACATTTGCGTATAAACGGAATGTGCAAAGTTTTTACATTTTACTTTTGATTTTCTACTGAGTTCTTCTTGCACAAACCATAGTTAAGTTATCCAAAGAGAAAAGCCGACATATTGTCGACCTGGGGGCAGAGGGGGTTTCGTTGGCTCAGATTGCTGAATCCTTCGGGTATAGTATGCCGTAAAACGATGTAGGTGCCTACAGTTTGTAAACGCCATGGGGAAACAGACTTTAGTGACGAGCGACGGGGAACTGGTGGAGGTAGAAAGACCACGCTTTGGGATATCGGTACATATTATGCGTCAGATTCGTATGAACCGACTCGAATCTGCATGTAGTCTTGCGGTGTGTCAGTATCTGTCGAGTCGGTGATCTTTCTGTCGAGTCGGTGATCTTTCTGTCGGGTCGGTGATCTTTCTGTCGAGTCGGTAATCCTTCTGTCGAGTCGGTGATCTTTCTGTCGAGTCGGTGATCTTTCTGTCGAGGACGGGAACATGAGTAACGCCGAATATTGGGAGATCAGGGCTTTCGCTTGTTGCCATCCATTTAACACATCTTTTGTGACGTGCAACTGGCACCCATTAATACATGTATCCTGAGATGACAATGCAACTGTGGACATGGGGCTGCCAATATGGACCAGCGGTACTATAACGATGTTTGACAAAAATGGCACACACCCTAGTCTAGCTTCTGGACTCTTTTTACTCGTAGGGGTGATTCAGTGTACGCGACAAGCCGTATGAGGGCGTGACACCCGAGGATTGCGATACGCCGAGAACTGCGATACCCGAGAATGGGCGCGCAGTCTCTCGATTATCGCAATCAGAAAATTTGCGCCCTCTCTTGGTCGCACCAAAGAAAAGGGGACGGAGCCCAGACTACACACACCCCTGCGTGACGTCCATTGGTGGCAGTGGTGGGCGATCCACTCTGTCATTGTCTATCTTTAGGGCTTTGGACAGCATCACCAAAGAAAGGTCTCTGAGCGACTCTTCCAAGCAGGATGCGGCGCCATCATTAGAAGACGCGGGTACAAGTCAAAATAGAACTTTGCGAATACGTGACAAATTACTCTTGGCATGTGAATAATTATGTGCCCAATACAATGTAATAATAAGATCTTAAATCAGGTACTACGAGTTCATTAATTGCAATATTCTTTCCAATTTCCAATTTGGATTCAGAAAACAACATAGCACAACTCACGCATTATTAGCCTTCATTGATAAAGTAGCTCATGCTTTAGATGATGCTTCCCACATCAAGACCATCGGTGTTTTTCTCGATTTTTCAAAGGCTTTTGATACCATTGACCATTATATTTTGCTTTATAAGTTGAGCCATTACGGTATCCGTTGGAGAGCTTTAGAGTGATTTAAAGACTATCTCACAAACAGAAAACAATTTGTTTACATAAATGGTTATGCAGTGGCGGATCCAGAGGGGTGCGCAACCGGCGCACGCCCCCCTTTATTTTTCGATGAAAACAAAAGAAATAAAAAGAAAAAAATGAAATGAAACCCGGAGGTGGCACCAGAAATATTAGTCACGCCCCCCCCCCTTTACAGAATTCCTGGATCCGCCCCTGTTATGAGTCAAGTATGACGTCAACGCATCCAAATACTTGCTGGATTCGCTTTTTCTTCTTCAAAAGCGAGCGATCAGAATTATTAACCATGCTGGGTATTTATCTCACACAAACGCCTTATTTCTGAAAAATAAGATTTCAAAATTGATAGATTTGTTTGATTATAACTTAGGTATTTTTATGTATAAATTTTCCTCAAAAGATCTTCCTGCGCCAGTGTGTTGCCCTCTTACGGGCAGTGTTTGAGAAGTATGTTAAATTGTTGTTGTACAACCTTTGCCCCTTTCGGCCGGCAGTTTGTGTTGGGTGAGCATAATAAAGTTTGCTTAAACCTTAACTATTGTGACTGGTTATCCATCCCCTAGGGATTTTTGTTTCTGTCCTTTTGGGGCCTATAGTTGGTCATCTATTTGGTTCTGACAGCATTGTGTTTCTTTGGGGGATTGTAAAGGAACGACAGCTATGGTGTGGTGTTTATGTACTGTTGTTTCACATTCCATTAGAAGAAAAGTGATTACAGCTGTATGTTATTCATGTACAGTGTTTGATAGTGTTGTAACAAGAGTGAATGAGAATGTGGAGATCATGGTACTTATGTACAGTAGTAATCTTTCATGTTGTGAGAAACTTGGGTAGAATGTGAGTGAGTTAGGTATGGATTTGATAGTTGACATTGTGAAATATTTTGTTTTCTCTACAGCGTAAGGTAGTTGATTTTACAGTTGTGTTAAGTGTCATTTTTTTTTATAATTGGTAGAATATACATAAAGGCACATGTATAACATAGATTATTGTTACATTTGTATGCACGTGATTCTGATTGTTGGTCAAATGAGTAGGTATATACAATACTGCATAGCAGTGCTGATTACAGCTAATGTAAAGTTAATGTTTTATATTAGTTAGTTGCCAGTCAGTTCATACACGCTTTTGGAGACATTGAGTCAATATCGGGATAATGTTTGTGTTAGTGTTATCAAATCATTGACTGTTCGTAACGTGGTCTACCTATCCATGCAATTAGTCGGAAGTTTGACTGGCTTAATTCCACACACATTCCTGGCGTATTGAATGTGCATGATTATTCGAATGCCAAGTGTTTTCCTTTCTGTTATGTACAAGAAGAAGACAGAAAGAAGAAAGTGATTGCGCCAGTGTGTTATACTGCCCTCTTACGGGCAGTGTTTGAGAAGTATGTTAAATTGTTGTTGTACAACCTTCGCCCCTTTCGGCCGGCAGTTTGTGTTGCGTGAGCATAATAAAGTTTGCTTAAACCTTAACTATTGTGACTGGTTATCCATCCCCGAACAATGTTCTTTTAATGGCGCTGATGGTTTTTTTTTTTTTTTTTTTTTTTTTTTTTTTTTTATACAGATGTTCATAAGAAACAATTCTGTCCACCACTATCCAACTCGCCAGAGTGACGCTTATCACCTTCCATCACGCACTCGAACAATTTTCGCTAAAAACACAATTATGTGTACAGGTCCAAAATATTGGAATGATCTCCCAACAGAAGTTAAAAGTTGTTTGTCATTATTATCCTTTAAGCGTAAACTCAGACCAAGGAGGTTTTATACATTGGAGTTCCAACTGGCTGTGATTATTCAAACAGTTGTCAGATTTCTATTGATGTACAAAGGAATTCCACAGGTGCACTTGTGCCTTTGATGATCGATGTTCCTTGCCGCCGTCTTGCTCAGCATTCTGAAGATTAATTTTGAACGTTATCATAATTTTGGCCATATTTTGCTTATCTATTTATTAAATGAAATGAAATTTCAATTAATGATAAAGCATGTAAAATAAAAGACATTTCCGTCCACAAATTTGCGCAAAAGTGGAAATCTGAGCTGTATCGTGTGAAAATGTTTAAAACTGTACCATCCTGGAAAGCTGGTTTTATCACTTTCCCGCTTAGTTTCCACAAATGAAACTAATATGGAATAATCTTCAAGTATAATTTTTTATTGATAGATATATCAGATTAGTGCCCGCATATGCCCAGTCGAGTAATTTTCATCTTCATTTCAGCATTTTTTGCTCAATTTCTATTCGCGCATCCTCATGTCTGTACCACCTACCTTTTATAAGAAGGGATAGCGAAAAGTAATTACCATCACAAAGAAATATCTTCCTTTGAAAGTGCTAGTGATTATGCAATGAGACACGAGTCAATACATTGTCTTCCTATCTGCGCGGCAGATCCTGTTTTGCACATGCTTCAAATATTTTTGAGCGGCGGCTTCGAACATCTAGCAAAGGAAATCAGACGGTTGTGACTCCATTCTCTAGAACCTCCTTGCTCAGACAGTATGTATTGAATAGCTACAACACACAAGTGCACTGACATTCCTTTTTATTATGCTCATGGCTGTTTTGTTATACTACTCGGTTGTAGCCATGTGAACAGACTTATGCAAAGATACATTTAGTTACATGCTCTCTCAAATTCCTGCCCATCGGTGTTTTTCCGCGGCTTCCACTTCTAGTAAGACCTTCGGTCGTGTCGCATAGCGTATAGTTTCCCCTTCTTTCTTTCTCTCCTTTTTTTTTTTTTTTTGTCATGCGGCATTGCAGCTGGCTGGTATATCACATATAGGAATTGCAATTGATTCATGTTTTCCATTTTTTGAATCTTTCCCCGTGTCTATTGAAGCCGGAATGTTTAAACCCTAAAATTATGTCGTATTCACACTATCACTCCTATGTCAAAATTGCTATCAGAGCAACTGCTATAGTGTGCAGCATGTGGTTACTTGTTCTCATTTTGTCACACACATACCCCCGAGTATTAATAGTCATTCTCTTATGTGTATCCTTACTTTTGGTCTTTAATTTACCCGTGCTTCTCATCCTGTTCCCCACACTAGGCTTTTGTTGGGACCTACACTCAACAAGCTTTGCTTTTTAGTAGGTTCCATCGTATTTCTCTTTGCATCCTTTACTTTGATTGAAAATGACACATCGACCGCTATGTATTATGTTTGTATTCCTATTTCTTTATGTATGTATCCAACCTGGACAGTCTGTATTATTATATTTTGTTATATAATCGAATCATGTATTTTCCATCGAGAAATACGAAAATAAAATTGAAATTGAAAATGAAAATGAAATAATATTTGAATTCATGTCATAGATTGCCTCCTGTGCATGTGTCTATGTTACAGTACTTTTGGCACGGGATTGTATGTTCGGTATGATTTAGCATGATGGTATATGGAATGCTTACACATCGGGAATCGAACGCGGTATACCCTTAGATCTGGGGGGCATTTCATGAAGGAACTTGTCGGATGAAATGTCCGACAAGTCTATTATATCCGACATGTTCAGAGAAATCAGCCAATCAGACTAAAGAATTTCTCAAAACTTGTCGGATGTAATTGACTTGTCATATATTTTATCCGACAAGTTCCTCCATGAAATGCAGCCCCCGGCGGGCAGACGCGCTATACTGACTGAGCCAAATCGCCACTCTTTTTGAATGTGTGACCGGTATGGGGTGGTCCAACAACAGAAGTCTCAGTAGGGCAGCAACCTCGGCGGTTGCTATAAAGGTTCCTGAAGATTCCCTTTGGGGTACTAGTACTTCCTCAGCGATGGAATGACAGGTGAAGAAAGAGGATATGTGTCATTTCGGAGAAAAAGACTGCCATCCGCTCAATGTGTTTGTAAATGTGCAGGTGGTACTTTGAGGATGAAAGTGTATGTATGTACAGGTGTGTATTCTCAACTGTATTGTGTGTGTGTGTGTGTGTGTGTGTGTGTGTGTGTGTGGGTGCGTGCGCGCGCGCGCGTGTGTGTGTGTGTGTGTGTGTGTGTATTCATATTGTACATTTTATGTTCATTCTGTGTTCGATACCAGAAATAAGAAAGGAAGGTGCTACAGTAAAATGCGTGTGCGTGGAGAGCAGCCAATCAATGAATCCAAGATTGTAACTGAAAGTAAACAAAAGTGCTGTTCATGTGAAAGTGTACATGTACATGTAATCTTATTACGGAAGCTGGTTTGTGTCTCTGCCAAATGAGTAGTCCACTGCTAGACCAGGAGCTGGCTGCTGGTCAATTTACCCCATCGAGCCCAAAAGGTTTGACCCCTCAAAGTTAGTGGGGCCACCCCCCTCATTACAAAACTGGGCGTCAGCCTGATACCTGAGGGCGGGGTTGTCCCCCAGGGACCCCCCCCCCAAAACGCCCTCCGGCGGGTGTAATTTACCCCATGGAGCCCATGGACCAAACCTGGTCTAAAAGAATGGCCTAGGGGTGTACATAATAAAAATATAAAAACTGACAAAATATCTGGTCGGGAAAGGGGTTGCCAGACCGTCCCCCCCTGGGCCCCCCTTGGCGGGTGTAATTTACCCCATGCAGCCCATGCACCAAACCTGGTCCAATGAAAGTACTATGGGTGTACATAATAAAAACATAAAAACTGACACAATATCTGGTCGGGAAAGGGGTTGCCAGATCCCCTCACCCCCCCCCCCCCCCCCAAGCCCATAACACCCCTTCGTGGGTTTAATTTAACCAACAGCACCCATGGATCGAATTTGGCCGAGGAAATAGGCCCCACTATGGGTGTGCAAAAAAAGAATTTAAAAGCTGACAAAATATCTCACTTAGAAAGAGTTATCAAACATATCCCCTACCTTTGCTACTCTCCCCCCCCCCCCTTTCTGAGTGTGAAGGGCCTATATGGTTTGGAGAGGTATGAATGAGCATGTCATAAAAAGTAATAAATGGAACTTCTTGAAGTAAGATGGAGTTATAACAACAACAGCATTGTGTGTGTGCATATATTTATATAACCACATGCCCCACCCCACTCCCTCCCCCAAAAGAATGGATTTATCGATATCTACACTAGAAACATACTCAAAGAGTGCAGACCTTTGCCAAGCAGCTCATTTCCACCCATCCACACATGCTAAAAACTGCCAAATTTCCCATATAAAAGCCTTTTGCTTTTAAATGCCATCAACTTAACTCAACTTTCAGCTGTGTGGTAGCGCCTTATACCTTGAGCACATGCTTTTACTTTCAGTACATGTATGCAAACCTCAAATTCATGCAGCTTGAACTCCCAATTTCATTGATCTCATCTGCCATAAGATAGATATCATCAACATTTCATAAAAATTCCCAGATCACTACAAAAATTTATATTAATCATCTGTTCTTAAAATGTAATTGTGTTATTATCATCTTTTCATACAAGTTTCATCCAAATGTGTTCTCAACCTTTCAAGTTGTTTTGCATACAAACAAAAATGCAGACAATACTACTACATGTATATAAGTAACATAAACTCCTCAAGAGGCAGAAATAATTACAACTGTATCCAACATCCTACATTTCAACTGTGTTACCATGCATGTGGAGCAAGCTCATGTACAAGAAACTGTATTGATACAAAATTGTACATATGCAGTGCGTGCATAGGCCATAGTGTGGTTAATTGCATGCATATGTTGTATAAACATTTTATTCGTTGCATGCAATTAATCTCTACATTTCGAAGATCTGCAACATGTGTATCATTAGTCTGCAAACAATGAAAAAGCGGTGCTTTCCTGACCTTGGTAAGTGAACTGGGCTTTCCTATTGTAGGTACTAAAATACTGGTAGGCCCCTATGACAGTAGTACATGTATTTCATCACTGGATGACAATTAGTGTCAGTAACAGAGCAAGCAAAGAAAGGTCAAGAGTCTAGATCTTGGACTAGATCTAGGTCTCAAATATGCTATGATATGGCTAGATATCTAAACCTATTTCCTATACACGCTATAGCTTGCAGAGTACCTGGTACTATTTGGCAAAACCAAATGAACTGGAACAGGGGATGGATTATCAGCAAGACGTAGTGTATTATGAGTCATAACTGAAAAAACAATAAATAGAACATCAATGTTCTCAGCCTATATAGGTTTAAGTTTCAAAGGTGTGCATTGCTTTAAATTTGCATAGAACACTTAAACCCTGAATTTGTTAAAGTCACTGCACTTCCTATCATTCATAGAGTCAAAAAGGCATAATTATACTACATTTCAATTTCTCTATCTAGGACATCTTTGACTTTAGGATTAGAAATAACCTTATAAATATGTATCATAAGTGTTGAAGATGCAAATGTTCCAATGAATGAATACTTGGAGAATTGGGTATGAAGATTAGGCAAATAATCTGAAACTCTCTTTAAATATAGCAAAAGAAATAACAAACAGCCTGATTAAAGTTGCAAAAATTGTGATACTGATGTCTTAACAAGCTACAGTACATACAGCATGTCTACCATGCCAGAAACATGGACAGAGAGCCTTAAGATTGAAGAGCTGTGACAAAATGAAGCCTCAAATTGCTTAAATTGCAGATCAAAACCATTGGTAGTAAGATAATATTTTAAATACCTGTTCATTACTTTATAGATATGCAGATGATATGTCCAAAACTATGAGATGACATGCACTAGTGAGTGTAACAATGGATGCATATCATATCTGAAACCATTTCTCCTTGTAAATCTAATGCAGCTTATTCCAACTGGAATTTACTAGAATCACATAAAGGTAATGTGAGCCTGAATGTTGTGATCCTAGCACTACCTCATACAAAATAAGGAAATGGTGTTTTTTGTCAGCTAAAAACATGACAGGTTATTATGAGGTTTTAAAAAGAATCTGAGTGAAGGACTGATAGTTGTTATTTGCATGTTATTAAAGGCATGTTGATGAAAAGATGAAATTTAATTTGGTGTACAACTGACCCTAAGTATTTGTGTGGTTGGTGTGAAACTGTAGTGTACTCTCAACACAGGCTTTCTTTAGCATTTTTTAAATAGCTACTTGTTTCCTATAAGGTGAATACATTATATAAGTACTCAGTAGGCTGTATATAGAGTAAAACATGATGCAACTTCACACACATAGCTTTCAAAATCTGTTAAGTGTTCCTGCTTAGAGGTCCACTGATAGTATCCCTGTACAGTATAACATTCAAAAGGTATGAACATCTTACAGACCTACACTGTATTTGATTTTGGTGTTGTTCTTTCATTTTCATATTTACTTCTGCCACAACTGTGAAGCTTCAATATGCCTAATGTCAGATAATTTATGCACTGACATAGCAATGCATCTGAGTCATTCAATACCCCATTTAATCACTTTTTCTCCATATGTTGGACGCTCCGCATTTATGATTGATGTACAAGCTACAGTGTTATAATCCGAAATAGTCTTAAGTCCGACCAGTGCAAGTGACCATGGTTGTGAGACATTTTATTTACCACTATGTACATACAGTATAAGAATACATGTATGTCCATGGTCATGTGTAAGCAGTAGGCCTATGCATGTGTGTGTGTGTGTGTGTATGTGCGCGCACATGCCTACTGTTACAGCATATATACACACCAGAATATCCAAAATTATATACAAAATTGATCAAAATAGTCATATAACTACTACATCTAATATACAGGTTGTGCTTTATGGATGATAGGCCACACAACATGAATGGATAGATTGTACCAATACTTAACCCTTTCTGTATGGACTTAAAAAGATAGGCCCTATGTATCACCATTCGGCGTACCTCTTCCTTCGGAATGACTTGGTACATTACAGTACACATGTGGGTGCGTATTGCTTTGTGTGTAAATGTGTGGTTTGTGGGGGGGGGGGGGGTATAGGGGGAGTGGTTGTCCCAGAGGCAGTTTAACCCCTTTCCTGCCCAGATGTAATGTCAGCTTTTCTAATGTTATTATGTACATGTAGACTTCTACCTCTCTGTACACTAGCCCGAGAAATCTCAACCCATAAGGGGTGTTTATGTGTGTAGGGGGCCTCATGGGGGCCCGATGGGGCAGTCTGGCAACCCCTTTCCCGACCAGATATTGTGTCAGCTTTTATATTTTCATTATGTACATCCATAGTACTTTCATTAGACCAAGTTTGGTGCATGGGCTGCATGGGGTAAATTACACCCGCCAGGGGGGGGGGGGGGGGGGGACGGTCTGGCAACCCCTTTCCCGACCAGATATTTTGTCAGTTTTTATATTTTTATTGTGTACACCCCTAGGCCATTCTTTTAGACCAGGTTTGGTCCATGGGCTCCATGGGGTAAATTACACCCGCCGGAGGGCGTTTTGGGGGGGTCCCTGGGGGACGACCCCGCCCTCAGGTATCAGGCTGACGCCCAGTTTTGTAATGAGGGGGGTGGCCCCAGTAACTTTGAGGGGTCAAACCTTTTGGGCTTGATGGGGTAAATTGACCAGCAGCCAGCTCCTGGTCTATGCCTGGACTGTTTTGTGTGATCATTTACCGCGCGCACACACCGCTACAGCACGCGTATGCCCCAACCGTACGCTCGTGTATTATTTGCCACGCACGCACGCATCTCGACCTCCAAAACAGTCCAGTCTGGTTTGCCAAGTCTTTCCGAAATATTTCGTAAAAAATTGGCCCCACCCCCACCCGCTAATTCATTTTGAGCATCCTGATTGGTCGATGAGATCGCATCCAGCAGGCAATTTGCGGGATCGAAAAAAAGTCGATCGATTTCTAATCTCGTAGTCTTATTGCAAAGAGGTACATTGCATTTAGCAATATAACATACGTATTTTACGCCAATATTGGTATTAATCTCAACATAATACTGGCATTTCAAAATTATTTTTCTTTTTATTAAAAATTGCTCAAATAGTATATCTTAGAGATCATAAGAGGAGAATGAAATTAGAACGTACATAAACCGTGTGTAAGATTAAGACTAACTTCTACTCGTTCCCATAATTGTTATAAATTAAATTATAAATATCATAATTATCAACAATTTGGATCTATTTTTCGACAAAAAAATAATAATTTAAAAATTAAAAATTAAAAATTGATAAATACGTATAGAAAAAATATTCGCCCATTTAAAGAATCGTGACCTATCGTACATGTCAATTTCGAAGTGGCTTTTACTTCTCATTCGGGGATCCCCCGGATCGCGTGTACAGCATACAGCTTGTGCAATGTGCTTTTCGTATTGATTCCGAGTCTTGCGTTTTCCGACCAAAATCTGTGCAGCATTTCAAGTATTTCCTCCAAATCTTGTTTACATGATCAATGGATGTCAACATCAGCGTCTCGACGTCGCTTTTCTGACAGTGATAATGAGAAGAGCATTCAATGCAATGTGCTACTGAGAAGCTTGGATTCGTTGACGTTTTCGGGGAGCAGCAGCAGAACCAGAACTCAGAAGTCCCTACTGCACATACTCGTTTCGTTTCTCCGTGCGTGGTCATGATTTTATATTTGTTTATCTCCCTGCCGACTGGTTTCGGCAATAGTGTGGTGTTCCAACTTCCAAGCTGCACCGTTATGCGTTGATATTCTTCGCAAACTAGATCTACATGATGGACCAGACTCTCCGAAAGCCGTGGCTCCTGCTGTCATGCCTTTGAATTTTTTTTTTTTTTTTTAAATTTCGGACCAGATGAGCAGGGCTGTGGATCTTGCTTGGCCTGCGTGACAAAGTCAAAGACTCAAGCAGCCTAGCGGTAAGCTAATCAATTTAGATCTATCCAGTTTCTAAAAATGATTCGTCAAGGCAACTTTCATTATGTGTCTCTTGTCTTGCATTACAAACTGTAACTGTAGGCCCCTAGTTGAACAACAAAAAATGATTGTAAAACTATTTATGTCTGGCCTCTGGGCCGGGTAGGGTAAACACATGGCAGGCTTCTACTACAGTACTATATCTTGTGAGTGTTCCTACTAGGTGTACTGAGTTAAATCCTGTGTAATTGTGATAAATTGTTAACACCGTAACTGCACTGGTTTAATTGTTTTGTACAGTACAGTAACTACTGTAACTTTCTCGCATACAAATGCAATTACACATAGGCCTACTGCCAATTTTCATAGCTTTAGTCTGTGAACTACAGCCTGTGCCTCGTCGGCTTTGCTCCTCTACACAGAGGAGCAATCGAGACACACGCTGTGGCCCACAGACTAATTCTTCATGTGCATGTACTACATTGGGAAAAAACTCAAATGGGAACATGCTTCAGTATGCAAATGTACTCATACTTGTTCATCTATAGAATAAAATTATGCAGTCTTATGGCTATGTGATATGCATCGTAGAGACTGCAGGCATTATTAAAATCACTTATGTGCAATGTAGAAAATGTTCTTTTTTTAATCTTACTGGGTTTGTTTTTTCTTATTTTTCAAATAGGGGGACCGCATCTGGAGACACCAAAGCATTTCGAGCAGCGTATGGAAAATTGGGTGAATTACGATCGAAACTCAAGTCGTCAGTCAGTCCCGCTGTTGCCCTGACAGCCACTGCAACCAGAGATGTGCGTAGTGGTATCATCGAAAACTTTGGTCTTCGCAATTATGTGTGGGTAAATCAGTTGCTGGACAAGCAAAATATAAAACATGTCGTCAAGTCTGCTGCAAGAGATTTAGATACAATGTTCAAGTGGCTGGCAGATGACTTGAAGACTCATGGTGCATGTTGTGAAAGGATGGTAAGAAAACTGTGCAGTAATGTGTACGCGACCTTTATGGCACTGCTTCCAGAAGGTTGCCACAGGTATGTTAATAAGTTTATAATATGTACCACTGGAACACGGAAACTGATATCCAAAAGGAAATGGTTGACAGCATGTTGGCAACAGATGGTGAAATCAGAGTTCTGATAGCTAGCATTGCGTCTGGCCTGGGTGTTGACGTAAGCAGCGTACACAGTACGGTTTTGTGTGGATGCCCAAGTGATCTAGACGATTATATCCACTTTTTAAAAGCACTCAATTTTCAGGCCTTATCAGATATACTGGTAACATGAAGAATCATGTACAGCTGCATGCTGTACAGTTGTACATCGTAGCTAAGATTTTTTTGTTTTTCAAACTGAAAAATGTTACGTATACACGTGTACATGTAGCTTGTACCTTTGGGCTTTGAAAATTGTTTTTTAGAGAATTCATATGATTGTTTTAAAACAAGAATCCACTGTGGGTGTTTTTCCTCCTTAAGGTTTGTAATGGTGAGTGGTTGGTACATTGGTTTCTGGTGCACCTAAATTTTTGCAATTCCACGCTACATATACAATAATTTTCTTTTTATCACTGCAATTACTGTACCTTGCTCTTATTCATAGAAGCAAATGCAATGTACATTTGAAGAGTTTGTTTGCAAAAACCGATAAGTCCATTTTTGAAGATTTTTAAGTACGGTATCTGTCATAAAGTACAAAATAATACCTTCTAAATGATATATTGGTCACTACATATTAAGGTACATTTTTGAAGTTATGGTCAAAAGAAGGAAAAAAATTCTTATTATTCTCTTTATTTTTCTTGACCTTTAATGGCAAATATCTCCATTTGACAAATATGGACTTATCGGTTTTTGCAAACAAACTCTTCATTTGTACACACCTACTTTTCATACTGTACTTTGTTTTTTAGGCATGAATATTTTCATTTCATTGGACATGTTGATGGGTACATATCGTAATTACAAGTGATAAGATTATGGAAAAGTTGAAATATTTTAGTTCAAGGTTGTGTTTTTGTGATGTAGTGGATTACATGTACGTATGTACATACAGACCATGCCAAGTGGGGATGGGCTGTGTGTTTTGGGTGTTTGGGTGGGTGTTTGAAAATTGAACTGTTATGCCGTTTGTCTGCACATGTAATTGTACATCGCATATTCATCTATGCATACATGTACAAACAAGTGTACACATGTGTACGGTATGTTTTTGAGTTGTACAACTACCAAGAACTTGTTTACATATACTTTCTTTACATACAAAATCATTCATGAGAAGTACAGTATGTTCTTTGGCCCATTTTGATGAAAATAAAACTAGTTCTGTTAATGCACATGAACATTTATACCTGTAGTTTGAACTGTGTAGCAATGAATTTATTTTCTTTTTTTGAACTTCGAAGCAATTTTTTTTTTACCAAGAATTGTTGTAAAACACAACAAATGAAAAAAACAAAATCTACAGTGGGACCAGGAAGATTTCTTTGTCATAACTTGTAACCAGTTTGTGTTAATCCTGTGTTTTTGATGTGTAATGAGAGTCTACTACACATGGTAATCAGACTGAAATGTGACATATCATATTATTTCTCTGACATCAACATTCAGAGTCAAACAGTTTACAATGTATTTTGTTTGAAATAATGCACTGTTATTGAACAATGATCATGAACTATCATGAATATACAGTAAATGTATTGGATATTACAGTACTTGTACATGTACATATACAAATGAAAGTGTATAATGAAGGAATTTCAAGAGCATGGAGAAACTATAGAACATTTAATTTCAGTTCCTTATGAGTACTTGGTGGCACAGAGTATCCAACTTTGAAGGCACTTATACACCTGAGGAATTATTTTGAACGTCCTTCCCAGAGTGACAACTTTTTGACCTCATTATTGGCAGTTGGGAGTGGGATGCTAGCTTTGAAACTTCCTTGGTAGTTGGTACAACATTAACAGTTTTACCATCATGGCCAAATTTTTATAATGAAGGCTTAAGAAGTAATGTGATTAAATAATGTACAAATTATATGTTCAAATTACACTACTTGTAGTCCATTTGTTTTCACTTTGCTGTCTGCTCTTACTGGACATGAAATGATGAAGACTACACAGTGTATTTAACAGAACATACATGTATATTGCACATGTACAATGTACATGTACACTGTACATTGTACATTTCAAAGTACAACAGTGATAAATTGACGTATTTTCTGACCACACCTCAACACTGAAAAAAAAAATCTTAACTTATTTACCAATAATCAGCCGCCATAAACGTGGAAAAAAGGGTAAAGTCTACTACATTGTAATTACAGCTGTATGTACAAGTATATGTACAATGTTTTAATTTGGATGTGAGTTGTAATAGGGGGTTTAATCAAATTGCTAACACGTGAGTGTGTGTATGTGTGTGTGTGTGCACATGCGTGTATGCGTTTGTGTGTGTGTGTGTGTGTGTGTGCACATGCGTGTATGCGTTTGTGTGTGTTGTGTGCATGGCCCACACATTTCCCAAGCATAATTTCATGCTGATATCCCCCCTTAAATGTTTGTGAATTAGAAACAAACAAGTTGCTCTGTCATACAGTCTTTTGATATGAATAGGCCTACTTATCTAATAATGTATATATACATGGAGCTACTATTTTGAGCAAATACAGGTATGGTTTGCCCAAAAAAAAGGGAAGATATGATTGGATATATATATATATATTTATGCATATGCAGAAGGGCAGTTCAACCAAAACTGTTCACTTCTGTAATTGCAGAGACCAATCTACCAATATCTCTGTAGCAAAAATGCCCTTAAGCGTCTTCATCTTGCTTTACTAAATTTAGCTTTATTATCATGAAGACTAACAGACAAAAGACTGAATGACGGGGTATTCTTACAACAGGGATATTGGTCTGATTGTCTCTGTTACAGAAATTATCAAAGCAAATAGTTTCGGTCTAACTGCCCAGTAGGCCCTTCATGAAGTGGTAATAAAATGATAAAAGTTTTACAAACTTAGCGCAATTCTTTAAATTCAGACTGCTCTCTACTAACATTTGGGGAAAAGAACAAACAAAAGAGGCATTTTCTGGTTCCTTACAATCATGTACTTCAAAACTTTCCACTACAAATTGTGTAATGTATCCCCTTCACCTTCTCCACCCCTGAATATGCTTGATATCTTGTATACCATAGCTAAGTATGGTTCATAGAACCCACATCTCACAGCCCTGAGCTTATATTCCAAAATTACATTGTTACTTAGTGGGCCAGATAATATTGAAAACAGGTGCATACAAGTGCCTATGTCAATTAAAGAATTTCTTTAATTTCTGAATATTTCATCATACAATATTATTAATGAAGAATAATTAATGACAAAATTATTTCCTTTAATGAACATGATTGGCACAATCCCCCCCAAAAACAAACAAAAAACACATTGATCCCCTTTACCAACAATAACATCGCCAAACAAATCTTCCAACTCTTCTTGAGGTCCACATCTCACGACCTTCACAGAGTTCTTTGTAGTTTTATGTAGTGTTTGGACGTTAGAAGTGGCACATCACAAATCATACATCGGCGAGCTGGCGATTTGTAGCTAGCCATTTCCAATCTCAAGAATAATATTCAAGTAATCATCGAATCTGGGCACAACAAAGTCCAAAACACAACGTGAAAGTAGGTCCTAGATGACTGCAACCATAACTTTCAGCCAGTCAAAAACGTTGCACGAATCAGCTGTGCAACAATGCATGGTACGGATCACTGAAGTACCGAGTTTCGCATTGCATTGTGATCAAAGAGTTGGCTCTTTGATTGTGATAATGTGTGTTGTGCAAAAATGCAGGCATCTCTGTGCACATAATTAGTAATTGTTGCAGATCGCACTGTATTCACGGTGCAATGCACACAGCTGGCTGCAGATCGATCGATCCCACAGAACTTTTTTTTGTTTCAAACAATATTTTATTTCGATTCCATCATCCATCGTTGATTACAATTCAACAATTATAGTTGTGTTGCTTGCTGCGTGACATTTCAAACGTATATCAAAATATTACAAAATAATTCTTAGGACTGTCATTGTGTCAATTTCTGATTATTCTACTATACAATACACAGCAACTGCTTCACAAATATAGTCATCCCCGCAATAATTATAAGATCAATTTTTGATAATGCCTAATGGGTCAGCAATACCATTATGTATGTACAATACACATTACAAAATATATCCATTGACTGCGTCCTGTATACTCATCACAGCAGTAATTATTAGATAATGAAATCAATATTGTTGAGGGGTCAAACAAAAGGCCTGCATACCTATGTATCAGGGGTCAACAAAAAGGCTACATACCTATGCACACACATACATACAAAAGCTTTACAAATCTACATAATCAGTGTCTGTACATAATCCATACCTATAAAACATTACCCCTTCATCGCTCACCCGTATAACCTCATCAACACTTCCTCCTCTAGATAGGCATACTCCAGGTATACCTCACTCCAGCACAGATGCACACACACACACACACACACACACACATACACACACACACGCCCACAAACACCGAACCTGTTCACCAAACAATCAACAACAAAAAGCACAAAGAGGTAGCAATAGATGCGGAGTCCGAATCACCGTGTCATTAATTGATTCCATTTCCTGCTGTGCAAGGCCAGCGTCCCTCGTTTCATTGCTAATTTCCTTTCTTCTTCTCGACTTTCTAACATTCTTTCTCTAATTTCTCTTATCAATGGGGGCCTGCTCTTTTCCTTCGAAAATACAAATATCATCCATTTTATCAATAATATCAAATGGTTTATGAGTTGCCCTTTTCCGATATCCTGCGTTTTAATACCGACATGAACAGATTGCCAATCTAACTTTTGCATCTGGGGTAAAACAAAAACTTCACTACACAATTTCCAAATCTGATTGACTTCCCTACAATGAAAAAACAAATGTTCATAAGTCTCGACCTCAGAATAACAGAATGTACATTGGTTATCTCCTACAAAACCAAAAGAAAATAACTTAGCTTTTGTATATATTAAACCATACAACATTTTATATTGAAATTCACGCAGCTTACAATCAAGAGTAGACTTCCGAGGTCTTAGAAAAATCAATCTAATATCTATTTCCTCAAAATTATATAAACCAACTAAATTATTATATGCTGATGATGTTCCAATTCCATCCCTCATCAATGCTTTATAAATAAGTTTTGACGTTATATCCTGTATATGATATATTTTATCCTGCAAATAAAATTCAATTTTCAATTGAGTATCCTCCATATTCATTTCTTGTTTGAATGTACCCTTCCATGATGACGGTAAAGCTAAAAATATTTCAAACATTTTTCCAATCATTTCTTCACTAAATCCTAATCTTAAAAACTCCCTTCTCCCTTTAAATTCCCCATTTACATCTACCAAATGATGAACTTTATATACATTCCTAAGAAATAACTCTTTATCAAATATTGTATGTCCATCAATCAAAATAAATTTATTATTAAAGATTACCTCATTCCTTTTTGAATCCTCTTTCAGGATCAAACTTCTACTTCCCATCCAAACCTGCAACATATCATTGTAAAATTCTGGTAAAGTTAACCTCAACAACCCTAAAATCGCCTTACTATAAAAAATCAAAATACCTCCCACCGATTTAGTGAAAAACTTAAAACATAACTTCCACTTCATACTATGATCCCCTAAAATCAAACGCTTAATCCACATAATTCTTTGTGCTTTAACAAACACTCGAAAATTAATGAACTTTAATCCTCCCCTATCATAATCTAAATACAAAATATTCCTTTTTATTTTATCTCTACCCCTCCAAATAAAATCAAACACCACCTTATCTAACTCCTCAAATACCCAATCAGGTGTTACCATGAGTGAAGAGATATAAATCAGCTTTGGTAAAACGAAAATCTTTACTAATTGAACTTTCCCCATCAGCGTTAAATCCCTCTGTTTCCACATGATAATAATCTCTTTATCTTACTCAAAATCTCCTTATAATTCATAACTTCTTTAACATCAGGGTTCAGAGAAAAATATATTCCTAATATTTTTACCACGTGTTCTACTCTACCAAAAGGCAACACACATTCCTCCCTCGGAATACCTAATAACAACACATACGTTTTCTCATTATTAACTTTTAAACCAGAAATTTGATGAAATTCATCAAATAATCTTTTAACCTCCTCAACAGAATATCGATCCTGAAGAAATAAAGTAACATCATCAGCATAAAGAATTTGTTTAATTTCAACATTATCAACCATCAACCCATGAATATTAGAATTCTTCCTTATTGCCTGTGCCAAAATTTCAATACACATAATGAATAAATACGGGGATAAAGGATCTCCTTGCCTTACCCCCTTCTGTATTGGGAAATAACCAGTAGACTCCTTACCATTTATAACACAACTACAGCTATTCAAATACAGTATTTCAACCCAATTACATAACATTGATCCAAAACCAAATATATTTAAAACTTTCTGCAAAAATGTATGACGGATCGAATCGAAAGCTTTCTCAAAGTCAATAGCAAACATATAACCAGGTAAACCACAACTCGATGTATAAAAGATCATATCATCAATCAATCGAATAGCCTCTCCAATATTTCTTCCTTCTATATATCCAACTTGATCAACATTAATTATTTCATGCAAAACATGCTTAATACGGTTTGACAAAACTTTCGCAAGTATCTTATAATCTACATTCAATAATGAAATGGGTCTGTAATTCTTTATATATAAAGGATCTTTTCCTTCCTTATGAATCAAAGTAATTACACCTTGTTTTTGAGAAGCAGACAATTCTCTTCTGTTATATGCTTCATTAAAACTGTCCAACACCACATCCCCTATCACTGACCAGAATGTAATATAAAATTCTACACTTAATCCATCATTTCCTGGAGATTTATTTAACTTCATCTGGTTCAAAATAATTTCACATTCTCTTTTAGAAATATACCCCTCACAGGATTGAATAGAATCCCCACTCAATGTTGGCAAATCTTGAAAAAAGTATCTACTATCGCCAGATGTATAAAAATCAAAATTCTCAGAATAAAGGTTACTATAAAACCTTTTTATTTCTCTAATTATTTCCTTAGAATCACAAACTACCTCATCATTAACCCATACACTTTTAACAATCATTTTCCTCTTATTCAATTCCATTAACTGTTTAAAATATGATGAGTCACCTTCTCCACCTTCATACCACGAAGCCCTTGAACGAATTTTTATCCCTTCATTCACATAATCATAACATTTTTTCAACTCTTTCTTTTTATCTTCCAACAATCTAATTCTATCACTATCTAACCTCAAATATACATCATTTTCTAAAATCTCAATTTCTTCCTCAATTCTCTGAATTTTTTCCTTACGTTGTTTAGCCAAATTTATAGAATATTTTCTAGTAAAATTACAAATTTTCATTTTCAAAAAATCCCACAAAACCCTTTTATCTTCTATTTCATTCCGAAACTCTCCCAATATTTTAATTATTTCATCTTTCATTTTACTGACATATTCACCATCTTTACACAAACTGTTATTAAATTTCCAATATGACGCCTTAAAACACCTATTATTTCCCTTATCATCATTAGGTTTATTCAAAAGTTGCAAAAAAATAGCTGAGTGATCTGGCGCAATAGAAGTTAATATCTTGCATTCCTTTACAATATCATGCAACCCACTCGAAATAAACCAATAATCAAGTCTACTTTGCATAAACGGAAATACCTGTCGATAAGTATATTGTCTATGTAAATTATGGGTGACCCTCCATATATCTATCAAATTACATTCCTCGAGAAAATTATCAAAACACTGATCAAAGTTTGTATACTTCTTTGCCATTGCTCTCCCATTATAATCTAATTCAAAATTTCGTATCAAATTAAAATCTCCACCAATAATAATTAAATTTCCTTTATCAACAATAGGATGCAGAATCTTTTCAAATTCAGACAGAAAATCTCTCCTCTCTGTTTCTTTACCCCTCACTGGAAAATATACATTTACAATGACAATTTCCATACCTTGTATAACACATTTCATCAAAATATATCTACCTCCTTGATCTATATACACATATGAAACATTCAATTTTAAATTTGCATTTACTAACAACCAAACACCTTTACTATGTGGTGTACCATGACTAAAGTAGGATACTCCATCCCACTCCTCTTTCCACTTTTTTTCAACTTCAGGAGAGCTATACGTCTCTTGTAATAACACAACATCTGCTTTTTTATACATACACCAGTTAATAATGTTCTTTCTTTTCCCTGCATCCCTAATACCTTTTACATTTAACGAAAGAAAATTACAGCAAATATCTAAATCATCCCAAGCCATAATTACAGACGAGTACTGCCAGAACAAGCATAGTTAATTCACCTGACTCCGAGATACATCCACAGCTACCATCTGCACACGCACACACACACACACACATACATATACACACACTCACACACACCGATTACACTCACAATTACACTTACACTCACAGAGTCCGGAAGGACGTCCATGTACACTTCCATAACCAACGAAACGAGTCTCCCCCCCCCCCCCACCTCCCACTGCGTTGAACTAACAAAGAATGGACGCAGGCAATGATTTCCCCTATACCTAAACAAATGCATAACACTTGATCAGCCTCTGAATGAAGAGGAAAGGAGTAAGATGAAGAAGAATAATCAAGAAGAAGAAAAGATAAAACTAACACCCGACTTATACAGATTGACCTTATATTGTTCCTTTCTTGGTGCCTCTGGGATATGGCTAACGAGGTTGTAATACCTCCGAGACCAATCGGACTGTGCATAGCTATGACAAAAAAAAAAAAAAAAAAAAAACAGCTTGAGAGGGATACGCCCTGTTCAATATAAAATCTACTTAAAAAAAAACAAAAACAAAAACAAAACAAAAAAACAAAAAAAAAACACCACAGTGTTAAGGGGGAAAATTTTAGAATCTAGTATCTTCTGTTCTATTTAACAAAGGAGCATTTCTGTCGACATTTCTGTTCTATTTAACAAAGGAGCATTTCTGTCGACCAGACAGGAGGCATTATCAGACTACCAAACAAATTAAACTAGGACATGACAAAAGGAAAAGAAGGAAGAGAAAAAAAAATCGGGACATGACAAAAGAAACAAAAGGTACGAAAAAGAACTGAAAAGCCACCTGCCATCCCATTTACTGCACATGCAGAACGATCTATCTGTGTCTACTCGTTATCGGCGCTTGAGGGCGACAAACATGCTAACTGATTACCAATAAGAGGGGTCATTGACTAACAAATACAAAAGGGTTTTCAGTGGTATTACAAGAGAGTTGCAATACAAAAGAGCTTCGAACATGCATTCATGATTGACCAATAACTAAACACCTGGCTTCTTAAGCAAGTCATTACATCAGCTTTGTATTGGTCTTGAAAGACCCATGGCCCTATAAAAACGATTTGCACTACTCCCGAAACCAGATCGGTCCAAAGGCATGACAAAACAAAAACGAAACAAAACAAAGCAAAAGAAATCTTTAGAGGGACACGCCTCACGTAATTGTACTCTACCACCAATAGTAAGTACGTCCAAGCACTAAAGGAGGTTCTAGCTGTAATGCCAGTGAAAATTCCACTGCTGTAAGTTTTGTTTTCCATTCAAACTTTTAGTGGGCCAGACAGAAGACATTAATGCTGTCATCATAATAAACGTGCCTTAGCCCAGTTTCCTACTTTCCCTCACGGCCAGAAAAGAAAAGAAAAAGAGGGCAACGCCTTGGGAGGTCGTGCCTATGAAAATCTACCCAAACAATCAACTTACAAAAGTGAAACAGTGCAGCTATTTTTGAAGGACACACCCAGAGACAGATACTTGCATTGCTTCCATCTGCATGCAATCATTACACACTAAATGGGTTATGTAGCAATCTCTTCCAATAGAACAAACAAAAAACGACAAGCGCAGATTGTTCTAACTCGCTTGTATTAACAAGAATCTAGTTCGTTTCCATTTAAAACATATTGTAGTCAAAAGTAGGTATTCTATGTTGAACCTAATTAACGCATATGCTGTTACCTGATAACGAGGAATAATGATGTGTTAAAAAAAATGTATGAGTTACTGCAACCAACAAAATATTCCTATCTCGGTTGCGAGGAATTGCTGTGATTGCTTGGGTAGGTTTTAAAAATTTGACAATTGACAAATAGATCAAGAGAGAGAGAGAAAAAAAAAAACCCTCTGTAACTCAGAAACCTGTTTCAAAATCATGTTCATATTACTTCTGTTGAAACACATAAAACGGCTCCATATTATTCAGTTATAATCACAAATATTCGATGTACACATTATAATTATATCGTGTCACATTCCCTCGCACTTATATTACGCAGGCTCAACGCCATCGTGATTACAAAACACACACAATGACAGTCCATATCTTCCGATCTCAAACTAACTCTGATCAACGGAGAAACGAGCATATGACATCATTGCAAGTTTCCTGCATTCAATCTTATAATACATTAATGTCTGATTTGCTTTAGCGGAAGAAAAGAAAAAAAAAATAAAAAATTGTATGAGTTGCCGCCATTAAAGCAATCAACCAGAATGGTCCTATCTCGGTTACGATGAATTGCTGTGATTGTTGACAATGAAAATGACAAATAGATCAAAAGAACCTCTGTAACTCTGAAACCTATTACTTCTGTCAACACCAACAAAACGACTCCATCTTATAGTCACAAACAGTTGATGTACATATTATACATCGTGTCACATTCCCCCACACTTATATTACAGGCTCAACGCCATCATGATTACAAAACACACACAATGACCGTCCATATCTTTCGATCTCAAGCTAACTCTGAACATCATAGTAGAAAATAAACACACTGGATCAGCGGGGAAATGAGCATATGACAACATTGCAAGTTTTCCTCATTCAATCTTATGATACATTAATATCTGATTTGCTTTAGAGGAAAGAAAAAAAAAATGTGTATGAGTTGCTGCCATTAAGCAACCAACCAGAATATTCCTATCTCGTTTACGAGGGATTGCTGTGATTGTTGACGAGGAAAATGACAGATACAGTAGATCAAAAGAAAACCTCTGTAACGTACTCTGAAACCTTTTACTTCTGTCAATACCAACAAAACGACTTCATCTTATAGTCACAAACAGTTGCTGTACACATTATACATCGTGTCACATTACTCCACACTTCTATTACAGGCTCAACGCCATCATGATTACAAACACACAATGACCGTCCATATCTTCCGATCTCAAGCTAACTCTGAGCATCACATAAGAAAACAAACGAACTGAATCAACGGAGAAATGAGTATATTATGACATCATTGCAGATTCATGCATTCAATCCTATAATACATCTATATCTGATTTGCTTTAGACAAATTTGATTTCCTCGCCAATACCATAAGCCAACCTTCAACCACTTTCAATGACAGCGTTAGTAGTATCTCCCAAAGGGTGTATATCCCAAAAGCTATTTTAAACAAAATTTCATTTTTTAACATTTCTTTTTGTGAGGTTCTTTCTTATGTATATATATATATTTTCCAAACTCATAAAACAAATCCTCGCCATCAAAAATGTATATATTTCGCGCCGAACATCAACAAAATCTACCTAAATGTGTGAAATTATGTTCCAGTAAACATGTTGTAAAACCAAACAAAGTCCAAACATCCAAATAGATTTTCTGTCCCTGTTGCGTTCATTATAATGATAATGACACTCAGATCACTTCCCGTCTCCTCCTCTAAAACGATATGCGTTTTATATCCCCCGCACAAACATAATGATACTATCGAATGTCACACATTTTACTTGTCTTTAATAGTACCAACTTTCTGCTTTCCATATTCATTCCCAATTTGGCGATGAAATCTCTTCTCCCATCTAATATACCAGATAATAAATGCACTAGATCATCATCTGCATGGGTTCATCTACCCATATTCTCAATACTGATATCATATTCATTTTGTTATTACCAAAACTGACTCACTAAATATATGAAGCATTATAACTTCTGCCATTTATATCAATCTATTTTCATTATTTTCATCAAATCATCGATCCTTTTAAGTTATTCATAAATTTCAATTTTCAATATTTCAACAAAAAAAAAAAAATCTGCTTAAATGACTTTCTCGGCAAGAGTTCCTTTTGTCAGAACATTGTCAGAACTAAGAAAGTCATCCCCTTTTTTTCCGAACATTTTATCAGGCAACCAGTGATTTCCCCAATCCATGCACTCGCACATGCATATTGTATATACACGTGTATCTATCTTATCTATATCGACTCGACGGCTTTGCCAGATATCGCTATATTGTTGCGGACCTCACAAGGGAAGAACAAAAAAATGCCAAAATGGATAGGTAGATAACTTAATAAACAATAAAAGTCATCTCGACGAACTCTAGAGAGCAACTACATACTTACATACGCAAAACTGCCTCAAAATTTAAACAAAATTATGGAATATGAACCTTGAACAAACTCGTTTCAATCAAAATAATTATACCAAATATCCCCTTTTCCAGGAAGTTATCACTCTCCCCCCCCCCCCGTCTTGTCCTCCATGAGAAAGTATATGAGAGTATAAACCCTTTACTGACTAAGACATCAAAACCTCTCCACCTGGTGTCAATGAGAACACAATATATCGCATTATTTTCTGTGAATAATATCTCTAAATCTACATCGCAGATTTCGCTTCTGACCATGTATGCAACAAACATATTCCATATGCCATAACTAGATCAAGTGTTTAATACAGCTCTACTGCAAACTCACGAGACCTCTTGTACCGTTGCTGTTGTCTCTATATCCATCATCCGTGGGCTATTTGAGTTATTCCCTCCTCTTGTTGGGGTCCGCATCGCTGGCGAATGCAGTTCCCGGCTTTCTGGTAGTGATTCTCTCTCATCGCGATCTCGTTGCCGGGCCCGCGGTTCTCCTGTGATTTCCATGATGAAACTTTCCTGATGTTCTTTCCTTAGCAACACGCGATCTACATAGAGCTTGGTTGGTTCGCTTCGTGAGAAATATGCCAATTTCCCCGCGCTTCGCCGCTTTCAGGGCTGGAATCTGGCTTTGTCGCTCCTCTCTTACACGTTTGGGTAGGTCGTCTGTGATGAACATCTTGTCCCCGTTTCCTTTAAGATTCCGTGCATGCTTTTGAATTAGCACCTTGTCAGCGAATTTCACATATTTGGCTTTGATGGGGTTTGGTTGTTTCGCTGCGGGAACCCGATGAGCTCTCTGATGTTCAATTCCCCTTGCTACTTCAGGAGGAATTTTTAGCTTATTGACGTAAAAGTCGTGCAGAAGTTCATCCACATTCTCCACCTCCGATTTCCGTGGAATGCCCAGGAAAACTAGGTTTTCCCGTGCTACGAATGTTGCTAGTCGGTCGATCTCCTCATGTATAGTTCTGTCCTTCTCCTTTAGCTCCTTCTGCAGCCCCACCACTTTCTCCTTTAAAACTTCCGTTTCCTGACTTTGGTAGTTGAGCGAGTCTCTAATTTCTTGCAGGCTCTCCGAAATTTCTTTCCCGTGGTCTTCCAACTTTTTCTCAAAGTCTTGTAACTTTCCGTCTATCTTCCGAATATGATTTTCAAGAAGGGCACGGATTGACGGCATAGACTCTTCCGGGCTATGGGGTGAACATGGTGAATTCGGTCTCGGCCTCTTCGTCACTGCCGTGGGTTTCGGCGCTGTGGTTTTGGGCACCACCGACCTTGCAGCAGACATCCGCGTACCTGTTGCCATGTCTACCGTAACTTGCATCAAAGTCTGTGGGGAGGAGGAGAAGACTCGTTTGTACGTCCTTACTCGTCCTTACTCGTCGAAAGTCATGCGTCGAACTCTTTTCTGTGATCGATCCCTTAGTTTTCATGCATACGCAATGAGCTTGCGAGAGATAGGGCATTACGTCAGCATACCTAATATGAACTTTTGACCCTACGCACTGTCAAACCATTCTGGACGGTTTTTTTTCGGACAGGTTTGTTGGCGCCCTCATCGATATCGAGCGGTTACAGGGGATAGCGCGATAAGCTGTGGAGCGCGCGTGGATGCGTAATGATAAAAAAACGTCCAGAATCTGGACTACCAAATGAGCACAGTTCAGACGTTAAATGTCATCTGTTGCTTTTATGAAGACATGTGTATAACCATCTGAGAAGGAAAGAATTTATGCACTCCTTTCATTCACTGTGGCGTAGATTTAATGTACACACTCTGGCTATATACTCTTGACTACCAATCGAAAGACCCGAGTTCGATTCCCGCCAGCCCAGTGCTTACGTCCTTGGGCAAGATGTTTTTACCCACCATGTCCCTCTCGACCCAGGTGTATTAATGGATACCTGATAGCAACGCTAGGGTAATACATGTACCAATATCATAGGGTCCTCTGGTCATGCTGGTACAGCAATGGTCGCACTGAACAAGCTACCTTGGATAAATAAGACCTTATTATAATTTTTTTTTTTCATGGGCAGATGTAAATAGTCATGACATTGTTCTGTAGAGACAGAGACAAAGAGCCTTAATCTTAAGCATTGCTTAGTTGTTATGTTATTCATTTTCCATCTGTGAAGATGGCTGGATAGCCCATATTCAGCTATACTAAGCTGGTCTTCCATGGGGTCCAGTTGGATGTGGGGTGGGACCACTTCACCGGGTTAGACCATGGAGCTACTTAGCTCCATGGTTAGACACCCTGCTCTTTGCCATGAGTGAATGAAGCGGGATCTTTTACGTGCATGAACTGTGACTCTCTCATACACGGGACCTCCATTTTATGTCCTATCCGAGGGACAGAGTGTTTTGCCTCTTGCTAGAGGGGACGGTATGTTTACACACAACATTGCTCAGTCCAGACTCGGGTTCGAACCTGGGCCGCGTGATCGTGAGGCAGACGCGCTGCCGACTGAGCCAACTCACCGGTGTTGACATTTCTATACACTGTAGTAATGTGCTGAACATTATTATTTTCAATTCTGTGTTACATTGATACAAATCATGCAACAAACATCTATCTTGCCCGGAAGCACTGGTATTCCCTTCCGCATTGTACCAGTTTCCATGGGGGTCACCCTCCCACAAGACACACACAAAAAGTCCATGAGTAATATAGCCCATTTTAGTCATAATATAGCCCATGGGCTCGATACATCAGGCAAATAAGGCCCATGAGCCTGACACTAGGCAAACGAGACCCACGAGTCCGATACTAGGTTAAAAAAAAAGGCCCAGGAGACCGACATTAGATCACGGGGCTTAATGTGTGGGCTTTTCAAATTTTTTTATTTATTTCTTTTTTATTTGTTTATTTATTTATTTATTTTTTATTTATTTATTTATTTATTTATTTATTTATTTATTTATTTATTTATTTATTTATTTATTATTTTTTTTTTTTTTGGCTTAGTGCCGAACTCGCAGGACGACTATGCGCTGTGGGACAGCTTTGCCTATCCTAGAGGGGACTGCTATATCTAGCTTAGGTTAAATATCGCAGCTCCTTAGAAAAAACAAAGAAAAAAAACCCTCACAAATTAATGTGAAAAACCCTTGCTGCATGCTTGTTACGAAAAAAAAGAGAGAACAAAAAGCGAGCTTTTTTTGTGCCGCATTAACGAAAGGCAGAAGTAAAAGGGGAAAGGGGGGTGGGGTGGAGCGAAAACTTATTGAGACACAAACAAAGGACATAGAAGACATTACAGGAGGCGACAAAACAAATAAGTGGTACATGATCTGAGCAGCGCAGAAATCCCTATAATAGGGCTAGTCTGGAAGAGGCAATCTGTGTCTGAATAAGAAAAATATATAATAAATGTGTATGTAGATGTCAATTGGCATTAATAGCGATGAACATCAGATGAGATATGGTAATGGTTAAAATGAATTTTCCGTAATTTCTATTTGAAGGTATTCAACTAAGTACATAAATTATTATTTCCTCTTGTTATCCAGGGAATTCCAGAACATAGGGCCACTAGCATAGACTACAGACAAAAACTTTACAAACAATGTAAATATTGTGCTTGTGAATGGTAAATGATATTAATGCGATTTTTTTGGTTTGTTTGGTATTTATGAATAGATTATTTGGTGGTTTTTTTTTGTTAAACATTGTATTGAAAAATGTGGCAAAGAAATTGTTGTCTAATTCTGATATAAATCGACCCAACTGAAATTAATAAAAATCATTAATCGTGTTAACCATATGCTTAAGGAAACAAGCCTTAACTTTGTTAAAAAGTTATTAATACGAATATGCCCTGTACTCTTTCTTGGTTTTAGATGTCCAGTTATATCTATTGATTTATAGTTCTGGGCGGAAAAATAATGAATTTGATATTTCGGAACATTAAAAAAAATCCCAGAGGGAGGAACAATATATTGTTAAAATTCATTAAAATTCTGGCCAATTTGAGAACAATTATCATCAAAACCATTCGCAACTGATCTGCATCATTATATATGATATTAGAAATACATGATTCAGAACTAGTTATTAAGTGCCAAAGCAATGTTTCCGGGCATTTTTTCTATCATGTTTAAACAAAATTAACTGATTATTTTGATATCTGCTTTTCTCAATTTGAAGTAATTTAGCAAGTGTATTCTATATCATAAGAAGTGTATTTAAGGTGGGAATAATAAAAGCCAAATAATATAAATAATTTCTTCGATTAATAGAACAAGGACTCAGAAACAAATGTAAAGTCTTGGACTTCATGTATCATGAGACTCAACTTTTGCAAACGTGATATTTTTTTTGTCTAAATGAGAAATTAAAATGTTCATAAAATAAATCATTTCCCCCCCCCCCCTAGACATCCGTGCACTGATCATGGGTGGAGTATGTCGCCCTCTAGTGACAAAGTTTGCCCACGTGGAATTCCCCAGATATATCCAATCAAATATCCAATCAAATCTCGATCATGTGGTTAGGTGCACTATGGAACGTCGTGGGTCGCAAAAGTCGGGAAAACCACTGATCAGCGGTTTCAAGCTGCGCGTGCAGAGATGGAATTACTGATCAGAGGTTTCAAGCTGTACGTGCAGAGCCCGTACCGCATGCGCGTTCCCAATTTTTCGGGGAGGGGTATATTTTCGGGGCTCAGCTCGGGAAAAAATCCCGAAAATTCCTTAAAATAGGGGATGTTTTATCATTCCCCCCCCCCCCCGCCGAAATAGTTCTAATTAGGAGTAGTTTACAAATCTTTCCCAATACACTTGTATCTTTCAGACAGACCATCTATTGAAATCCCAACTTTGACCCTGAGCGAATGAAAAGTCCTGCACGAAGTATACATTATAGTCTGTGGTACAATTCAGCATCTCTAAATATATTCCTGTCTATGCAGGTGCTGAAATTGTGGACACTCTTCACCTCCGCATTCTTCTTTCATTTAGGGGTGATTTTGTTACTTCCCTTCCAAAAGCATGCGCCTGACAGAGAGAGAGAGAGAGAGAGAAAGGGGGGGGGGGGAGGCGGGGTGCAGAGTTAAAACTACTGATCAGTGTTCGCCCTGATAGCAGAGTTTGGTAAGATTTACGTCATATTTACGTCTCTTTTACGTCATGTCAGACGTCTTATTGACGCCATAATAATATTTACGTCTTTAAGACGTCATTACACCAGCATAAGACTTAAATAGACGTCATACTTTTACGTCTTTTTACGTCATATTTTGACCACTTTTTAACGTCTTTTTGGCCAAGAAAACGGGTATACAGACTGGTAAAAATCACACCACTAATTATATTTACGTCTTTATGACGTCAGTTTCCACCAGCGCAATAGGACATGAAGTAAGACGTTATATATTTCATATTTTTATGTCTTTTTCTTTATACATCCCTATGAAAAAAAATGGTGGACTGGTAAGTTTCACGTCATTACAAGTACAAGCATGATGAATATGTAAATGACTTACCATACATTTATAATATCCTATATTCTAGCTCCTATATCTACGTCCTATTTCAAACTGGAAAAACAGTGTAAGACGTGTATCTAACATACGAGAAAGTTGTAATGGTTTAAGGAATGGTTACTTAATTATTACATCCCAATCTTATCAAACTAGTTAAAATATGAAAAGACATTAAAATATGAAACACAGGTTGAAGTTTGAATAATGAGTATGACACTAAAAGTGTACGATTTCTACCACATTTTAAGCTTAAATTCAACATAGATACTTTATTAATGTTTTTACTTATTTCCACTAGTTTTGCATTTTAGATCATCTCTTAGGACGTTGATTATCCTGCTATCGTTAAAAGGTCTTAGGAGTGGAAAATATATCTTTTTATTTAGTAGAGGAAATTAATCAGTTTAGGCTTTAACGCAAATCTCACTTCATATTTTGGTCATAAAAAATCATGCCAAATGAAAAAAAAAAAGAGAGATTAAAAAAAAAATCTGAGATTTTTTTTTCTCTCTGCATCCTGTTATATAGAAATTCACGTTATGAAAATATGACACTTATTTTGGACTCAAAAACAAAAACGTAAGAATAGAAAAATTGCACTAAAAATAGGTGTTATTCTGTTATGCAGAGTTGACCAGTTTATGAAAAGTTTATGACGTTAAAATACTAGTACATCAGTCTGGTATATAGAAATGATGTGAAAAAAAAAAAAAAAACCCCGTCAGATTATGGTCTTAACGATGTCCGAGAAGTAAGAAAAAAAATGATGAATGTCCATGTGTAGTATGTCCATGGTTAAAACTACTGATCAGAGACTTTACTTTGCTCGTGCAGATTTGGAAACCTCTGATCAGTAGTTTTGCTTGCACGAGCAAAGAAAAACGGTTTAAAGTCTCTGATCAGTAGTGGTCCTCCCTACTTTTGCAACACATGGCGTTCCATATACGTAATCTCAAATTTTGGCGCGCGCGTGTAGTGTATATTCTGTCTACCCAATAAACTTCGCTGAATGATTGATAAAGATCTAACGTACTAACGTTAACGTTAGATCTACTCCTTGTTGATACATAACACAGTCTCTTCTTCAGTTTCCGCAGTCAAGAAGTCTATTTCCCCGAAGGGTTTGATTATCTACACTCTACCAACGACAAAAGGTAAGTTTACATTGACTGGCAGTAACTGCAACAGTACTAGACATACAAATTTAATATTTCGATGACTGCAGTTTGCTGGAGAATACATTACCTTTTCGGAATCATTACTTAAAAATGCCATTTGGCATTGACATTATTCAAGCAAGTTGCCTTTGGTTTAAAGACGGCGAAATGGAGAGAAAATTATTCACGCAAATAAACCCTGACAAAAAGGGTCCTGTTGTATTCGTCCCTGTGGTACCTGTCGGTACCACACAATATACCAGACAAAATACGCTGAATATGTTACAACAGGTACTGTGTGGTAATGTACAACAGGCTTGTGTGGTAATGTGACTAACTGGCTGTGGTATCTATGAAGTAATGCAATGTACCCTGTGGTACTAGATGTTATTGTTACCACACAAGTTTACCACACCACAGGACATGATGGGCAATGTACACATGAGCCTGCAGCCGTATAGTAATGCGAATAGCCGGCTGTGGTATGATCCATGTGCAATGTGGTGTAACACCTTTATTTTGTAGTTGATGTTATTCGATGGCGTATCGGCGGTGTTACATTGGTAATGTTTCTCGACAGCACACAGAAGAGACCAAGAGACCAGTTCATATAAGCATCCAAATCCAGGCTCTTTATTTAGTCACAAGAGGATATAACGCTTTACAGGAATATGATATATTAATAGGTACTCCCCATCAAACGGCCATATATTGCCCCTAAAGAGGGATGGCAAGGGAGACCAACGCTTGTGTCTTTACCCGAAGAGGGTGAAAGAGAGAACTCTTGACCAAAGCACATGGTCACTTTTATAATACATCTATACTCGAAGGAGGGGCTTAATCTACAATATTCAAATATTCAAAATAGAGGGATTCAGATTATAATAAAACAAAGGAGTAGGTTAGTAATGACCACTGTCAATCCATGGGTCACTGACACCAGTGACTCACATTTTACATGATGGGGATGATGGGGGAGAAACTTACTGGTAGACAATGGGGAGACAAGTTATCCAGAAATGTTTATGGGAGAGGTTAGGCTCCTAGGGAGGTAGGGTGTGTAGACTGACCACAGGATGTGATGACCAGTCGGGGTGGACAAAATTCTGGGAATAGCAATGAAGGAGTTTTCCCTCATGTCTGTAGTGGTTGAAGCTTGGTTTTGCAGCGACAACGCTCCTACATTTGATATATTACATTACTTCCATCTTTCAAAATGAAACGTCCTCGTTTCAAGGAGGTTTATTACAGTGGGACAGGTGACCTAAAAAACAATTGAGAGTATTCTCCAGTGAGAAAATGAGAGAGGGGACTGGATACAAAATGTAACTTATGTGTACAAAATGATAAAACATACAGAATACTACAGCATGACTAAAGGGATGAAAGAAAGTGGAAAGAGGTAGAAGGAAACAAAAGAACATAGAAATATCAAATTCAACATAGTGTTAACAGTACGACAAAAACATCAAGTGAAATCATAGTTAAAAGGCAATGAGCACATGGGAAAAATCATGAAACATTTTCCTGTTTCCGTGTTGCATTACTGAAGGTTGTAAAACCGAGGCAAAAATCAAAGAATCGCATAAATACTGATTCAAACTTTGAGGAAAAAAATGTGTGCACAGTGAATTTAAACAACTAAACAAAAACCAACTTCATCTGAACAATATACGAAAACTACAATATTGACATTAATCCAAAACAACTAACTCCATGTGTAATAGGGTGTAGTACACGAACAGGAATAAAAAAAACTAGAGATTGTAATTTGTCATTACTGACAAATTAAGGTGATCCGATTTTTTTTTTTAAAATCAATGATTTCAGTCCTGATCGCAATAGGCATGGCAATACAGGTTTTATCTGTGTTTAGAGACATTGGCCGTGTGATGTTTGGATTCTCATTTAGAAAAGGGAGTCATATCTGCCATCTTTGGTACCAAATTCTGTATACACTATAACGAAGAAACAGCAACAAGTACATATGACCTTTGACCCCACTTTGCACACCCAAGATGGCATCTGAGCAATTAGTGGTTATTTTGTGAAATGATCCTTGTAACATGGTTTTTACGTGTGCAAAATATGGGAAAGATAGTACAGGTATTCACCAAGATACAGGATGAAACATTTATGACCTTTGACCGTAATTTACATACTCAAGATGGCGTCTGATCAAATAATGTAGGTGACATGAACTAAACATGTGCAAAATATGGTGGTGATAGGGCATGTTTTTCTTGAGTTATTGCAAAGAAGGTTGCACAAAGAAAGAAATATTTCAATACATCGTTGATGAGCTTTAATTTCAACCAAGTATTTTGACGTGATACCGACATCGTGTGAAAAAACAAAGGGCTCATCCACGATAGCACAAAGTCTCAGCTACATCATATTAAAATCTGTGAGAAAATCAAGCATAAGTGAGCTAGTGCTTGATAAAGATAGTCATGTCAATTTTCACATCTAGAAAAATTCCCTCCCATAGAGATAACACGTAATAGCGAAGAATAGAGAAAGAAGTACATATGACCTTTGACCCCACTTTGCACACCCAAGATGGCATCTGAGCAATTAGTGGTTATTTTGTGAAATGATCCTTGTAACGTGGTCTTTACGTGTGCAAAATATGGGAAAGAAAAGACATGTATTTACCAAGATACAAAGTGAAACATTTATGACTTTGACCCTAATTTACATACCCAAGATGGCGTCTGATCAAGTAGTTGTTATTTTATGAAATAATGTTCGTGACATGAACTAATCATGTGCAAAATTTGGTGGTGATAGGGTATGTTTTTCTTGAGTTATTGCACAGAAAGTAGCAGAAAGAAAGAAATATTTCAATACATCGAAGATAAGCTTTAATTTCAAGCAAGTTTTTTGACGTGATCCCGACATGGTATGAAAAAACGAAGGGCACACATACGATAGCCCAAAGTCTCAGTTACAACATATTAAAATCTTGGAGAAATTCACCGAAGCATAAGTGAGCTAGTGCTCGATAAAGATAGTCATGTCAATTTTCATTTCCATAAAAATTGCACTCCCATAGAGATTACACGTAAACTGGCCAAATTTGACAAGGTTACCTTCAATCCATTTTTACGAGGTGATGCCGTCATTCAATCAAAATTATGTTACCATATGAATGAAAGATGATTAAATAAGCTACAACATACTGAAATTTGGGTGAAAATTGGCAAAGGATAAGTGAGATACGCTCGAGTAAACTTGAAATTTGATGACGTCATTTTGAAAATTTACTTTTTTTTACTTTATTAAGAAATTTGATATCTTTTAATCATTTTGTCAGCATAGCAAACCCATGAAATGACATGTACAACTCATCAGCTTTCAGAATATGCCAAGAAAAAGGGGGGTCACCGTTCATCCTGACGAGTAAAATCCGATTTAAAATTGACGGTTTTTTGGCATAGTTGCACTGTGTATCCCCATTGACGCACGCGCGGAATTTTGAGTTTGACGGGCCCGTATGACGTCATATTGAGTCGGATTGACTTGAAACTTGGTAGAAATATTCCTTGACATTTTGGATATCCGATCCGTGTGAAAAAACTGAAAATTTCTATTGCATACTAGCTGTGCGTGCGAATATGTGCGCGCGCGTACGCGTCCGTCCAATTTTTTCAATTTTTCAAAAAATGCTCCAAATGATCTGAAACGTGTGCAAAAAAATTTTGAGCTCGATTTGAGCATACAAATATTTCAACGCGCGCGTACGCGCGCGTTTTAAGATAAATATGAATTTTTGAGAATATGAGTAGAACCCGCTTGACTTGAAATATATGTGACGTAAATTTCATTGAAAAATTCCATTCCATTAATGAGATATGACTGAAAATGTGTTTTCATATAATGACGTCATAGTGACGTCACGGTCGACTGATCACTATGATTTTACTTGCGCTGTCGTCTTTGCGACATGATACATATATGGTATAAGTTTGACATTGAAAGGCAATGCACTTTCTGAGCTAACTCTTGCACAACTTTTGCGGAGAAATAAAGAAATAAAGAAAGAAGAATAAAGAACTAGACTCGGAATTTGTCAACACTGACAAATTAGGTGATCCGATCTATTTGGAAATCAATGATTTGAGTCCTGATCCCAATAGGCATGACCATACAGGTTTCATCTGTGTTGAGAGGACATTGGCCATGTGATGTTTGGAGTCTCATTTAGAAAAGGGAGTCAGACCTGCCATCTTTGGTACCGAATTCCGTATGCACTAACGAAGATACAGAATGAAGTATATTTGACCTTTGACCCCATTTTGCACACCAAAGATGGCATCTGAGCAAAAAGTAGTTATTTTGTGAAATGATTCTTGTAAAATGGTCCTTGCGTGTGCAAAATATGGGAAAGATAGGACAAGTATTCACCAAGATACAGGATGAAACATTTATGACCTTTGACCCTAATTTACATACCCAAGATGGTGTCCGATCAAGTAGTTATTTTATGAAATAATGTACGTGACATGAACTAAACATGTGCAAAATATGGGGGTAATAGAGGCTGTTTTTCTTGAGTTATTGCAAAGAAAGTTGCAGAAAGAAAGAAATATCTCAATACATCGAAGATAAGCTTTAATTTCAACCAAGTTTTTTAGCATGATCCAGACATTGTATGAAAAAACAAAAGGCACGTAACGATAGCGCAAAGTCTCAGCTACAACATATTAAAATCTGGGAGATATTCACCGAAGGGTAAGTGAGCTAGTGCTCGATAAAGACGATCATGTCAACTTTCACATCTAGAAAAATTCCCTCCCATAGAGATAACACGTCATAACGAAGATACAGAAAAAAGTACATATGACCTTTGACCCCACTTTGCACAGACAAGATGGCATCTGAGCAAAAAGTGGTTATTTTGTGAAATGATCCTTGTAACATGGTCTTTACGTGTGCAAAATATGGGAAAGAAAGGACATGTATTTATTAAGATACAGGATGAAATATTTGTGACCTCTGACCCTAATTTACATACCCAAGATGGTGTCCGATCAAGTAGTTGTTATTTTATCAAATAATGTACGTAACATGAACTAAACATGTGCAAAATATGGGGGTGATAGGGGCTGTCTTTCTTGAGTTATTGCAAAGAAAGTTGCAGAAAGGAAGAAATATCTCAATACATCGAAGATAAGCTTTAATTTCAACCAAATTTTTTGACGTGATGCCGACATCGTATGAAAAAACAAAGGGCACACTTAAGATAGCCCAAAGTCTCAGCTACAACATACTAAAATTTGGGAGAAATTCACCGAAGCATAAGTGAGATAGTGCTCGATGAAGATAGTCATGTCAATTTTCATTTCCAGAAAAACTGCACTCCCATAGAGATAACACGTAAACTGGTCAAATTTGACAAGATTACTTTGAATCCATTTTTACGATGTGATGCCGTCATCCAATCAAAATGCTGTTATTATATCAATGAAAAAGCATTTAATAAGCTACAACATACTGAAATTTGTGTGAAAATTGGCAAAGGATAAGTGAGATACGCTCGAGTGAACTTGAAATTTGATGACGTCATTTTGAAAATTTACTTTTTTTACTTTATTAAGAAATTTGATATCTTTTAATCATCTTTTCAGTATCGCCAACCCATGAAATGATATGTACAACTCATCAGCTTTCAAAATATGTAAAGAAAATGGGGGGTCACCGTCCATCCTGACGAGTAAAATCGGATTTAAAATTGGCGGTTTTTTGGCATAGTTGCACTGTATATCGCCATTGACGCGCGCGCGGAATTTCAACTTTGACGGGCCCGTATGACGTCATATTGAGTCGGATTGACTTGAAACTTGGTAGAAACATTCCTTGACATTTCAGACATCCGATCCGTGTGAAAAAATGGGAAATTTCTATTGCATATGAGCTGTGCGTGCGTATATGTCCGCGCGCGTACGCGTCCGTCCAATTTTTTCAATTTTTCAAAAAATGCTCCAAATGGTCTGAAACGTGTGCAAAAAAAATTTGAGCTCGATTTGAGCATACAAATATTTCAACGCGCGCGTACGCGCACTTTTTAATAATAAATGTGAATTTTGATAATATGAGTAGAATGCGCTTGACTTGAAATATATGTGACGTAAATTTCATTGAAAAATTCCATTCCAATAATGAGATATGAATGAAAATGTGTTTTCATATAATGACGTCATAGTGACGTCACGGTCGACTGATCACTATGATTTTACTTGCGCTGTCGTCTTTGCGACATGATACATATATGGTATAAGTTTGACATTGAGAGGCAGTGCACTTTCTGAGCTAACCTCTGCACAAATTTTGTCCAGAAATAAAGAAGACTAGACCCGGAATTTGTCAAGACTGACAAATTAGGTGATCCGATTTTTTTTTTAATCAATGATTCGAGTCCTGATCACAATAGGCATGACCATAAGGTTTCATCCTTGTTTAGAGACATTGGCCGTGTGATATTTGGATTCTCATTTAGAAAAGGGAGTGAGACCTGCCATCTTTGGTACCGAATTCCGTATACACTAACGGAAATACAGAATGAAGTATATTTGACCTTTGACCTCACTTTGCTCACCCAAAATGGAGTCTAAGCAAAAAGTGATTATTTTATGAAATGATTCTTGTAACATGGTCTTTGCGTGTGCAAAATATGGGAAAGATAGGACATGTATTCACCAAGATACTGGATGAAACATTTATGACCTTTGACCCTAATTTACATACCCAAGATGGTGTCCGATCAAGTAGTTGTTATTTTATGAAATAATGTACGTGACATGTACGAAACATGTGCAAAATATGGGATTGATAGCCATTGTTGTTGTTCATCTATTGCACAGAAAGTAGAAAGAAAGAAAAATAAAGAAAAAACTAGAGATTGTAATTTGTCATCACTGACAAATTAAGGTGATCCGATTTTTTTTTTATCAATGATTCGAGTCCTTATTGCAATAGGCATGACCATACAAGTTCCATCTGTGTTTAGAGACATTGGCCGTGTGATGTTTGCATTCTCATTTAGCAAAGGGAGTCATATCTGCCATGTTTGGTACCAAATTCTGCATACACTATAACGAAGAAACAGCAACAAGTACATATGAACTTTGACCCACCTTTGCACTTCCAAGATTGCATCTGATGAAATAGTGGTTATTTTGTGAAATGATTCTCGCGACATCGTCTATACGTGTGAAAAATATGGGAAAGATAGGACAGGTATTCACCAAGATACAAGATGAAACATTTATGACCTTTGACCCTAATTTACATATCCAAGATGTTGTCCGATGTAGTAGTTGTTATTTCATTAAAAAAATGTACGTGACATGAACTAAACATGTGCAAAATATGGGGGTGACAGGGCGTGTTTTTCTTGAGTTATTGCAAAGAAAGTTGCAGAAAGAAATATCTCAATACATAGAAGATAAGCGTTAATTTCAACCAAGTTTTTTTATCGTAATGCCGACAACGTATGAAAAAACGAAGGGCACATTAACGGTAGCGTAAAGTCTCAGCTACAACATATTAAAATCTGGGAGAAATTCACCGAAGGGTAAGTGAGCTAGTGCTCGATAAAGACAATCATGTCAATTTTCACATTAAAAAAATTCCCTCCCATAGAGATAACACGTCATAACGAAGATACAAAAAGAAGTACATATGACCTTTGACCTCAATTTGCAAAGACAAGATGGCATCTGAGTAAAAAGTAGTTATTTTGTGAAATGATCCTTGTAATATGGTCTTTGCGTGTGCAAAATATGGGAAAGATAGAACATGTATTCACTAAGATACAGGATGAAACACTTATGACCTTTGACCCTAATTTACATACCCAAGATGGTGTCTGATCAAGTAGTTGTTACTTTATGAAATAATTTACGTGACATGAACTTAACATGTCCAAAATATGGAAGTGATAGAGGCCGTTTTTCTTGAGTTATTGCAAAGAAAGTTGCAGAAAGAAAGAAATATCTCAGTACATCGAAGATAAGCTTGAATTTCAACCAAAATTTTTGACGTGATCCCGACAGCGTATGAAAAAATGAAGGGGACACTCACGGTAGCGTAAAGTCTCAGCTACAACATATTAAAATTTGGGAGAAATTTACCGAAGGGGAAATGAGCTAGTGCTCGATAAAGATAGTCATGTCAATTTTCATTTCCAGAAAAACTGCACTCCCATAGAGATAACACGTAAACTGGTCAAATTTGACAAGATTACTTTCAATCCATTTTTACGAGGTGATACCGTTATCCAATCAAAACTTTGCAATTTTATGTTTGTAAGAACATTAAATAAGCTACAACATACTGAAATCTAGGTGAAAATTGACAAAGGACTAGTGAGGTATGCTCGAATAAACTTGAAATTTGATGACGTCATTTTGAAAATTCACTTTTTTTACTTTATTAAGAAATTTGATATCTTTTGATCATTTTGTCAGCATCACCACCCCATGAAATGACATGTAAAGCTAATCAGCTTTTAAAATATGTAAAAAAAATGGGGGGTCACCGTCCACCCTGACGAGTAAAATCGGATTTAAAATTGGCAGTTTTTTGGCATAGTTGCACTGTATATCGCCATTGACGCGCGCGCGGAATTTCAACTTTGACGGGCCCGTATGATGTCATATTGAGTCGGATTGACTTGAAACTTGGTAGAAATTTTCCTTGACATTTCAGACATCCGATCAAAGTAAAAAAACTGGAAATTTCAATTGCATATGAGCTGGGCGTGCGTATATGCGCGCGCGCGTACGCGTCCGTCCGATTTTTTCAATTTTTCAAAAAATGCTCCAAATGGTCTGAAACGTGTGCAAAAAAATTTTGAGCCTGATTGGAGCATACAAATATTTTAACGCGCGCGTACGCCCACGTTTTAAGAGAAAATATGAATTTTGAGAACATAAGTAGAATGCGCATAACTTGAAATATATGTGACGTAAATTTCATTGAAAAATTCTTTTCCATTAATGAGATATGATTGAGAATGTGTTTCCATATAATGACGTCATAGTGACGTCACGGTCCACTGATCACAATGATACATTAGATGTGTCGTCTTTGGGACATGATGCATACATGGTATAATTTTGAAATTGATAGGCAGCGGACTTTCTGAGCTAACCTCTGCACAACTTTTGCGGAGAAATAAAGAAATTGTAATTTGTCATCACTGACAAATTAAGGTGATCCGATCTTTTTTTTAATCAATGATTCAAGTCCTGATCGCAATAGGCATGACCATGCAGGTTTCATCTGTGGTCAGAGACATTGGCCGTGTGATGTTTGGATTCTCATTTAGAAAAGGGAGTCATATCTGCTATCTTTGGTACCAAATCTGTATACACTATAACGAAGATACAACAACAAGTACATATGACCTTTGACCCCACTTTGCACAACCTAGATGGCATCTGAGCAAAAAGTGGTTATTTTGTGAAATGATTCTTGTAACATGATCTTTGCGTGTGCAAAATATGGGAAAGATAAGACATGTATTCACCAAGATACAGGATGAAACATTTGTGACCTTTGACCCTAATTTACATACCCAAGATGTTGTCCGATCAAGTAGTTGTTATTTTATGAAATAATGTACGTGACATGAACTAAACATATGCAAAATATGGGAGTGATAGGGGCTGTTTTTCTTGAGTTATTGCAAAGAAAGTTGCAGAAACATAGAAATATCTCAATACATCGAAGATAAGCTTTAATTTCAACCAAGTTTTTTAACATGATTCCGACATTGTATGAAGAAAGGAAGGCACACATTCGATAGCGCACAGTCTCAGCTACAACATATTAAAATCGAGGAGAAATTCACCGAAGGGTAAGTGAGCTAGTGCTCGATAAAGACAATCATGTCAATTTTCACATTTAAAAAAATTCCCTCCCATAGAGATACCACGTCATAACGAAGATAAAGAAAGAAGTACATATGACCTTTGACCCAACTTTGCATAGACAAGATGGCATCTGAGCAAGAAGTAGTTATTTTGTGAAATGATCCTTGTAACATGGTCTTTACGTGTGCAAAATATGGGAGAGATAGAACATGTATTCACTTAGATACAGGATGAACCATTTATGACCTTTGACCCTAATTTACATACCCAAGATGGCGTCTTATCAAGTAGTTGTTATTTTATCAAATAATGTACGTGACATGAACTAAACATGTGCAAAATATGGTGGTGATAGGGCTGTTTTTCTTGTGTTACTGCAAAGAAAGTTGCAGAAAGAAAGATATATCTCAATACATCGAAGTTAAGCTTTCAGTTTAACCAAGTTTTTAACGTGATTCCGACATCGTGTGGAAAAACGAAGGACGCTCATATGATAGCGCAAAGCCTCAGCTACAACATATCAATATTTGAGAGAAATTCACTGAGGGTAAGTTAGCCAGTGCTCGATAAAGTCAATCATGTCAACTTTCACATCCAGAAATATTCCCTCCCGTATGTACGTCATAACGAAGATACCTGTATTAGAAAGAAGTACACCACCTTTGAACCCACTTTGCACAGACAAGATGGCATCTGAGCAAAAAGTGGTTATTATGTGAAATGATTCTGGTAACATGGTCTTTGCGTGTGTGAAATATGAGGAAGGTTGGTCATGTATTTCTCAAGATGGAGGATGAAACATCTATCACCTTTAACCCTAATTTATACATACCGAAAAATGGCAGATATGACTCCTTTTTCTAAATGAGAATCCAAGCATCACACGGCCAATGTCTCTAAACACATTTGAAACCTGCATGGTCATCCTATTGTGATCAGGAATCTAAGCATTGATTAAAAAAAAATCGGAACACCTTAATTTGTCAGTCATGACAAATTACAATCTCTATCGTTTTGTGAAACGATTCTTGGGCATTGTCTACACGTGTGCGAAATATGTGGAAGATAGGACAGGTGTTCACCAAGATGCAGGATGAAACATTTATGACGTTTGTCTCTACTTTACATACCCAAGATGTGTCCGATCAAGAAGTTGTTATGTTATAAAATAATGTACATGTCATGAAGTAAACATGTTCAAAATATGGTTGTGATAGGGGCCTTTTTTTGTTTTTGCAAAGGAAGTTGCAGAAAGAAAGAAATATCTCAGTACATCGAAGATAAGCTTTAATTTCAACCAAGTTTTCAAACGTGATCACAACATTGCATGAAAAAACGAAGGGCACACATTCGATAGCGCAAAGCCTCAACGCTAGTTATACGCTATCGTATGAGCGTCCTTGGTTTTTCCACACGATGTCGGAATCACGTTAAAAACTTGGTTAAACTGAAAGCTTAACTTCGATGTATTGAGATATATCTTTCTTTTTTTTCACCAGTCTTGTGTCCATATGTATATCGTGTATATATTGTATATTTCTGTACATTTTTTTTTCTTTTCATCAATCGCTTTTCATTCTTATTTGTTGTTGTTGTTGTTATAGTTGTTTGTACACTTTTCAGAGTTATTTGCAATTATTATTTATTGATGATATAATGTGCTATATGTTTTCATTGGACTCCGATACCCAGAGTTTGGGTTGTGAGTAAATAAACTTTCAAACTTTCAAACTATATGTGAAGACAAAGTTGTGCGTAACTTGTTTCATAAAGCTGTTAATACGAGCGACTGGTGATCTTCTTCTTCTTCTTCTTCTTCTTCTTCTGATTAAGTCTGCCTTTTTCTATAGTCTGAAGATTCTTGCAGACTGGTGCTATTTACATTATAATACAATTTATTTACAGATATTTACAAGCACATATAGTTGACGAAAAAACTAGCCACTGTGATCAACCGGTAGACGGTTTCGAAATGATCCCACAGATCAGTTCTGGATTGCTATAGTTATCAGAATTTCAATAATTCAGCACAAGAACTGGGGGCCGTTTCATGAAACTTTTTGTCAGTGATTTACTCTGACAACTGTTAAAAGCTACTGAAATCCTTGCGTCTGACTGGCTGATAGCAAATTCGTTGATGAAACGCCCCCCCCCCCCCCCCCCAAGCTTTATGAAACACCCTTGACTTCTCGGGCGTGTGCGCTGGGCTTTCCATGGTAGTACAAATCGCGTCTCGCGGTGCTCCCTCCATGATCCACACAGTGCATGCATGCGTGGAGTGTGCGTACCAAAGAGTATAGAAGCCAAAGAGATTCTAGAACCTCTTTGATAGAAGCGCACGCGTGCGCTTCTATGCTCTCCACACGCACGCAGTACCTTACCACGCATAGTACGGGGTTAGTGCAAGTGCTAGTACGTGGAGATGGTGTCTGTCAAACATTACGTGAGCGACAGCAGAGCGCAGCACAACCACAGGCTCATAAACAAATGCGACCTTTGCTGGAGACTGACGGTTTGAATAGTTTGGAGTTCGAGTACCAGGTGGGTATTAGTCTGTAAACGCAGGCATGCCTAAACACAGATATTTTGGTTTTTAGCCGAACAAAAAATGTGTAGTCGTGGTGCTGTTACTTTTAGTGTTAGTGACTAGACTATAAACGTTAGAGTCTATCAATCAGTATCATGTGTTCAGTAGTGTCTGGCCTCATCATGCCCATCGTATCCACCACTGCTCAGGCCCTATGCGTGTACTAAGCTGTTGAGTGTTGTAGTGCGTACAGTGTGTGTCAGGAGTATCAGGAAGTTGCGTAGTTTTTAACGTTAGACCGCGTTTTTTCCTGAATGGACAAGGTGTGAGCCATATCATGATTTGCTATGTAATTACTAGGAAGTAAGTTCCAAAGAACCTTCGTTAAGAGTTGACGTTGGCTAAGAGGGCTTACCGATGGGGCTTACTCCCGTGGTTCGCTTGTGGGCGAGATCACAGGCGAGATGCGGACGCCATATGTGCTTTAATGCGTAGCTAACACCACGACCAGTAGAGGGCGTATTTCACAGTGCTATTTGTAGGGGTGATTCCTGTCCCCCTTTCATTTCACCTTTTTTTTAGGGGGCATGCTGGGGAAGAAATATAACGTTACTTAGCCTGGACCTTGTTTTGTCATACAAAAGTATCTTTCCTGTTTAATCATGAAATGTAATTGAAGAAAAGTCATTTATTTTCCAATATGCAGTCCCACAATTACACATCAAAAGCTTGACTGTGAGCTAATTGCACTGAGTTACTGACCGTGTTATAACAATAGGGTTTCCCTGTATATGTATGCACAGTGAAAAATTTGTTTTTAATGAAGATTATAAATTTAAAAGATGGTTCTCCTTTGTTAAAAGAGTTGTTTAGATTGCAGGAACAGTAAAATAATTTTACAAAAATTTGTATAAAAAATTTGGGCGTTGTGCGTCATATTCCTCTCAAGCATGTATTTTCAGAATGTGTGTACCTTAGTCTCTCCTTAACACAAGGTCCTCAGGACCAGAAAGATGTGCTTGTTATAATGAAACCTTGTTATATCAGGGTTACAAAAATAATACAATACAAATGAAAATTACAATCTAGGACCACAAAAAATTACCTTGTTATAGTGAACTTCGTTTCATCAGTGCTAATTTTAGAGAGTACACTGTAGAGGTATTGTAATATTTGTGTTCTTCCTTTCTTTTCTTTCTGCAGGTACTGGTTGCCTTGGAAGGAGATTTGTGTTGGTCTTTGTTGAATGTACGTTTGTGTTTGTGTTTGTTATTTGTTGAATCATCTTCATCCTGCATTTCATCTCATACCATTTCACCTTCATCCTTGAATATTCACTGAATATTCACTGAGATTACATCTGGAAATTCATCCTGGAATTCACGAACTCATCCCTGAAATATCTGAAATATACATGAAATACCTGAACTTTACCTGAAATACCTTAACTTGAACTTGAAGAAAGCTGAGAACAGAAAACTTCTGAGTGCATGAGAATAAGACAGTATCAGAAGGAGAGAAAGTTTCAGAATCAGAGGCAGAAAGAGTCAAAGAGAAAAAGAGTGAAATCAAAGAGAGGAAGAGTGAGAGTTGACAAAAAAGAGTAAAAATTAAGCAGAATAACAGAGTTTTAAGGAGTGTTTGAATGAGAGAGTTCATTCTTTAAAAGGATAGTTAAAAACTGTGGAAAGAGAATTGTAGAGAAGGCGAGAAGTTTGCTGAAAACTTGAAAACAGAAACAGTTAATTTGAGAAAAGGTGTTTAAGAGTCCAGAATACACTGAAAGATTATTAAAGAGTGCCGTCTTAAGACAAAAGCATTATAGTGTCGTAAACGTAATTAGGGTAGACAATATTTGCACCTTCAAGGACTATTTGATATTTGATATATTCTGCATTGAGAGTTGCTGCAAATAATTCAACTACAGTTGAAAAGAGTTAATAGCTAGGAGTTGAAATTCTGAAGGAATTGTTAAAAGTGTGAGAAAAAATTTATGAGGTGAGGCGAGAAGTATACAAAAAATTTCATGTAAAAATATTTTTTGGTATCTTGAGTCTTGAATTTTCGTTATTTGTTAATAGGATAAAAGAATAATTGAAGAGCGCCATCTTCAGATAAAAGCATTCTAGTCATAGTAAACGAAGGGAGAGACATTAATATTGCACCTTCAAGGGCTATTTATGATTATTGGGCTGTGAAAACAAAAGCACAAATAGTAAAAGATATACCTTAATTGCAAAAGGAGTCATCTCAAAACAGAAACATTACTGTTTCTTTAAGTCAGTGAAAACAAAGAATAATTGGTGAAATTGAAATTTTTGTTGCAAAAAGCCCTACCCTAAGAGAAAAACATAAGGGAGACTGATTATTGTGCATGCAGTTAAGGCAAAAGCATAATTGGTAAAATTGAAACCTTTATTGCAAAGAGCATAATCTTGAGATAAAGGCATAGTTTGGTCAAATTAAATGTTAGAGAATTGAAGCTGAAATTTCTGTTAAAAGTATAGTGATTCAAAGAATATAACTGTGTTGATTGAACAGTTGGTTGATATACATTTATTTAGTAATAGGTATTATACTTCCAAAGATTCGAAAGCCCTGTAGTTTGACAATGGAAGCAAGTGAATTCAAGATTGTTATTGGTGATATCCTAGATATCCTCCATAGTTGTGACTTGATGAGAAATGTAGAGGTCAGTGAATGTGATGCATGTTGCAGTGTGATCAATGAAAATGAAAGCAGAGTACCATGTGAGGATTGTGGCAAGCAGTTTCATGTGATGTGTACAGGAGCTATTTCTCATGAGGCTAGAATGTGTGATGCAAGGTTGATTTGGATATGTTCAGCATGTGGAAGCAATAATATTGCCCATCGCATCTTTGACAAAATTGGCATTCCCTGTCATTTCAATAGATACGAGCTTCTTGAAGACCTTGGTGATGACGATTTTCATGTTGACGTTTCACTTTCATCATGCAAGAGCAATCAGAGAAAGAAACCAACGAAGAGGCTGAAAAAGAGGTATGTGAGAAGAAAGAACAAACGTGGTGTTCTAGAAATGACAAATGTGTGTGTGGAAGAAAGAGCAAATTGTGACAGAGATGAATCAGATTCGACATTCACTACAAATCTCACTAGGAGGCAATTTCAACCATTAGAAACTGCAGTTGATGATGGTTGGACAACTGTGAAATCAAGGAAGACAAAAATGATTGAGAAGGCTAAACTGACAACATCCCAAACAATGACTGACAATCCTAAGACCAAGACCAGTAACAAGAGCTCAGTGAGATCAGTAAATGGTGTGATTCTCCAACCTGGTGTGACCTACATTGGCAAAGCAATGAAAGCCTACTATCTTGAAAAACAGAGAAGAGTCAAGACCAGCAAAGGCAAAAAATCGAAAGTAGAAACAAGGCAAGAAGAACATGGTGAACTCGTGAAGCGAAATATGAATGCAAACTTGGACACAGAACGAAATGATAGTCTGCAGGTGTATGCTGAATCTGTGTTGAATGTATATTCAAAGTGTGTTCAGTCACCTCATGTTATGGCAAAATACTCTGAGCAAATCTATGCAAAAACGCAGAGAAGTTGGGCTGATGTGGCTAAAAGCACTCCGAATATGACTAATGAATGTTTCATACTGAATGGTGATCAGGCTACATGTGTCTCTGTCCTTTCCACAGACATTGAAAAAGAAGTTTGGGATGTAAACAGGTTCTATGGAGGTGGAAATGCACGGCAACCAAGAAAGAAAGGTCGTTTCACGAAGATCCGCAACAAACAAAGTGTGCCACCGATGAAAAATGCCGACTCACAGGTGCATAATAATGAAAAGATGAAACATGACATTCCTGAAGGAGAAATTGCAGCAAAGAATGAAAAGATGTGTAAGAATGAAATATCTGACCATGAGGACAGTAATTCCACAAGTAGAGATAACACAGGCTCGAATGATATGTCCAAAGTGAAATGTGACAGAATCCACAATGTGCATGAAGTAAACCAATGTTACAGTGAAACAAAAGGTGTTGAAGGTGACGGTCAAACATCAGTGAGGGAATTGTTCTCTATGAATTCTACTACAAATGTAAATGTTCACTCTCCATGTCACAGACCTGTTTCAGGTACACAAAACATGTGTGTTCAAGTTTGTAATGAATCAATATTCCTGCCTGAACATGAAAAAACTACTAATCCATCTGATTGCATAGTAACGAATGATGATTCTGCCAAAAGTGTTGACCACCATTATTCATATGATGTTCAGGAATCGACAGTACTTATATTAGATGATGAACCAGCTGCAAGTGATTTAGAGACTGAAGAACGTGTCTGTAAGCCTGTTTCACTCTCAAGTTCTGAATGTGGTAGAAGGCAATCATATCCTTTGACCAAAACAATCGCACGAGGAAATTTTAATCAAGGTGATCAACGATTTGGTTATACTGCTGGCAAACAATGTGCATGTAATTCCCTTGTGGCAGTTCTCTACACCCAAACAAAGAATGGAATCGAAATGAGACCTCGTGATCTTGATCAGATTCTGACACTCGGGAATGAGTTGTATTATTACATAAAGAAGGATTCACCATTGAATGAAGAGCTTGTAATGATAGATGAATTACCCAAGGAACTTCATATTCTGGATGAAAACTTTCAAATAACATATGCTGAATCAAAATATGGAGTGTTGGATGGAAATCAAAACAATTTGTCAAATTTTGGTGCTTTGTCTTTGAGCCAAGCATTAGAACAAGAACTGTTGAGATATGATGCATGTCTTATGAATTTTGCTGAGAGTACATTTGCAATCATTAGACATGACAAGGGTTATTATGTATTTGATTCTCATTCCAGAAGTCGTGATGGATACTTGGTGCAAGATGGATGCAGTGTCTTGATTAGCATTTCATCATGGCAAGGTGTACAGGTACACTGTTTGAATTTGGCTAAATCAATGGCGTGTGATTTAAGTACTACTCAGTTTGAACTCACTGGTCTGGCATTAGAATCAAATTCTAAGAAAAATGCATTGACAACAAGTGGCTCCAAGAGATCAAATTCAGTAAAAACTGCACGTAAGAATACAAATGATCAAAACAGCAACATTTCAAAACATTGTGATCATGTTAAAGGAATTAACAGTGATATGTCTAAGGCTCAAAATGAAACAAAGAAAAATAGAATAAATGTAAATAGTGATGACTATGGAAATAAGAATGAAGTTGAATTTGTTTCAGTTGAGAAGACAACAGAAAGAAGAGATCGAAATTTCAAATTTGTTCCCATTACGTACGTAGACAAGCAATGTTTATGCAATAAATTAAATGTCAGTTACAGTGGTTGTTCCAGTGAATCAGTGGACAATGGGAATGAAAGTTTGTGTATAAGGAAACCTGTAAATATCAAGAGAGTTATGGGTGATGGCAACTGCTTTTACAGAAGTATTGCTCATGTAGTTACTGGCAGTGAAGGAAACCATTTTATGCTCAGGAAATTCAATGTGGCACATTTACTGGAAACAGGTGATTTATTTAAAAATGTAATAGACACAGTGAAATATCAGAATGTCAGGGAATTTGTTCTTCAAGAGAAATTGATGGATTTAGGAACATGGGCTGGTCACACTGATATTAGTTCAATGGCACATATGCTAGATCGTGATATATATGTGTATGATGATCGAACAGAAAATTGGCAAATACTGTCTGCTAGGAAACCTGGATACTACAACAAAGTAACAACTGAGAGAGGCATATATGTTCTGTTCACTGGAGGCAATCATTTTGACGCAGTGGAAAGTGTAACTACTGTTCAGTCTAGTACTTTGGATGAGAAATTACCTGTGTTTCATGTGAATTCAGATGCAGGTGTAGAAAATAAGGAAAGCCATGATTTATCAGCTAAGATTACTAAAACCCAAACATTAAAAAAATGCAGTGTTAAAATGAGGAGAATGACATCAGAACAAACTATGGTATCAAACCTGCAAGAGACACAAATCCCATTACAAAATACACACGAACAGACTGTAAATGTCCACATTGATGCATCTGAGGTGAAACAAGTGGGTGAAATAAAAAATATTTATCTCAAGTACAGTCCTGTGAATAAATCTGATAGAGAAAAGTTTTGTTGCAAATTAGGAATAAAGGTTAATGATAAATATAGCAGTACTGATAGGTCAAAAGATATGGTAGAAAACGATGATATTACTGTCCTGTCACAACCATTGACTATCTATAGAGTTACTGGTGATGGAAATTGCTTTTACAGAGCTATATCATATGTCACATGTGGCAAGGAAGATTCACACCGTGATGTTCGAAAAGCAATAGTTATGCATATTTTGCAAAACAAGGGAGATTATGTAAGTCTTTTAAGATCAGGGTACACAGATGTTGTAAAGTACATTGCAAAGGAAAGAGTATTCAACAACGGCACATGGGCTACGGAATTGGAAATAATGGCCTTATCAAATTTACTAGATACCGATATTTATGTGTATGAAGATAATGGTTCAAAATGGAAATTATTTGGTGCAAGCAAAGTTCAGTTTGGAATTGCTACATCACAAAGAGGTATTTACTTGCAACACACAAATGGCAATCATTACGATGTCATAGAATCTGTATGTCCAACGATCCAAACATCAAGTTCATGTCAAAAGCTGCCAAGATCACAAAATATTACTGATATGGAAACACCTGTGACAAGAAAAAGAAAACCCACAACAAAGAGGAAAGTTACAAAACAAGTCAATGATTGTCAAATCAATGTGTTGAACAATGAAGTTTTAGTTGATGACATTGAATGTGCAGTTAAAATGAGTAGGCGTACTGAAAAATCTGAGGAAGTTAAAACTACTAGGCAATGTACAAAAAGGAAGAAACAAAGAAAAAAAAGTAATGCTAATCTTACCAGGCAAAAAAATAGAGATCGAATGAGAGCACAGAGAGAAAAGAAGAAAAATGAGCAAAGGCAGTTAGAAATAGCATTTTTGTCAGATGATCAGCTTTTTCTATCCCGCAAACTAAAAAAGGCGGCTGCAAAGAAAGTAAAATATCAAACAGATGAACCTTACAGGTTAGAAAAGAGAAAAGAAATGAAGGAGAGACAAAGAAACAGGTACTTGTTCGATCCTACTTACAGAGAAAACGTCAAGAGAGCAATGAGCACAAAGATGAGAGCTAGGTATCGACGCAATGCTTTATTAAGAGAAAAAATCAGGAAAAGGATGAGAACAAAGAGGAAAGCAAAATATCAAAACAATGCTTCATTTCGAGAAAAGATCAAGAAAAGGGTGAGGACAAAGAGGAAAGCTAAATATCAAAATGATGCTTCATTTCGAGAAAAAATTAAGAAAAGGATGAGAACAAAGATGAAAGCCAAGTATCAAAACAATGCTTCATTCAGAGAAAGGCTGAAGACAATGAGGAAAGTAAACTATGGATGCAATGTTCTACATAGAGAAAGACTAAAGAAAATGAGGAAAGCTAGATATCAAAACAATGCTTTATTCAGAGAGAGGCTTAAGAAAATGAGGAAAGCTAGATATCAAAACAATGCTTTATTCAGAGAGAGGCTTAAGAAAATTATGAGAAAAGTTTCAAAAATTAAGTACAAGACAAATTTTTCGCACAGACAGCAGGTTGTGATGAAAAATGTGAAACGAAAAAAGCAAGAAAAAATGAATATGAGAAGTTGTGACCATGTTTTGAAAAAGTTTAGGGAAATTGTTTCACATGGCCCTGAATATGTGTGTTGCGTATGTTTGAAATTATTATTCAAGAATCAAGTATTGAAGTGCACAAAAGCAAAATATGACGATTCAAAATGCTTAAAGGAGGAGTATTTACATACATGCAATGATGACTGTGATACTGACTGTCAAATAGTAAAGTCATCAAGAAATTTTTTGTGGATTTGTTACACTTGCCACAGGAAATTATTAGCTGGTAATATGCCCGCTGAAGCTAGCCGAAATAATTTAGAGTTACATGCTATTCCAGCAGAACTTGGAAATCTGAATCAGTTGGAAACACATTTGATTGCACTAAACATTCCATTTATGAAAATTTTGAATTTGCCTAAAGGAGGACAATATGGAGTGCATGGCCCAACAGTTTGTGTACCTTCACGTACAGATGAAACAGTAAAGATCTTACCTCGACCAGAGACTGATGATCAATTAATTCGCGTAAAGCTTAAGAGGAAACTGTCTTATAAAGGACATTATGAGTATCAGTTTGTCAAGAAAAACAATGTCCTAGCTGCATTGGAATATTTGAAAAAAAGTAATAAGTGGTATTCTGATATTGTTATAGATAATGAATGGAGCTCTGATTTATCAGAAAAAAATAATCAAACAGCTTGTGATAAACTATTTGATTCAAGTGAAACTAATGATGATGATGATGATATAGAGGATGATCAAGATGGACGATTACAAGGCATTCAGTTGGACACATGTTTGCAGAAGGTTGATATGAGACAAGAAGTGCTTGATCAGTTTTTTGATGATATTATATGCTGTGCACCTTGTGAAAAGAATAGTCCTGTATCGCTGTTGATGGATAAGAGTAATGAGGCAAAATGTTTTCCTACTCTGTTTCCAACAGGCCAGCCAACATTTCATGATATCAGGTACATTGAAGTAACACTTGGTCGCTATTTACATAATCGTTTGATGCATGTAGACAACAGATTTGCAAAAAATACAGAATATATCTTCTATGCTCAGTGTATTTATGAACTGCAACAAATACTTTCTAATGTTTCTATAGCTGTGAGAAAAAGCTCAGAGAAAATAGATAATTCCGTATCCATGCGATGTTCAGATCTAAAGGATGCAAGAAAACTTCGTGAGATTCTGGATTCGAATAAAGGATATAAATTTTTGAAACAAATACGAGGAACACCTCCATACTGGCAATCCACACAGAAAGATGTGTTAGCAATGGTTAGACAACTTGGAAAGCCTACATGGTTTGCATCATTTTCCTCAGCTGAAATGAGATGGCCTGAAGTTATTGATACATTGCTAAATCAACAAGGTGATAGAAGAAAAGCAAATGATCTGGATTGGACAGATAAGTGTAATTTATTAAAGTCAAATCCAGTGACTGTAGCTCGTATGTTTGATAAACGCTTTCATGCATTTTTGAACAAAGTGATTCTTTCTGAGGCAGAACCTATTGGCAAGATAATTGACTACTTCTACAGGATTGAATTTCAACAGAGAGGATCTCCACATACACACTGTTTATTTTGGGTTGAAAATGCTCCTAATTTGGGTGTCGAAAAAGATGAAACTGTCATAGATTTTGTTGATAAGTACATTTCATGCAACCTTCCATGTGAGGATAAAGATGAAGAACTGTATGAAATAGTGAAGAATGTTCAGTTTCACTCAAAGAAACACTCAAAATCATGCAAGAAAAAGGGGACCTCCTGTAGATTTAATTTTCCAAGACCACCTTCTGAGAAAACATTTGTTGTGAAGCCTGATGATAATCCAGAAGTTACAGATGAAGCTCAAGATATTCTGTCTGCAGTAAAGAATTCATCATGTGTGGAAGGCAAATATGATAATGCTAGACAGCTCTTTGAAGTTCTTGGCGTCTGTCAAAAGGAATTTGAAGATGCCTATAATGCTGTAGCTACAAAAGAAGATATCGTCATGAGAAGAGATCCAAAAGACATATGGGTGAATCAATACAATCCATTCTTACTCAGAGCTTGGAATGCCAATATGGATTTGCAGTACATAACAAATGAGTATGCCTGCATTGTTTACGTTGTGTCATACATGTCAAAAGCAGAAAGGGAAATGAGTTTGCTCTTGAAAAATGCAGAAAGTGAAATGAAAGAGGGCAATGAAGATGCTCGAAAGAGTATGAAAGAAATAGGACATGTGTATATGCAAAACCGTGAAGTTTCAGCCCAAGAAAGTGTGTATCGTGTTTGTAGCCTGAGATTGAAAGAGTGCTCGAGAAAAGTAGAGTTTATACCTGTTGGACCAAACCCTGTGAGAATGAGTTTACCACTGAGTGTTATTCAAAACAGACGAGACGATGATGATAGGAGTCCATGGATGCCAAACAGAATTGATAAATATAAAGCCCGACCCGATGGTTTTGAATTTGAAAATATGTGTTTAGCCACATTTTGTTCAAAGTATAGACTACTCAGTGAATCTGATATAAAGGGTAAGAAACAGAAGCAGAATGTGTTTAAATTGAGAGATCAGCTGGGGTATGTACAAAAACGAACAAGAACCAATGATGCTGTAGTGAGATATCCTCGTTTTTCACCAACTGTAACCCCAGAAAAATATTATCAGAGTATACTGCAACTATTTTTGCCATTTCGTACTGATAAACAGTTAAAACCTGACCAATTTTTGACATATCAGGAATTTTATCAAAATGGATCTGTACAAATGTTTAATAAGAATCTGGAAAGTGTCAAAAGTATTGTCAATGAAAATCTCACGCAGTATGAGAAAAATGCTGATACAATTGATCAGGCTCAAGAACATCTTGAGAAATTTGGTCCACAAGAAGATGCGTGGGGTTTACTCTGTCCAGAAACAGAAATTGAAAGACACGAAACCGCTAAAATCCATGTAGAAGTTGAAGATGCTGACAATGAGTTTAAAATCCCAGATCTTGAGTCTAAATCTCAGGAGAAAGAGTCATATGGCTTAGAATTTCGATCATGTAGCATTTCGAGAGAAGACAGTAATGTCTTATTAAGAACTTTAAATAGCAAGCAGCAAAAAGTGTTCTACAAAATACGACAATGGTGTCTTGACAGAGTTAATGGGAAAGAACCTACGCCATTTCAGATATTTGTGACAGGTGGTGCTGGAACAGGAAAAAGTCATCTAGTGAAATGCATATGTAATGAAGGGACAAGAATTCTTAGCAAAATGATGCATAATCCAGATGATTTTTCAATTATGAAAGTAGCTCCAACTGGAATTGCAGCCTACAATATTGATGGTAGTACTATTCATAATGCTCTGTCCATACCCATTTCTGCTTCATTACCTTATCAACCCCTTGGAGAAGAAAAGATAAGTCATTTACGTAATCAGCTGGGTCAATTACAGATACTAATAATTGATGAAATATCCATGGTTGATCAGAAGCTGTTGTGGTATATACATGGACGTTTAAGGCAAATAAAGCAGACACGTGATGATGCTCCATTTGGAAAGGTTTCAGTTATTGCAGTTGGAGATTTTTATCAGTTACCCCCAGTAAAAGGTGCTCCTTTGTATAAAGATACATTGCAAAGTTCTTTATGGACGGACAATTTCTCTATGATTAACTTGGATGAAATAATGAGACAAAAGGATGATGCAGAGTTTGCCGTTCTTTTGAACAAATTAAGGATAAAAGAAAAGAAAGATGAATTATCTTGTGATGATATAGCAGTTCTTCAATCATGCCAAACTGGAGAACAATGTGAGGATGCATTGCATATATATTCTTCAAACAAACAAGTAAATGACTGGAATAAAATAATGCTTCACAAGAAATGCACAAATATCATCTGTATTGATGCAGAAGATTTTGAACTGGGTGATAAGGGTAAAAACAAAGCATGTGACAAACCACGGAGATGTACTAAAGCTTCTTTGCCAGCATATCTTTGGATTGCTGAAAATTCTAGAGTGATGCTGATCAAAAATGTGAATGTGACCAAAGGTTTATCAAATGGCTGCATTGGCACTGTAACTGACATAGTAAGAGTAAATGAAAATGGAAGACCAACAAGTGTGCTGGTAAAATTTGACAATGAAAAAGTAGGAACTCAGTCAATAGAAATGCAACAGGAATCAATTGGGAAAAAATATACTAGGAAACAATTTCCCTTGAAATTAGCATACGCATGCACAATACATAAAGTACAAGGCATGACAATGGAAAAAGCTGTTGTTTCTCTGAAAAATATATTTTTGCCTGGACAAGCATATGTAGCTCTGAGCCGTGTTACATCATTACTTGGACTAACTATTGAAGATTTGGATCCCAAAGTTATATATTGCAATCCAACTGTTAAAGAAAGTTTAGAAAACATGCCAACATTTGTTGATGAAAAGAGCATTGATAATGATGTCTCCATTGTGACTCTGAGTATAATGTTACATAACATTCAAGGTCTTAAAGCACATTTCAAAGATATCCAATCAAACCTCCTATTTAGAAATTCTGATATTATTTGTTTGACTGAAACTTGGCTTAATGATGACATTTTTGATGTGAGTTTAGATCAGTTTAAAATGTACAATCAACCTCGGTCAAAATCTTATTCAGATGAAAGTCCCTTATTTTCTGCACTGAAAAATCAAGCACATGGTGGAGTTGCAGTGTACAGTAAAATCAAATCTATTAGTAGGCTGGATTTACATGTCAATAATCTTGAATATATTACATTTGCTGTAACTTGTCCTTCATGTCTCATTTCAGTGATATATAGACCTCCTAGATATGACAAGAAACAATTTTGTGAGAAACTGAAGAGACTACTCATAGAATTGCAGCAAAGAAGTGCAAAATGTGTACTTATTGGGGACTTTAATGAAAATCTCAAACAAGGTTCAAGTGATTCATGTGTGCATAAATTGATGTGTTCTTATGGATATCAACAACATGTGCTTGATGCTACAACAGAAGGTAATACATTGATTGATCATGTATATAGCACAGGTATGGATTCATTTTATGTTGAAGTTATTCCAATTTACTACAGTTACCATGAGGCTATTAGAATACAGTTTTGATGAGTGATATCGTGAGTTTATGCAAAGTAATGTGTATACTCAAATCAATTAATATTTATTTTCATTTGTCATCATATTTCCTTTTATAAAACAGAATTAGGTGAGTAGAAAAGTGTGAATAGGAGAGAGCATACAGCAATAAAAAACAAATTAGTAAAAGTGATGCACTATAATCAATACTATAATCAATTATAAATAAAAAAAAATAACTGCAACGACAAGAGGATACAACACAAACAATGATCTTTGATTGCTTGTTGAAAGAAATGTGGGCATGCATGTCAAGAGGAAGGAAAAACTAATAAATTGTGTAATTGCAAAAATGATTTAAAGGACTGTAATTATAATGTTACATGTATGTCAGCAATAGTGATGAGAATTATCAACCCTTTTCACAAAGCAGTAGCTGCTGGCAGTTGCTCTTCTCTAAATATCAGCGTTTGGAAATGTAACTGAAAAAGGAAAACACAAGTACAGTGTAGAACAGAAATAAAACTAGAGACAGAAAATGGAATTGAAATAGAATACACAAAGAATAAAAACAAAAGAGGCACAACAGAAATAAAATATAATTATAGCCCAGAAAATGACAGTGTATAAAGGTAGATTTGGCAAAATAATCATTTTGAAAAATATTTGTAATTAAACGCTGATAATGATAAGTTTGTTTTACTGTGTGATGAATGTTTAGAGCAGAAGAAAATCAAAGTGTAAATGGTTATGAAAGTGCTTTAAAATAAATGGGATAAACAGGAGTAGCACCTATATGTGCTACACCTGATCGATAGGCATGTGTTCTAATTGATAGAAATGAATTTTCACCAGACAAGATGGGAGTGAAATTCATGAGGGATCATGTATATGGTGCAGGAATTGCATTTAATATTATCTATGCATTTGGAGCTATATAGCAAGAGTTTTGATTGATTTCGTGCAAATTTATGAAAAATGTTTTAAGTTTTCAGACCCCTGTTTCTCAAACATTTGCTTTCACTGATTGCTATCATTTATTTCTTGTTAGCAGCCATGGTAGTGAGAGTAAGGCACTGGCAAAAAAAGAAGAAGTATCAATTACGTGTGTTGCATGTAGGTGTTTATGTCTAACATCTTTATGTCTTTACATTTGCCTGGTGGATGATGAACTGGTCTGTGCTTGTGCCCCAAACGTGTCCATCCTTGTAACCAAGTGTTTTCACTGGTAAGTTTCCATTTCTTCTTTCCTTTTCTTTTTTTTTTTTTTGCACATTTTGTCTGGTTTATATGCACTTACATGTAACTTTTCATGCAACTTTTTGACTAAATCAGGCTTAATCATGCTCAGTTGACAAATGAAACACTCATAATAATCTCTCCAAGTTTAGCATAACCTGTAGAATTATGTATACACAGGTGTTTCCTCAAAATTAATTTTTTTCCCTGAAATGTTTGTTATCATATATGTTCTATCATTTAAAGTCTTTGATCTGAAACAGTTTGTTAATTCCATACTGCATATATGAAATTTTATTTACATATTCCTTATTCTTATAAACGTGACTGTTCAAGTGTAGTTTTTGTTCCGTCCAATTTACATTGTGGCTAAACATGATATACATCCAGAGAACAATAATGCATACGCTGTACTCCTGTAAGAGAAATAGGTATATGTATTCATGAAATGAAAGGTTAACATAATAGGTGATGTGACGTTATGTGAAGTTGTAAATGTTTCAGTGCAGTTGTGTTCATATTATGACTACAAGAAATTGGTTGTATTTGTCTAAAATATGTAGAACATTATGTAACTTTCTCTGTAACATTTGTGATAATGATATGTATGTTCTCCCATTATAACAACACATATTTTACTCCTTTCATTTTAGCGATGTTAAAAGACATGCAGTGTACCTCATTTGTAACAGCATATTGTTTATGTCTTTTAAAGCAGGGTCTTGCCCAACAGAGGGGACACACCAGCTTTGCTTTGCAGTGTTGGTATAGCACAGGGAGTAGAACTCTACTGGTTAACGGCTCAAAACCAGTCAATTGGACCAGATGTGGATCTCGTCTATTTCAACTGTGTGGACAACTGTCAATCTTGGATCAAACTTGGTTGGCATGCAAGACACATCATATCAGATGATAACAGATGAGCAACATCATAGTTTCTCAGGACTTCCACTCCCTTCCACCTACAATAATTCTAAGCACAGTGAACAGTATGGATGATAAATGCAAAAGCAAAGGGTGTAAATCTATTTGAAGTATTGTGGAATAATTTATGCGATATAAAATACCTGAATAATTATTCATTACATGTTTATGTGGTAGTAAACAGATCATGTGTAGTACTGGAAGGTACAGTAAGTTAACCATAGGGGCACGTTAAGCCACCATCCCTGGAGACACACGTGGTAACGTGTTAATGACCGATAGCATAATCATTTACATCACTATATTGGTTTCCAGATCGACACAGAAACTTCTTTGATGAAGGGCGAAACCAAAATGTAGACCATAAAAGTAGAAATGTGTGAAATGCAAATATGCAGTATTTTAACATTTTTCCATTGTGGATCAAAGCTATGACAGATATTAGATGGTGATTGTGAGAAGCAGGTGTGGGTCTTTTTTTTTCAGTTTTATCCTTTTGAATAATTGCAAAGATGCAACGTTAAAAAAAATTTAACAGCAAGATTTTCATGACTTGGCGTCTCAGCGCTCGCGCAAACAAGAGGGGTATTCCCCCTCCCAAAGTAGGGAGCTGCTTTTAATTTGTACCTGTTAATAAAGGATTTGGTGCATAACTTAGTGACTGTTGTTTACTAATTTGGCATGATAAAGGGAAACATACCTTCAATTGCAAGCATCACTTCAATCCTTTAAACTATGCTCCTCATTTTTGCCTCAAGTCGCAGTTTCACTTGACGTCTGAGAAAAATGGATATTTTGTGTGAAATCGTGAGACAGACTCTAAATGCATGAGTTTCACGCATAATGCATGTGACTTGGTTAGTCTGTAATTGATGCATATATTTTGTGTATGCACACATATATAAACCTTCAGTAATGCTATGTCTGGGGTTGAGCAAGACTCTATGACCCCGTGTGCAGTGCGGGGCTGGGCCGAGTTGCGGCTGAGCCCAGCCTCAATTGCTAGGCCGGACTCCGCAATTTTGTCCGTTTACACTGCCAGGCTCGGTTGCGCTTTTGATTCAAACCTTTTAATATTCTGTCGTAGTGGGGCTCTGCTTGTAAACAAACGCAATTTGGTATTGTCTGGTTTTCAGACCCTTTGCCAAATGAATTCTGTGGCGACAAAGTTGTCGTTCAGGCAAAGGCGTTTGTCGAAGGAAAAATCCTTTGCAGGAAAAAACCACCTTAAACTATGCTAGTTTTCGACGTTAAGGGGGTTAATATCCTGAACAGCGAAAGATACAGGCAGAAGGTTTGGAAAAGACTAAAATTGGCCGCGCATTTGGCCGTGCATTTGGCCCAGTTTGCGTTTACACCAAGAAAAGGCCGGGCTGGGACGTGGCCGCTGAGACCACCTCCAGAGCGAGGGCAAATGCGAGGCCAATTTTTGGCCTTGCATTTGGCCTTTTGCGCGTTTACACTGAAATGAAGGTGGGCTCCGCCGCAGTCGAGCTACGGCCAAGCCTCGCACTGTAAACAAGGTCTATGACCCTGTTTACAGTGTTGGGCTGGACCAAGCCATGGCCAAGCCACGGTTGAGCCTAACCTCAATTACGAGGCTGAGCTCCGCAACTTTGTTTTCGGCGGTGCTTTTGATTCAAACCTTTCAATATTTTTCGCAATGGCGCTCTGCTTGTAAACAAAGGGAATTCGGTTTTGTCTGGTTTTCAGACCCTTTGCCAACTGAATTTCATGGCGACGAAATCGCCGAATGGCCGTTCAGGCAAAGGCCTTTTCCGAAGGAAAAAATCCTTTGCAGGACAAAATCACCCAAAATTATACTAGTTTTGACGGTGAGGGGGTTAATATCCTGAATAGCGAAATAGTACAAGTAGAAAGTTTGAAAGCCAGATTAGAATTGGCCGCAAATGATGGAAAATTTTTTGTATTATAAATTGGACATTAGGAAATGTCGTGTCCATATAACATATTGTCAATGTGACTTGAAAGAAAATGATGGCCATGTTGAAGGTAGCTCTCATCGCTTATTCGATATTTTGTTTCATTGTTAGTGTAATCAATTCCAGTGGTATTGATGTTTTAGTTATATGTTTTAATAGATATTTATTGTCTACATATCAGATATGACCTGTGACAAAAGTGGTGCCATTTTTTTTAGCTGCTTGCTATCTTCAAGAAACCAGCCATTTCTACTTGATAATCTTTGATATGGTGTATAAAGGTTAAAACAAGTTGAAGGGAAGAAATTTTTCTCTTTTGTGTTATAAATCACAGATCAGCAGTTTTCACTGTTTTTATATTCAGCTTAGCATTGGTCTGTGACAAAAAAAGGCAGCCATTGTCAAAATAATTACCATTGTTTGAAATTGTTTGACATTGTCAAATCAATTTAAGGGTTGGGACAGTTTGTTTGTTTGTGTGTGTGTGTGTGTGTGTATAATTCAGGGATTTCATTGTCCATATTTCAGTTAAAATGGCGAATAATTGAGTTAATATTGTGAGAAGACAATTTTTTTAGCCATGATCCGCCATGTGATGGACATCATGAAGACTGTAGTTGATGTCCTGAACCCTGGTCAAATTGCAGTCCTTACATGTGATCAAGCACTCTACACTCTGGCAAAGGAGATCCAATGGAGCAGCCCTAGAACTTATTCCAGGATCGTTCCATAGTCACTGTGATTTTTGGTTGACTATACATTGTGAGGATATCCTGGCTCACAACAGATTGTGTCAGATCTAAGCATAGCAGACAGGTTGCAGACAGATACCTGCAGCATGAGAGGAAACTGAGCAGGAGACAATTTTGAGCTATCAATTGTGATTATTAAAAAATGGCAACATTTTTTGCATTACATAATTAAAACCAGACGACTCTGCTGTTCTTCTTGGTTTCTAATGGAAGAGACATTAACACCAACAAAGCTCTTATCACCACGCATGGTAGTGGCATTCTTTGCTCCGATTGTGAGGACATGTCAGATGATAAAGCACCATGCACATGTGAGGAGGCAGACACTGGTACAGTGTACGCTTGTGCACCTATGGGATGCCGTACAATAGCAGATTAGCAAAGTGTCAATACGCACCATTGATGCAAGTATGGTGTATTGTACTCTTCAAGTTTATCCTAGCATCAGCCATCACCAGAATATCTGTAAACAGTGGATTGCCTTTGGAGCTAGGAAGAGCTTCAGCTTCATTGCTTCTTATGGGATCACCAAAGCTTTTGGACCTGGCTGATGTGTTGCCATGCCAATGTTTCATATTTTTAGTGGTTGTGACGTAGCGTCTTGCTTTTGTAGCAAGGCAGAAAGATTGCATGGGTACCTGGACCACCTATGAAAAATCACAACTGTATTCAGTGCCTTCTGTGCTATGCAGACTGATGTACTATTAAGGAGTAGATGCAGCTAATGGAGCAATTTGTAATTTGTTGGAGTGTGGCTGAAAGAAAAGAATAGACGCAGAGGAAGTTGACAATGCCAGAATGTGACTTTGCAGTGTACAACTCCTTATTTTGTTTGTTTGTTTGTTAATTTTTTTTTTGTCTTTTTGTTTTTTAGTACAAGTGTACAGGGGAAATTGGGGAAAAAAAGTTTCATACCCACCAAAAAAAGTGCTGGCGAGCATCTTTAAAGGTAGCTATTTTTGTCACAGGTCAAATCTGAGATGTTATGCACACAGTAAACTTACTGATGTTTGATTGAAAATACCACAGGAAAACATTTGCACCCAAGAATGTATTTAATCTCTAATACGAACAACTTTTTAATAAAGATATATAGCCCTTTTTATAATGGTCACCATTTTTGTCAAATCAAGTTTGCCTAGCTCTTTATCTTTATCTAAGGTAGTATTTTCATGTAGTGTAATTTCGCAAATGAGAACATCACATGAAGTGTATTAACAGGGTATTATACAGTAGAAATCGGTGTGTGATCTGTTGGACTGTTTGATGCAAATGTTGCGTAGAGAATTCTTACTGTTTCTAAGCAATTTTTATGGAAATTGGGATACATCATGAAATTGAGGCTGCTTGGCTGAGCAAAACCGGAAGGGTGTCATAATTTTCTTGTTACTATTTGCTGTGTTTTTCACTTATTGAGAAATACAATAGAGGTTAATGATAATTGGGCAAAAATGTATGCTTTATTGGAAAACATCAAGTGTTCTTGTCTGTGGGAAAGCTGATGGGTTTTTTTTTCAGCCCTTTTTTTATTTTATAGGAATCTGCCACATATTGTCGGTTGAGAATGATAAGGGCTTTAAGTTGCCACTAAATCCATATGTTCAAGACAACTTAATGCCCTTATCATTTTCAACAGACAAGTATGATGGATGTGGGTCAGTCCAGATGAAAAAGAAAGTTGAAAGTCCATGTCACAGAAGGAAATTCCCCAAATATGCGAAAGGAAGTGATAAATCAAGGGTCTGTTGTTCGATATTGATATGTAAATGTTAGATGTAGAATTGCACAAACGTTAGTAATGATGAGGTATGCAACGATGGAATGTTGTGTGAGCAAAACATGCAATTCTAAAAATGTCTGTCAGTGAATGTGCTTTATAGACTGTAATTCTACAGATATTATTATTGTTATTATTACTATTTGTGTTATATTTATTTGTTTCATTCATTTACTTATTTATTTATTAATTCATTTATTTATATGGCCATACAATTGCGATTTAGAGTACAATTTTATGTTACATACATACATGGTTTAAAGGGTGTGTACAGTTCTGGTCGAGGTGTAGATTTAGCTTTTAACATTTTGCGAGATATTCAGAAACCACTCTATGAGATGTCAAAGAGCATGCAGTTCTAAGGGGTATCAAAAGTTTATTCGATGAAAATCGGTTTTGAAATGGCTCAGATATCCAAAAACAAGGTGAAACAAAGAGATCCTAATAAAGTTGGGGCATGTCGCCTTTTATTATTAGCACTTTTTTGGATATCTCGGCCATTTGAAAACCGATTTTCATCAAATAAACGTTGAATCCTTCTTAAAATCACATGCTCTTTCATATTTCATAAGAGGCTTTTCATTATCTCACTTAGAAATGTTCAAAACATGAATCCCTTACCTCAACCAGTACTGTGCAGTCCCTTTAAAGACACATGTATAAACCCATAATTGCTGGAGTTTGTACATGTAAACATAAATGTCACAGTTGGGTTTTTGCAAATTGACCATGTTTGCAACTGACATGAAAGAATGTCAAGCTACATGGCACAGAAAATAGGGCATGAACATTGTGTTTTGTAGACATGGAAAAGAAAAAATGAGACTTCCTGTGATGCAGCCATAGATAATGATTCATTGATGAAAGTTGAGTACAACTGCAGAAATCAATTTAAAGCACTGTTGTAGTTGATACAGCCGTATTGTGTCATTTTAGTTCAGATTTCAGAGTTCTAGGCTAATTCATACAGTGGTGAAAATTATGGATAAATATTTCCCTTGAGCAAGACTGAAGGTGTTATGTCAATGAAACTGTAACACACAAACTATGAATCAGTTTGAAGCTGACATGCACTTCAGAATGTGGTAAAATTATTAATACATGTATGCAAAGGTTACAGTTACCGTACAATGTAATTGCACACTTGCAGTCTTATTTTGATAAAAATTGGATTAGTTTTATGATTTGAGGACAGACACAGTGCATAAATTATGTATTTAGTGTTAATATTTTGGGTGCTGGTCATTGTTCTGAAGGTTTGCTATTTCGAAGGGTTGTTATTCCGAAGGGTCGTTAAACCGAAACATGCAAATTCCCTATACGGGAGGTTCGTTAATCCGAAAATGAAAAAGGGTTCGTTAATCTGAACATTTGTGGCGTTATTCCTCAGGTTCTTTATTCCGAAGATTCGTTAATCCGAAAATAAAATTCGGAACAATGAACCTAAGGAATAACAAATCTTTGGACTAAAGAACCCCCAAAATAATGAACCTTTGGAATAACAAGCTGTAACTGATATTTTAAGTCTTGAGATCAAATACTTGATTAGTTCATTTTGTTCATTGCATGCAAGGCAGGCAGTGATTTAACAGCTGAGTAATATATACCTGTACATGCGCCAATTTGACGTAGAGATACAACAATACACACAAAAAGTGCATTGGCTATTAATCCCCAACCGTTGTATGTGACAGTGTGAAGGGATGGTGCAGTATTGGTGGAGATGAGGATTGTGCTTTAACTTTTTGCAAGATACCTAGTAACTTATGAAATAGTATGTAGCACACCATTTTAAGAGAAATTCAAAGTTTAATTGAAGAAAATCAGGTTTGGAATGACTGAAACATCCTTAAATAAAGTAAAACAAAGCGATTGTAATAAAGTGTGGGTCTTACACTTATTAGAATCGCCATTTTGGATATTTTAGCCATTTCAAAACCAATTTTCATCAAATAAACATTGAATTTCTCATGGATTTACATGTTCTTTCATATTTCATAAAAGGGTTCTCATTATCTCACCAAAAAATGTTAGAAAACCTGAAAATAGGTCTCAAGAAAATATTACTGTACAATCATTTTAATGAGTCAGTGCATGCACTCATTAAGTGTAGGAGCAAGAAAGCTTACAGTGCGCATAAGAGGTGGAATGTGTGGTTACAAAGCAAACTGCCTTTTTTATGTGACAAATATCTGGTGTATCAAATAGGAATTGTAAGACAATTTTCAGATGATAAGAGTAGCTGGTTCAATATCATTCATAATAAGAGCATGCATTAAGCATACAATGGTGATTGTGCTAACTACAGGTATGTGGATGGATTAAAAGGAATACACTGTATGTGCAATAGCAAAGTACAGATATATGAGCTATATATTGTTGTACAGGCAAGTGTTCAAAGAATATGCGCAAAACAGAAACTGTACTCACGAAAGCAACATTTATTTATGGAATGTGCATATTTCTGTTGTTCACCCACACAGATTAAATTAATCGTGACCATGACCATGAGGGTAACCAGAATAGTTGACCTTTGATGAACCTTTTAATAATGCAATAAATGAACATTATCACAACAATCAAATTTTGAAAAGAAACTACTTTCTTCTTAAACCATTCATAGGCGTAGATGTGCAAGACATGTTGCTTTTGTGGATTTTTTGGAGAGTGTGTGTGTGTGTGTGTGTCTGTGTCTGTGTATTTGTCACAAAAGATGTTGCTTTGGTAATCACAATTCTCCAGAAGCTTTGTGGAGCAAAATTCTTCTACAGTATTAAAACATTTTTTTTTTAATCAATTATTCAAGTCCTGATCAGAGTAGGCATGACCATACAGATTTCATCTGTATTTAGAGACATTGGGCGTGTGATGTTTGGATTCTCATTTAGATAAATGGAGTCATATATGCCATCTTTGGTACCAAATTCTGTATACACCATAACGAAGATACAGCAACTAGTACATATGACCTTTGACCCACCTTTACACACCCAAGATGGCATCTAAGCAAAAAGTGGTTATTTTGTGAAATGATTCTTGCGACATCGTCAGTACATGTGCAAAATATGGGGAAGATAGGACAGGTGTTCACCAATATAGGGCCTACAGGATGAAACATTTATGACCTTTGACCCTAATTAACATACCCAAAATAGTGTCCAATCAAATAGTTATTTTATGAAATAATGTACGTGATATGAATTAAACATGTGCCAAATATGAAGGTGATAGGGGCTGTTTTTCTTGAGTTATTGCAAAGAAATTTGCAGAAAGAAAGAAATATCTCAATACATCGAAGATAAGCTTTAATTTCAACCAGGTTTTTTGACGTAATCCCGACACTGTATGAAAAAAACGGAGGACGCTCACACGATAGCGCAAAGTCTCAACACTACAACTCATTAAAATCAAGGGGAAAATCACCAAAGAGTAAGTGAGCTAGTGCTCGGTAAAGACAATCATGTCAATTTCACATCTAGAGAAATTCCTTCCCATAGAGATAACACCTCATAACGAAGATACACAAGGAAGAATATATGACCTTTGACCCCACTTTGCACAGACAAGATGGCAACTGAGCAAAAAGTGGTTATTTTGTGAAATGATTCTTGTAACATGGTCTTTGCATGTGCAAAATATGGGAAAGATAGGACATTTATTCATCAAGATACAGGATGAAACATTTATGACCTTTGACCCTAATTTACATACCCAAGATGGTGTCCGATCAAGTAGTTGATATTTTATGAAATAATGTACGTGACATGACCTAAACATGTGCAAAATACGGGGGTGATTGATAGGGGCTGTTTTTCTTGAGTTATTGCAAAGAAAGTTGCAAAAAAGAAAGAAATATCATAGTACATCGCAGATAACCTTTAATTTCAACCAAGTTTTTTGACGTAATCCCGACACTTTAAGAAAATAAGAAGGGCACAATCACGATAACCCCAAGTCTCAGCTACAACATGCTAAAATCTGGGAGAAATTCGCGGAAGGGTAAGTGAGCTAGTCATCGATAAAAACAATCATATCTATTTTCACATAATAAATAGAAAAAAAAAATCCCTCCCATAGAGATAACGCGTCATAACGAAGATACAGGAAGAAGAACATATGACCTTTGACCCCACTTTGCACAGACAAGATGGCATCTGAGCAAAAAGTAATTATTTGGTAAAATGGTTCTTGTAACATGGTCTTTACGTGTAAAATCCCTCCCATAGAGATAACACGTCATAACGAAGATACAGAAAGAAGTACATATGACCTTTGACCCCACTTTGCACAAACAAGATGGCATCTGAGCAAAAATTGGTTATTTTGTGAAATGATCCTTGTAACATGGTCTTTGCGTGTGCAAAATATGGGAAAGATAAGACATGTATTCACTAAGATACAGGATGAAACATTTATGACCTTTGATCCTAATTTACATACCCAAGATGGCGTCTGATCAAGTAGTTGTTATTTTATGAAATAATGTGCTTGACATGAACTAAACATGTGCAAAATATGGGGGTGATAGGGGCTGTTTTTCTTGAGTTATTGCAAAGAAAGTTGCAGAAAGGAAGAAATATCTCAATACATCGAAGATAAGCTTTAATTTCAACCAAGTTTTTTTAACGTGATCCTGACATTGTATGAAAAAACGAAGGGTTACACACAATAGTGCAAAGTCTTAGCTACAACATATTAAAATCTGAGAAAAATTCACCGAAGGGTATGTGAGCTAGTTCTCGATAAAGACAATCATGTCAATTTTCACATCTAGAAAAATTCCCTCCCATAGAGATAACACGTCATACCGTAGATATACAAAGAAGTACATATGACCTTTGACCCCACTTTGCACAGACAAGATGGCATCTGAGCAAAAAGTGGTTATTATGTGAAATGATCCTTGTAACATGGTCTTTGCGTGTGCAAAATATGGGAAAGATAAGACATGTATTCACCAAGATACAGAAAGAAACATTTATGACCTTTGACCTTAATTTACATACCCAAGATGGTGTCTAATCAAGTAGTTGTTATTTTATGAAACAATGTTCGTGACATGAACTAAACATGTACGAAATATGGGGGTGATAGGGGCTGCTTTTCTTGAGTTATTGCAAAGAAAGTTGCAGAAAGAAAGAAATATCCCAATACATCGAAGATAAGCTTTAATTTCAACCAAATTTTTTGTCATGATCCCGACATCGAACGAAAAAACGAAGGGCACACTCACGATAGCCCCAAGTCTCAGCTATAACATATTAAAATCTAGAAGAAATTTACCGAAGCGTAAGTGAGCTAGTGCTCCATAAAGATAGTCATGTCGAGTCTTCATTTCCAGAAAAACTGCACTCCCATAGAGATAACACGTAAACTGGTCAAATTTGACAAAATTACTTTCAATCCATTTTTACAAAGTGATGCCATCATCCAATTAAAATATTGTTAACACAACTTTGAAAGTACATTTAATAAGCTACAACATACTGAAATCTAGGGGTAAATCGGCAAAGGATAAGGGAGATACGCTCGAGTGAACTTGAAATTTGATGACGTCAATTTCAAATTCTAGTTTTTTTATTTCATTGTGAAATTTGATACCTTTTAATCATTTTGCCAGTGTCGACAACCCATGAGATGACATGTGCAATTCATGAGCTCTCAGAATACGTAAAGAAAATGGGGGGTCATCGTCCATCCTGACGAGTAAAATCAGATTGAAAATTGGCGGTTTTTTGGCATAGTTGAACTGTATATCGGCATTGACGCGCGCGCGGAATTTCAACTTTGACGGGCCCTTATGACGTCATATTGAGTCGGATTGAATTGAAACTTGGTATAAATATTCCTTGACATTTCGGACATCCGATCCGATAGAAAAAACGGGAAATTTGTATGACATATGCGCTGTGCGTGCGCATATGTGCGCGCGCGTACGCGTCCGTCCAATTTTTTCAATTTTTCAAAAAATGCTCCAAATGCTCTGAAACGTGTGCAAAAAAGTTTTGAGCTCGATTGGAGTATACAAATATTTCAACGCGCGCGTACGCGCACGTTTTAAGGGTAAAGATGAATTTTGAGAATATGAGTAGAATGCGCATAACTTGAAATATATGTGACGTAAATTTCATTGAAAATTTGCATTCCATTAATGAGATATGATTCAAAATGTGTTTTCATATAATGACGTCATAGTGACGTCACGGTCAACTGATCACAATGATGCATTAGATTTGTTGTCTTTAGGACATGATGCATACATGGTATAATTTTGAAATTGATAGGCAGAGGACTTTCTGAGCTAACCTCTGCACAACTTTTGGGGAGAAATAAAGAAACAAACAAAGAAGAAGAATAAAGAATCCGTACAGATACAGAAGGTGATCCGAGAGGATACTCGGATCACCTAATTATGTTATTTTATAGAAATTTGAAGGAGAAGCATAGAAAAATCAGGAAAAGATAAAGCAAGGAAAGGGAGATTAAGATTAACTAAAGAAAAAGAAGAAAAAAAGTGTTTAAAAAATGTAAAAAAATATTGGCAGGGGTGAGCCTCGAACCAGGGACCTTAGGATTACGAGTCGGATGCGCTACGCAATGACCTATTTCATTCTCCATAGGCCCTGTGTATTAAGCAAAATGACGCTGCATCGAAGCCTCGTGCCATTTTCAACCAAGTTTTTCGACGTGATGCCGACATCGTATGAAAAAATGGAGGGCACACTTACGATAGCCCAAAGTCTCAGCTACAACATACTAAAATCTGGGAGAAATTCACCGAAGCATAAGTGAGCTAGTGCTCGAAAAAGAGAGTCATGTCAATTTTCACTGCCAGAAAAACTGCTCTCCCACAGAGATAACACGTACACTGGTCAAATTTGACAATATTACATTCAATCCATTTTTACGAGGTGATGCCGTCATCCAATCAAAATGTTGTAATTATATTAATGAAAGATCATATAATAAGCTACAACATACTGAAATCTGGGTGTAAATTGGCAAAGGATAAGTGAGATACGCTTGAGTGAACTTGAAATTTGATGACGTCATTTTGAAAATTTACTTTTTTTACTTTATTAAGATATTTGATATCTTTTAATCATTTTTCCAGCATCGCCAACCCATGAAATAACATATTCAACTCATCAGCTTTCAGAATATGTAAAGAAAATGGGGGGTCACCGTCCATCCTGACGAGTAAAATCGGATTTAAAATTGGCGTTTTTTTGGCATCGTTGGACTGTATATCGCCATTGACGCACGCGCGGAATTTCAACTTTGACGGGCCCGTATGACGTCATATTAAGTCGGATTGACTTGAAACTTGGTAGAAATATTCCTTGACATTTCAGGCATCCGATAAATGTAAAAAAACGGGAAATTTCCATTGCATATGAGCTGTGTGTGCGAATATGTGCGCGCGCGTACGCGTCCGTCCAATTTTTTCAATTTTCCAAAAAATGCTCCAAATGGTCTGAAACGTGTGCAAAAAAAATTTGAGCTCGATTTGAGCATACAAATATTTCAACGCGCGCGTACGCGCGCGTTTTGAGATAAAAATTAATTTTGAGAATATGAGTAGAATTCACTTAACTTGAAATATGTGTGACGTAAATTTCATTGAAGAATTCCATTCTATTAATGAGATATGCATGAAAATGTGTTTTCATATAATGACGTCATAGTGACGTCACGGTCGACTGATCACTATGATTTTACTTGCGCTGTCGTCTTTGCGACATGATACATATATGGTATAAGTTTGACATTGAGAGGCAATGCACTTTCTGAGCTAACCTCTGCACAAATTTTGTCCAGAAATAAAGAAGACTAGAGATTGTAATTTGTCATCACTGACAAATTAAGGTGATCCGATTTTTTTTTAATCAATGATTCGAGTCATGATCGCAATAGGCATGACCATACAAGTTTCATCTGTGTTTAGAGACATTGGCCGTGTGATGTTTGCATTCTCATTTAGCAAAGGGAGTCATATCTGCCATGTTTGGTACCAAATTCTGTATAGGCCCCCTACACTATAACGAAGAAACAGCAACAAATACATATGACCTTTGACCCACCTTTGCACTCCCAAGATTGCATCTGATGAAATAGTGGGTATTTTGTGAAATGATTCTCGCGACATCGTCTATACGTGTGAAAAATATGGGAAAGACAGGACAGGTATTCACCAAGATACAAGATGAAACATTTATGACCTTTGACCCTTATTTACATACCCAAGATGTTGTCCGATCTAGTAGTTGTTATTTTATGAAATAATGTACGTGACATGAACTAAACATGTGCAAAATATGGGGGTGATAGGGCGTGTTTATCTTGAGTTATTGCAAAGAAAGTTGCAGAGAGAAAGAAAAATCTCAATACAGCGAAGATAAGCTTTAATTTCAACCAAGTTCTTTATAGTGATCCCGACATCGTATGAAAAAACAAAATGAAACTTACCGATAGCGCAAAGTCTCAGCTACAACATATTAAAATCTGGGAGAAATTCACGGAAGGGTAAGTGAGCTAGTGCTCGATAAAGACAACTATGTCAATTTTCACATTTAAAAAATTCTCTCCCATAGAGATAACACGTCATAACGAAGATACAAAGGGAAGTACATATGACCTTTGACCTCAATTTGCACAGACAAGATGGCATCTGAGTAAAAAGTGGTTATCTTGTGAAATGATCCTTGTAACATGGTCTTTGCGTGTGCAAAATATGGGAATGATAGGACATGTATTCACTAAGATACAGCATGAAACACCTATGACCTTTGACCCTAATTTACATATCCAAGATGGTGTCTGATCAAGTGCTTGTTATTTTATGAAATAATTGACGTGACATGAACTAAAAATGTGCAAAATATGGAAGTGATAGAGGCCGTCTTTCTTGAGTTATTGCACAGAAAGTTGCAGAAAGAACGAAATATCTCAATACATCGAAGATAAGCCTGAATTTCAACCAAAACTTTCGACGTGATTCCGACATCGTATGAAAAAACAAATGGCACACTTACGGTAGCGTAAAGTCTCAGCTACAACATATTAAAATCTGGGAGAAATTTACCAAAGGGTAAGTGAGCTAGTGCTCGATAAAGATAGTCATGTCAATTTTCATTTCCAGAAAAACTGCACTCCCATAGAGATAACACGTAAACTGGTCAAATTTGACAAGATTACTTTCAATCCATTTTTACGAAGTGATACCGTTATCCAATCAAAATGTTGTAATTTTATGTTTGAAAGAACATTAAATAAGCTACATCATACTGAAATCTGGGTGAAAATTGACAGAAGACTCGTGAGATACGCCCGAATGAACTTGAAATATGATGACGTCATTTTGAAAATTTACTTTTTTTACTTTATTAAGAAATTTGATATCTTTTAATCATTTTGTCAGCATTGCCACCCCATGAAATGACATGTACAACTCATCAGCTTTCAAAATGTGTACAGAAAATGGGGGGTCACCGTCCATCCTGACGAGTAAAATCGGATTTAAAATTGTCATTTTTTTGGCATAGTTGCACTGTATATCGCCATTGACGCGCGCGCGGAATTTCAACTTTGACGGGCCCGTATGACGTCATATTGCGTCGGATTGACTTGAAACTTGGTAGACATATTCCTTGACATTTCAGGCAGCCGATAAGTGTGAAAAACCGGGAAATTTCTATTGCATATGAGCTGTGCGTGCGTATATGTGCGCGCGCGTACGCGTCCGTCCAAATTTTTCAATTTTTCAAAAAATGCTCCAAATGGTCTGAAACGTGTGCAAAAAAAATTTGAGCTCGATTTGAGCATACAAATATTTCAACGCGCGCGTACGCGCACGTTTTAAGGTATAGATGAATTTTGAGAATATGAGTAGAATGCACTTGACCTGAAATATATGTGACGTAAATTTCATTGAAAAACTCCATTCCATTAATGAGATATGATTGAGAATGTGTTTTCATATAATGACGTCATAGTGACGTCACGGTCGACTGATCACCATGATTTTAGTTCGATTGCCGTCTTTGGGAGACGATACATATATGGTATAAGTTTGACATTGAAAGGCAATGCACTTTCTGAGCTAACCTCTGCACAAATTTTGTCCAGAAACAAAGAAAGAAAGATTCCGTACAGATACAGAAGGTGATCCGAGAGGATACTCGGATCACCTAATTAAAAAGAAGAACAAAGAATCAGTACAGATACAGAAGGTGATCCGAGAGGATACTCGGATCACCTAATTAAAAAGAAGAACAAAGAATCAGTACAGATACAGAAGGTGATCCGAGAGGATACTCGGATCACCTAATCAGTACAGATACAGAAGGTGATCCGAGAGGATACTCGGATCACCTAATTCCAACAAAATTGGATAATAACCAGGAAAAAAAAAAATGATTGCATTGATAACTCAAATTCAGCGAATAAAAAGGTCAATAAAATAAACACATCTTGGTATAAATATAATTAGGTCCATGTCTCGAATAAGCAGGAAAAATAAAGCCAATTTGAAACTAGAGATTGTAATTTGTCATTACTGACAAATTAAGGTGATCCGATTTTTTTTTTATCAATGATTCGAGTCCTGATCGCAATACGGATGACCATACAGGTTTCATCTGTGTTTAGAGACATTGGCCGTGTGATGTTTGGATTCTCATTTAGAAAAGGGAGTCATATCTGCCATCCTTGGTACTAAATTCTGTATACACTAGATAACGAAGATACAGCAACAAATACATACGACCTTTGACCCACCTTTACACTCCCAAGATGGCACCTGAGGAAAAAGTGGTTAATTTGTGAAATGATTCTTGCGACATCGTCTATAAGTGTGCAAAATATGGGAAAGATAGGACAGGTATTCACCAAGATACAAGATGAAACAGTTATGACCTTTGACCCTTATTTACATACCCAAGATGGCGTCTGATCAAGAAGTCGTTATTTTATGAAATAATGTAGGTGACATGAACTAAACATGTGCAAAATATGGTGGTGATAGAGCATGTTTTTCTTGAGTTTTTGCAAAGAAAGTTGCGCAAAGAAAGAAATATTTCAATACATCGTTGATGAGCTTTAATTTCAACCAGGTATTTTGACGTGATATCGACATCGTGTGAAAAAACAAAGGGCACTTATATGATAGCACAAAGTTTCAGCTACAACATATTAAAATCTAGGAGAAATTCACTGAAGCATGAGATAGTGCTTGATAAAGATAGTCATGTCAATTTTCACATCTAGAAAAACTCCCTCCCATAGAGATAACACGCAATAGCGAAGATTGAGAAAGAAGTACATATGACCTTTGACCCCATTTTGCACACCAAAGATGGCATCTGAGCAATTAGTGGTTATTTTGTGAAATGATCCTTGTAACATGTTCTTTACGTGTGCAAAATATGAGAAAGATAGGACATATATTTACCAAGATACAGGATGAAACATTTATGACCTTTGACCCTAATTTACATATCCAAGATGGCGTCTGATCAAGTAGTTGTTATTTCGTGAAATAATGTTCGTGACATGAACTAAACATATGCAAAATATGGTGGTGATAGGGTATGTTTTTCTTGAGTTATTGCACAGAAAGTTGGAGAAAGAAAGAAATATTTCAGTACATCGAAGATAAGCTTTAATTTCAACCAAGTTTTTTCACGTGATCCCGACAACGTATGAAAAAACAAAGGGCACACTTACAATAGCCCTACGTCTCAGCTACAACATATTAAAATCTTAGAGAAATTCACCAAAGCATAAGTGAGCTAGTGCTCGATAAAGATAGTCATGTCAATTTTCATTTCCATAAAAATTGCACTCCCATAGAGATTACACGTAAACTGGTCAAATTTGACAAGGTTACCTTCAATCCATTTTTTCGAGGTGATGTCGTCATCTAATCAAAATTGTGTAATTACATTTATGAAAGAACAGTTCATAAGCTACAACATATTGAAATCTGGGTGAAAATTGGCAAAGGATAAGTGAGATACGCTCGAGTAAACTTGAAATTTGATGACGTCATTTTGAAAATTTACTTTTTTTACTTTTTTAAGAAATTTGATATCTTTTAATCATTTTGTCAGCATAGCCAGCTCATGAAATGACATGTACAACTCATCAGCTTTCAGAATATGTAAAGAAAATGGGGGGTCACCGTCCATCCTGACGAGTAAAATTGGATTTAAAATTGGCGGTTTTTTTGCATAGTTGCACTGTATATCGCCATTGACGCGCGCGCGGAATTTCAACTTTGACGGGCCCGTATGACGTCATATTGAGTCGGATTGACTTGAAACTTGGTAGAAATATTCCTTGACATTTCAGGCATCTGATCCGTGTAAAAAAACGGGAAATGTCTATTGCATATGAGCTGTGCGTGCGTATATGTGCGCGCGCGTACGCGTCCGTCCGATTTTTTCAATTTTTCAAAAAATGCTCCAAATGGTCTGAAACGTGTGCAAAAAGATTTTGAGCTCGATTGGAACATACAAATATTTCAACGCGCGCGTACGCGCACGTTTTAATAATAAATATGAATTTTGATAATATCAGTAGAATGCGCTTGACTTGAAATATATGTGACGTGAATTTCATTGAAAATTTGCATTCCATTAATGAGATATGAATGAAAATGTGTTTTCCTATAATGACGTCATCGTGACGTCACGGTCGACTGATCACTATGATACATTAGATCTGTCATCTTTGTGACATGATACATACATGGTATGATTTTGAAATTGATAGGCAGAGGACTTTCTGAGCTAACCTCTGCACAACTTTTGAGGAGAAATAAAGAAACAAAGAAGAAAGAATCAGTACAGATACAGAAGGTGATCCGAGAGGATACTCGGATCACCTAATAATGGAATAAAAATATAATAATCTTGCATTTATGGAATGGAAAACCTGAAACCAGGATATTGTTAGCGTAACATAATTAGGTGATCCGAGTATCCTCTCGGATCACCTTCTGTATCTGTACTGAATCTTTCTTCTTTCTTTGTTTCTTTCTTTATTTCTCCTCAAAAGTTGTGCAGAGGTTAGCTCAGAAAGTGCATTGCCTCTCAATGTCAAACTTATACCATATATGTATCATGTCGCAAAGACGACAGCGCAAGTAAAATCATAGTGATCAGTCGACCGTGACGTCACTATGACGTCATTATATGAAAACACATTTTTATGCATATCTCATTAATGGAATAGAATATTTCAATGAAATTTACGTCACATATATTTCAAGTCATGCGAATTCTACTCATATTCTCAAAATTCATTTTTATCTCAAAACGTGCGCGTACGCGCGCGTTGAAATATTTGTATGCTCAAATCGAGCTCAAAATTTTTTTGCACACGTTTCAGACCATTTGGAGCATTTTTTGAAAAATTGAAAAAATTGGACGGACGCGTACGCGCGCGCACATATTCGCACGCACAGCTCATATGAAATAGAAATTTTCAATTTTTTCACATGGATCGGATGTCCGAAATGTCAAGGAATATTTATGCCAAGTTTCAAGTCGATCCGATTCAATATGACGTCATACGGGCCCGTCAAATTCAAAATTCCGCGCGTGCGTCAATGGGGATACACAGTGCAACTATGCCCAAAAAACGCCAATTTTAAATCGGATTTTACTCGTCAGGATGGACGGTGACCTCCCATTTTCTTGACATATTCTGAAAGCTGATGAGTTGTACATGTCATTTCATGGGCTGGCTATGCTGACAAAATGATTAAAAGACATCAAATTTCTTAATAAAGTAAAAAAAGTAAATTTTCAAAATGACGTCATCAAATTTCAAGTTTGCTCGAGCGTATCTCACTTATCCTTTGCCAATTTTCACCTAAATTCCAATATGTTGTAGCTTATGAAATGCTCTTTCATAAATGTAATTACACAATTTTGATTAGATAACGACATCACCTCGAAAAAATGGATTGAAGGTAACCTTGTCAAATTTGACCAGTTTACGTGTAATCTCTATGGAAGTGCAATTTTTATGGAAATGAAAATTGACATGACTATCTTTATCGAGCACTAGCTCACTTATGCTTCGGTGAATTTCTCTAAGATTTTAATATGTTGTAGCTGAGACAAAGGGCTATCGTTAGTGTGCCATTCGTTTTTTCATGCGTTGTCGGGATCACGTCAAAAAAATTGGTTGAAATTAAAGCTTATCTTCGATGTATTGTAATATTTCTTTCTTTTTACAACTTTATGTGCAATAACTCAAGAAAAACATACCCTATCACCACCATATTTTGCACATGTTTAGTTCATGTCACGAACATTATTTCATAAAATAACAACTACTTGATCAGACGCCATCTTGGGTATGTAAATTAGGGTCAAAGGTCATAAATGTATCATCCTGTATCTTGGTGAATACATGTCCTCTCTTTCCCATATTTTGCACACGTAAAGACCATGTTACAAGAATCATTTCACTAAATAACCACTTTTTGCTCAGATGCCATCTTGTCTGTGCAAAGTGGGGTGAAAGGTCATATGTACTTTTTTCTGTATCTTCGTTATGACGTGTTATCTCTATGGGAGGGAATTTTTCTAGATGTTAATATTGACACGATTGTCTTTATCGAGCACTATAGCTCACTTACCCTTCAGTGAATTTTTCTCAGATTTTAATATGTTGTAACTCAGACTTTGCGCTATCGTTACGTCCCCTTTGCTTTTTTTCATATGACGTCGGGATCATGTTAAAATACTTGGTTGAAATTAAAGCTTATCTTCGATGTACTGAGATATTTCTATGTTTCTGCAACTTTCTTTGCATAACTCAAGAAAAACAGCCCCTATCACCCCCATATTTTGCACATGTTTAGTTCATGTCACGTAGATTATTTCATAAAATAACAACTACTTGATCGGACAACATCTTGGGTATGTAAATTAGGGTCAAAGGTCACAAATGTTTCATCCTGAATCTTGGTGAATACATGTCTTATCTTTCCCATATTTTGCACACGCAAAGATCATGTTACAAGAATCATTTCACAAAATAACCACTTTTTGCTCAGATGCCATCTAGGTTGTGCAAAGTGGGGTCAAAGGTCATATGTACTTGTTGCTGTATCTTCGTTATAGTGTATACAGATTTGGTACCAAAGATGGCAGATACGACTCCCTTTTCTAAATGAGAATCCAAACATCACACGGCCAATGTCTCTGAACACAGAAGAAACCTGCATGGTCATGCCTATTGCGATCAGGACTTGAATCATTGAGTAAAAAAAAAAAAAATCGGATCACCTTAATTTGTCAGTGATGACAAATTACAATCTCTAGTTAAACTAGACTCGGAATTTGTCAACACTGACAAATTAGGTGATCCGATCTCTTTGAAAATCAATGATTTGAGTCCTGATCCAAATATTCGTGACCATAGAGGTTTCATCTGTGTTGACGGGACATTGGCCGTGTGATGTTTGGATTCTCATTTAGAAAAGGGAGTGAGACCTGCCATCTTTGGTACCGAATTCCGTATACACTAACGGAAATACAGAATGAAGTATATTTGACCTTTGACCTCACTTTGCACACCCAAGATGGCGTCTAAGCAAAAAGTGATTACTTTATGAAATGATTCTTGTAACATGGTCTTTTGCGTGTGCAAAATATGGGAAAGATAGGACATGTATTCACCAAGATACAGGATGAAACATTTATGACCTTTGACCCTAATTTACATACCCAAGATGGTGTCTGATCAAGTAGTTGTTATTTTATGAAATAATGTACGTGACATGTACTAAACATGTGCAAAATATGGGACTGATAGCCATTGTTGTTGTTCATCTATTGCACAGAAAGTAGTAGAAAGAAAGAAAAATAAAGAAAAAATTATGTTATTTTATAGAAATTTGAAGGAGAAGCATAAAAAAATCAGAAAAAGATAAAGTAAGGAAAGGGAGATTAAGATTAACTAAAGAAAAAGAAGAAAAAAGGTGTTTAAAAAAATTAAAAAAAATATTGGCAGGGGTGAGCCTCGAACCAGGGACCTTAGGGTTACGAGTCGGATGCGCTACGCAATGACCTATTTCATTCTCCATAGGCCCTGTGTATTAAGCAAAATGACGCTGCATCGAAGCCTCGTGCCATTTTTAACCAAGTTTTTTGACGTGATGCCGACGTCGTATGAAAAAATGAAGGGCACAGTCACGATAGCCCAAAGTCTCAGCTACAACATACTAAAATCTGGGAGAAATTCACCGAAGCATAAGTGAGCTACTGCTCGAAAAAGAGAGTCATGTCAATTTTCACTGCCAGAAAAAACTGCTCTCCCATAGAGATAACACGTAAACTGGTCAAATTTGACAATATTACATTCAATCCATTTTTACGAGGTGATGCCGATATCCAATCAAAATGTTGTTTTTATATTAATGAAAGATCATTTAATAAGCTACAACATACTGAAATCTGGGTGTAAATTGGCAAAGGATAAGTGAGATACGCTCGAGTAAACTTGAAATTTGATGACGTCATTTTGAAAATTTACTTTTTTTACTTTATTAAGAAATTTGATATCTTTTAATCATTTTGCCAGCATCGCCAACCCATGAAATAACATGTCCAACTCATCAGCTTTCAGAATATGTACAGAAAATGGGGGGTTACCGTCCATCCTGACGAGTAAAATCGGATTTAAAATTGGCGTTTTTTTGGCATCGTTGCACTGTATATCGCCATTGACGCGCGCGCGGAATTTCAACTTTGACGGACCCGTATGACGTCATATTGAGTTGGATTGACTTGAAACTTGGTAGAAATATTCTTTGACATTTTAGGCATCCGATAAGTGTAAAAAAACGGGAAATTTCCATTCCATATGAGCTGTGTGGGCGAATATGTGCGCGCGCGTACGCGTCCGTCCAATTTTTTCAATTTTTCAAAAAATGCTCCAAATGGTCTGAAACGTGTGCAAAAAAAATTTGAGCTCGATTTGAGCATACAAATATTTAAACGCGCGCGTACGCGCACGTTTTAAATGAAAATATGAATTTTGAGAATATGAGTAAAATGCGCATAACTTGAAATGTATGTGACGTAAATTTCATTGAAGAATTCTATTCCATTAATGAGATATGATTGAAAATGTGTTTTCATATAATGACGTCATAGTGACGTCACGGTCGACTGATCACTATGATTTTACTTGATCTGTCGTCTTTGGGACATCATACATATATGGTATAAGTTTGACATTGAAAGGTAATGCACTTTCTGAGCTAACCGCTGCACAAATTTTGCCCAGAAATAAAGAAGAATAAAAAAACTAGAGATTGTAATTTGTCATCACTGACAAATTAAGGTGATCCGATTTTTTTTTTAATCAATGATTCGAGTTCTGATAGTGCAACGTCTCAGCTACAACATATTAAAAATTTGAGAGAAATTCACCGAAGCATAGTGCTCGATAAAGAGAGTCATGTCAATTTTCACATCTAAAAAATTCCCTCCCATAGAGATAACACGTCATAGCGAAGATAGAAAGAGAAGTACATTATGACCTTTGACCCTACTTTGCACAGACAAGATGGCATCTGAGCAAAAAGTGGTTATTTTATGAAATGATCCCTGTAACATGGTCTTTACGTGTGCAAAATATGGAAGAGAAAAGACATATATTCACCAAGATACAGGATGAAACATCTATGACCTTTGACCCTAATTTACATACCCAAGATGGCGTCTGATCAAGTAGTTGTTATTTTATGAAATAATGTACGTGACATGAACTAAATATGTACAAAATATGGTGGTGATAGGGTATGTTTTTCTTGAGTTATTGCACATAAAGTTGCAAAAAGAAAGAAATATTTCAATACATCGAAGATAAACTCTAATTTCAAGTAAGTTTTTTGACGTGATTCCGACATCGAATGAAAAAACGAAGGGCACATTCACGATAGCCCAAAGTCTCAGCTACCACATATCAAAATCTTGGAGAAATTCACCGAAGTATAAGTGAGCTAGTGCTCGATAAAGATAGGAATGTCAATTTTCATTTCCATAAAAACTGCACTCCCATAGAGATTACACGTAAACTGGTCAAATTCTGCAAAGATACTGCAAAGTCTCAGCTACAACATATTAAAATCTGAGAAAAATTCACCAAAGCATAAGTAAGATAGTGCTCGATAAAGAGAGTCATGTCGATTTTCTCATCTAAAAAATTCCCTCCCATAGAGATAACACGTCATAGCGAAGATAGAAAAAGAAGTACATATGACCTTTGACCCCACTTTGCACAGACAAGATGGCATCTGAGCAAAAAGTAGTTATTTTATGAAATGATCCCTGTAACATGGTCTTTACGTGTGCCAAATATGGGAAAGATAGGACATGTATTCACCAAGATACAGGATGAAACATCTATGACCTTTGACCCTAATTTACATGTCCAAGATGGCGTCTGATCAAGTAGTTGTTATTTTATGAAATAATGTTCGTGACATGAACTAAACATGTGCAAAATGTGGTGGTGATAGGGTATGTTTTTCTTGAGTTATTGCACATAAAGTTGCAAAAAGAAAGAAATATTTCAATACATCGAAGATAAACTTTAATTTCAAGTAAGTTTTTTGACGTGATCCCGACATCGTATGAAAAAACGAAGGGCACACTTACGATAGCCCTACCTCTCAGCTACAACATATTAAAATCTCAGAGAAATTTACTGAAGCATAAGTGAGCTAGTGCTCGATAAAGATAGTCATGTCAATTTTCATTTCCATAAAAATTGCACTCCCATAGAGATTACACGTAAACTGGTCAAATTTGACAAGGTTACTTTCAATCCATTTTTTCGAGGTGATGTAGTCATCTAATCAAAATTGCGTAATGACATTTATGAAAGAGCATTTCATAAGCTACAACATATTGAAATTTGGGTGAAAATTGGCAAAGGAAAAGTGAGATACGCTCGAGTAAACTTGAAATTTGATGACGTCATTTTGAAAATTTACTTTTTTTACTTTATTAAGAAATTTGATATCTTTTAATCATTTTGTCAGCATAGCCAACCCATGAAATGACATGTACAACTCATCAGCTTTCAGAATGTGTCAAGAAAATGGGGGGTCACCGTCCATCCTGACGAGTAAAATCGGATTTAAAATTGGCGGTTTTTTGGCATAGTTGCACTGTGTATCCCCATTGACGCACGCGCGGAATTTTGAATTTGACGGGCCCGTATGACGTCATATTGAGTCGGATCGACTTGAAACTTGGTAGAAATAATCCTTGACATTTTGGACATCCGATCCGTGTGAAAAAATGGAAAATTTCTATTTCATATTAGCTCTGCGTGCGAATATGTGCGCGCGCGTACGCGTCCGTCCGATTTTTTCAATTTTTCAAAAAATGCTCAAAATGGTCTGAAACGTGTGCAAAAAAAATTTGAGCTCGATTTGAGCATACAAATTTTTCAACGCGCGCGTACGCGCGCGTTTTGACATGAAAATGAATTTTGAGAATATGAGTAGAATCCGCTTGACTTGAAATATATGTGACGTAAATTTCATTGAAATATTCCACTCCATTAATGAGATATGCATGAAAATGTGTTTTCATATAATGACGTCATAGTGACGTCACGGTCGACTGATCACTATGATTTTACTTGCGCTGTCGTCTTTGCGACATGACACATATATGGTATAAGTTTGACATTGAGAAGCAATGCACTTTCTGAGCTAACCTCTGCACAACTTTTGAGGAGAAATAAAGAAAGAAACAAAGAAAGAAGAATAAAGAATCAGTACAGATACAGAAGGTGATCCGAGAGGATACTCGGATCACCTAAATATGAAGAACAAAGAATCAGTACAGATACAGAAGGTGATCCGAGAGGATACTCGGATCACCTAAAAAACACATTCAAACAGATATAAAAAATAGGCCAATCTAGGTATGGCGACAAGGTCATATAGAGACATGTGTGAACTATAGAGATCTTACAAAAATGTGCAAAGGAAGTTTAGTAATTGGTCCACATGAGGCTGTGGACAGGCAGAAATATCTTGGAAGCATCATGTGAAAGGAAATAAAAGAAGGAGATTCAAAAGCTGAGTAATCAGAAAACAGGCAGAGCAAAGGAAAAGTCAAAGCAATTGGAAGGCTATTATTAAAACTTAAACCACACAACACTCATGTGGGATATGAGCAAGATATCATTGGCATAAAAGATGATCACACATGAAATGATAGCAAACAAATACAATGTTAAGGCAGTAGTCGATAGGAACTACGCTTGTCCATAAACATAAATCATGACCTGCTTTAACCGTCTGATGGTCATGAAAAAAAATATATACAAAGGAATGGCATTATAGGAGGCAATACCTCCTTACTTTGCATTCAAAAGTCAGACAATAGAAACATAGGTGAACATAAAACAAATGATGTGATAAACTTCAAAATAGCAACAATCCTTAATTAAGGTTGTCTGAAAGTCAAGTTTACCAAGGCCTAACGAGAAAGAGAGGCGAAGTCGGAGGAAATGGGGTTACCATAATAATCAGGAGGGTGTACAATCCGGCCGCTTCGAGTGCGGTTCGGAGGATCATGGTTACGTGCATGGGCATCATGGGATGGTGAAGGAGGATGGGGAGGCAAGTTGGGGTGACTGGGAGGAGATGCAACAGGAGGGCTAGGTCGGGAGGGAGTTGGGACAAGCCATATATTAGTAGAGAGTGACGGTGGGGGTACTGGTGGGGGGAGAACATCGGGGGAAGATGGTGGACTTGTCGGGGATGACAGAGGCAGGGAAGTGTCGAGATAGGGCTTTAGCCGATTGTAGTGAATTACTTTCGGCTGTGAAGAAGGGGAGGATGGGTCAATGAGAAGGCATTGAACGCCTTTGTCATCTCGTGAGGTGGGGGTAGCTCAGTCAGGTCAGCGGCAGTGTGTTCAAAGGGACGAGAAGAGGTAATGGGTTGAAGGGGGGCACGGAGTGCGGGAACTGGATTGCGACGTGCTTGGCACGGGGCACAGCGGAGACAGAAATCTGTAATGTCTCGGCGCATGGACCGCCAATAGCAAACCTTGTCAGCTTTCTGGATAATTTTAGCAGCACCAAAATGTCCAGAAAATGGGGAACCATGCAAAATAGCCAACACATTAGGAACGAGGGAATGCGGTATGACAACCTGACGATCGAGGGAACCATTTGAAGCACGTCTTAATCTACAAAGTAAGCCATCATGGAGCACTAGGCGATCACGTTCTGAGTGAAATTTGCGAAGAGCAGTCTCATAACGAGGGATAGATGATTTGTGGGGAAACTTTCCATATCTCACCCAGGACCGAACTTCACGAATGATGGGGTCCTGGTGTTGTGCTTGATGTAATCTGAAGCCTTCATTAACTAACAAGAAACAGAGGTCATTACTATCTTTCGGGGTATGGACATCTGTGTCATGGGCATCACAGGTAGACACAGGTGAAAAAGGAGGGGTACGATCATTGTCAGATAATGATGAAGTGTGGGGGAAAGTAGGAGGAGGTGGATGAGGAGGTGGAGGAGATGAAGGGGGCGGGGGTGGAGGATGAGGTTGGGGAGGTGGAGGGGGCGGTGGTAGAGTTTGAGGTGGAGGAGGAGGTGGTGGAAAAGGTGGAGGAAGAGGAATGGGGCCATCTGTAGGTGGTTCTAGAGCGCCATCATAGCTGTCAGGGAGGGTAGAGAATGTTGCATTAGGAAGAGACAGTGGTATTGTCATTTCACTCCATGCAGGCACTACAATTTGCTCTTTAACAACAGCATTACACACCAGTGGTGTGAACTCATGTTGGCGCATGAGAGGGATAGTGACATTGCCAATAATGATGACACCTGAAGTGAAGTCGAGCTGTGCCTGATAGTGAAGCAAGAAATCCCAGCCAATGATTAAGGGGGGATCAATGTCACGGGCCACCTGAAATGGAAATGTGAAGCAATGAGAGGTCGTAGAAAAATTCATGTTAATTGAACCCAACGTGTCAAGGGGGTCACCAGATACAGAATTAACCTTAACAGGTAATGAGTGGACAGGGCGTGTACGCAAACTAGGAATGGCTGAACGCAATTTATCACTAACAAGAGAGACAGATGTACCAGTATCTATAAGGGCAGGAATTTGCATGTTGTCAATTCTGACCAAGATACGAGGAAGGCAATCGGAGTGAGGAGAATCAGTGGGTCTATCAGGAGAGATGGGTGCTGGTAGTCGACCCGCAGTACCAGCTAATACCTGTTTCCCGGCTGAGAAAAGGCATGCTGAGATCCATGGGGGCCGCCATTTTGAATGTCTACAAATGAAACATGGCGAGAGGAAGTGGGGGTGCGGTAGTCATGGGAACGATACGGGGAGTGAGATGGAGGGGGGCGAGCGGGACTATCAGTCCTGTATCGCGTGTAATCTCGGCGTGAAAATCGCACGTCAGGTCCACCATAACTGGAAGACCGATCAGGAGAACGATATTCCCGACGGGAATACTGTCGTGAATTGTTAGGATGATATGGGGATGGGGAGCGAGTACGTGGATGATGGTAATAGGAGGATGAAGGAAGTGATCGAGTAGGGGAGTCAGAACAGAAGTATGGGGAACGGGAACGGGAACGATATGACGTATCCTCCCAACGAGATGTAGATGAACGGGAAGGGTGTGTACGTGACAATGAGCGAGAGTATGGGGAGGGGGAACGATGTCGAGCGGCTGTATTGTGATGGTGGTTGTGGTGCGAACGACTGGTGACAGTATTCGCCAAATCACCAACTTGAGCCTGAAGGTGTGCAAGCGACTCTACTACTCTGCTCAAATCATCGACAGAGGGGGCGGGGGTGAAAGGGGTGGTGGAAGAAAACTGCGATGCAGTAGGAGTGGGGTGTACCGTGGCCATTGTTAGAAGTTAAATGGTTTAACCAAGTCAAGAATGAGAAAGAACCAACTTAAAAAACCAAATAACTAGTATTGATTACGCAGGAGACAGAGAGAGAGAGAGAGAGAGAAGAGAGAAGAAAAAGAGAGATGAAGAGAACAAAAATATGAAGATGTGAATAATTCACCCTATGCAAACATAAAGGAAAAAATCAGCAAACAAACTTATGCTCAATCAAGCATAAACTGACATACAAAACTAGCAATATATCATGAACCGTAATCAATGTAAAAAAAAAGTAATGTCATCAACAAACATACGCACGTCACACAATTACAATTAAATACGTATATCAACATGCATATAAAATGAAAGCAAAAATAAATTGTTAAAACAACGGAGTATAATGAAGCTACGTACCAACACTCAGCACATAAAAACAAATCTCATAAAAAAGAGGACAGGATTAAGACAAAAGAAAATACGATTCGTAAAAGAGTCTGTCCGAATTAAGTAATTAATGTTCAGTGAAAAAGGAAAAAATGAATATGAATAAGAAGAACTCATCCAGATCCCTCGTAGATGACCGGTAGCGCTGTACAGCCCATGTATGACGTCACTGGTTGATGACGACTGAACAGGAGGCACAGCCAGGTACAGCACAGGTAGACTCACGTTAACATTAAACAGCATTACACAGCACAAGTCAGCGATGAAAAAAGATCCAGGATGAAGAACAGCTCAGCACTGTAAAACAGCAAAGGTTGGTTCTCCAGCAGTGGCGAACAGCTTACATTAAAATACAGAACACTCCAGCATATAGATGATGATGCCACAATGACGACAGGATACAATCCGCTAAGGAGCACAATATCACGTCGCTTGAAGTATAACACGGATATCAATCCACTGCTCCAAAATCCAGGAAAGTGATGAGGGATAGGTAATTCTGCAGATGTGATAGTTCACAGCTGTTTACAGTGTGAAACTGCAATCTCACAGTGCAAAAAAATATATATATATATTGTGTCAGCAGGAGCCCTATACTGCACAAAGGCTCGAATTCAGTTCCGCAGAAGAGATAAGTCGCTGTCGCAAGATGATCCACTCGAAGGAAACAAATGATATAAAACAGTCCAGAAACAGCAAAATCCAGAGCGGTATAATGTGGGGATGGGCTCGTCTAATCCCACCGCTGCCACCAGAATGTAACACCTTTATTTTGTATATAGTTGATGTTATTCGATGGCGTATCGGCGGTGTTACATTGGTAATGTTTCTCGACAGCACACAGAAGAGACCAAGAGACCAGTTCATATAAGCATCCAAATCCAGGCTCTTTATTTAGTCACAAGAGGATATAACGCTTTACAGGAATATGATATATTAATAGGTACTCCCCATCAAACGGCCATATATTGCCCCTAAAGAGGGATGGCAAGGGAGACCAACGCTTGTGTCTTTACCCGAAGAGGGTGAAAGAGAGAACTCTTGACCAAAGCACATGGTCACTTTTATAATACATCTATACTCGAAGGAGGGGCTTAATCTACAATATTCAAATATTCAAAATAGAGGGATTCAGATTATAATAAAACAAAGGAGTAGGTTAGTAATGACCACTGTCAATCCATGGGTCACTGACACCAGTGACTCACATTTTACATGATGGGGATGATGGGGGAGAAACTTAGCACTGGTAGACAATGGGGAGACAAGTTATCCAGAAATGTTTATGGGAGAGGTTAGGCTCCTAGGGAGGTAGGGTGTGTAGACTGACCACAGGATGTGATGACCAGTCGGGGTGGACAAAATTCTGGGAATAGCAATGAAGGAGTTTTCCCTCATGTCTGTAGTGGTTGAAGCTTGGTTTTGCAGCGACAACGCTCCTACATTTGATATATTACAGTGGTAATATGTAAGCGGGTAACCCTGTGTGACCTGTGTTTATGTCCTGTGGTATATTCCCTGCGGTATGTGGTGGTACCACACAATATACCGCAAGAATACTATGTTACAGCACCAGGTACTGTGTGGTAATGTAGGCCTATAAGCTCCACAGGCTTATGTGGTAATGTGCATAGCTGCTGGCTTTGGTATCTCCAGTACAAAAAAGTAGGGGTAATTACTTGTGTAGTAATACCACACAGCAGTACCACAGAAAATGCAATAGAAAGTACCACAGGAAAATGCCACAGGATATTCCTGTGGGTTTTTTTTTTTTTGTGTGTGTGTTTTTGCGGACATATAGCACCTACCACAGAAATAACAGGACAATACCTAACCTACCTGTCCTGTAGGAAGAATTACTTGTGTAGTAATACCACACAGCAGTACCACAGAAAATACAATAGAAAGTACCACAGGAAAATGCCACAAGATATTCCTGTGTTTTGTTTTGTTTTTTGTGTGTGGACATATAGCACCTACCACAGAAATAACAAGACAATACCTAACCACACAACAAAACACGTATCACACAGCAATACCACGCAGCAGTACCACACAACAAAACCACAGAAAATACAACAGAAGGTCCGGGCAGTAGGTACCACAGAAAACTACCGCTGGATATTCCTGTGCTTTGTTTTGTTTTGTCTTGTTTTGTTTTTGGGACATATATCACAGGACAAATTACCACACAGCAGTACCACACAGCAAAACCACAAAGTATCACAGGGCAGTACCACACAACGCAGTAATAACACACGGCAGTACCAGCAGGAATTAAAAAAAAAGAAGCCACACACATGTCCCCCACGCGCACACGCACACACACACCCACACACACAGTCATCCACATTATTTGAGAATTAAAAAAAATACATGTGAGTTATGCTGTGAATAATAGTAATGGAATATTTCCTGTATATCTGTGGTACTCCTGTGGCATTCCTGTGGTAGAAAGTTTTAACATAACTCATGAATTTTTCATTAGCAATTTAATTCAATTCAATCTTTTTTTTTTCCAGTTCAGTATATAGATATTAAATACATTTGAATATGAACAAATTGTACAAAACTGTAGATATAAAACAATGAAAACATTGACAAAACAAGGGAAGATTATGAAAAACAAAACAAAACAGGGGGAAACAGATACATAAAGAACACAAGCTTATTATCATTGTGTGTGTAGTTGATCAGAAAATGATATGTGTTATCAAATTATATATTAAGTTTGCTAAAAAAAAGTAGTAGAAAAAAAAAAAAACCAAACCCGGGATCAGTTATATGACGTAACGAATATTCAGATTTGTCAGTTAAAAACGCCATCGATGAAATGATTTGACGATCTTGTATAACGATTATGTACATCAGAGTTCACAGAAAACATATTTTGCAAATAAGATGAGAGAGTTTTAGCATGATAACGTTGCATAAAAGAACATACAGGGGCGGATCCAGGGATTCTGGGGGGGGGGGGGGGCGAAACTAATATTTCTGGTTCCACTTCCGGTTTTCATTTCTTTTTTTTTCTTTTTATTTCTTTTGTTTTTAACGAAAAATAAAGGGGGGAGGGCGTGCGCCGGCTGCGCCCCCCTCTGGATCCGCCACTGACATATTTGCATCTTAAGGCCGTATAATGGTTTAAAAAGTTTAGATGCTGATGCTCTGTAATCTGATTTTGTACAAATTCGAATTGCTTTCTTTTGAAGTATAAGAAAAGTCTTTGAGTTTTTCAAGAATACGTATTTCTCCTGACAGAATTATAGTAAGATAAAACAGATAAAATATAAGCATTATGAAGAGCTAACAAAATGTAACTTGGCAAATAATATTTCAGTCGATTTAAAATTCCAATAAAACGAGAAATACTTGTACAAACAAAATCAATATGACCATTCCAACTCAACTTACTATTTAACACGACTCTCAAAAGATTTACAGATTCATAAAATTTCAGAGGTGTTTCACCAATTATTTTCAAAATCATTATCATCAGTATCATATTATATAAAAAAATACACATTGCGTTTTAATTACATTCAAAGTGAGCATACTGCACTTGAATCAATCATGGTTGAAAAAGATATCTATTTAAAGATTCAATCAAAAAATTGATATCGTAATGAGAGGCAAGAAGTGAGGTGTCATCTGCATATGAAATAAAATAAGATTCATGGCAAGAGTTTACAATGTCATTTGTATGAATCAAAGACAGTAAAGGGCCAAGGATGGATCCTTGAGGCACACCCGTATCAATATTTTTTTTTTAAAGACGAATTAAAGGAATTATACACAGTAAATTGTTTTCTTCCTCATAAATAAGATCTAATCCATTTAAAACATACACCTCGAACACCAGTTATTGTAGTTTTTGTGATAAAATTTCATGAGAAAGACAGTCAAAAGCTTTAGAAAGATCCATGAATACTGCTAAAACATCTTTACCACAAAAGGCATAATTTACCATTTGCAGATGAAATAAAAACCCAGCATTAATGCTTCAAAATTATTCTAATATGTGAGTTATTGATAGAAACAACCAGTGTAAAAATTTGAATCCGTATAATCAATGTTAAGTGTTGTTAAATACACAAAATGTGAACAATAGTTATAATAGAAATGTTTCCAGACTAAACCGTCTACAGTTACGGTTTATTGAGAAAAACACTGATATCTCCTTATATTTTAGGCTTTATTGCGAAAATTTTATATGCAGGATGTTTTGTGATACAACAAACCTACACATATGCATCAAATGTGATATCTTGAACATTTTTGAAATCACTGCTCCCCAAGGTAAACTGGACCTTTAATTTCTTGAATTATTCTGTCCTGTATTTCTATAAATGCCATATCTGTAGACAAATTTTGCCGAATCCCATACTGACTATCATATAATAAATCATATTGAAGCAGGAAATCATTAAAACGAGTAAAAACTACTTTTTCTAATATTTTTGAAAAACAAGGCAAAGGAAATATCGTACGGTAAGTTGTAAATATTATAGGATCATCTTTTTTTAACAACTGGTGTAACTTGTGATGCTTTAATTTTAGACGGTACAATACCAGTACTTGACGAAGAGTTACATATACGAAGTGTTATATATATTACAAAAAAGGTTCAACAATAAAAGGTAAAACAAGCTTTTTCCAGATTTTAATGCCTTTCCAATACACTGTATCTAAAAATGCATCTACTGTGGCTGGTTTAAAAAATAAATTATTTGTTACAGGTTTATTCATATAAATAAGAAATTCTCCATTGTTAGCATCAGTCATATAATCAGCGGATATGTTCGATCCCCAATATTAACGAAATATTTATTAAAGATTTCAGCAATTTCACCGGCATCATCAATATCAGTTCCGTTATACGAACAAGTTTGTTCTTGAAAGAAAGATATTATTCAGAGGGGTGAAGGCTCGGGTTTTTGAGTTTCTTCAGTTTGTCTCCCTCTACAAATGAAAATTTGTTAAGATCGCAACTGCTGATCTGTAAATTAACAAGCATGTCGGAAAAAAGGAACCATCGGGACTCGAACCTGTCATCTACTGCTTTCCGGGCAGCGACACTACCACCAGGCTGTCCCTGGTTGCCGGCAGTGACACGATGAACATGGAACAAATACCCAAGCTCCGAGATTCCGACATTGCTATGTTAAGTAGTCCAAGGCGGACATGGCATATATGACAGAAAGATATTATTCAGAGGGGTGAAGGCTCGGGGTTTTTTTTCCGATATGTTTGTTAATTTACAGATCAGCAGTTGCGATCTTACCACATTTTCATTTGTAGAGGGAGACAAACTGAAGAAACTCAAAAACCCGAAGTTTGTTCTTTATTGTTGGCAATCTTTTTTCCCCCAAAATAGTATTGCTCAATTTCCATGTCTCTTTTGAATTGTTTTTGAAGTCAAACTTCTTCAAATAAAAATCCTTCTTTACTCTATGTAAACAAAAAGTGACTTTAATACGTATTACTTTACTACGCATGATTAATTGTCACCATTTTTTTTTTTTAAAAGCTGGGTACATGGTAAGTGATAATGCTCCTGAGGTATACTTACAGTGTAGTGTATGGATTTTCCTATGGTATTTTTGTAGTAATATTGTGTGGTAATCCTGTGGTGTAAAGTGTGTGGTAAACCTATGGCAACTGTCCTGTGGTAATGTCCCAAAATACCACAGGAATATCCCTTTGGTATATCCTGTGAAACCTATCCTGTGGAAATTTATACCACAGCAGGTTTTATACCTTTTTTCTTTTTTTTTTTTAAGGGAAAAGCTGGACAGCAAATGGGGGCAGCGAGAAAAAACGTGTGGATTGCCGAGAAGGGTGTACCGCGTTACTGTAATGACTACGATCTTCGTGTAGGCCATACTCCAGGGCAGGAGTTGAGGTGTTTGGACCATGGGTGTTGGAGGCCCAGGGTTGGATGATCGTTAAAAATTGGATACGCAAGCATTACCTTTTTTGTGTGTGTGTGTGTGTGTGTTAAAGTGATCGTATAGTTTTAGTTGAGGCGAAACCTCTTATGAAATATGAAAGAGCATATAATTCCATAAGGAATTCAACGTTTATTTGACGAGAATTTGTTTTGAAATGGCTGAGATATCCAAAACAGAGTGATTCCAAGAAAGTGTGGGTCCCACACTTTATTACAATCGCTTTGTTTTACTTTATTTTTTTTTATGTTTCAGTCATTCCGAACCTGAATTTCATCAAATAAACTTTGAATTCCTCTTAAAACGGTATGCTCTGTACTATTTCATAAGTGTTTTCTTGGTATCTTGCAAAAAATTAAAAGCCCAATTCTCATCTCCACCTATACTGTACTATCCCTTAAAATCTTGCCTGTATAACTTCATGAATCTTATTTTTTGTCTACCTCCTCATAACTTTCAAAAGGGAAAATTATTATTTTTTGCAAAGCACGTTTGAAAAAAAAAAATATGCCTTAACATCCTTAGAGTATGTGTACTATCCAGTCTGGTACTATATCTATGGAGTACTGTATGGTATGCTAATCAATCGCACGAAACATCTCGCTGCACAGATTTCAAATACACATTTTGATGTATACTGTGACACGCGACATTCCCGTTAAAGGACAAAGAGGGCGCCCCCTCCATTATTATTCATTTGACGATGTAGGTCCCACGACTAGCGTATGAATGTAGTATGTATGTATGTGTATATTATATATATATATATATATATATATATATGTATATGTATATAATATAATATAATACATATTACACACATATATGTATGTATGTATATATATATATATATATATATATATATATATATATATATAATAGGATGATTATATGTCTACGGTCAAGTGCCTAGAAATAAGTTGGATTTTATAGTCGAGCAACAAAATTTTATTTATTTATTTATTTATTTTTTCTGTGTTCTTTATACAGGGTAGTCTCTTCAGTAAATAAAAGTGCTTTACAAGAGAGCCCTGTATTACATAAAAACATTCAAATACAATTTACAATTTCAAACAAATTTCAAACAATTCAGTGTTACAATCTATATCAATATATTACATAAAATACAATACAAAATATGATAAGTTAAAAAGGCAATCAAAGTATAAAATTGAATATGATATAAGTTAAAAAAACAATGTAAAATTGAAATACGTCTTACATTCAGGATAACAGTATACATTTATTATAACCAGTAAAATATCACACATGATTGAAAAAACAAACAAACAAATGCGATCTATCCATTATCCCCTATCCCCTCCCCACCCGCCCCCTTTTCCGGATAATACAGTGTAGCTGCTGCGGCAAAATGTTTTTGTTTAAAAAAAAGGTGTATTTTTATGGTCGGCAAGAATATATTCAGCTAAAATGAAAACAAAAATCAAACTCTCATATTTACATAATTTCTTTAAATATTCAAACTACACATAAATTTGTACATAGATAAATCAGGGCTGCACACTAACCCATTTTTTCTGCCGGTCCAACCTGTCTCTGTCGGACCGGTAAATGCCCCGTTTTAACATTTTTTACCGGTCTGAACAGAAAATTTACCGGTCAACAACGACAACCTAAAAAATAAACTTATTTTCTTGTTTTTTATGGACGTACCCCCCCCCCACCCATGTACATTTTACAGATTAATATTTAAAAAAAAAAAACTTGCATTATCTATTGCACAAGAAATAAAAAAAAAGATAGGAAAAACTAGAATGTTTGTTTGTGAATTACAGTGTAAAATGATAATGAACAAAATTAGATTGTATCAAATGCGTTTGTGACTTTTTCTAAACATCGGCGCACGAACTTGCTGCGTAACCTGCTCTTGGTGGTCAGTTGGATTGCGACGATTTAATGAATTATTTTAGCTGTGAAATTTTCTGATGCACGGGCTCCAAGGAGTTCTTTATTTTTCTCCCGATAATCTATTCGCATTTGTGCATGCGTTCTTGAAAGGCACACGACATACAGGGCCGAATTTGCAATCCTTTTTGCGCCCATTTCATAAATTACTTCGACTGTAATCTTTTATGATAACGCGCCAAAATGGGTTGAAAATGTGTCCTTTATTTTTTCCCGATAAACTCTTCGAATTTCGTAAGTGCGTTCTTAAAAAGATGCACCACATGGCCGAATTCATGATACTTTTTGCGCCTATTTCCACCTCAAATATTAGCGGGATTGTGACGATTTCATAAAATAATTACTTCGGCTGTAATATTTTCTGATGCAAGCGCCAAAAGAGGTTGAAAATGTGTCCTTTATTTTTCCCGATAAACTCTTCGAATTTCGTAAGTGCGTTCTTAAAAAGATGCACCACATGGCCGAATTCATGATACTTTTTGTCCCTATTTCTACCTCATATAATCAGCGGGATTGTGACGATTTCATAAATTACTTCGGCTGTAATCTTTTATGATGCACGCGCCAAAAGGGGTTGAAAATGTGTCCTTTACTTTTTCCCGATAAGCTCTTCGAATTTCGTAAGTGCGTTCAACTTAAAGATGTTCCACACAGCCGAATTTATGATACTTTTTGCGCCTATTTCTACCTCAAATATCAGCGGAATTGTGGCAATTTCATGAATTACTTCGGATGTAACTTTTTGTGATGCACGCACCGGCTAGAATGGTTGAAAATGCGATCTTTATTTTTCTCCCCATAATCTCTTCGCATTCCGTACATGCGTTCTTGAAAGGTGTACGACACGGCCGAATTCACGATCCTTTTTGCGCCTATTTCTACCCCAAATATCAGCGGGATTGCGATGATTTTATGAATAACTTCGGCTTTAATCTTTTATGATAACGCACCAAAATGGGTTGAAAATGTGTCCTTTATTTTTCCCGGATAAACTCTTCGCATTTCGTAAATGCGTTCTTAAAAGATATACGACACGGCCAAAAATCATGATTCTCTTTGCGCCTATTGTTTCCTCAAACTTCAATGGGATTGCGATGATTTCATGAATTATCATTCGGCTGTAATCTTTATGATGCACGGGCCAAAAGGGGTTGAAAATGTGTCCTTTATTTTCTCCCAATAATCTCTTCGCATTTCGTACTTTGGTTTTATACGACACGGCCGAATTCACGATCATTTTATCGCCTATTTCTACATTGAATATTAGCCGAATTGTGGCAATTTCATGAATTACTTCAGATGTAATCTTTTGTGATGCGCGCACCAACTAGAATGGTTGAAAATGCGTTCTTTATTTTTCTCCCCCATAATCTCTTCGCATTCTATACATGCGTTCTTGAAAGGTACGGCACGGTCGAATTCACGATCCTTTTTGCGTCTATTTCTACCTCAAATATCAGCGGGATTGCGATGATTACATGTATAACTTCGGATGCAATCTTTTATGATACACGCGCCAAAAGGGGTTGAAAATGTGTCCTTTATTTTTCCCCGATAAACTCTTCGCATTTCGTAAATGCGTTCTTAAAAGATATACAAGACACGGCCAAAAATCATGATTCTTTTGCGCCTATCGTTTCCTCAAACTTCAACGGGATCTCGATGATTTTATGAATTATTATTGGGCTCTAATCTTTATGATGCACTTGCCAAAAGGGGTTGAAAATGTGTCCCGTATTTTTCACCCAATAATCACTAAAGTCTTCGCATTGCGTACATGCTTATACGTCACGGCTGAATTCACGATCCTTTTAGCGCCTATTTCTACATCAAATATCAGCGGGATTGCGATATGTCATTAATTATTTCGGCTGTTATCTTTTGTGATACATTCACCAGAAGGGTTGAAAATACGTTCTTTATTTTTCTCCCGATAATTTCTTCGCATTTGTGCATGCGTTTTCAAAATTATTCATTGCATGCAGGGCCGAATTCGATATTCTTTTTGCGCCTATTATTGTTTACTCAAATTCCAACGGGATTGCGAAATTTTCATGAATTACTATTCGGCTGTAATCTATATGATGCAATCGCCAAAAGGGGTGAAAATGTGTCCTTTATTTTTCTCCCGCTAATCTTTTCCCATTTCGTACATGCGTTCTTAAAAAAAAAAAGATCCTTTTTGCGCCTATTTCTACCTCAAATATCAGCGGGATTGTGGCGATTTCATGAATTACTTCGGATGTAATCTTTTGTAATGCACGCACCAGAAGGGTAAAAATGTGTTTTTTATTTTTCTCCCGACAATCTCGTCGCATTTGTGCATGCGTTTTTGATGAACAACACGGCATGCAGGACTGAATTCAAGATCCTTTTTGCGCCTATTATTTCCTCAAATTTCAACGGGATTGCGTCGATTTCATGAATTGTTATTCGGCTGTAATCTTTTATGATGCACTCACCAAAATGTTCCCTTTATTTTTTTTTTCTCCTCTACAATCTCTTCGCATTTCGTACATCATAAGCTTTTGAAAGATACGACGCGGCCGGTCGAATTCATGATCCTTTTTGGGACAATTTCTACCCCAAATATGTAAGCGGGACTGCCATGATTTCATGATTTTTTTTCTCCCTAGTATTATCTCTTCACATTTTTTGTGCATGCGTTCTTAAAAAGTTCACGGAAGGGCCGATTTCGTGATCCTTTTTTTGCGCCTATCTTCATTATGAGACCATTCTGAGCGAATGAAAATATTCATTTGTGAAATGACTGTGTAAAATGAAAATAAACGCAATCAAATCCATTTACTGCATCGCTGAATATCGAATGTGTTTTTACTTTTTCTGAAAATCGACACTAGTAAATTAGTTCTAACATAACTGCCACGCTGCAGCGAAGCCGGGATCGGATCGATCTTGCGTTAAAAATCATGAGTAAAATGACCCAGAAATGCGTGCGCTTCTATCAGTGCTTCTTGTCTGGCATGACCGCCGATCGCAAGCAAACGAAAAGCAGTTACTCAAGTACACTGTACATGCTTTGCATGTATTGCATTGCATGCAGTGCGTGAGCAGCGCCAAATGCGCAAACGAGCGCGAATAACTGGTCGACTGCAAATTATAGTGCTCAAAACTAATCCCGTTTACTGTACAAATTGCACCGGTAGACATAAACGAAAACTTAAATTGCGTAAAACTTGTTGAACAGTGCGATATCTTGCATTCTGTTTCTCCCTGATCGGGGCTGCTCTTTTTCTTTCTACTGACCCCACCAATGTTTTTTTTTTTTTTTTTTTTTTACTGGTCATGTCGGACCGGTAACTTGTGGATTTCCTGAAAAGTTACCGGTCCGACAGTGACTTTTACCGGTCTTTGACCGTCGGACCGGCGCTAGTGTGCAGCCCTGGATAAATAGTCACTGTTTGGTTTGGGTAAAAACTCAGATGGCAAAAATGTATAAAAATTAAAAATCAAAAGTCAAAACTTAAACATTTACACTGTTTCTTAAAATTTTCAAACGACACAGAAGTTTGGACTTGAATAGGTAATATATGAAAATACAATGTGCCTTGATACGAAAATGTTGACCTCATATATTCTGTACGTGGTTTCGGAACAAAAAGAGGATTGTTTGCAGCATATCTTGTATAATAATATATCGGTCTGTTGGAAATTAGTTTCTTTAAATACATGGGTGTACGATTATTGATAATTTTAAACATCATTATACAATGATTGAATTTAATCCGTTGTTGCACTGTATATATTTATACGAAATGTATATGGAAGTAGACCAGGAAAAATCATACGTAGGTCCTACGTCCATACACATAGGGCCTATACCTTTTTATTACGCCGTAAATTGCTATGACGGATTCCGTGTGTTTGATTAATTATTTCAGCGTTATTCATAGTATTTGTTGTATTCATTGCTTGCGGTTCAGATTTGGGGCAAAAAAGCATGCTTATAATGACAGATATTTTGAAACATCCCTTTTTTCATTTGATATAATTTGGGTGAACATCTTGAAATTCAAAATGGTCGCCATAGCAAAATGTTCATTTTGACCCATATCTGCAGAATGTCCAAATTTCGGACTTAAAGCGTGCTCATGTCTTTTTCTTGTAGATCATTTTCACAGGCTGCCATCTTAAAGTTCAAAATGGCTCCTATAGTTTAACAGATACTTCAAATGACTAATATCTGTAGTTAGTTATAAGCAACTTGTGAGTATATTGATGTTTATCGTGGCATATATTCTTTAACAAAATACACACATCTTGCAATAGGGGATCATTCGGATTGGCAGCTGTCCTACTAATTCAAGATGGCTGCCAGAGTATATGGTACTTAATTCCATATGAGGTGTTGTAAGGACTTTTAACTGCAAAATCATGCATGTTTGAACACTCAGTGAACTTCATAGGCCTACTGCATATTCCAAGAGTACTGCTATGTTGAAATGACAAATGCCTGCCATGGGAAAATCCTAAAGCATTGCCTGTGGGTCTACTGCTGTGAATGAGAAATTCTGTGCTTCTGGTGGACTGCCTAAAGTGTCCGCTTATATTCTAAGAAGATCGATGAAACATTAACATTAATAGATTCCATGGCTACCTTTGGTGGAGGAAATCAAAGCACTTAATTTCACACAGTATCCTCTGTAAATATTGTAACACTTTTAATTAATTGTTGTCGTTAAGTATGTATAGCGTGGACTTAAGTCGGCGAGTGTTACTATATAAGACAGTTGTGAAGGAGTTCTTAATGACAAAATGATGAAAAGCAACAAGAATGAAGTCCAGTTCAGCCATCGTGTATTTCATTCAGTGAATATAGAAATGCGTATATAGTAGATGTACAGTCGGAGAATACAACGATAATTGATACGAGTATACTTGACACTCCCTCGAGTCTGTTCCCAATCGGGGCTGGAGTGTATGAAGGAGGATACCCTCTGCCGGGTAGCAAGAGGTCTGGTAGCACCAGTGTTCGGGCTGAACAAGAACCAAGAACACATGTTCACAGGGACATTTATACTTAACCATGTGAATTTATTATACTTTACACAAAATGAAAGAAGAGATTATCATCAATTCACTGTACAATGCTGAATATTTATGAGAGGGACAATCCAAATTTGGTAAGGGAGAAAGTTCTTAGACCATGTAGTCATGAGATTTTATAAATGAATTCTCTGCTTTGCCTTAGTGGCTGTCAACACAAAGAAATGCGCCGGTCAAGTGTTTAGCCAGTATCCCAAAACAAATGGGCACATAGAAGTGGGTGGAAGGTCAAGGTCAAATGCTCAAAATTTCACTATTTCCCCCAAATCTATGCAATGCCTGAATGTAGTTTCTTGAAATTTTGCTTATACATGTATTACCTGATAAAGATGCTCTTGAGAAAGTTTTGGGCCGTGAGATTAAAGGTCAATAAAGGTCAAGTGAAATTTTAAATTTCATTTCTTCATTTATATCATTAAAGTAGTTACTCAAGGCATCATTATGAGACTTAGTAGGCCTACATATTTACGCATGTATCTTTGCCTGATTCTCTTAGGATTTTGCAGTCATGGCGTCAAAGGTCAAGGGTTAAAGGCCAGGTCAAGATGCAAAAATTTACTATCTAATGCTGAAATTACACCTTTTTCCACACTTTGGGAATTACGCAGTGCATAATCTTAATATAAAAGGGTTAAAGATCGAGTAAAAATCCTCAAATCCACCTGCTCTCTTAAACAATGATAGCCATTCATCCAATTAAACCTAGGGCCTACCATAGTAGTTCAAGGAAAGCGAACAGTCAACAATGTTACGTCCAAAATTACACTGAGAATGATCACACAAAAGAACTAATAAACTAGTGTTCAGGCGGTTTGTTAACTGTGATTATGTCGTGTACAGACAGTGATCAATAAAAACAACTTATATGCGTACAATTAAAATGTAATCACCTACGTGTATTACTGTACAATCAAATGTAAAATCACAAGGTCCAAGACGAATCCCTTGGAATTGATGGTGTTCGATACACAAATGAATGATTTCTGGTTAGCCTCCAACGTAAATCAATGGGCACAGGTAACTGTATAAATCCATGATGATACGTGTAGAATCCCGACGGGACAGGTTACTGTAATCCAAAATATAAATCCACGGTGACACGTGTAGAATCCCGATCTTGTCACGACCGTGTCCAGTAAATGGGTGAGTTATAATCCAGCAGAATATCCGACTAAGAATCAGCCCGTGACAGCATCGACGTATAGCAATGTCCATGGACATAAGAATGGAGTCTGTCACCAATGTAGATGAATCGATTCTCCGCAGGCAGTATGTCTCCCAGGCCTTATCTCCACAAAAATAACAGGTCAGCAGGTAACACAGGACGGGCCATAACAAGTCTGTGGCTTCGGAGCCAGAAGTGACGTAACTCTTTAACGCAGAGGTGCTGGGTAATCTGCCTACTTCAGAATTTATGTGGCTTATACAGATCCCTTCACCCTCTCTCGAAGGTTCTGTAATTCTCTCCAACCTTGGGCTACATACATTGTACTTGTGATTTAAAGAGCCTTCCAGAAACTCTGACTTCCTGTTTAGTTATGTGCATACCATCAATACCTAAAATGACTACCGATCACATAGGGCTACAAGGACAGTGTCTAGGTATTGCATCACTTAGTCAAATACTGAGTATAGGCACGTCCTAGAACATTCTGTATTTGGTGAGCTCTTTCATTTCACGTGCATGTACTTTGTAGCTATATATACTAAATAGAAACTTCTCCACTAATCTGGTCAATCTGTATACATACACACATTTGAGCAACCACACATTATTACTATCAGTACACTGTGCACATTCAGGACAACACATTTGTGACAAACATGTGATTTTGATATTTTGCCAGTTATGTGAAACTGTTGTCACACATTGTCAAGATGTAGGCCTACTATAGGCCTGTTGGGAGAACCCGTGCATAAATGGCGGAGGCATGCGATATTTCTGGATTATCTATTGCTTTCATGTCACTCAGATGATATTGATTAAGTATTTGGATTTTTTTTACCATTTCCTTTTGAAAATGTGGCAATATGGACTTTCATATCATTGTTGTCATCTACAACGAAATTGGCAATGAGGTCGATAAACTTGAAAGTCAAAAAATAATTGGAAGATTACTCATATTAAAAACATTTGAATTTTCATTATACTGTGATCAGTAAAACTTCATTAATGTATTTAAATTGTGTCTGGATGTTAATGAATACCCACCTTTAATTAAAGAAAAATGTGGCAGCATTTTATTCCTAATCTTCTGCAGACGTTTGAAGGGCATGTGTTGAGTATGTGGTTGGAAGGTCCTTATTTTTGTATTGACTCAGGTCATTAGCCTTTATTAAAGCAAAAATGGGTTTATTGCAAAGAAATAGAATGCCAGTAGAACTGAAGATTAATCCTCTTAATTTCTTTCATTGTGAATCTATCCCCCAAATTAATCAATTGAATTGGAGGTATATAAAAAAGTTCGCTGCTATGTCGTAATTGAGGTCTTCGACGTCGTCTTCGACATCGTCATCGCCTTCATTGTCATAACCAACACCATCATCAAAAAGAACCATGGCCATCCCTTTAAGAAAACTTTTATTCAAGCAGGTGTTTGCTGATTGCAAAACCTGATTAAAACTTTCAAAATACTTATAAACTCGTAAACAGTCATAGACTCGGAACTTAATTTACTGGACAGCGAGACAGGGCATTTGGAAAGCTTACTTCAGACACCGCGCATGCTCACTTGAATGTCCAAAAAAGACGAGAGGATTACAATAAGGCTATTTTTCAGAATAAAAAAGGTTATCTAATACGAGTATCCGGAGCAAATTTCAAATAATTTACGAATTCAAGGAATTAACGAATTTACGAATTAAAGGTTTTAAACATTGGCCTGGTCGATGGTCTAAGAGTGTCTAACCGTGTCCAAGAGTTTTTGTTTTTGTTTTTGTTTTTTCAACTTCGTGCAAGACCCTCTCTTCGTAAGGCGGCCGTACGAATTTTTACGAACTCCAGAATTCGTACGAACAGTGACATGCGTACGAACGCATCGTTTGTACGAACCTCTGTGACCGTAGCTTAAGATACTAAACCAAAATCATATTTCCCTCATTTTCGGTAAAAGGTCGTTCCGGAAGAGACATCACAAAACGTCACGGAGCGGAACTTGGGACCTTACTTTTTTGTTGTTGACATCACTTTTCTGATTCTGCAGACCAAGGACTATTACATGGAAAGAGCAATGAATTTTTTTTTTTTTTTTTTTGGTGCAGAGGGGGTGCAGGTCGACCTGAACTAGCCCATGGCCTAGTTCGGGTTCCCCCAGTGTATAAGTTGAAGCCAGGTTGACATGAAATCATTGTTCAAGAGAATTAATTTTTTGATGGCAAACCCTGGAGTGGGAAAATAAACCGACTATATAAGAATAAAAATGATACAAGAATTGCAGTGATCATGTGTTCACAATCGTATTGATGGTATCGATTTAGTGAGCATGCTATCAAATACACTGCTATAAGTAAAGTGGTGTATTGGCTGGTATACTGATTTCCGTCCACTGAAATAGTTTAAAACTAATGTCTGTTTAATAATTATTGCATAACTGAAAACACAGATCCGATATTATTATGGCTTCCCGAAGTAATGATCAGGAACAGCAATAATCTCGTGTTCATGATCAACTTGATGCAATCGATTTGGTAAGAATGCTATGGGGTAAAGTGTTCATTAGCTTGTATGCTGATTTCTGTCCACTAAAGTAATTCTGATGTCTTTTTCATATCATACTGTTTAACACAGATCATCATGGCTTGCAGCTTTGGGGCAGAACTGAACCTCTGTGGAGCTGAGGGATGTCAACGGGAGGCAGATGCTAATTTCCGTCTTATCGAGTCAAAGCCACTCTGCCGAGAGTGTGCGCAAGCCGAAACAAGGAAGGGGGCTGTCCGGGTAGGCGACAAAGAGGGCGTGTGGTACTGTGAAAAGCACATAGGGAAACGCGCCGAATTATTTTGCGAGACCCACAGTATCGCCGTGTGCTCATCTTGCATAGTTGCCGATCATCAAAACGGCTGCTTCTTGAAGGTTATAGAAGACGCGGCGAAGGAAGAGAGAGGTTGCCTTGAAGAATTGTATGCCAAGGGACTTGCACAGAGGGAAGAACTAATGCGAGCTGAAGCTGCGGTCACCAAGGCAACAAATGATGCGGAAACACATCTAGAGCAACAGGTGTATGCATTAAAACAGCGAAGTCAGGAAATGGAGGAGAAGGTGCGGAATCATGCACATGAGAAGAATGTGGTCATTGATCGAGAAACGGAGGAGGAAGTAAAAAAAATACGATCACTACAAGAAGAGCGGAAAAGGGCAAACAATGAGAAAATGAAAGAAGAGATTAGGAAGATTGCAGAACAGAGAGACAAGCTCTTGAGCCAAGTAGATGAGGTCGCCGAAGCCATTAATGATTTGATTGTCTCTCCAACGAAAACATTCGTAACAAACGAGCTTAGTAACCTAAATAAAAGGCTAGCCCTGGCTGAAAACACCCTCAGTAGTGATAAATATACTTTTACAGAAGGCTCCCTCGCGCAAAAGACTCTGATTAAGCTAGTAAACAAGAAGATTATTGACATTACTGATGCTTGTCGCGCAGTAAAATGCACCAAAGACGTCGAATTTTTGGTTGGCGATTCAAAAGATGTAGGAAGAATGGATGGCGGCTCAATGAAGATATGCAGTTTTATGGACAAGTTTAGATTGCATGATGTCACCAGTGTGCCGCAAAGAAAAGTTTTGTATTGTGAAGATAATGCTATCCTGGATTTGAGGAGAGGAAATGTTTTCCTCGTGGATCGCGAATCCAAGAGAGTGAGCCAGGTTTTTGCATATGTGGCAGACGTGGTGTACGTGACAGTTGGTAATTTAGCTGTCATTGACAGTGAGCAGGAACACATTTTCTTCTTCACGAGTGAAAGATACCATCCATTTAATAGCATCGTATGGGACACTTATTTCTTCCGGAGAACAGAGCTCAGTGACGATCACGCAGACAGCAATCTCCTACTACAGATCTATACTCGACAGATCATGCATGTCTTCGACCCTGCCTGCGGGACAAATTTAAGGTACATGGAGGTCCACCCACCCTTTACACGAGGGAATCGCGACATGATCGGGCCAGCTTCCGGTGAAACTGTAGCGAAGAAGAGACGCACCTCTTTTATTAGTGTAAACCCAAAATGCGTTCCTCACCTAGACCAGTGGGAGGAGGTTGATTCTGTTGTTGACGGAGCAACTTGCACGTATTATGGCGTGTATTTGAATAGGAACACTTGCGCTTAACGTGGAGGTTGCACAACGATTGTGCACCTATGGACCAGTAGGAAAAGGTCGATTCTGTTGTGGACGGAACAACCTGCACGACTTATGTCGTGTACTTGAATAGGAACTATTGCGTTTGACGTAAGTACCACAGGACAGTACCACAGGAAAGTACCACAGGTCATTACCACACAGCATTACCACAGGGCAGTACCACACAGCATTACCATTGTACCACAGGAGAGTACCACACAGGATAGATCGAAAAAAAAAATCTGGGAGAATTTTAGCCACATATCAAGGAATGCTCCTGATAGGTGAGTGATGGATTTCAGGACAAACATAGCCCTACTTCTGTCCTAGTCCTAACATATAACCTCAAACGAGAGTCTAATGGCCAAGTGCCATTCTAGTCCTATAATAGATCTATATAGTCATCCTATTCCTAGGTAGTCATCAACCGTATCAGTACATATATATATGGCCGTCTATCCGTAAAGCATTAAGGCATGGTTACTAACTAGATTATACCTTATTATCAAGATATGAAATTACACTTTCATAACAATATCTATGATATTGGAAATAACATAACATAATTAGACAATCTTTGATAAAGTTCAAAGTAAGTCCCATCATTAATACTTTGACTTTTTAAGTCATTTATGTATTTTCTAAAATCTAGAGTGCTTTTTATGAACATTCGTGAGCTATGTAAAAATTTGTACCACAGGAGTACAACAGAAGTACCACAGGAGTACCACAGAAGTCCTTATGAAATTTCTCATGCTTTACATCAGCACTTTCACTAAACAGGTAATACTGTAGGAGTATAGGACAGGTTAAGTAATGGCAAATCAATTGCTATAATTCACAGCATAACTCATCTATCAATTAATTGAGGAATATTTTATGTGCTTTTTTGTTTATATTTTTGTTGTTTCAGTTGGTTCTGCCTTAAATTTTCCTGTGTGGTACTCCTGTGTGGTACTGCTGTTTGATATTCTCCTGATGTGATAGTCCTCTGGTATAAAATGTTAAGAAAAAAAAAAGAATATCCTGTGGTATTTTTCTGTGGTACTTCCTATTGTATATGTGTGGTATTGTTGTGTGGTATTGCTATGGGGCACGACTGTGTGATATTACGCATTTGATTTGCTGTGTGGTACTTCTGTGTGGAACAGTACCATATGATCTTCCTTTGGGATTTTGGGACACATACCACAGGAATATCACAGGATTAGTTTCTGTGGTACTTTCCTGTGGTAATGTCCCCAAATACCACAGGACAGTTCCTGTGGTAATGTCCTGTGGTAATGTCCTGTGGTACGTCCCAAAATACCACAGGACAGTTTCTGTGGTACGCTCCTGTGGTATACGTCAAAAATTACCACAGGAATTCCTGTGGTACGTCCCAAAATACCGCAGGACAATTTGTGTGGTACTGTCATGTGGTACGTCCCAAAATACCACAGGACAAGTCGTGTGGTACTGTCCTGTGGTACTATCCTGTGGTACTGTCCTGTGGTCCTGTGGTACTGTCCTGTGGTACTGTCCTGTGGTACGTCCCAAAATACCACAGGACCTTTCGTGTGGTACTGTCCTGTGGTACTATCCTGTGGTACTTTCCTGTGGTACTGCCCTGTGGTATGTCCCAAAATACCACAGGACAATTCATGTGGTACTGTCCTGTGGTACGTCCCAAAATACCACAGGACAAGTAGTGTGGTACTGTCCTCTGGTACTATCCTGTGGTACTTTCCTGTGGAACTGTCCTGTGGTACTGCCCTGTGGTACTGTCCTGTGGTACGTCCCAAAATACCACAGGACAAGTCGTGTGGTACTGTCCTGTGGTACTATCCTGTGGTACTTTCCTGTGGTACTATCCTGTGGTACGTCCCAAAATACCACATGGCAAGTCGTGTGGTACTGTCCTGTGGTACTTTCCTGTGGTACTGTCCTGCGGTACTGCCCTGTGATACTGTCCTGTGGTATGTCCCAAAATACCACAGGACAATTCCTGTGGTACTATCCTGTGGTACTTTCCTGCGGTACTGTCCTGTGGTACGTCCCAAAATATCACAGGACAAGTCGTGTGGTACTGTCCTGTGGTACTATCCTGTGGTACTTTCCTGTACCAGTGGTACTGTCCTGCGGTACTGCCCTGTGATACTGTCCTATGGTATACATCCCAAAATACCACAGGACAGTTCCTGTGTTACTGTCCTGTGGTACGTCCCAAAATACCACAGGACAATTCGTGTGGTACTGTCTTGTGGTACTGTCCTGTGGTACTTTCCTGTGGTAATGTCCTGTGGTACTGCCCTGTGGTAGATCCGAAAATACCACAGGACAATTCCTGTGGTACTGTCCTGTGGTACGTCACAAATTACCACAGGACAATTCGCGCGGTACTGTCCTGTGGTACTGTTCTGTGGTACTGTCCTGTGGTACTGCCTTGTGGTACGTCCCAAAATATCATAGGACAATTCATGTGGTACTGTCCTGAGGTATAAGACCCAATTTACCACAGGGATTCCTGTGGTACTGTCCTGTGGTACTTCCCAAAATACCACAGGACAATTCGTGGGTAAGTGTCCTGTGGTACTCTCCTGTGGTAATGTCGATAAATACCACAGGACAGTTTCCGTGCTAATGTCCTGTGGTACTCTCCTGTGGTACTACCTTGTGGTACGTCCCGAAATACCACAGGACATTAGACATGTTGTACTTTCCTGTGGTACTATCCTGTGGTACTTTCCTGTGGTACTGTCCTGCGGTACTGCCCTGTGATACTGTCCTGTGGTATGTCCCAAAATACCACAGGACAATTCCTGTGGTACTATCCTGTGGTACTTTCCTGCGGTACTGTCCTGTGGTACGTCCCAAAATATCACAGGACAAGTCGTGTGGTACTGTCCTGTGGTACTATCCTGTGGTACTTTCCTGTGGTACTGTCCTGCGGTACTGCCCTGTTATACTGTCCTATGGTATACGTCCCAAAATACCACAGGACAGTTCCTGTGTTACTGTCCTGTGGTACGTCCCAAAATACCACAGGACAATTCGTGTAGTACTGTCTTGTGGTACTGTCCTGTGGTACTTTCCTGTGGTAATGTCCTGTGGTACTGCCCTGTGGTAGATCCGAAAATACCACAGGACAATTCCTGTGGTACTGTCCTGTGGTACGTCACAAATTACCACATGACAATTCGTGTGGTACTGTCCTGTGGTACTGTTCTGTGGTACTGTCCTGTGGTACTGCCCTGTGGTACGTCCCAAAATGCCATAGGACAATTCATGTGGTACTGTCCTGAGGTATAAGACCCAATTTACCACAGGGATTCCTTTGGTACTGTCCTGTGGTACTTCCCAAAATACCACACGACAATTCGTGGGTGAGTGTCCTGTGGTACTGTCCTGTGGTAATGTCGATAAATACCACAGGACAGTTTCCGTGCTAATGTCCTGTGGTACTCTCCTGTGGTACTACCTTGTGGTACGTCCCGAAATACCACAGGACATTAGACATGTTGTACTTTCCTGTGGTACTGTCCTGCGGTACTATCCTGTACCACACATCAGTGCCTGTGCTGACATATGCTTCTGTTGTATATGTGTGGTACTGACAAGTACCACAGAGAGTACCACACGAGCCTGCGACACAGTACCACACAGTTCCTGTGTTAACATATATTTGTGTGGTACATTGTGTTGTACCGACCAGTACCACAGGGAGTACCACATGAGCCTGTAAAACAGTACCACACAGTTCCTGTGGTAACATTTATTTATGTGGTACATTGTGTGGTACTGACAAGTACTACAGGGAGTACCCTACAAGCCTGTGGTACAGTACCACACAGTTCCTGTGGTACAGTACCACACAGTTCCTGTGGTACAGTACCACACAGTTCCTGTGGTAACATTACAAGTGTGTGGTACATTGTGTGGTACCGACAAGTACCACAGGGAGTACCACAGGACTTTTTTTGTTAGGGACAGACCGGCAAATGTTCCACGGAGTATGTCACTGCATTTGGTACACATGACGCGATCGAGCTAAGCCCCTCACTGCGATGTCTTCAATGCTACCACCAGCCTCTGTGGTTTGCAACGGAAACAAACTTATTTATCTCCCATTGTAAACATCGGGGCAAGCAATGAGATAATTTTTAGTGCCGAACAGCATTGACCTATTTCGCCTTTTATTGAATTTCAGATACATCCACTTACCATATTATTTGATAGTAAGCAAAAATTTGATTCTGGGCCCCGTCTTATAAAGCCTTCAAATCAATCACAAGTCCCCAAATCAATCGCAACGTGCATTGCAGGTCACAAGAAACTTGTGATTGATTTCTATCACAAGTCTTTATAAGACAGGCTCCTGAAGGGAGCTATTGCGATCGTTCACCGTCCGGCGTCCAACGTGCGTCTTCTGTCGTGTGTAAACTTTTCACATTTTCACCTTCTTCTTGAAACCCCATGACGAATTTTCACCAAACATGGCAGATAGCATCCCTAGATGAATAGGATCTCAATTTGTTCAAATGGGCACCGTGCCCCCACCCCCTCTCTTGGGGTCCCCCAAAATTAAGTATAAAAGCAAGGTATGAAAGTAAGTATAGTTTCAAGTTTGTTCTTGGTGGATCCATGGGTGCCTCCTTGAAGCCGGGGGGGGGGGGGGGGGGGGAAGGGGTCTAAATGAGGGCCTATATTATACACTTTCATGTTCTTCTTAAAATCCTCATGATGGATTTTCACTAAACTTGACAAGTAGCATCCATAGGGGGATAGGATCTCAATTTGTACTGGGCACCATGCTCCCCGTAAAGGGTCCTAGGGGGCCCATCCCTCCCCATGGTTAATCGTTAAAATTTTCTCTAAGCTAAGTTGATGTGTTATGAGTAAGTATATTGATGCCTGTAGTTCCATGTTTGTTAATGGCAGATCCAGGGGCACCCCCTCCCCCTTAGAGCGGGGCGGGGGGGGGGGGGGAGGGGGCGGTGTCCATATTGGGGCCACAAATGGCACATTTTCATCTTCTTCATGAGAACGCATGGTCAAATTTTAACCAAAACTTGGCAGGTTTTATCGCTTGGGTGATAGAATTTATCATTATGTTTTTAGAAACATGCGCCATTCCCCACCTGGTGGACCCCTGAAGCACAATACTGGGGGGGGGGGGGGGAGACAGAACCCCCAAATTAAGGAATCTTAGACCCCGTTTACAGCGCGAGGCTGCGGCTCGGCCGCGGCTCGGCCCAGCCCCGCACTGTAAACGGGGTCTACCAAAATCTCTTTTAGGTAAAATCATGAGTGATATTAGGCTTATTTAGTGTTAATATGTGTGATTTAGATAAGTCACTCTATTTTCGAGTTTGTTAGTGGCAGATCACACATTTTCATCATCTTGAGAACGCATGGTCACATTTTTACCAAATTTGGCACGGATTATTGCCAGGATGATAGAATATGTATATCTATGCAATTGAGCACAATTCCCCACCTGGGGACTCCAAGGGGCACAATGCCGGGGGGGGGGGGGGAATTAATAGCCCCCAAATTTAAGATACATGTACGAATCTTATATCTGGAACCAGAAGAATTAGCTAAGTTTGTGATATGAGTATAAAGTACTATATCGGTGGTTGTAGTTTCGACTTTGTTCACGGCAGATCCAGGGAGGGCAACATGTTTTATTTGTCTTCTTGAAAACTTGTGGTCAAATTTGTCACCAAACCCAGTGCATTATCACAAGGGCTACAATTCATGTCCTTAAATTATACTTAAGGACCACAGAACCCCGCATTTCAAAAAAGAGAAGGAAAAGAAAAAAAAATATTGTTTAAAACTGGAAATACAGTGAATGCATTCTCAAGGTTATTCATAGAAGATCCAGGGTTGGGCGAGAATCGAATGAAGGGGGGGGGGGGCAATTTCTGCATTTATTATTTTTAAACTGCATAGTTAGATATTCTAAATACAGCTATACAGTGCAGGCCTACTTGGCAAGAGTTTTTTTTTTCACCAGTGTACTAAAACTCTTTCTTCATACATAAATTATGTACATTTTCAGAGGGGTGTTGAGTTATACGTGTAGTTTTATAAAGATTGAAATGAGGTTAAAGCATTTGGTTAAAGTTAACTGCAAGCAGTGTGCAGTGAACCGATATAAGAGTTCTCGTTGTATTTCACAGCAGTTTCTCGTGTATATATTGCTCAGATATTTTCGTGATATAATATATATTATGTGTACTGTAATAAAACTCATGATGACACTTTTGCACTAACCTTGGCTTGGACCCCGTTTACAGTACAGGGCCGGGCCGAGTCGCGGCCGAGCAGCGGCCGAGCCCGGCCTCAATTGCGGTACTCGGCCCCGCAGTTATTTTTTTTCCGTTCACAGTGCCGGGCTCGGCCCGGGCTTTTAATTCAAACCGTTAAATATCTTGTCGTAGTGGCGCTCTGCTTGTAAACAAACAACAGCGCACCGGTCGCAGTTTGGTACCGCATTAGGCCCAGTTTGCGTTTACAGTGACAAAAGGCCGGGCTCGGCCGGGGCCGAGCCGCGGCCGAGACTACCTTGGCCAAATGCGCGGCCAATTTTGGTACCGCATTTGGTTTTGCGCGTGTACAGTGAAATGAAGGCTGGGCTCGGCCGCGGCGGAGCCGGGCCTTCATTTCATTGAAAACGGAGTCTTGGAGAGCTATCCAGAAAGCCAAGCTTGTCAGAATACTCCTTGAACGCCAGTGTGATAGGAACAAAAAGCTCGAACCTCGTACTTTTCGGAATTCGTCAAACTGTTTCGGGTAAAATTAGTAAAATTAATCCATTTTCAGCGACACAATGAATGATTTGTATACATGTTTGAAGAGTTTTGCATAAAGTCTGAAAGCTTTCTGGTTCTTAAGTTTTCTTGTTGGATTCTTTCGTTATCAGAATTAACATTCAATATATTGTCTATATGGTGTCTTCATACATACAACTGTACTCGAGTGAATTTGACATCTTTAAGACAATGGTGAAGTGTGATTTTGTTTGCGATATTCGATAGCGACAATCAAGTTTATAAACACAATCCTTGATGTAATTTTACAGTATGTTGGTTGTGGTATATAATTCTGTAGGTATGTGATATATATTATTTCGGTTATAGTTAGAGAATTAATTCGATATATTTTCGATTGTAATATAAAGCAATTAACAAGCATGTTGGCAAGTCATGGAAATACTGTAGCTGTTTGTTGTAGTGATATCCTTGTTAACTTCACACATCGCCGATGATTGTATTCGCTCTTGTAGAATAGTCCTTTAGAATTAGTCGTTCTTGCTAAATTCATACCTTCATTATCAAACTTATCAGGTAGGCCTACTGTTTGTTTGATTCCAGTATCATTTTTATCTACTTCCTTCTGCTGTTCATATGCTATTCGTCTACTGTACTTCTACTGTTGTGCGACTTTTGTTGAACCACTTCGGGAGTGATGATCGCAATAGATAGCCCACTTCGTTTCGCAAACCTTGCTCTATAGACATGTTGGGCAGTTGAATCAATTTCATTAGGAGTGTTTTATCGTATTCGAACTTGACTGAAACTCCTCACGGGCATAGCGAATCGTGTTAAGCAGGTTCACCTCCCTCGTTAAGTGAGGCAGTCACATTAACTTTAAGATAAAGTTCAGAATTAAAGTTAAGACAAGCCTTTCGTGTTTGAGTATGTCAATGAATAATTTTATTGTTTACATCACGGATTCATGATTAGCATTAATTAGTTTCAAGGAAGTTTGAATTGAGCGTTTTGTTCGCACTAGCCTAGATTTATTGTGCTGTTTTGTCATTTCATTGGTAAGTCGTGTGCTTATTCATCCTTTCATATTATCATTCTAATGTTTAAAAAAACACTTATCATTGTGAGGGATACCAGTGTCTTTTAAGACAATGTGGGAAAACTAGCGTCGTTTGTAATCGCTTCGTCAACAGTGATTTATTCAGACAAAGAAAAAAATACAGTGTTGGAGTGCAGTAACATGTGTAAAGTAAGCAAGACCGCACCATGCAGCTGCAATTGGTTATAGTTTCCTGTTATTGTTTTTGTTTTGTTCATATACTATAACGTATTTATGATTTACAGTAGACCTCAAGGTCATCAATTGATTCTTCACCTGTGAGCTATTGCGATCACTCATAAATCATCGTTCGTTGTGCGTAAACTTTTTACATTTTCATTTTTTTCCCCTGGAATCCCATGACGTATTTTCAACAAACTTGACGGATACCATCACTAATGGGATAGGATCTCAATTTGTTCTAATAATGGGGACCATGTCCCCCTGGGAGTCCCGACCCCCCCCCCCCCCGAAAAAAAGAAAAACATTCTTCTCTAGAACCAGAAGTGATAGAGCTAAGGTAATACTATGAGTAAGTACAGTGATAACTGTAGTTTCAAGTTTGTTTATAGCGGATCCAGGGGTGCCCCCTTTGGTCCTTATGGGGGGGGGGGGGGCAAATTGGGGTCTAAATTGTACATCTTCATCTTTTTCTTGAAAACGCAGTGATCAAATTTTCACCAAACTTGGCAGGTATTATGTATAGGGTGTATGACGAGGGTAATAGACAGTTAGTTTAGTGATGATTATTACCCTCCTGCATTGGGGTCCCCTGAAGCGCAATGCCTGTGGATTGAGGTGGGGTGGGGAGACAGACAAAACCCCCCAATGCTCATACTTTTTAACAGTTTGAACTTTCCTTGTCAATTAAACAAGGACATACATTCTTATCCCACTAGGCAATCTGATATATTTCATTTATGTATTATGTACTAGGGCTGCATGCAAATCAACCAATGCCACAAGCTGTAGCCCTTCTGTATTATTCATTGAATCGCTGATGAATTATGTTTTGTTGTACATTGTAAAGGCAAAGAAAAATTACTGTATTGCTGTATATTCTAAAGGCAATGAAGAAACATATATGGGATGTATATGTATGGCAGGGCTCGACACTAACTTTATTTTTCGGTGGCCTGATGGGGCCACCAAAATCATCAATTTCAAATTTTTGGTGGCCCGAGAGAAAAAAATTGGTGGCCCGAAAAAAAAAAAAAAAAAAACATTGATAAAAGTCCATTTTTTTAAATAAGTTGCACACTCACTGCATGCATTTATGCATTTCCGGAGCAAAGAGTTACGAATTTATTGACACACTTTTCAAAAAATTTTGGTGGCCCCAAGTGGGCCACCAAATTTTCCCTTTTCTGAAATTATGTGGCCCGACTTTCATTTTTGGTGGCCCCGGGCCACAGGGCCACCGTTAGTGTCGAGCCCTGTGTATGGCACCAACAATGTGTATGCATCTGCATGAGCAATGATATAATGCAGGAACCAATAAATCAACTCAAATCAAATCAGAGCAAATCAAATCAAATCAAATCAAATCAAATCAAATCAAATCAAATCAAATCAAATCATATCAAATCCAATCAAATCAAATCAAATCAAATCAAATCGGCTCGGCTCGGCTTCCACTATACGCCATCACCTGTACATCACTTGCATTTTGAATGTGTAATTGGTATATCAGCTGATTTCACAGCAAAAAACCAGAGCAGGGAACCGGCTTAGGGAGTTTTCGATTGGGTGAACGAGAAGGACGTGCCGCCGAGCGCAACCGTACGTCAAGGCGTCACGTCTGTACGTTGACCAGCTGCTAAAACACATTTCGATTGCGGGCGCCGGCGGCGTCACGTCTCGTGGCGTGTGCAGGAGGCAACCTGTGCCTTGCGTGCATGTACTAGTATGCGGAATTTGTGACTCGTTTCTGTACTTGTAATATTTATTTTGTCTTTGACTAGATGCGTATCCTGAGAGGAATTATGTGGATTTTAAAACATGATGCATGGTCAGACTTCTAGGCAAATGCACTGCTGCACTAGCTAGGCCAAAAGCACCAAGATCTGTTTGCGCGTAAAGCGTTACATGTAAATGCATGTGTGGGACTACGGTAGGCAGTTGCAAAGTGCGAAACAGTGAAAACGGGCAAATAAAGTAGGTACCAGAGGCTGTAGTTTGTATGTCAGCGCTGCTGCTGTGACGTATCAAGATCATAAGCTTTCATGTAATTAGAATATAAATATTCTCTCGAAAGAAAAAGGAAAACAGGTGAACTGAGCACGGATTTCCCGAGAGTCATCGTGCTCTTTCGCACGATACCCGAGAGGAGTGTGACGTCATAGCAAGGTGGGTTGAGCGCGGCGCAACCGATTTGGGTGGACGGTGATAACCGGGGTTAACGCGTTCGAAATTTGTGCGATGAGCTGAGCCGAGGGTCGACACTCGCGCATGCGCAGTACGTAAAAACTACGTCATAACAGGGTGACGCCTGGCTCAACGTGCAAATCGAAAAGTCCCTAATGTTTCATTCCGTCTCCCTCTTGAGTTGTGCTTGTGGAGCCATCTCACAATTACCCCCAGACAGAAATTCGTGGTTCCGCAGCAGAAACCACAGTGGGGCGCCATAATTTACTGTTCATTGCCTACGTCTCCTTGAATTAAAACTAGTGGAACTGATTCATTCACTTGCAATATGAATTTTTGCATGTGTTGGTCGGGACTGCGTGCGGCCCAAATATAACGAAGGCCCATACTGTGATTGTGCAAGTTGTTATATTATGCAATACGCCTGTAAGTGACGCTACCTTTCCGACTTTAATTTTTTTTTTCACTAATTTTTGACATGTACTTAGCCGATGTCTTTTATCATCACAAACATTCATGCCAGCTTGGAAATACAGTGCACTCCCGTCGTAACGATTCTAAGACCTCGGGACTGGCAGTTTTCTTTCGTTATAGCCGAACAGTAAAATCATAAAGATAAAATAGAACCTATACATAGTAATTTTTGGACCTGCATTTTTCCTTCGTTTAAACGAAAATTTCGTTATAGCCTTGTTCGTTATAACGGTCGGGAGTGCACTGTAACGCGCCCTATACGTACAGATACACTTTATTGCATTATACAATTAGTGCCTCACTACTTTAAGCGTTTATCATTGCATTATAGACATATCTAGGCAGAATCATAAGCATCATCAGTCATTAGCATAATTATTCATGATTTTATGATTAAAAGCGTTTATTAGCGAGTGTTAAAAATGCGATAAAATTGTGTATGTTATTTCATGTGAATTGAAGTATTTGTTCAATTTCGGGGATTTTTTTTTTTCCATTTGAATTAACATCGAGTCAAGTAATGTTGCCTGAAATGATGAGGAAATAAAGACAACGCGACACTATCTTAAGATTTCCTTGATATTAAGTCTAATGATTTTGCCGTGTAATCGTAGGCCTAAACATTATGGTTGAAAACATGAATTACGAGGTGGTAGTATTCCTTTAGGTGCACCCCATAGAAACCAGTTCAATTTCTGTCACTGAAATGAATGTAATTTCACCACAGTGTATACACCTGTAGTTGCTCGAATCAATGCTCTATCTCTCTCTCTCTCTCTCTCTCTCTCTCTCTCTCTCTATATATATATATATATATATATATGTATATACATGTACATAATCTTTCCTTCGAATCCTTGAAATAGTAAAATTGTTGATAGTAATGTTTGCATAAAATGTTTATATAAAATTATACTGTAGCGAAGACGATTATACAATGGTCTATTAGGCAGATACCAATAGCATTTAAAGATAATAAAAAGTTTTGGTACCTCAAAAGTGTCCTTGAATTCCCTTGTCTTAGTTTGTGTTTCAGGTTAAAGTACCTTTCATATAACTAACACTGTGAGACTTACTCGCCCCAAAGTGCTCTCATGTCTTAGTAATCATGCAATTAACTGCGATCAGCAGCCCCATACGCATAGCGACCAGCAGTCCCATACGCATAGCGTAATCGGGCTTCGCATTGTAGCATTCAGGATCATGACAGATTTAGTATCGCAGGGTAAATGTCAACTTAAAATCCCATAAATTCTTCAATTTGAAGACTTACCAATTAAAGATAATAAAAAGTTTTGGTACCTCAAAAGTGTCCTTGAATTCCCTTGTCTTAGTTTGTGTTTCAGGTTAAAGTACCTTTCATATAACTAACACTGTGAGACTTACTCGCCCCAAAGTGCTCTCATGTCTTAGTAATCATGCAATTAACTGCGATCAGCAGCCCCATACGCATAGCGACCAGCAGTCCCATACGCATAGCGTAATCGGGCTTCGCATTGTAGCATTCAGGATCATGACAGATTTAGTATCGCAGGGTAAATGTCAACTTAAAATCCCATAAATTCTTCAATTTGAAGACTTACCAATTAAGTTGAAGTATTGAAAACAGGCTTCGGGCAACGTTTGGTTCTGCCTATAGTCCCTTTCTGTTCGAATTGATGACTGAATGCGACTCGGTCGACAGGACCTTAGGAGAGCTACATACAGTACACTGAATACTACAGCCAGTGCATGCGAACACATCACATGCACACAAATTTCAAATCCATGGACGGATGTTTGTGTGCGCATGCGCTGGCCATGGTATCCAGTGTATGTAGCTCTCCCAAGGTCCTCTCGACCGAGTCACATTCAGTCATCAATTCGAACAGAAAGGGACTATTGGCAGAACCAAACGTTGTTCGAAGCCTGTTTTCAATACTTCAACTTAATTGGTAAGTCTTCAAATCGAAGAAATTTTTGGATTTTAAGTTGACATTTACCCGCGATACTAATTCTGTCATGATCCTGAATGCTACAATGCGAAGCCCCATTACGCTATGCGTATGGGGCTGCTGGTCGCAGTTAGCTATGCGTACAATGGGCTGCACGCTGCTGGTCGCAGTCAGTGGTTTCATACAATATTTATCGACGCTGTACAGCGTCATTTGCATGATTACTAAGACATGAGAGTACTTTGGGGCGAGTAATTCTCACAAACAACGTACTTTAACCTGAAACACAAACCAAGACAAGGAAATTCAGGGAAGCTTTTGAGGTACCAAAACTTTTTATTATCTTTAAGTTGAAGTATTGAAAACAGGCTTCGGGCAACGTTTGGTTCTGCCTATAGTCCCTTTCTGTTCGAATTGATGACTGAATGCGACTCGGTCGACAGGACCTTAGGAGAGCTACATACAGTACACTGAATACTACAGCCAGTGCATGCGAACACATCACATGCACACAAATTTCAAATCCATGGACGGATGTTTGTGTGCGCATGCGCTGGCCATGGTATCCAGTGTATGTAGCTCTCCCAAGGTCCTCTCGACCGAGTCACATTCAGTCATCAATTCGAACAGAAAGGGACTATTGGCAGAACCAAACGTTGTTCGAAGCCTGTTTTCAATACTTCAACTTAATTGGTAAGTCTTCAAATCGAAGAAATTTTTGGATTTTAAGTTGACATTTACCCGCGATACTAATTCTGTCATGATCCTGAATGCTACAATGCGAAGCCCCATTACGCTATGCGTATGGGGCTGCTGGTCGCAGTTAGCTATGCGTACAATGGGCTGCACGCTGCTGGTCGCAGTCAGTGGTTTCATACAATATTTATCGACGCTGTACAGCGTCATTTGCATGATTACTAAGACATGAGAGTACTTTGGGGCGAGTAATTCTCACAAACAACGTACTTTAACCTGAAACACAAACCAAGACAAGGAAATTCAGGGAAGCTTTTGAGGTACCAAAACTTTTTATTATCTTTAACCCACGCTATCGATAAAAATCATTGATCGATCGCATATGTATGACGACATTTGTGGTATAAGGGACAAATATATATATATATATATATATATATATATATATATATATATATGTATATAAATGACGAAATAAACTGGTTATGCATTTTTTTTTGCCAATAAAAATGAGTTTGTTCGACGATGTTAATGTTCATACTGCTCATTTTCTCCTTTAACGTACACACACACACACACAGCCCAACTCCTTTGTAGTCATTGATTCATGGAACCATGAGCAAGGTGACATAAAAGAAGCACGAGATCAATCTGAATCCTTGCGTTTGTAATTAATCCTATATTAATGACCGTGATACGCGTTTTATCTTTTTGAGATACAGCACTTCATTGTACCCATGCATGATAGGGGTATGTATCATCCACCACACATATTTCAAAGGGCGAGAGAAGATTAGATGTTACTGCACTGATGTTATAGTCATGGCACACATCCAAATAGGACGCCATCTCGAATGCAATTTACTGGACAATTTTCATTTCATTTCATTTCATTTCATTTCATTTCATTTCATTTCATTTCCATCAACACATAGTTACAACATTTGAATACACATTATAACACAACAATGACAAATGAAAAGCCCCGAACTGTGAACTGTGATGCAATTCTGTATATTTCATGACAAAATCGAAAAAAAAAAGTTGTTAAAAGTGGAGGGGACTGCTAAAAAGCAGAGCTTTTAAAGCATCATAAGTGGAGCAAGACCAGTATACCCTGTATTTTATGAGGAGAAATACCAATTAAGTTACAGGCTAATTGTCATACACTTTGGAGCCAGTGGGGTCAAGGGCAAGGGTCAAAGATTAAAGGTCAGGTCAGGTGTAAATACCCAAATACTTGCCCTTTGAGATAGGGTTTCAGCCTTCCAAATCAAACCTTTTTCAAGGAATGCAAACACTAATCACATTTGTGGTTGGCCAAACTTTCAAACACATGAAATTTATTTTGCCAATCATTGTGAAACTTTCATCTCACGTTGTAAAGATGTCGGCCTACTATAGACCTACTGTGAGAACCATGCGATATAAGAGGGATACCAGGCGTCATAGCGACATTTCTAATTTTCTTTTAGTGCACCAAGTATATGAAGCACTAAAATAATCATATACCAAATGTATCGGTAACAAGAGGAACGGGGAAGCGATGAAAAACAACAACGAAGGAATTTATAACGAGCAAAAAAAAAATAAATAAATAAAAAAATGAGGGGTCATCATAGACCGTGACCCCTCTCCCACATACAGGCCTTGTTTCAAATATCAAAATATAACACTAGATTTAACAGGATAATAATATTCACTTAAATAGCTGAGGCCGTTATTAATTGATTTGTCACTAACTTTTAATATTCATGACCAGACGATACTCCAGCATATCTTTAAATTCCAATTCAATGATAATACCGTAAGTAATATTCTACAATCTTTATTAACATTTTATCGTTCTGCCTCACGAATCGGACTCACGGGTAATTAAGGCCGTTATCAATTAATTTGATTCCAGTTTCGGTAGTTATGACAGCATGATACTCCTGCATAATTTCTCAAATCCAACTCAATGACAAGCTGCAATCGTATTTTCGTTTATTTTTGGAAAAAGTATTCTGCCTTACGGGCTCAGCGTAATGAAGAGCCGATGACCAATACATTGTATTTCCAGTTCCCGGGAAAAAAACAACAACAACAACAACAACAAATGTCAGTACGTCTCACAGGAACCACTGTCCAATTTCGCTTTGACATGCTGTGATAATCCGTCGCGTATTTAGAAGAATAGCGATAACATCTTATAGGATAGAGGTGCTACACTTGATCCATGGCAATTGTACACACTGTCGTCTCATTCATTTTCCCCAAACCACAAGAAGTGACTTTGTTGGTCTCATGTACTGGGCCTAGTTAATGGCACTCGAAACTGCAATGGGCGAGTGCAGTTCCGCGTAGAACGGTATCCTCTTTGACTGCTGAGCTCTTGACTCCTTTGATTTTCTGACTTACTTATCAAATGGAGTATAATTATTTACATTCTGTAGATTATGGTAGCAAACATATATTCATGAGCTCCGTACTACGTTATTTGTCGCAAAATAAAAGATGATCTACATAATATCACGTGCAATGCGAGAACAGCAGTCATACAGTGTCATTTATTTGCATTTTGACTGGTACATACTCTATGTATACGTTTGGGATGAAACAGTGCCATGTGCATTGGATGTAGATGCAAATGGAATATTAGCCATGGTCTAGGTTTACTGAAACGTCGTTAAATATCACCTGATGACAGTGATTATGACCACAAAAGCTTTTCGTTTTGCATCAAGTGGTGTGGGCCTTTGATAGCATGGTCCTTGCACACCAGCTAACTTGAAAACTACAATGAGTGACATTTCCTGGCATGGTATAATGATATTGTGATCTGTAACTTCTCCATAGGGTAGCCTTTTTTGTGTGTTAACGCTGCTGTGCCATGGGGCCCTGCCATTATCATTACTACATCATTGGCACGAACCCATTATCAAACCAGGTCGAGAGGGACAATGTGGGCAAAACATAATTGTATGCATGAGGATGAGCGTACCAAGCAGGATTCGAATCCACAACCTTCTGTTCACAGAACCAGAGTTCTACGCACTATATACCATCAGGGTACTCCCTCATCATCACCGGGCTTCACTTATTCTGACAATCATCTATACGCATACAACATCGGTATTGAGTTATGGCATTATCATGAGAATATTAACGGTTTCACTGTCAAAACGAATAAAATACAGACATAAGAAGTACATAACAGTCGTAATTGCCAATAACATGGCAATTATTTCATCTGTCGATTGAAGAGTTATACTGAACGTATACAACATCATAAAAAGAGCCGCATTCTCAATGTTGTTGAAAATGTAGATGATAATAATATGTTGGGAACGTTTCCTTAAGTAATAGGATGTATTGACTCAGGTCATAATGACGGTATTGAGAGTCACTTTTCGCACTGCAATCCACACGGCAATGTAAATGTACTTACAACATTCTCTACACTTAATTTTGTACAAGTCGATGCCTAGCATGTAGCAAAACCATGTTGCAGCACACTCTAACGTATGTCACTCCGCGACACTGATACATACACCTTGCGCTTGCATCGGTTCTTTCTCCCGTCATCACCAAAGCTAACATGAGAATGCTATGTTGACATCCTATTCTGTCAAACAGAGGAAAGGACAACGTACCACTGGTTACTATTCCAGCTCAACACTCTTAAAACATCCGAGTCAGAACTGACCCGGAACCTGGTCCGTTGGGGTCACACACCGTTCCGGGTCAAAAAATGCTTTGGAATTTGGTCATGAAGACCCCGAATGGAGTCACCCTGACCCAATTCATGACTCTGAAATGGGTCATGTCTCACCCCGTTCTTTGTCATTTCTGACCCGGAAGCGATTTTTTTTTCCGTAACCCTAACGCGTCGAAATTGCCAATTGTGTCACTTGAGCAAAGACTATCAGTGTACTTGGCTGGTTTTGTACGCATGCGCTTGGACTTCTTACTGTACTGCTGTACAGTATGTACACATATACCAGTGGCATGGTCGTCTGCTAACACAGAATCAGATTCGAATGTGAATGGCACGCCCTTCAAACATAACAACGGGTTTGTGTGTAGGTGTGTGTGTGTGTGTGCGTGTGTGTGTGTGTGTGTGTATGTGTGTGTGTGTGTGTGTTTTAAAAAGAAGGTGATTCAGCAGCACAAGTGTGTGCGTAAGGCAGATATGGATTGGCTTGTTCGTTACTAAGTAATCAGAAAGCCTTTTCTGAGATATTCATGCAGAATTCTATGTCAAGTAATACGCTACGCATGGTTATATACACTGTAGGCCTATATTGTACTGTGTGTAAGAAAAATACGATTTAAAAGCACAAGAGATTCAGCTGCTTATTTTTGTTCAAATTAATTTCATTGTAAACATGGGCCTGATATCGATGAAATTCTAATGAAGAATATCATTTTTTTAAAGTTTTTTTTTTTTGTGTGTGTGTGTATTATTCTGTTCGCACTGCAAGTACACACTCAACAGTAACACGTTCCCATTAATCGAAGTTCCAGAGGAAAATGAGAAGTGAGGACACAAGTCGTACATGGTATATTGGAGCTTTATTCGAAGACGTTTCACATGAGCAAGCCATTTATAGCAAGTACAGTATATCATTTTACAAAACTCGGCACTCGGTATATCGTGTACAACATAAGCAGGGAGGTGACTCGCCTTGCTGGTATATTAGCAGGGAGGTGAGACTAAAATTCTCTCACCTCCCTGGTACACGGGAGGGTGCCTTTTTCGAGCTAAGTTACAAATCACTGGTCACTTTCACTGACAGCGATCACTTGTGTTCAGATTATTTATGGGCTGCCTTACGCGGCAGCCTCGAAAGTGGAGTGAGCGTCAGGTGGTGTCCGTTGACAAGCCACGAATGATTTTTTTTTTTTTTTGGGGGGGGGGGGTAGGATAATAGTGCTGATTGATATAATGATGTATACATAGGCCGTGAGGTAATAGAAATTTCATTTCAATTCAATTCAATTCGATTTTATTGTCCGTTTCTGGAAATTTGTTTTGTTAGCATGCATACAAGTTACATCGATACATACAATATACAGAGCACACGTTTAACATGGACACATAGACATGATAAACACACAAGAGATATACAGCAATACAATGAATGTCATTGTCAGAAATATATAACATTAAAGAAATATTAATCTGTATAAATCAACGTTGTGTTGGGTGTGGTGTGCATTAACATACACAAGTGTGTAAATATGTATCAGATTTATAATAACTATATAAAACTTTTAAACAATATAAATTAATACATCTTTACGTCTAAATAAGTGATTGTATATATAAAAATCTCGAAGGCTATTTACGTGCGTGTGTGTGCGTGTATATGTGAATACGTGTGTGAACGTATAAAAATGTAAGTGTATGTTTTTTGACAAAACCGTATAAATTACATCCATACGATTGTTCTTTTGTTTTTGTTTTACAACAGCTGAGATAGTGTATGATCATGGAGCTACCAAGTAGCTCCATGGTATGATATAGTAATTTGCAAGTCAACTGTTAGGATGGCGTTAACAGCTGTCTGTGAAGGGTTAGTGTATAGGATCGCATTTGTATAACATAAAAAAAAAAATCTACGGTTTTAAAGATGTTAAAAGAAATGACAGTATTCAATGAAACATTGTGCCAACATCCATGTGACGTTTACATGAATGGTTAGTCCAGCGTGGCACGACATAACTACGTGCATGTATAAGGTTGAGCCAACATTGGTTCGAAACCAAGATGTGCTCCACTAGGAATCAATCACCTACACAGTGTTCAAAAATTCATTCTGCCCCCTCCCCCGCAGAAAAGGGGTGTTTTGATGTGCTCGTCACTTAATTTATGAAAAGTATTTTGATAATTTTCTCCTTCGTAGGCATTTGTAAAGATATCACTGAGAAATTTATTTGAAATGTATTTTCCATGATGTTTTGATGAAGTAATAGAACTGATGTCACAGAGGTTATTTGTAAAATATTTGAAGTGATTACTAAAGAGGATGAATTTAAAATGGAATACAAACATGTATTTTAAAGGTCCTGTTTACCGTTGAGAACAGTGATTTAAAAAATGTTCAAGATATCACTTTTGATGCATGTGTAGGTCATTCCACATCCCACCATCAATAAAACGTTTTCAATAAAGCATGAAATATAAGGAGATATCACTATTTTTCTCACTAAACCATAACTGTAGACGGTTTAATCTGGAAACATTTCTATTATAACTATTGTACACATTTTGTATATCTAAAAATACATAACATCGATGATAATGGTTCAAATATTTACATTGGTTGTTTCTATCCCTAACGCACATTTAAGAACTACTTTGAAGCACCAATGCTGGGTTTTTGTTTCATATGCAAAAGGTAAATGATGCCTTTACGTTAGAATATGAAATTTTGCATACATGTACTTTCTTTTCTGTTCTCTTGTATAGGAAGTCGCTGGAAACGTCATAGATTGCCTGATTTTCTTGATCGATTATAATTTGTTGAAAATTAGAGTTTTCCTCAATCTTTAACTAATAATATTTTCCTATTTGCCAAGGTTTTTTTTTTTTTTTTTTTTTTTTTTTTTTTTTTTTTAAAGAAGTTATCTTTAGTTTGGACTTCCCCTTACTTTAGGTTTCAGACCTGTAAATTCATCTATTTCAACGTTTGACGTTGTATCTCAGATCAGCAAAAGTAGTCGATTTCTACAGCCTGGATGCATTAGGATGCGTGCAGAAAATGCACAGAAATTGGTTAGGAAAAACATATATCACTAATACTAAAGTAGTCATATGAGCGGTTGAATTGGCAGAAAGGGATGGAACAAACTTTATGAACATCCCAGCTAGCAGACGGAGGTCAAAAAGACGTCTCAATTTGGTCGCAACTACATGGTCAAAGTTGTCGCAAGTCTGAAAATGACCAGAAAATGACGTGATTTCAACGTCTCTTTGAAACGAATTTATCACGTCATGTTATGGACCTCCTGATGTGTTACGTCAGTTTTGCGACGTATTTATTACCTAATATTGGTGACATATTGATGACGTAAAATTTACGTCAATTTTGCGACGTAATTTTTACGTCATAAACACGTATTAATGACGCAATCTACGTTGGTTTGCACCGTATTCATAGCGTTATTTAAATGACGTCTTAATACCGTAATATATACTTTGTTTTACAACGCATTTATGACGTCATATGAGCGACGTATTAACGTGAAATTTTCTTCAGTTTTGCGACGTATTTATGACGTCATATTAGCGACGAACTAAAGACGTAAAATTCAAGTTAATTTTGTGACGTATTATTCACGTCGTATTTACGACGCATAAGTGAAGTAAAATTACCGTTGCTTTGCAATGCATTTATCACGTCATATTAATGACGTATTATAACGTGAAATTTAGGCTACATTGTTTTGGGACGTATTTATGACGTTATATTAGCGACATGTGAACGTTATGTTCACGTCAGTTTTGCGACGTCTTTGTGACGTCATATAATTAGGCCTACGAATTATAGAGTTTTATAGTTATATCAGTTTTTTTTGCAACGTGTTTATCACGTCATATCAATGACGTATCATAACGTTAAATTTACGTTGATTTGCGACGTATTTATGACGTTATATTAACGACATGTGAACGTTATGTTCACGTCAGTTTTGTGACGTCTTTATGACGTCATATAATTAGGCCTACGAATTATAGTTTTGTAGAGTTATATCAGCTTGTTTTGCAACGTATTTATCACGTCACGTATTTATGACGTATTATAACGTGAAATTTAGGCTACATTGTTTTGGCACGTGTTTATGATGTTATATTAGCGAAATATGAACGTTATGTTCACGTCAGTTTTGCGACGTCTTTATGACGTCATTTTATTAGGCCTACGAATAGTTTTATAGAGTTATATTGGTTTGCTTTGCAACGTATTTATCACGTCATATTAATGACGCATTATAACGTTAAATTTACGTTGTTTTGCGATGTATTTATGACGTTATATTAACGACATATGAACGTTATGTTCACGTCAGTTTTGCGACGTCTTCATGAGGTCATATAATTAGGCCTACTAATTATAGAGTTTTATAGAGTTATATCAGTTTGCTTTGCGACATACTCTCGTCAGAATGACGACATTATCACGTCATTACTGTCGTCAGAAAGACGTCGAAACTGTCAACGGGTATAGGAGGAATTTTTTTTCAAATGGAAGATATAAAAATGACGTCATTATTTAGACTTCAGAAAGGCGCAATAATTGTCATTTGTTTAACATGAATAAGCAAAGAAAGCAGACATTATTTAGACGTCTTAAACTGACGCCAGAAAGTCGTATTTCTGCTCAAATGGATGACGTCTAAAAGACGACATATTTGTGACGTCTTTCTGACGTCTGGGTTGTTATACAAAGACGTCATAAAGACGTGTAAATTACTAATTTAAAGACGAGACTGACGTCAAAAAAAATCTTTTAGACGAAAATAAACAAAGATACTGGACGTCATATTAACGTTTCAAACTGACGTCAATATGTCGTATTTTTGCTCAAAAGGAAGTTGTCCAAAAGATGTCATATAAGAGTCGTCTTAATGACATGTAAATCACAATTCTAAAGACAAGATGTACGTCAGAACGTCATGATCACGTCGTTTACACGTCAATTCATGACTTTTTAACGTATATTGGAAAAGAAAACAAGGAATACATCTGAAAGACGCCTTTTCTTCAAGAACAAGGGAAATGGACGTGATTTTGACGTCATTTTGAAGTCGTGGCCAGTTGGTTTATCAGTATTTCAGTTTAAGATCTAATAAAGCGCTTGTGAGCACCTCAAGGTACAAATCATGATAAAAATCTAACCTACCCTACTCCTGCAAATGTCCTAAGCCTTATATCTACGTCTACCACCTATTCATATACAGTTGCTAGCATTGTTGTATCAGAAAATTTTGTAATGCTTTATGACATGGTTGCTAAACTAGGTCAATCTTGAAATACATAAATATGTGTTCATAAAACACGCTGAAGTTTGAATAACAAACATTTTTTTAACAATAGAGTGCACAATTTCTGACACTTTTATGATTATAACCAGAATGTTTACTTTTTCAGACGTGAACAACGACCAGCTGTGACCTCGCTTTCATTTTCTTTCAGAATAACTCTTGATTACGATTTTTACGTTAGCATACACGAAACTTTGCAAGTAACGATATACTGCACACCTACCACACCCACACAAACACATAAACACACAAACACACAACACACATTGCACGCACTCGCACATACACACAAAGACACACACACAAAGTGCATGGAAGGTGCAATCATTGCACTTTCAGGCGCCCGCCCTCGAGTTTTCGGTGCAAAGAAAACACACACCCACACACACACACACGTACACATTGCAACATTGCTGATAGATTCCGTACTTTTGTCAAGGCTTGGTATGGAGCTATATAGGACACCATAATATGATGGCTAACACCGTTTAAACGTATATCAGTTTCCTATAAATGCATATTATAAAAACGCGTAAGTAGCGTCTGTGACTCTGAACAGATGCTTGATGTTCCAACTTAATGAAAAGACCTTAAATTTGGCTAATATCGGGTAGATTAATTTTCTTTTGGTTATCCTTCACCATTAGAATAAATGAAATTAATTTGTGCCAAATAACAACACATTATAAAACGATCGTTTCAAGTCGCTTCCACAAATGTGTATTACTCATAAACCCATGAACCCACCTGGGAATCTGATACCAGTTAATGCCAGGTGATTGTTTCTATATCTAATATATCGATCATGAAGTTTCATAAAAAGTTACGAGTATAACAAGAACTCGAGTTTTGGAGCGCGCTCGGTAACCAGCTAACACGTGTGAATGCGGCTAGTGTTCTTATAAACAAACAAACAAACAAATCAGTGTTTTAATATTCATTATTTATCTTCATCATCCATTGAATCGACTTACAATAAGGGTGCTAGGCCATGTGGGCATTGAAGGGAGGGATCGAGTAGGAATATATTGATAGTCGCAATGCTTATTTAGACTAATGAAAATGATGAAGCTGAAAATATGCAAGAGATTTCGTGAAGTTGTTGATGGATTGGTGACATGAAAAAAAAAAGTATTGATAAGTGCAATATGGTGGAGGAAGATTGCTTGTGGTAATTTGTATACGATGGCAATACGAGTAGCAATCATGGTGATGGTGATGATGATAAGATGATATCCAGTTGTGAAATGATAGTAATGATGTTTATGGTCGATCCCACAGAACTCTTTCCTGTGATCGATCCCTCAGTTTTATAATCTAATTGAAGCAATGATGGTAGTGATGATTGCTTGATACTAAAGGAAACCAAAACCCAAAAGAGCAATATGGATTGAGTGAACGCAGCAACATTAGTGAAAGTTTGAGGAAAATCCGACAATCGATGCAAAATTATTCATTTTTATAGTTTTGGTGTTGTAATCACTGGATAAGGAGACTACTAGAGTCCATGGCGTCATGTGTGGACAACAATGTAAAGAAAACATGAAGAGAATTCCACAGAGAAATAATTTTTCATGAAAATTACACATTCCATCAACTTAATTGATACTGACATAAGTTATGTTAAAGGCAGTAATTATTCCCCCTACTTTCTGAAAGCGGTTTTTATAGTATCCCCTTATCCAGTTGTACCAACATCAAAACGTTAAAAATGCATAACTTTTGCATCTTTTACAATTGTGCGATTTTCCTTTAACTGTCACTGATGTGTTTTACTATGTTGCTGCTTTCACTCAATCCACATTTCTCTTTGGGTTTGGGTTTCCTTCACTGATGGTCGTTTTGGTAGAGGTAACGAGACACTTGATGAGGAGAACTATAGGTTTGGCAATGATAAAGTGAACATCAAAAAATATAGACCTATATATCTATATTGATAGATCAATTCAAACCGTATGTGATATTAGAATGAAAATGAGTTGCTGTTTGCTTTATAAACGCTGTTTCAAAATGCCTTTATAAAGCTGATTGAATTGATATATTAATATAGAGATTTTATCGATCGAAATCAATGATTACTCTCCCCCAGCTTCTCTTCCCTCCCCATCTTCATCTTGGATGTTAGTGCATGAGAATTTAATCATAATTATATCTTGATCTACATGAACCTGAACTAAAAAGGAGCCTACTACGCCTTTCTGAATCATTTTTTTAAAAAGCACAATCATCGTGAGGTTGGAGAAGTATAAACCCAAATTAACCAAGCATAGTGTATTCATGTTATACCCAATTAGACCTAATGCCCACTTCGAATCTGATTCTGCGTGGCTTGATAAACATGATCAATGTTAACAATAGCCATTGCTGCAGTTGTACGCATAGGCCTATATAATACTTATATCATAATTCATTCCAAGCTTAGATTTCCAATTTACTTTTGCAAGATATTGATGAAAACTTCGAGTTTGCATCTTAACAACAATTTGTACTCCATGACTGAATTTCTCTTTTCTAATGTTTTCATCGAGACACTCAGCGATTAGAAACATTGTAATAAGCGCTTTATAAATGATATTTATTATTATCATTAACAGCGCAATTAAGTCTTGCGAGACAAAGGAAAAGTGTCAGCAGACGGCGAACAAAACCACAGGAATACCAGTAGTGTATGCAGACGGCAAAGCAGAACGCGATGCCGATGGCGAAGTGGAAACACACACACAACACACACACACACACACACACACACACACACGCACACACACACACACACACACACACACACACACACGCACACACACACACACACAAAGCCGTTGTTATGACAGTTCACAAGGCGGCGTGCCATTCTCACATTCTAATCTGATTCTGTGGTTAGCAGACGACCATGGTACACGTACTGTATACAAGAAAGCAACACAAGTATCGCAACCAACTATTACACTGATAGTCTTTGCTCAAGTGCCACAATTGGCAATTTCGACGCGTTAGGGTTACGGAAAAAAAAATCGCGGACCGGCGCAGCCTTTTTTTTTGGGGGGGGGGGGGGGGGGGGGGGGGGGGGAGAAGCTTTGTGCCCCCTCCCCCCCCCCCCCCCCCGCACACACACACACTTTACAGGGATCGGATGCCCCACTCTTTTGCATGAAATATAAAGTGGGAGAAAAGTGGCAGCAACAACATAAAAACTTTTTGTTCTTGTTGCTTTTTTTTTTTTTTTTGCTTGTCAGACGACTTTCGGCGGAAAATCAGACCTTCAAAGTATGAAAACATTTTTTTTTTTTTAAATAATATTATCTGTGAGAGGGAGCGGAACGACCGAACGGGGGAAGGGTGTGTAGGGGGGGGGGGGTATCCCTCTCCCACACGAGGAAGATTTTGCATTTTCAGACTTGAAATTCAGCGATCTGGTGTTCACTTGTGGTGAAAATTTTGTTTTCTTTTCTTTAAAAAACAATAAGAAAATGAAATATTCACAATATATTATTGAATGACAAAATCGTGGTATTTTAGCTCTTGCTGTGCGACATCACTGTGAAGTCCTACTAAATAATGGGGCCTATCATCGGCGTAGACAGGATTTGATCTTAGGAGGAGCGGGGGGAGGGTATGGTATAGGGGGGTTTCCCCCTCCTACGGTGAAATCTCTTTGCGTTGAAATTTTTGACATTTTTCAGTCCAAAAACTGCCGTTTGTAGCTATATTCTTCGCTTTGGAAATTAAGGGGGGACACCAGGCGCAACTGCTGTCAATCACTGGCAGCAACATCAGGAGAATGGCGTAGCGATTAAATGCGAGCGAGCGGAGCGAGCGAGCATGAAAATTTAACATTTTACAGTCTAAAAACTGCCGTTTGTAGCTATACTTTTTCGCTTTGGAAATTAAGGGGGCCGCATCAGGGGCAACTGCTGGCAATTACTGGCAGCAACATCAGGAGAATGGCATAGCAGTTAAATGCGAGCGAGCGGGGCGAGCGAGCTTGAAAATTTTGACATTTTACAGTCCAAAGACTGCCGTTTGTGGCTGTATTTTTTCGCTTTGGAAATTATGGGGGCACACCGGGCGCAACTGCCGGCAATCGGGCAGCAACATCAGAATGGCATAACTATTAAATGCGAGCGAGCGAAGCGAGTGAGCTTGAAAATTTTGATATTTTACAGTCCCACATGTCCTTTGTGGCTGTACTAGTATTTTTTCGCTTTGGAAATTAAGGGGGGGGCGCACCGGGCAAAAACTGCTGGCAATTACTGGCAGCAACATCAGGAGAATGGCATAATGATTAAATGCGAGCGAGCGAAGCGAATGAGCTTGAAATTTTGACATTTTCCAGTCCCAAAAACTGCCGTTTGTGGCTGTATTTTTTCGCTTTGGAAATTAAGGGGGCGCACCGGGCAAAAACTGTTGGCAATTACTGGCAGCAACATCAGGAAAATGGCATAATGATTAAATGCGAGCGAGCTTAAAAATTTGGACATTTGACAGTCCAAAAACTGCCGTTTGTAGCTATATTTTTCGCTTTGGAAATTAAGGGGGCTCACCGGGCGAAAACTGCTGGCAATTACTGGCAGCAACATCAGGAGAATGGAATAATAATTAAATGCGAGCGAGCGAAGCGAGCGAGCTTCAAAAATTTGACATTTTACAGTCCCCAAACTGCCGTTTGTAGCTATATTTTTCGCTTTGGAAATTAAGGGGGGCGCACCTGCTCACAATCACTGGCAGCAACATCAGGAGAATGGCATAGCGATTAAATGCGAGCGAGCGGAGCGAGCGAGCTTGAAAATTTTGACATTTTACAGTCTAAAAACTGCCGTTTGTAGCTATACTTTTTCGCTTTGGAAATCTAGGGGGCACACCGAGTGCAACTGCCGGCAATTACTGGCAGCAACATCAGGAGAATGGCATAGCGGTTAAATGCGAGCGAGCGGAGCGAGCGAGTTTGAAAATTTTGACATTTTGCAGTCCAAAGACTGCCGTTTGTGGCTGTATTTTTTCGCTTTGGAAATTAAGGGGGCACACCGGGCGCAACTGCCGGCAATTACTGGCAGCAACATTAGGAGAATGGCATACTGATTAAATGCTAGCGAGCGAAGCGAGTGAGCTTGAAAATTTTGACATTTTCCAGTCCTAAAAACTGTCGTTTGTAGCTATATTTTCGCTTTGGAAATTAAGGGGGCGCACCGGGTGCACCTGCTGTCAATCACTGGCAGCAACATCAGGAGAATGGCATAGCGGTTAAATGCGAGCGAGCGGAGCGAGCGAGCTTTAAAATTTTAAAATTTTACACTCCAAAAACTGCCGTTTGTAGCTATATTTTTCGCTTTTGTTTGTCCCACTTTTATTTGAGAACCATCCCCCCCCCCCCATCGACGCCTCTATACATATTAGGTTGCTTTTGTTAAGTGAAAGATCTGCTGCACACTCTTTGATAAATTAAGGAATATACGTCTATGTCAAAAGTGTACAAAGTTTATCCCTTATCCTGTATAGCGGACCTTTTGCATGTTCATGATTGCAATACAACGATCTGGCGATATTTGGACAATTTTCCATTAAGAAAGTTCGAGATTTGTCCTCATCTCGGGAATTGCTTGGGGGATAAATGATTTGTCTGTCTAAACACTTCCTTTGGGGCGGGGCAAATGCCCCTTTGCCCCCCGTAGATTCGACGTCCCTGATCTTCCCTTGGTATGCCCATAGATGTATCCTGACTGAGTCATCAGTCACTGTCGTTCCTCAAGAATGATTCAGGAAATGGAGGGGATTCAATTATGGCGATAAAGTTGTTGTTATTGTTTGTTTGTATGTTTTCGTACATATTTTGCAGATGGTCCCCAGTTACTCGCGTCATAGCATGTTTACATGTAGACCTATACTATTTGACGTTGTCAACGCCTGAGCCATACCTTACAGTGTATGTCGATGTTACTTTCTTCGCGAGCGAGCGAAGCGAGCGAGCGCTTGAGAAAATTATACATTTTCCTCCAAGATAGAATACTGTTCAGCTCTGTTACCTGTCTGAAGGCCGGCGTACAAACGTCATGCAATATGCCAAAATTGATACAATCACATTTCTGCTTCCTCCATTTTTTCCCCTCAAAATTCAGGGGGGGGGGGGTGATTGTACAGGCCATCCCTCCCTCCTCCATTTCAGGGGGGATATATCCCCCCCCATCCCCCCCCATCCCCCCCCCCCATCCCCCCCCCCCCCCAGGATTTACGCCCATGGTAGAGGGACATCAACAACATCAAACACCGGTTACAAAAACACAGGGTGACAGCACAAGACAAACACCAAAAACACAGGTAGGACAGAGAGCTTGGAGAGGAGCTGCCTAGGCGCTCACTCAGCTCTCTGTATGATTCCGGTGATGGTGGTGGCTCTTGTGGTGGTAGTGGTGCTTCTGATGTTATTGGTGAAGATCCTTGTGGTGGCGGTTTTGACGTTGGTGGTGCAGGTCCTGGTGTTGATGATAGTCTCCTTTCCGTCGATCCATTCTTCCCTCTGGCTGCCCTCTGTGTCGCTACGATGTCCCTGAAGACTATCGTGAGGGTTGAGAAAATGATGACGAGTGCGGTGAGGAGGATGATTGTGATGATGTGAAGGAGCATAACAAACTATGCAATGGTGGGAGTGATATCTAGAGTGCCCAGTATTTCCGTCAGTAATATTCGTTTGTTGGATTTATTCGTAGTAGCTTTGATTCCTTTGCAGTGTTTACTGCCAACATTACTAAAGTGTCCATGGTCATGATGACTGTGGTGATGCTGGTGCTGATGGTTGAAGTCCATGAGCTGTTTGGTTTTTTTTTTTGTTTTTTTTTTTATTATGCGCGGCTGGCCACCTATAGACAGCAACGCGATTTTGCGGCATAGAATTACCTGTTCCCTTTCTCGAACCATCCTTGCATGTTCCACAGAGGCCAGCGCCGCGAGATCTATCTCTTTCTTATACTATTTCGGAAGTCTCTTGGCTTCATTCCACCTGTGCTATTTCCCCTATCGTTTACTCAGTCACAGAACATCAGAAGATGGTACGTAAGATCCCTCATCAGAACTGCTTATAGGCTACTGTTAGGAGAAAGGAGGAGGTGGAGGAGGAGGAGGATGGAGAGGAGACAGTGGTGGTGGGATACGAGGTCGCTTGTTGTTATTCCTGCCTCCTTGCTGTCCACCACGTCCGTGTTCGCGCCATCTAAAAAACTCGTTAAGCAATGCTCCCCCGATCCTTCCGAGTCCTGTGCTGCCACCGTCAGCGTCACCGTCAGTGGGGCTATTCCTTCCCCCGCTACCCAGCCAACTGAATCGACGACCTCCGGGACGCGATTTTTTTTCCCGTAACCCTAACGCGTCGAAATTGCCAATTGTGTCACTTGAGCAAAGACTATCAGTGTACTTGGCTGGTTTTGTACGCATGCGCTTGGACTTCTTACTGTACTGCTGTACAGTATGTACACATATACCAGTGGCATGGTCGTCTGCTAACACAGAATCAGATTCGAATGTGAATGGCACGCCCTTCAAACATAACAACGGGTTTGTGTGTAGGTGTGTGTGTGTGTGTGCGTGTGTGTGTGTGTGTGTGTATGTGTGTGTGTGTGTGTGTTTTAAAAAGAAGGTGATTCAGCAGCACAAGTGTGTGCGTAAGGCAGATATGGATTGGCTTGTTCGTTACTAAGTAATCAGAAAGCCTTTTCTGAGATATTCATGCAGAATTCTATGTCAAGTAATACGCTACGCATGGTTATATACACTGTAGGCCTATATTGTACTGTGTGTAAGAAAAATACGATTTAAAAGCACAAGAGATTCAGCTGCTTATTTTTGTTCAAATTAATTTCATTGTAAACATGGGCCTGATATCGATGAAATTCTAATGAAGAATATCATTTTTTTAAAGTTTTTTTTTTGTGTGTGTGTGTGTATTATTCTGTTCGCACTGCAAGTACACACTCAACAGTAACACGTTCCCATTAATCGAAGTTCCAGAGGAAAATGAGAAGTGAGGACACAAGTCGTACATGGTATATTGGAGCTTTATTCGAAGACGTTTCACATGAGCAAGCCATTTATAGCAAGTACAGTATATCATTTTACAAAACTCGGCACTCGGTATATCGTGTACAACATAAGCAGGGAGGTGACTCGCCTTGCTGGTATATTAGCAGGGAGGTGAGACTAAAATTCTCTCACCTCCCTGGTACACGGGAGGGTGCCTTTTTCGAGCTAAGTTACAAATCACTGGTCACTTTCACTGACAGCGATCACTTGTGTTCAGATTATTTATGGGCTGCCTTACGCGGCAGCCTCGAAAGTGGAGTGAGCGTCAGGTGGTGTCCGTTGACAAGCCACGAATGATTTTTTTTTTTTTTTTTTTGGGGGGGGGGGGTAGGATAATAGTGCTGATTGATATAATGATGTATACATAGGCCGTGAGGTAATAGAAATTTCATTTCAATTCAATTCAATTCGATTTTATTGTCCGTTTCTGGAAATTTGTTTTGTTAGCATGCATACAAGTTACATCGATACATACAATATACAGAGCACACGTTTAACATGGACACATAGACATGATAAACACACAAGAGATATACAGCAATACAATGAATGTCATTGTCAGAAATATATAACATTAAAGAAATATTAATCTGTATAAATCAACGTTGTGTTGGGTGTGGTGTGCATTAACATACACAAGTGTGTAAATATGTATCAGATTTATAATAACTATATAAAACTTTTAAACAATATAAATTAATACATCTTTACGTCTAAATAAGTGATTGTATATATAAAAATCTCGAAGGCTATTTACGTGCGTGTGTGTGCGTGTATATGTGAATACGTGTGTGAACGTATAAAAATGTAAGTGTATGTTTTTTGACAAAACCGTATAAATTACATCCATACGATTGTTCTTTTGTTTTTGTTTTACAACAGCTGAGATAGTGTATGATCATGGAGCTACCAAGTAGCTCCATGGTATGATATAGTAATTTGCAAGTCAACTGTTAGGATGGCGTTAACAGCTGTCTGTGAAGGGTTAGTGTATAGGATCGCATTTGTATAACATAAAAAAAAAATCTACGGTTTTAAAGATGTTAAAAGAAATGACAGTATTCAATGAAACATTGTGCCAACATCCATGTGACGTTTACATGAATGGTTAGTCCAGCGTGGCACGACATAACTACGTGCATGTATAAGGTTGAGCCAACATTGGTTCGAAACCAAGATGTGCTCCACTAGGAATCAATCACCTACACAGTGTTCAAAAATTCATTCTGCCCCCTCCCCCGCAGAAAAGGGGTGTTTTGATGTGCTCGTCACTTAATTTATGAAAAGTATTTTGATAATTTTCTCCTTCGTAGGCATTTGTAAAGATATCACTGAGAAATTTATTTGAAATGTATTTTCCATGATGTTTTGATGAAGTAATAGAACTGATGTCACAGAGGTTATTTGTAAAATATTTGAAGTGATTACTAAAGAGGATGAATTTAAAATGGAATACAAACATGTATTTTAAAGGTCCTGTTTACCGTTGAGAACAGTGATTTAAAAAATGTTCAAGATATCACTTTTGATGCATGTGTAGGTCATTCCACATCCCACCATCAATAAAACGTTTTCAATAAAGCATGAAATATAAGGAGATATCACTATTTTTCTCACTAAACCATAACTGTAGACGGTTTAATCTGGAAACATTTCTATTATAACTATTGTACACATTTTGTATATCTAAAAATACATAACATCGATGATAATGGTTCAAATATTTACATTGGTTGTTTCTATCCCTAACGCACATTTAAGAACTACTTTGAAGCACCAATGCTGGGTTTTTGTTTCATATGCAAAAGGTAAATGATGCCTTTACGTTAGAATATGAAATTTTGCATACATGTACTTTCTTTTCTGTTCTCTTGTATAGGAAGTCGCTGGAAACGTCATAGATTGCCTGATTTTCTTGATCGATTATAATTTGTTGAAAATTAGAGTTTTCCTCAATCTTTAACTAATAATATTTTCCTATTTGCCAAGGTTTTTTTTTTTTTTTTTTTTTTTTTTTTTTTTTTTTAAAGAAGTTATCTTTAGTTTGGACTTCCCCTTACTTTAGGTTTCAGACCTGTAAATTCATCTATTTCAACGTTTGACGTTGTATCTCAGATCAGCAAAAGTAGTCGATTTCTACAGCCTGGATGCATTAGGATGCGTGCAGAAAATGCACAGAAATTGGTTAGGAAAAACATATATCACTAATACTAAAGTAGTCATATGAGCGGTTGAATTGGCAGAAAGGGATGGAACAAACTTTATGAACATCCCAGCTAGCAGACGGAGGTCAAAAAGACGTCTCAATTTGGTCGCAACTACATGGTCAAAGTTGTCGCAAGTCTGAAAATGACCAGAAAATGACGTGATTTCAACGTCTCTTTGAAACGAATTTATCACGTCATGTTATGGACCTCCTGATGTGTTACGTCAGTTTTGCGACGTATTTATTACCTAATATTGGTGACATATTGATGACGTAAAATTTACGTCAATTTTGCGACGTAATTTTTACGTCATAAACACGTATTAATGACGCAATCTACGTTGGTTTGCACCGTATTCATAGCGTTATTTAAATGACGTCTTAATACCGTAATATATACTTTGTTTTACAACGCATTTATGACGTCATATGAGCGACGTATTAACGTGAAATTTTCTTCAGTTTTGCGACGTATTTATGACGTCATATTAGCGACGAACTAAAGACGTAAAATTCAAGTTAATTTTGTGACGTATTATTCACGTCGTATTTACGACGCATAAGTGAAGTAAAATTACCGTTGCTTTGCAATGCATTTATCACGTCATATTAATGACGTATTATAACGTGAAATTTAGGCTACATTGTTTTGGGACGTATTTATGACGTTATATTAGCGACATGTGAACGTTATGTTCACGTCAGTTTTGCGACGTCTTTGTGACGTCATATAATTAGGCCTACGAATTATAGAGTTTTATAGTTATATCAGTTTTTTTGCAACGTGTTTATCACGTCATATCAATGACGTATCATAACGTTAAATTTACGTTGATTTGCGACGTATTTATGACGTTATATTAACGACATGTGAACGTTATGTTCACGTCAGTTTTGTGACGTCTTTATGACGTCATATAATTAGGCCTACGAATTATAGTTTTGTAGAGTTATATCAGCTTGTTTTGCAACGTATTTATCACGTCACGTATTTATGACGTATTATAACGTGAAATTTAGGCTACATTGTTTTGGCACGTGTTTATGATGTTATATTAGCGAAATATGAACGTTATGTTCACGTCAGTTTTGCGACGTCTTTATGACGTCATTTTATTAGGCCTACGAATAGTTTTATAGAGTTATATTGGTTTGCTTTGCAACGTATTTATCACGTCATATTAATGACGCATTATAACGTTAAATTTACGTTGTTTTGCGATGTATTTATGACGTTATATTAACGACATATGAACGTTATGTTCACGTCAGTTTTGCGACGTCTTCATGAGGTCATATAATTAGGCCTACTAATTATAGAGTTTTATAGAGTTATATCAGTTTGCTTTGCGACATACTCTCGTCAGAATGACGACATTATCACGTCATTACTGTCGTCAGAAAGACGTCGAAACTGTCAACGGGTATAGGAGGAATTTTTTTTCAAATGGAAGATATAAAAATGACGTCATTATTTAGACTTCAGAAAGGCGCAATAATTGTCATTTGTTTAACATGAATAAGCAAAGAAAGCAGACATTATTTAGACGTCTTAAACTGACGCCAGAAAGTCGTATTTCTGCTCAAATGGATGACGTCTAAAAGACGACATATTTGTGACGTCTTTCTGACGTCTGGGTTGTTATACAAAGACGTCATAAAGACGTGTAAATTACTAATTTAAAGACGAGACTGACGTCAAAAAAAATCTTTTAGACGAAAATAAACAAAGATACTGGACGTCATATTAACGTTTCAAACTGACGTCAATATGTCGTATTTTTGCTCAAAAGGAAGTTGTCCAAAAGATGTCATATAAGAGTCGTCTTAATGACATGTAAATCACAATTCTAAAGACAAGATGTACGTCAGAACGTCATGATCACGTCGTTTACACGTCAATTCATGACTTTTTAACGTATATTGGAAAAGAAAACAAGGAATACATCTGAAAGACGCCTTTTCTTCAAGAACAAGGGAAATGGACGTGATTTTGACGTCATTTTGAAGTCGTGGCCAGTTGGTTTATCAGTATTTCAGTTTAAGATCTAATAAAGCGCTTGTGAGCACCTCAAGGTACAAATCATGATAAAAATCTAACCTACCCTACTCCTGCAAATGTCCTAAGCCTTATATCTACGTCTACCACCTATTCATATACAGTTGCTAGCATTGTTGTATCAGAAAATTTTGTAATGCTTTATGACATGGTTGCTAAACTAGGTCAATCTTGAAATACATAAATATGTGTTCATAAAACACGCTGAAGTTTGAATAACAAACATTTTTTTAACAATAGAGTGCACAATTTCTGACACTTTTATGATTATAACCAGAATGTTTACTTTTTCAGACGTGAACAACGACCAGCTGTGACCTCGCTTTCATTTTCTTTCAGAATAACTCTTGATTACGATTTTTACGTTAGCATACACGAAACTTTGCAAGTAACGATATACTGCACACCTACCACACCCACACAAACACATAAACACACAAACACACAACACACATTGCACGCACTCGCACATACACACAAAGACACACACACAAAGTGCATGGAAGGTGCAATCATTGCACTTTCAGGCGCCCGCCCTCGAGTTTTCGGTGCAAAGAAAACACACACCCACACACACACACACGTACACATTGCAACATTGCTGATAGATTCCGTACTTTTGTCAAGGCTTGGTATGGAGCTATATAGGACACCATAATATGATGGCTAACACCGTTTAAACGTATATCAGTTTCCTATAAATGCATATTATAAAAACGCGTAAGTAGCGTCTGTGACTCTGAACAGATGCTTGATGTTCCAACTTAATGAAAAGACCTTAAATTTGGCTAATATCGGGTAGATTAATTTTCTTTTGGTTATCCTTCACCATTAGAATAAATGAAATTAATTTGTGCCAAATAACAACACATTATAAAACGATCGTTTCAAGTCGCTTCCACAAATGTGTATTACTCATAAACCCATGAACCCACCTGGGAATCTGATACCAGTTAATGCCAGGTGATTGTTTCTATATCTAATATATCGATCATGAAGTTTCATAAAAAGTTACGAGTATAACAAGAACTCGAGTTTTGGAGCGCGCTCGGTAACCAGCTAACACGTGTGAATGCGGCTAGTGTTCTTATAAACAAACAAACAAACAAATCAGTGTTTTAATATTCATTATTTATCTTCATCATCCATTGAATCGACTTACAATAAGGGTGCTAGGCCATGTGGGCATTGAAGGGAGGGATCGAGTAGGAATATATTGATAGTCGCAATGCTTATTTAGACTAATGAAAATGATGAAGCTGAAAATATGCAAGAGATTTCGTGAAGTTGTTGATGGATTGGTGACATGAAAAAAAAAAGTATTGATAAGTGCAATATGGTGGAGGAAGATTGCTTGTGGTAATTTGTATACGATGGCAATACGAGTAGCAATCATGGTGATGGTGATGATGATAAGATGATATCCAGTTGTGAAATGATAGTAATGATGTTTATGGTCGATCCCACAGAACTCTTTCCTGTGATCGATCCCTCAGTTTTATAATCTAATTGAAGCAATGATGGTAGTGATGATTGCTTGATACTAAAGGAAACCAAAACCCAAAAGAGCAATATGGATTGAGTGAACGCAGCAACATTAGTGAAAGTTTGAGGAAAATCCGACAATCGATGCAAAATTATTCATTTTTATAGTTTTGGTGTTGTAATCACTGGATAAGGAGACTACTAGAGTCCATGGCGTCATGTGTGGACAACAATGTAAAGAAAACATGAAGAGAATTCCACAGAGAAATAATTTTTCATGAAAATTACACATTCCATCAACTTAATTGATACTGACATAAGTTATGTTAAAGGCAGTAATTATTCCCCCTACTTTCTGAAAGCGGTTTTTATAGTATCCCCTTATCCAGTTGTACCAACATCAAAACGTTAAAAATGCATAACTTTTGCATCTTTTACAATTGTGCGATTTTCCTTTAACTGTCACTGATGTGTTTTACTATGTTGCTGCTTTCACTCAATCCACATTTCTCTTTGGGTTTGGGTTTCCTTCACTGATGGTCGTTTTGGTAGAGGTAACGAGACACTTGATGAGGAGAACTATAGGTTTGGCAATGATAAAGTGAACATCAAAAAATATAGACCTATATATCTATATTGATAGATCAATTCAAACCGTATGTGATATTAGAATGAAAATGAGTTGCTGTTTGCTTTATAAACGCTGTTTCAAAATGCCTTTATAAAGCTGATTGAATTGATATATTAATATAGAGATTTTATCGATCGAAATCAATGATTACTCTCCCCCAGCTTCTCTTCCCTCCCCATCTTCATCTTGGATGTTAGTGCATGAGAATTTAATCATAATTATATCTTGATCTACATGAACCTGAACTAAAAAGGAGCCTACTACGCCTTTCTGAATCATTTTTTTAAAAAGCACAATCATCGTGAGGTTGGAGAAGTATAAACCCAAATTAACCAAGCATAGTGTATTCATGTTATACCCAATTAGACCTAATGCCCACTTCGAATCTGATTCTGCGTGGCTTGATAAACATGATCAATGTTAACAATAGCCATTGCTGCAGTTGTACGCATAGGCCTATATAATACTTATATCATAATTCATTCCAAGCTTAGATTTCCAATTTACTTTTGCAAGATATTGATGAAAACTTCGAGTTTGCATCTTAACAACAATTTGTACTCCATGACTGAATTTCTCTTTTCTAATGTTTTCATCGAGACACTCAGCGATTAGAAACATTGTAATAAGCGCTTTATAAATGATATTTATTATTATCATTAACAGCGCAATTAAGTCTTGCGAGACAAAGGAAAAGTGTCAGCAGACGGCGAACAAAACCACAGGAATACCAGTAGTGTATGCAGACGGCAAAGCAGAACGCGATGCCGATGGCGAAGTGGAAACACACACACAACACACACACACACACACACACACACACACACGCACACACACACACACACACACACACACACACACACGCACACACACACACACACAAAGCCGTTGTTATGACAGTTCACAAGGCGGCGTGCCATTCTCACATTCTAATCTGATTCTGTGGTTAGCAGACGACCATGGTACACGTACTGTATACAAGAAAGCAACACAAGTATCGCAACCAACTATTACACTGATAGTCTTTGCTCAAGTGCCACAATTGGCAATTTCGACGCGTTAGGGTTACGGAAAAAAAAATCGCGACCCGGAACGGTGTGTGACCCCAACGGACCCAGTTCCGGGTCAGTTCTGACTCGGATGTTTTAAGAGTGAAGTAATGCGCGTGTTTCCTATACAAGTCATGGATAAACGCGAAGTGCTGTATTTTGCGTAAACCCATTGTTTCAACTATTGAAACGTAATTCAGAGACCGTATAATATACAGTCTCTGTACAAAAGTACCTATATCATATAGGTAGAGCAGCAATTTGCTCCATGGTCTCAGCTTTGGAAAGAGATCGGAAATGTTTACTGGATGATGGAAAGGGATAGGATGAAAAGATTTCAGGTAGTCCAAGGGTTCGTGATCATAATAATGTATTCGAACCAACATGTTTGACAATCACTCATGTATACTAGTATACTACTACTACTATTAAATAATAATAATAATAATAATAATAATAATAATAATGGTAGTAGTAGAATAGTAGTAGTAGTAGTAGCATTTTAGTAGTAGTAATAATAATAACGATAATAATGGTAATAACAATAATATTAATAATAATATCTAAATCTCGCTATTATTTCCTCAGTATACAGTGCTCGCTCTCCAATCCCTAGGGAGCATTCCAGCCAGTCACCATTTTACAGGCGCGCACATGCTGATGATCCTTTTATTTATATTTTGGCAGTCTTCTAAGTCAACATCTGCAATTTTATACCTACTCTTAAAGGGATAGTACAGTTTTGGTGGAGATGAGAATTGGGTTTTTAACTTTTTGCGAGATACCAAGAAAACATTTATGATATAGTACAGAACATACCATTTTAAGAGGAATTCAAAGTTTATCCGACGAAAATCGGGTTCGGAACGACTGAAACATCAAAAAAAAAACAAAAACAAAAAACAAACAAACAAACAAACAAAGTAAAACAAAGCGATCGTAATATCGTGTGGGTCCCACACTTTATTAGAATCGCTCTTCCTTGATATATCAGCCACCTCAAAACCACTGAATTCTCATCAAATAAACGTTGAACTCCTCATTGACTTACATGCTCTTTCACATCTTATAAGAGGTTTCTCATTATCTCACCAAAAAATGTTAGAAACTTGAAATTAGGTCTCAACCATAACTGTACAATCCCTTTTCAATTCATTTTATTTCATTCTCATTTTCTTTCCAACAAAACATAACACGAGGTAAATCAGAAAATCCATCATAAGCATGTATACAGTACAAAGTGCGAAGGATTAACGATATCCAACAAACTAATAGAGATGAATCATGTATACATACGGGAAAATACAAAGTTATATTTTGAGGAGAAAAAAAAAAGAGAACTGAGAGGTCCACTAAAAAGCAGTGCTTGTAGATTGTGGACCACTCAAGAATTTCTTCCAAAAATACACATACAATTACAAATACATTACACATATGCACAACAACATGGCATAACTAAACTAAGGAGATACAATCGAACGGAATGGGACAAAAACAGAATTAGTGGAAGAAAGGGAAAGGAAGAAAGAGAGAGAGAGAGAGAGAGAGAGAGAGAAATGAGAGAGAAGGGGGGAGGGAGAGGGAGGGAGAGGAAAGATAGAGAATGCCTACACGCTGAACAAGAGAAACGGAAGAGAGAATTGATGAGGTGCTTCGAACAGCTGGTGACTGCACGCAGCTGTGTAGAAATTATGCAAATAACATGCCGTATTTCATTGCCTAGTAATGCCGTTTTTCACTGCGTAATAATGAATTAAATAACCGATGATGACCCTCATGTTTGCTGTAACCTGTATAGATAATGAAAATAAATATCTTAGCTAGAATTTAACAAAAAAGATTTCAAATTACGCTTAAAAATGTATAACGATTAAGAATTTTTTATTTCAGGACCTAATGAATTCCAAAATTTAGGGCCGATGTATATAAATGTGTTCTGAGCTAATAAGGTTCTCAAAAGGGGTAAGTGAAACTCATTAGAGCTCCTAGTAGGATAATCATGAAAAGATTGATTTCGTGGAAACATTGAATTAAAAATATTGGGAAGAGCATTTGTGTTATAATTGAACATGAACTGGCCAAGTTGAAAAAGAAACAAATCTTTAATTTTTAAAATCTTATATTCAATGAACAATGAATCTGAATGAGAACGTGGCGAAACCCCACAAATAATACAAAGTACTTTCTTTTGTAATAATAATAATAATTTATCTAATAAAGTTTGATGGGCGCTACCCCATGCTAAAATTCCGTAATTAAGATAAGGTAATATTAAAGAAAAATACAACGTTAACAAAGACGACGATGGAATGTGAAACTTAAGTCTGTTGATAATACCAATATTTCGTGAAATTATTTTACTTATGTTGATAATATGAGGCCTCCACGAAAGCTTATCATCCACTGTAATACCAAGGAATTTTATGTGGGATACACGTTCTAATTGAGTACCATCAAAAATAAGATCTGTGCTTAATGTTTCTATGGATTTACTAAAAAGCATATACTTAGTTTTCTGGAGATTAAGTGATAATTTATTAGCTCTTATCCATTGAGTCACTTTTTTCAATTCAGAGTTGACGGTGTCAATTAAAGTAACTGGGTCTTGATGGGAAAAGAAAACATTTGAGTCATCAGCAAAAAGTATAAATGAGAGTGTATCAGATGACCTGCAAAAAATCATTGATGTAAACAATAAAAAGTAAAGGACCTAATATACTACCCTGAGGGACGCCATATTTAATAAATTTGAAACTTTAGTTATTCTCGTTCAGAGATACATATTGTTTTCGGTTTTGCAGGTAACTCCTGAACCACTCCAAGGCCTTCCCCCTTATGCCATAATGTGACAATTTATGAAATAAAATGTCATGATTAATTGTATCGAAGGCCTTGGAGAAGTCCAGGAAGATACCAACAAGATGTGAATGATTATCTATCGTATGCGCGGCATTATCAATAAACTTCAATAGAGCGTGAATAGTGCTGTGTTTCCGACGAAACCCAAATTGAGAGTTTACAAAAACATTATGAGAGTTAAGAAAATTAATTGTTCTTTTAAATATTAATTTTTCTAAAATTTTAGATAAGGATGAAAGTAAAGAAATGGGTCTATAATTGCTGACATCAAGATCATCTCCTTTTTTAAATAAAGGGACAACCTTAGCAATTTTCATTTGATCAGGAAAAACGCCATATAACATAGATTTATTGAAAATATGTACAAGTGGGTCCACAATTGAAGATATAATACCCTTTAAAATGAAATTACTTATGTCATCATAACCCGCACTGCGTTTGTTATTCATTCCAGTAACAATATCCATTATTTCATGTTTCGTAGTTGGAACGAAAAAAATAGAACTAGAATTAGATTCACCTAAAAAATGTGAAAAATGTGTATTAGACGGTGGTACTTCTTTCGCCAAATTCTCTCCAATCATTGAAAAATAAGAATTAAAAATATTTGCCATATCACCAGAATCTTCAAAAATTCTATCATCGAATCGAATTTTTGTAATACTTAATTTCTTTTTTGATACAGTCATGGCCTGTTTCAATACCTTCCATGTATTCTTCATATCATGTTTATATTTTTCTAACTGAATCGCATAATATTTCCTCTTTTCAAATCGTATAACTTTAGTTAAAACATTTTTATACGATGTATATTTCCTTTTTGACTCTTCAGTTTTTTTCATTTTATATTTATAATATAACCTATTTTTCCTATTCACAGAACGCAAAAGGGATTTAGAAATCCATGGAAGCTTAGGGGATGTTTTATAATTAACTAACTTATCTTTTATTTTAGGAATATATTCATCTAAATTTCTATTAATTATCTCTAAAAAATTATCACATAATACATTAACATCATCATTATCACAAACACCAGACCAATCAACTCTTTCTAAGCTAACACCAAGGCTAGCTAAATTTTTTTGTGTGGCTCTTCGTCTAGTTGGAGGAACATGAAACTTATTAACCGCATGCTTAAGATTAAACCAAGCCATAACTGGGAAATGATCAGTCATATCGGATAAAATTATAGAAGAATCTAAAAATTGTAATAAATTACCAAAAATATTATCAAGGAGGGTGGCGGAATGATTTGTAACACGTGTGGGTTTCGAGATTAAAGGCAAAAATGAGGCTGATAAAAGTATTTCAAAAAACTCTTGTGACATGATATCATTTTTTATCAAATCAATATTAAAATCACCCATTACAAAAACATTTTTATTAACAAAAAGGGGACTCTTTAACACATTTGTAATACAATTCAAAAAATCATTAGGATTAGAACTAGGGGGTCTGTAAACAATACCAATTATAATATTCTTACTTTGTGGAACAGATATTTCCACAAATAAAGATTCTATAATATCATTCATTGAATTTAACTCATCGCAAACGTTGTAATCAAATTCATGAGACAAATAAAACGCTACCCCACCACCCGTCCTATTCAATCTATTATTAACTATTAAATTATAACCATTTATTGCATACGGTAAATTAATATCAGATGATAACCATGTCTCAGTTAAACCTATAACTGAAATTTGTTGTTTATTTTGATTATCTAATAATATCTGTAATTCATCAAAATGCTTATTGATACTCCTGACGTTTAAATGTAACATAGAAAAAATATTTCCGCCACCGGAGGGGTGGAGAAACCTCATCGCTATAGGCCCGGCACAGTCGCACTTCGTGAGATTCGCCGCTACCAGAAGAGCACCGAACTTCTCTGATCACCAATCATAAAAATTCTCATCCTACCAAATACAAATGCTCCTGGATGGAGAGCAGCAATGTGGACAAAGTGGACAAATTATACAGTAGCAATACCGGTTGGCACTTGTAACAGCCACCCTGTAGCTATAACAGGCATCACGTAGGAGGGCAATTTCTTCCAGTTGCGGTAAATCTACACTAGGAAACTCTGATGGCGAAAAGCACAGGTTGAATAAAAAATATGAACTTCAGAAGAACTTCCTTAAAAATGAAAGTATGGAAAGATTACATGCCTCCTCAGTACGCACTATCATTACATGTTATTTCACACAGGCATAGCATGAACTCCGAACATTACAATTTTAGAAGTTTCACAATGAAAATTGCTAACTCATCTTCATAGTCACGTAATACGTGGCTGCTGAATCTGCGTGTGGTCTTCTCCAATACATGCATGTACTATTACAGTAACAACACAGGGAATGCCGATTCAACAAAATCGATCTGATAACCAGTGTAGGCGCTAGAAGCTGGGGATTCGTCACAGTTCTGTCTTTTTCGATATTTTTTTCCTTTCTTTATATACAAACTTTGAGGTGCTAAACTTGCTTCCTCTATTACAAGACTGACCATAACGACACCCTGGCTTCATCCTATGTCGAATTGTTAAGAAAAAGAACAAAGAAACATGGTGTCAATCTAAAGTTAGACTGGTTGGAGGGGGAAACGATAACGTATAATGGTAATTTTTGTGTGTGTTTTGTTTTTCAGTTGAATTCAAGTTTACAACAAAACAGTTCCGAAGAATATTGGTCCATGGTAATGACATAGTGCTGGACTGTTTGGAAATGTCTACATAATTATATTATATGGAGCAATTTGAATGCATCATCATGAGATAAGCAAAAATCAGAATCATCTATCGAGTTCACGATTCTTGTTGTTGCTTTTTTTTTTTGGGGGGGGGGGGGTAGCAGAAACTTTCATGCATTTTCTGTGTAAGGAGAATCAGCAAATTAATTCAAACTTCATTACCCATTACAGAAAGTTCTTCATACTCAGTATCTTTTTACTCTTGCATGTTTTGATAAAGTTTTCCATATCAAGTTGCCTTTGCAGAACATGTTTCGCAAAAGAATCACACTTGAAAATCCAGCAATTCATTATACAACCCCTTTATTCATTCTCTACAAACTTTCTATTCATGATGTAATAGGTTAATTGAAAATAAAATCACGTATCAGCTTATGAGCCATGAATGAGTAATGTTCATCTGAAAACTGCTAATGAGGTATGAAACACTGTTCTGTATTATGATGTTATTATTTACCTGTACCACTAAATAAGCAGTTCTAATACATGAGACATACAAATCTGTGAGAATCTGGCAAAACGATAGGTATACCTAAATCAAGCAAAACTAGAAAAAAAAGCCCGTTGTGATAACAAGATCATTTATTTCGAGGCGAGATTGTCGTAATCTTTCCCTCGACACCAGTTGTCATCAAGACGGCTGCTGAAAACATGCCCGTTGGCGACACAGCCAACACAAGGTCGTTCAAGCTGTGGTTTTCCTTTTCGACTAGCGTGTCGACATTCGCTCCTTGAAAGGTAAACCTCTGCAGCGTCTTTTTGCCGTTTCCGTCGGCCCATAGCACGCAGACGAGCCCGTGGACATCGCAGCCTACCACCGCCTTCTTCCACTCGTCATCGTGGATGGAGCAAATGACGTTTCCGTTGAAGTCGAGAACGCTCGCAGTGGCGGGTTCGTGGGAAATGACAACGTAACTCGGCCTCGCGTGCGACACCGCTACCCCAGTCGGTGACAGATCACCAGTTTGAATTGTACGCTGCACGCTACCATCAGCTCGAAGGACGAAAACTCGTCGATAATCTCTGTCCGATGCGTAAATTATGTCCTCGCCGTCCGTAGCCAGACCAGATATGCTTCTCTTCACCGGAAGTGCTCCCGATATTTCTGTCAGGTTCTCTGCTAAGAGATGCAATTTGGCGTCAGTGGTAGCAAGAACGAATCGATGACCGGAAAGAGTAGAGAAACACCTGATGCTGTCGTACTGCAATGTTGGCAACCAGCGATTCCAGCCAAAAGTGCTACATCCAGGAATGCCCGTTGCGGTTACCTTTATAGATGCAAAGACAGCAGGACATTTCACTTCTTTAGATTCATAAGTATCACAAACTATAGGGGTGTAGTTATAGTTCGCACTGCTTCTGCTACTGTAATACGTATCATACCGCTTGCTAGTGTCCCTTTCCATCTTGTAGTGTGTTTCGGTACCAGTTTTTACATACACAGTCTCCATCCTGCCACCAATACACTCGCCCTGTACCACGGCAGCAAGGCGCCCATCTCTCGTAAACTGCAAATCTTTTGGCCCATTTTTACAAGAAATACTAACAGTTCCTCTTTCTCTGCAGTTACATCCTACAACGATCTTCCCAACGTTAGCCTCTAAGGGTGTTACGTGATAATGTAAACGGTCTACAGATTTCTTGATGCTTCTCAGCTTCTGCTCGTCCGGTTTCTCCGCTATTGCCCTGTCCATAGCTTCCCGCAAGCTCTTGTACATGGAAGCCATTCCTACAAGATCATGTTCATTTTCCAACACTTGCTGAGTCATCAGTAAACTCTTCTCAGCTAACGCCTTCATGTTCTCGGTTTTCCGTCTCAACTGAAGGAGCTGCTTGTTCTTTTCTTCCAGGTAGTCACACCCTTCCCGCTCTACCTGGTAGTGAAACTCCTCGACTCGTGTATTGTACTCCTCAACGGCACTTTGTATGCTTTTGCTAGTTTTCTTACTGTGGTCAATGATGTGTGATTCCAGTTGGTCAAGTAAGCTGAGAAATTTTGCGAATTCCTCGGACTTTTCGGTAACCTCTCCGCGTCTTGAGCTTAGCTCCTCGCGAATTATTGGGACGAAGTCTTTGAGGAACTGTAACTGGTGTCCCCGCTCTCGGCTGTGGTCGATGAGCGTGCAATCATGACAAATGGGTTCCAGGCAGGTCACGCAAAATATTTTCAGCTTCTCATCGGCATGTTTTGGGCACAGAACGGAATGATCTTTACTCTGAATAGTGACCCTTCCATTTAGCAAGTCTGAGATTTTGGCTACGGTGTGATTCTGCGTCATCCGAAGTCCCGCGTGGGCAGAAGAGCATCGCTGACAGAGAATCTGACAACATTCTCGGCAGTAGGTGAATGGGTTATCTTCTGGGACGTCCTCGGACGAGTGAGCGTAGCCACAGGCTTCACACTGGTGGGCCGAACTCGCCAACTTCCTCTCCCGTATCTCGTTCTCCGTGAGTGCCTCGACGAGTCGCGTCGCCCTGAAGTCAAGTCGTAATCCACGCACGCCATTCTCAGGTAGTACAGTGAGCTCTTTGCACAGGGCGCACTTCAGCAATTGTTGTCCAGAATCGTCCTTTCGGCTTCGTGCACACTTCTCCAAACACTTCTCACAGAAACTATGGAGACACGCCAGAATACGAGGAGTATCTAACCTTTGGAGGCAGATAGCACACTCCACCTCGTCGGAAACAACTGAATCTAGGAGGGAGTTCATTGACGCCATGATTGCTGAATGACACGATTAACTCTCCTTCCACATGGGGAGAAATCCGATCGCTCGCTTGTGAATGTTCTGAACTCGTCGATGGCGTAAGAATGAATGTTGTTACGACTTTGACGGCAGCAGACTCGATACATCAAGTGTGTTTGGGCACCGTTTGCTTGACGAGTCTGGGACAAGCTGGCCCGGCTATCATTGGCATGACATCCGTAGCTCTATGTAATAACCAGCGAGGTTTATTTATAGGCCAATGACTTATCGGAGGAGTTACTGGGGGCGTGCAGGGGATGAGCCCCCCCCCCTCCTCTCCAATATAGACTGAACGTGGCGGGACATCTCCCCTATAACTCCCTACCCATACTGTTCTTTCTGTGTCGTTTAGTTATGTTCACATCTGCGCAAGATAAAGCTATAAGAATGCCATTGGAGTCACCAGAGATTGCCAACTGAGTGTTGTATGGAAATTCGTCAAGAGATTCTGTCAAAGTATTTTTCCTTTCTTATTGAGTTTCTCCGGGATTATCAGTTTTTTTGTTAGCTTTGTAGCGCAGCTGTACGCCTTCAGAAGCCCATTTCTATTGATCGCAGCTGCTTTGTTCGATCAGAAATAATTTCTTTGAACGTCCAAAATGAATTCGTCTATATACGTATTATTAGTATACAGAAAAATAGTACAGAACCTTTCAAACTTTTTATACAGTTACTCCTGAGGAAGACTATTACACTGTTCAAACATTATCTAATAAATACTCATAGAGACTATACCTTTACAATACGTGACAATTGCAGAAGAATTAACATAAATAACCTCCACTTCAACATGAGTGTATAGGGGCATCTCAAAACAGATGTGCATTTAGTGTAAAGGATTAAAGATAAGACAGGACACACTGAATAAAGCAAACATTGAAACGGTCACATCCATGAGACCCCGACCCCTGCTTCGGAAGTTCGTTGCTCACTAACTCCGCCACTTCATCTTCCTCCGTCTTCCACATAGCACGAATACCTGAGAAGTAGCCGAACAAATGCCCTTTCAGCAACCCCCGCGCCTCCGCTTCATCACATCACCTCAGACCCTTCGATTACCCGCCTGTCCGCGCCCTTTGCATTTGTCTCAATCGCCGCAACTGATGTCACGCCCAGACGGTGGATGCATTGCCGCCATAATGCGTCCAACGTATGACAAGGACACGTAACTTCATTCACTTTTATCGAGAATTTCTTAAATTGAGCATCGCCTCCGCCGTCTGGAAACAAGAATATCTCGCTGCGTGAGCGCGCCATGAAGGCGACCAATCAGCAACTTAAAGCTCATAGCCTATTACAGGCGGGGCATATAAGGGCATGATATCTTGACCCGCTATGGCATGAAAATTAATTGACGGGATGACCATGCCGCCGTGACATCTCCTGCGGCTGTCTCTCGTACGTGTGTTGCTGCTGACAACCTACAGTCAATTATCTTTATGTATCTGCCACGTTACTCATACAGAAATCACTCTCATAATGTGCGCAGCGACACTTAAAGGGGATGGCTAGTAACTGATCAGTGGGAATCAGTGGGAATGCTGGTGGATGATTGTTCCAATTCTTGTGGGATTCATTTAAGAGTACATTATATATCTATTGTTGTGTGAAATTATTTGCTTCAGAACGGTCTCATATTCAAATAATGTGCGGTTTAATGCCCCATCACTGTACAGGCATGCTAACCTGGCAACATTAAACTGCACATTACTTGAATATGGGACCATTGTGAAGCAAATAATTTTCACACAACAATAGACATATAATGTACTCTTAAATGAATCCCACAAAGATTGGAACAATCATCCCACAGCATTCCCACTGTTTCCCACTGATCACTTACTAGCCATCCCCTGTAAATGTATTGTTATTCATTGGGAGCAGTGATTTCAAAAATGTTCGTGTTATCACATTATGGTTTAATGCAAATGTGTAGGTAAGTTGTATCACAAAACATCCTACCATATAAAAAATTTCGCAATAAAGCATAAAATATATTGGAGATATCACTATATGTTTTTTCTCATTAAACCATAACTATCGACTATTTATTCTAGAAACAATTTTAAATATATCTTTCGTTCACATTTGGTATATTTAGCAATACTTAACATTGATTATACTGAATAAAAATCTTACAATGTTTGTATCTGTCTGTAACTCACATTTTTAGAACTATTTTGGAGCATTATTTTTTTTTTTCATCTGCAAATGGTATAATGCCTTTGAATACATGACATTTACATTTCATCCTGAAAAAATGAAGAATCCTTTGGTCATTCCCCTGTGTGTATGTGTCAATATGTGTGTATGTGCGTGTGTGTGTGTATTTGTGTCATGTGTGTGTGTATAATATACACACATATAAATTACATGTTATGATATGTTATGTATATGTATATGTGTCGTGGAGGATCGCTCCGTTATTGACTGTTACACATAGCCTTTCCTTTGCTCAGACAAAAAAGAAAAGAAAAACGAAACAACACAAAACAAAAGGGTTCTATGTTCTTTCCCACAACCCTCAACTACCATTCTGGTAAAGGTCACTATTTATTCCATTCATAAAGGTAAAGAATATATCACTCTAGCGTGTCCGTCGTAAGGCCTAATATTTAATTTATCGTGCTTCTTTATGGTGCTATTTATTCATTTTTTTATTTTTATAAAATGACTTATCATGTAATTATTATGACATTTGTTCATGAACTACAATAACTCATTAATGAGAAGGAAACACTCTCCAGGGGCCCGTTTCATAGAACTTGTTATCAGTGACAAATTGTCATAGATGTGACAAGCTACTGAAATCCTTGCATCTGATTGGCTGAGAGCAAATTTGTCGTAGAAATGTAGCAGTTGTCACTGATGACAAGTTTTATGAAACGGGCCCCAGATCTACAAATACCATAGCTTATTATCCTCAGTAGATGATGCCCATGTACAACGGAATTCCATCAGCACCCCTTCCCCCCCCCCCCCGCCAACATTCACAATCTCATAATTCATAATTCTTCCTCATTTCCGTGCAGATGCAAAATGTATTATTCCAATGAAATAAATAGTAACCACAATGTTAACTCTCTTTACCGTCAATTCATAGTTCACTGATTATGTAGACCTACTTATATATGACATAGAATTAGCATCAACGTCGCACAACGAATTTCATCAATGATCGATAATAATGACACATTCCGCAAAGTTCGCATCGTCACTCGACAGTACCCATCGTCGATCCGCTATGAAGCAACCAATATAGGCAGAAAATATTAGTTAAGTGTTGTTTACACACACACACACACACTCACACACATATATATACATATATATATATATATATATATATATATATATATATATATATATATATATATATATATATATGCCTGTATATATCTATACAGTATAATATATATATATATATATATATATATATATCTTATACTCTACACGAAAATATACACATATATACATAATTTTACATGCTGGTTATTTCATTATAGCTTACTAGCCTACTGATGGTTACTGGTTAATGCAGTTTGCAATGAAATGCAAACACGTCGTGAAATATTTAGGCTGCGGTTAATCACAGGTACAGATCTATAACGTACGACTACGACGTAGGCCTAATTGGCCTATATCTGACATACGCTGACATAGGGTCGCCTACTCAGATCTCTTGGTGAAGTATTTCACCTGTCATAGACATCGCTTCCCAAAGTTCCCTGTTGATTCACATTCCATCCTATATACACAATGTATAGTCGTTGAGTGAGATTTTCTATGTAACAGCACTGCATGGGCTGCTGCAGTCATGGCAGTGTACACGATACACTTTGCATCCTTTAAGATAACACAATCCAATTCGTAATACATGGCATTTAAAAGGGGGACGTTTGCTTCACTGAATGTCATGTACAAAAGTTGTCCATTTGTAGTCTACTTGTCCTTTCCTTCAATTCTCTCAAAATTTACAAGATGATGATGACAGTAATGTTGAATGATCAAAAACGCAAGGACTATAAGCCTTCCTTTTTTTGCCATCGAGATCGGAGCGAGGGGGCAGATAACACTAGAAAACAAACAACGACTAAATGCCTACTCAAAACATATAAATCCAAACAAAGTCCCACTACATTCTATCAAGACATTAGCAGATACGCAATAGTTTCATCATTCACCATATTCTATGCAAGAAAAGAACAGAACTGGGGGATGTTAATCACTTAGAAAGTAACATGTAAGAATGAATTGCACTTAGTAATAATGTAGTTATTATGTTGAATTATTACATTGGTCATTGGTCTTACATTGTATGTGTACTGCGTGGGGAAATGTATTTGATTTTGTGTAATTAATGTTGTGTATTGTTGTCAACCTCACATTCTGTTGCGAATTCAGCTATTGTTATTTATTCACTGTGTAAGTATGTGTAAGTGTGTCATTACCTGCCATGTGTCCAGAATACTGGAATAGGACCATGGACCTAGCTGGTATATGTCAACATGTCCTTTGTTTATCAATGGAGACATGATTACAACAACAATAATTATGATCTTGATAAAAATGATAATGACAATAAGTTCGAATTGATAGTAATGATATAATACCAAGGACCTCCTTGATAATACTAAAAATAATGATAGTTATAAGGACTTGACTGCCTATTAGGGTAAAGCCTCTTAGCTGTTACACTTTATACTCCTGGCTCAAGAGAAACTTCCAGGATAAAAAGATCCCATCCAAGGATGAAAGCACTTGGCAGTATTCGAACTAAGGACCTCCTTTTTACAGTCAATATAGTCTTATCCACTGAATCATAGTGTCCCACCTGAAACTAACAACACCACACCTTTCATATAGGCGTTTACGTTCAGCAGTGTGTGTGTGTGTGGGTGTGTGTGTGGGGTGTGTGTGTGTGTGTGTGTGTGTGTAATAATGCACACAGAAAAGGAAATGAAAATATGGCGGATTACCATGGAACACACTCATTAATGAAAATGTAAGATCAATATAACTGTATTATGTTGACCTACGGTGTTTATCGAAAGGCAACAATTTCAGTAACACGAATGAAATATATGATATTACTTGTTGAATTTAGGTTCGTCAAGAGACTGCTGCTTTCAGCGACCAAAGCTCCTTCGTCTCTTCCAAGGCATGTCGAACGAGGAGTAATCTGATTAAGATAGTCAATATTGGTAACCTGTTTACGTCTATTCGAATTAAACATTGCGATGATAAGAACTGACATCATCCAATTTAAAGTGTGAGTCTACGAATGGTTCCCCTCTTGATTCTGATTCTAATTATTGTGACAAGTCAGTACCGTAGTCTCTATGCCTAACACGTTAACATAATCCTTGGCTATACCACAGGTCCAATCCAATGACTTATAACGCTTCAACAAGCTGACAAAAGTATGGATGTATGAGGCCTATACTGTCAAGGGTACATGGCAAGAGCTGAGGTATGGGAACGTGTGTTTATATTTTGCACAATATCTTTATTTTTTATTTTTTGTATCAAGATAACTTCCCGGTGGGAATAAAATGCTATCATGAACGAAGTATAAATTCCATCTTTTACTACAAGTCACGATCAAAATTGTTCGCTTTCCAGTACACACACAAACTCACACACACACACACACACACACACACGCACACACACACACACACGCACACGCACACACACACAAACACACACACACACATACACACACACTATATTATATTCAGCTGTGTTCAAATTAAAGGACAAGTTCACCTAAGTATTTGTGTATGGATTGGATGAATGCAGCAATTTTAGTATCGAACATATCGGTGAGAGTTTTGGTAAAATTGAACACTTTATTCAAAACTTATCAACTTTTAAAGTATCAGTGCCGCTGGATGAGAAGACTGTAACAGTTTGTGACATCACTGCAGGACAACTAAATAAAATCAGAAGGAGAAAATTCCTAGAAATGTCACTTTTCGTAATGAAAGTACACATTTCCTCGACATGTTACTGACACATGGCAGGGTGTACATTGGTACCCCCTGCTTTCTGAAAGAGGTAATTAAGTCGAGTGTTCTTTCATTTCGCTAAAAATATGATATGTTGGATTCTGTTCATATTTTCTTTTTATACATGTATCACCCCATGGCGATGTCTACGCATGTAAAACATCCTCTACGCTTGCATCGGTCGATCGGCAACCGGTCGTTTTTTTTTTTTATTCAATTCAATGTTACTGTGATTTCCATCCAGACTGTAAAACAATAGACAATACAACGTTTTCAAATTGTATCAATTCAAATCGTCATGAGTCCTATAGGCCTGCGTACAGATAATTATATAACCAGAAAACAAGCACACTTTGAAATGGTAAAAAGCGATGGATGAAGTAATCCACTGAAAAGCAGAGTTTGTGAAACGTGGATCACTGGGGAAAAAGAAAAATGATAACAATAACATCATATACTATATGCAAAACCAATTTAGATAATTCACTGCTAAACAGCATTGATTTTTGATATGATGGTAATAATTATCACAAAGAATGTCATATAAACAGTACTTGAAAACAGAAAACTTGAAATAACATTCATGTTGTAATCGATATAGGGTGCCATTGGCAAGCAGTGAATCCCTCTAAGAGATCTTAGAGATCTTGGTCTGGGGAGGGTAAAAAATAGTTGAACAAGAATTCTAGAGAACATTGGGGTAGACTCCACTCACTACAGGGCCCTCACTAACCGCAACAGTGACCCTATAGAAGCTAACACGCAGCGCCCTGCAACGGGGTTAGGCCGTGTGTCCAGCTTTTTCCAAGGCAGCAAGGGGAGTGCGTTTATGTTATTTTCTGGTTCCACTTTCCTCAGCTGACAAGCAAAGAAAGAAAGAAAGAAAGAAAAAAAAAAAAGGTCTCTACCATTACCCGCGCGCATGCGAGGGAGCGATCAAAAATAAAACTTAGGGTTTGTACAGTTCTGGTCGAGGTGAGGATTTAGCTTTTAACGTTTAGCGAGATATTCAGAAACCACTCTATGAGATGTCAAAGAGCATGCAATTCTAATGAGTATCAAAAGTTTATTTGATGAAAATCGGTTTTTAAATGGCTGAGATATCCAAAAACCAGGTAAAACAAAGATCCTATAATCAAAGGCGTGACCTGTCGCCTTTCATTATAATATTATCACTTTTTTGTTGTTGATATCTCAGCCATTTGAAAACCAATTTTCATCAAATAATCGTTGAATCCTTTCAAAAATTACATGCTCGATCTTTCATATTTCATAAGATGTTTCTCATTATCTCACTTAGGAATGTTCAAAACATAAATGACAACCTTCACCAGTAGGCCTTCTGTACAGTTCCTTAACCCGTTGAGGACGAGTCCCGAATATACTCCGGCAAGTCTCTATGGGAAATGCGTGTTGTAACAAAAATCAGTCCGTCCTCAACGGGTTAATTGTTTAGGGTCTGGAAGGGGGTGGGGGGGGGGTGGGGGGGGAGGTGCGTTCGCACCAAACGCTCCCCCCCCCCCATCCCACGGGTGACGGCCATGCCCACTATCATAGAAAGATAGATCGTTAGAAAAAAAAATTGAAACACAATACCTACGGGGCTCACCACAACATCGGCATGCTGACCTAGAGCCTATCAGGCCTATTATTATTATTTTTTTTTGTTTTAATTTCAGCTTGATTGATTTAATTCAATGTATTTTCATGTTTTGTCTTTATTTCAATACCTTTTGTATTCCGATATCATGTTCCGGTAATATGTTCCATGACGTGTAACATTTTGCTTTAATTAAAGATGCCTATAGTTAAAACCAAAGAGTATACACGTAGAAGCTAGCGCTTGGTTAAATCTAGAAGCTAGCGCCACCACCACACCGATGGCGTGGTAATGGTGTATTGTGTAGGCAAGGGCGCCGGAAGCGGGGGGTGGGGGGGCAGGGGTGGCATTGGCCCCCCCCCCCCCCCAATAATTTTTTTTTTTTTTTTTTGGGGGGGGGGGGGGGGCAAAACTAGTTTTTGCCCCCCCCCCCCCGTGCCCCATTAACAAATAATTAATCAATTATTTAAAGACCAAAATATACAATAAATGCACTTTTCTTGTCTAAAAGTTGTCAATTTCATAACTGAAGATACAAATTTTCGCCCCTAACGTGGCGAAGATCATAATTCATTATCAATAAACATTATAATATCTATAAAAATATGTACTTATGACTAAATTTAGTGTATATGGTGGTAGCCTCGCGTCCTCGAGTGTGCCACCTGAAACATACCTTTAGTAAACCTTACATTTTCCCTTTCTTCTATGCTTTTTAGCAATATAAGAATAATTTTATTGCTCGAACAATGCGATCACGTTTAAGCTTTTGATGAATACATTTTAGACGAATGGCAAAGTGAAAGTGGCTCGCTCCCTCTGCCCGTACATATAGGAAAATGAACAGTTTTCATAAGTTATGATGATAGTCCTTCGCAGTGATGTTTGTTTTACCACGTTTAGTTCCCTAGAAATATGAATCAAAATGTCATGACTCTAACACTCTATTTTTACACTCTATTTTCCCACACCCTCCCCCGCTCGGTCGTTTCGCTCCCTCGCCGATGATCTCACACCATCACATAAATGTAGACCGTATGATATAATCATAGTCCTTCGCACTAATTTTTTTTTCACTATATTTGATTTCCTAGGAATTTGCTTTGAAATGCTTATAAACGCGACTTTTGAACTCTGTTTTTACAAAAAAGTCCCTACCGTGGGAAGGGGTATCCCCCTCCCACATCCTCCTCCTGCTCGGTCGCTTCGCTCCCTCGCCGAAGATCTCACACCGTCACATAATAAATGTACCCCCGTATATTATAGTCATGGTTCTTCGCACTAATTTTTTTCACTTTGTTTGATTTCCCAGAAATTTGCTTTTAAATGCACTGTACCTGTCTGGGGCATAGGACTTCGAGTTTATGTTCTGTTCAAGAGATGAAAGTAACTTTCCCCAGTGCACAACATCCTTCTGAGAACTGAACGAAGAATCTGTCATGTCTGGATACAAATGGGTCGACCCACTTTCATGTATTGAATTTAAGTAGATTTACCTTAATCTCAATGTCAGCAATGCTTTTAAAATTGATTGATTGATTGATTGATTGATTGATTGAATGATTGATTGATTTTATTCGATTTGAAATTATTTCCACTCTGTGTTCGCTAGCACAAAAACAAACATAATTGACTTACAATGATTATACAATAGCATTTTTGTCCTTTTTTTTGGACGTACAAAAAATGATAAAGAACCCGATACTTTTGCAACAGAAGAGCATTGAATTTTATATTAGAGTCAAAGGGGGGGGGGGAGCCTACTCAGCTTGTATTAAATGGGCTCCCAAAAATAAATCACATTGTTACTTTGATTGAATTGATCTGAATTTATTTCCACTTTGTGTTCACAAGAACAGAAAAAAAAAAGAGTTACAATGATTATGAAAAAAGAAGGAAAAATTCTATTTTTTTTTAAATGTAAAAAACATAATAATCTCAAAACATGTTCAAATAACATACACGCTTGCAACAAACCGTAAATAATTAGTGGTCATAAGAACCTAAGTGGAGGAGTCTAAATCAAAAGCACAGCTAGTATATTAGATATGCCCCTGAAAAAAATCCCATCATAACAGAACCATAATTTACATAACAACAACAACAAGAACAAAGTACTCATACCTTTAAAAACAAGCCAATAACTATAACAACTGAAACTAAAGCCCCGCAATGATAACAGAAAATGAGATGGAAGAATACGAAACAGAAGGAATAGATGAGACAACTTGAGATTAGAAGGGAAAGAAGAGATGGAGAGGGGAGCTGATATCGAACAGAAGGATTTTACATTTCAAACATAACATTGTTGTGATATTTGGTTCTTAAATTGTCTCTTAAAATAAATGATAGACTGTCGATGCGTCAAAGTTGCATATAAATTGGTTAGTTTATAAGTATTCTTTGTATGTGGGGTTTTGTTTAACCTGATGTTGTGAACAAACATTGATAAAAGTACTAACATACAAAGGCAACTATTTACATAGCTAACAGGCTAATGTGGTTTTGATTGTTTCGGTACAGTAATTGTCAGTAATTTGTGGGGAAACAGATTAATTTGCGCTCAACCTGTTAATCGATAGACACATTCCTTTCACAAGTTTGCAGTACTGTGATTAGTGGAAAGTTAAAATTTTATTTCCTTCACTATATAACCCATATTCTTGCTATCGGAGTCCAACGTAAAGTCATATTTCAATTCCATAATACAAACAGAGTTGCAAGTAGCTTTGAACATATACAAAATAACTATAATTAAGTAAATCAGAGTGAATTATGATGAAAAGAACCAAGGAAATGTACAGTAAAAGGCCTATTACAATACACGACCCCGTGAAAAAAAAAGAAGAAAAATATGACGAGAGAGAGAGAGAGAGAGGCGCGGTTGGAGAGAAAAAGAGGGGAAGGACATGAGCACAGCTGTACAAATTTAGAATGAAAGAAATACGAGTCACGTATAATTAAGAAAAACAAAAAGGGAAAATAAAAAACCCGAAGACGTACGGAAATATATTCATATGATAAGTGAACAAAGAATGAAGGAATAATGGAGACGAGAAAGAGAGAGAGAGAGGAGGAGAAATGAAGAGAAAGAGGGGGAGAGTGAAAAGACACGTTACAGACAAAGGAGTCACAGTCTGTAAAAAGGCTTATGCAGTAACTAAGAAAAGGACGAACTATAGTCATCATAATATGTGTCATTATATAACTACAAAACTTAGCTAACTATATAGAAAGAACTGCCCTCTTTTCATACTTTTCACAATTAAATGATCCACCTTCATTTGGGGTATTTTTCTGTGTTATCTTATTAAGTAGGTCTATTTCTGTCGCTGTTCATTCAGAGGCTGCAATGAAAAGGTAATAGAATTCATCACCACTTTTATTCACACAATCTTTGATTTTGAAGTATTTGAATATCTTCCAGACTTGCCAGAAACTGTTGGGAATTTGTGATTAGCACAACGGAATTTGCATGAAAATTTCCCTGCGAATCATTCCATTGTTGGAGGTATTTCTTAAAATGAAGCTCCTGCTTGAAAATTCGATAGTGCAAACATTGGGGATTAAAATTTCTTCTATACATCACTGTGCCACTCTTTCTTATAATTTTCATTTAATGTGGCGCTAACTAAACTTTTGCTTCTGCTAGAGTGAGATTTGATGCTTGATTGTACCAACTTGATTGCACCAACTTTACGTGAGACCTCGGTTGTCAAATACTGTAGATTTTAAAAATATTTTGGGGTGTTATTTTCCGATATTTGTAATCGAATCAGGTCGTTTTTACATAGGGTGACATTGTGTCTTGGAGTTTGCATTGATTAAGATTTCGGGGTGTCATTTTCCGATATTTGTAATTGATTTAGGTCAGTTTCACATAGGATAACGTTGTCTCTTGGACTCGGGGTGTCATTTTTCGATATTTAGAATCGATTTAGGTGGTTTTCAATAGGATAGCGTTGTCACATAATACTAATGTGTTTGTGACGGTCATTGCAGTTTTGGAAAATGCAATAAACTTCGATAGTTATAAGCTTTCCATTCTTTAATTTCTGGATTCAACTTCTACCAATATCTGCTTGTTTGGCCTCGCTGTTCTGCCTAACAATACCACATTATTCGTAACAGATAGTTTATAGCGATGTTAGCACTCCCGAGGGCAAGCCGCCCTATAGATAAATAATAATAATAATAATAATAATACTAATACTAATAATAATAATTGCATTTACATGGCGCTTCATATGGCTCTTCATACTGACGTTTCTAAGCGCACAAATCTGACTTCAGAGCACTGTAGCTTATGGCAGCCATAACTGGGGGCTTCCAAAGAAGAACAAAAGCAATTTCAATGGGTTATGAGATGAGCCAGGGCGTTGGAATGTCAGTGCATGAATTATCTTTTGTTAGGCATACTTGAAGCCCCCGGTTAGAAATTAGCATAAAAAACAGTACCCAAACCGAATTAGTCTCTACGAGTGCCTCACATACTGGCAACCGAGAATGAGTGAGCATTGATTTCGCATGATATCAAATAATCTATTCTCCGTATAGAATATCTCATGACATTCGACATTGCAAGAGTCTATCTGACAGGGGGTTATACCATGACACGTGCAGTTTGGGCTGAGTAATGGAAAATCTAACGGAATCGCTGATTTGTTAGCTATTTGAATGAAGCAAGTACAGTAATTAGTCACTTATATACTATGGAACGATTTATTTCAAACCCTTATACACTGTAGTATAAATGGACGAATAGCAAATGGAAATAAATGGATTAACAAGTAGCAAAATTGACAATTAGAAATGGTGTGTTTGATTCAAATGTTTATTGCAGACTCCTCATGTCTGGAAAAATACCAAACATAGCATGCTTGTTAGGCATTATAGATTCAGGAATTCATGCATGTTCTTGGTATGTATATAATAGGACTGGTAGTGGCGCAGATATGTAGCTGTAAAGATTGGTCGAGATGCTTGCATCGGCGGAGAGTATGAAATTTTGTTTCCAGAGGTATATTGGGGGCGCTGATTTAAAAAATGTGAGTTAGGGATAGAAACAACCACTGTCAAAATTTGAGTTCGTATAATCGATGTTAAGTGTTGTTAAATACACAAAATGTGAACAATAGTTATAATAAGAATGTTTCCAGACTAAACCGTATACAGTTACGGTTTATTGAGAAAAACCCTGATATCTCCTTATATTTTAGGTTTTATTGCAAATATTTCATATGGTAGGATGTTTTATGATACAACAGACCTACACATATGCATCAAATGTGATATCTTGAACATTTTTGAAATCACTGCTCCCAAAGGTAAACTGGACCTTTAAAGGAATGGTACAGTATTGGTGGAGATGAGAATTGGGCTTTTAACTTTTTGCGAGATACATTGCAAGAAAACACCTATTAAGTAGTACAGAGCATACCACTTTAAGAGGAATTCAAAGTTTATTTGATGAAAATCGGGTTTGGAATGACTGAAACATCCAAAAACAAAGTAAAACAAAGCAATCATAATAAAGTGTGGGTCCCAAACTTATTAGAATCGCTCTGTTTTGGATATCTCAGCCATTTCAAAACCAATTTTCATCAAATAAAAGTTGTATTCCTCATGGAATTACACGCTCTTTCATATTTCATAAGAGGTTTCTCATCTCACCAAAAAATGTTAGAAACCTGAAAATAGGTCTCAACCAAAACAATACGATCCCTTTAACATGCATTTGCATGGTATTCGACGGTCGAAAGGCTTCATTTGACTAAAGAATCATTAACCGTTTTGGCGAATGACACAATTACTGCCGGGATTACGCGTCATTGACATTAGCAGGGAGGTGTCACAGAAGGAGAAGAAACGAGAATCTTTTCTTTTGCCCATGCCCCATCATGCCCATGCCGCCGAGAAGTTATGCACTCTACCGCAGGTGCTTATAAATTGCTTTGACCTAAGACAGCACTTCTGTTTAAGTATGCATCATTCCTAAAATACAACATACCTACATGACCTAGCCAGCAGCAATGCGCTGTCCCTCCAATATTTTTAGCAGCAATTGTTGTTCAATGTGCAAATAATATAATTAGGACACTCGAAAAAATGTAAAATTGTGCTTTAACTATAAAATGCTATTCAACAGGCAGAAACACGCAATTGCCAAATACTAACTTCGAAAGACTGAACAATTAAGTGCTAAACCTGGCAAACATTATCATCATCATGTACATATATACGCAATATGGTTAAATATTACCGTTTTTTAATGAAATAATCAATATTCAGTCCGGAGGTATTGATAATAAAGAGATTTGAAGGAAAAAAAAAACACGCATTATTCCAAACACGATTACCACCAAGTTACACACAAGATTTGAAATTTCTGCTTAAATATGGTTCAAACTTCTTAAAATAAAGAACCCCTTTTTGGATCCCCATATCCAAACTGAAATGCCAAGGGTTTATAGCGTTACGGTTTATCATGCTATAGAATCCATATGCTATTCGCACAAATTGCAAAGAGACTCCACTCCTTCTCTAAATTATAGTAGTGGAGAGCTTAAGCTGTTACCTTAGACGCGGACGCTATAACAGACTAACATTGATAACGAAACTACACTGTGTTGTATACAGTACCTCTTTTATTTTTTTCTCAGTCCCCCTGACATTCATAGCGCTCCCAAATTCAGAAACTACTTGATTAACAAAAGACATTGGAACGCACCGTCACAGTATTGTGGGCATAACTTGCATGTTTACCTGCAATGTCGTTTGACCATGAAAGCATGCCAGTTAGGCTTAGCTATAGGGAAAGCTATATTCCAATTTCTTTCATTAATCATTTACTACCTAATTGACTGACAAATAATGCCACTGGTAGAATCTTGGTTTTGAAATGTTTTTGTTTTTTTGTTTTTTGTGGGCGTATAACAAAAATAATAGACTATTATGAAACATATGACATGTATTTAGACATTAATTTGGTCATGCCACATGCCGTCGAGTGTATCATGAATCAACGCAAAGTCTGCAGCATTTGCATTATAGGCCCTATAGCTCTTTAAAAGGAAAATCGAGTCTTTGTTCAACGTGACTTTTGATAAGAGAAATAATTACATCAACCGAAATATGTATATATATTTTTTTGATTATGGAAAATTTGGAAATCAGGGCTTTTTTCATGATTTCCAAGCAAAGTCATAATTAACAGCCATAGACAAATCAGATGAGATGATGAATCCGTTAAAGCTTATATTCCTCTCCTGTATAAATGTTCGCTGTTTTTATTTCTTTGTTGATATGAATAGACAGGCAATGTATTAAGATATCATGCATGCTTATGATTCACAAAAGTTGCAAACCTTGCCGGAGGCTTTCCCTACCATGGACCTAATATGCATGGACTGTTCACTGCAGTCTTTCTTTGATGTATATGATCGTCGCCGACACCTGATTATATGCATCTTAATGAGTACATTCAGGTGTCTGGACATATCTTTGAGTTTAATAAGATGATGAGGAGCAGCAAACCTGAGATCATGACAAATTTTGTGCCAAAAGATGGGAGTATGAAATTTTGTTTCTTGAGGTATTTTGGGGGCGCTGATTAAAAAAAAAAAAAAAAAAAAATGCCGGATCCAAGAGACATGACCACTGGGTCGGCCCCTATCCTGAATTCCAATATCATGGCCGCCATGAAGAAACAATTAGGGCTTAAAACTTCTTGTCTTGGCTTCTAAATGACTTGTGGCATTAATATTTCGTACACAAGGGCTTTTGGACATGCTAAATTCAAATTCATGTGACGGATGGATTTGAAATGTCTGACAAACAGGTGTAGGGCAATTACCCCCTGGGCAATTACCCCCTGGGCAATTACCCCGGACCCTTCCCCTGGCCCTAATCCTAATCCTGATACCAATCCTGAACCTAACCCTAACCCTAACCCAAACTCCTAACCCTAAACCTAACCCTAATCTTTACTCTAACCTCACCACCAACCAGTATTTAGCTGGGGGTAATTGCCCTCTGGGGGTAATTGCCCGGATACGCTGACAAACATATCGAATGGCCGCCATTTTGAATTTCAGTATGCCGCCTCGACCAAAAAGTTGAAAATCCCTATCTTAAGGTCTAAAGGACGAATGTCGCTGAAATTGGTTGCACATAAATATCATAACACGCTTGGTTAGGTAATGGAATAATGTGATCTGTCTGATGAACGGTTTCCCCGCCATTTTGAATTCCAGTATGGCTGCTAAGACCAATATTACGACTAATTACATGAAATATAATAGCTTGGGGGGGGGGGGGGACTGCTGATTCAATTTGCATTGGTGAACATGGTGAAGAAAAGGATTTTGTCATGAGGGCAGGGAGTAGGTCTACACATCTTGCTCCTTTGGTTATGTCTACAGAAACTGGTCTCAAAGGCAACAGGCGCCGATAATTGCCTGAGTAATCATAGAATTCAATTTTTCACAGTTTGCAGTATTCATATGACAGGCCCCATGTAAAGCACAAGCTGTTTTGATTACGTAATATATCGCTGTTAGCACTGAAGACGACAAGGAATTCGTCTTGAACAGTGTTGAAGGAAGAGACGTGTTTGTTTGTTTTCCTCCTTTGTAATGCTCGCCGTTGCTTGCCTCACATAGCAACAGGCAGTCAGAGTTTTGCATGCATTTGCATAAAATTCAGCTTTTGACAGCATTCACTTAACTAGAAAATGTTATCTGCACTCAGTTTGGTGGCGCAGGCAGGTGGTTACTAGAAAAGAAGTGATATCTCTTCGCTCTTTTGCAAATTTATGCGTAGGCCCTATAGCATGACTCTTGAAAAGGTAGCATTTCTTCTGGCTTTGGTGTTCCATGTTCCAAACCGCTCAATAACGCCTCCTTGTTTTTATCCAGGCAGGCTGTCGGCGGTTATGATAGGATCCAAGTAGGAAAGAGTGTTTAAACTGTTGTAACGCTTTTGACAGAAACTGTAATTAACGGGTGATGAATATCCATGGTCAAAGCAATGCAGTATAAGACCTGCGATAGAGCGTGTAACTTCTAAGCGACACGGAGCAATATGGGGGTATAAAAAAGAAAGGAGAGATTGTTTAAATAATTGTTATTTTTTTCTGTAACACCTCTCAGGCTGCGTTTATCAACTTTCCCCAGTTTAAACGAATTTCGAAAGCCCTTTCGATAGCCCTTTCCATAGCCCTTTCCATAGCCCTTTCGAAAGCCCTTTCCATAGCCCTTTCGAAAGCCCTGTCCACTCCCTGTACTATTAATATGCCGCTTGTTTTCGTCGGCTGCGTTTATCAACTTTCGATAGCCCTTTCGACAGCCCTTTCCATAGCCCTTTCGAGAGCCCTTTCCAAAGCCCTGACTGCCTGTACTATTAATGTGCCGCTTGTTTTCTAAGAAGGGACGGCGAAAAGCAATTGCCATCATAAAGACATATCTTCCTTTGAGAGTGACGAGTCATGATACAATGGCACATGAATCAATTGTCTTCCTATCTGTGAGGCAGCTCCAGTTTAGCACATACTTCAAATATTTCTGAGTGGCGGCATGAGACATGGGATCAAAGGGAATGAGACTGTTGTTACTCTATTTCTCAAACCTTGTTGGTGAAAGAAACACCTCCTTGTTCCAAGCATATGCGTGCATTACACACAGCTGTATGTATACACCTGTCAAAAATGCCTGTGTACACGTACTCGTGTGCACTTTACGTGGCGCGCGTCTTTTCAGAAACTGGAAACGCATGGTTGCGTAACCGCAGTAGGGCGACCTAAAGGGCTTTCAAAACAGCTTTGCGTTTATCAACGGCTGCGTTTATCAACTCTCCCCTGTTTAAACGGCTTTCGATAGCCCTTTCCAAAGCCCTTTAGAAACGGCTTTCAAAATAGTTGCGTTTATCAACTCTCTTCGCGAACACGATTTTTTTAACTGGCCTGTCACTGCACAGCTGCATTGCGCAATTCGACCAGAGGAGAAGAGGTCATAAGGCGTGCCTGAAGTACAAGACTACAAAGCCGTTTCAAAACAGCTTTGCGTTTATCAACTTCCAAAAGGCTTTTACAAACAGGTTTCTGAAAACCTGTTTAGGAAAGCTGTTTGGATCGCCACAAATTTGGGGCTTTCGAAAAGGCTTTCCTAAAGGGCTTTCAAAAGAGCTTTGCGTTTATCAACTCGTTAAAATTCCTTGAAAGCTGTTTGGATAACCTGTTTCTGCCGAGAAAGGAGAGTTGATAAACGCACCCTTTCGTAAAGGCTTTCCTAAAGGGCTTTCAAAACAGCTTTGCGTTTATCAACTCGTAAAAATTCCTTGAAAGCTGTTTGGATAACCTGTTTCTACCGAGAAAAGGAGTTGATAAACGCACCCTAAGAATGTTAACCGCACCCAGTTTGGTTCGTGTGATAGGCCAGGCCTATACTCTAAGGCTGGGTTCACATAGAAGTATACTATTCGTATACGGTGCACATTTTCGAGGGCACGCGAATAGCTTGAATTGAACGATAGGATTTCCTAATAGCGGGTGATAAAAGAGGGCACTATTCGAAAATGCCGTATAGCTGCGTATAGTAAAGTATAGTGAGAATCGTGCTTGTTCGATTTTCGTGCAGTGTGTACCATCTCCCGTTTATGAAATGCTGAAAATTTTGGTCTGCATTTGCCCTTTAGCAAAAATAAACATGTAGACTGATATTCTGATGCAGTGTTGGGTATCATGATCAAAATTGATATAATGTCATTAAACAAATAAAAAAATAATCAGTTTTAATTGATTAACCCAAAAATAATGATCCCCAGTGGAGTTGGGTCAGTTTTTTTTTTATTTATGTACTTAATTTATAGCTTTCTTGTAACAAAAATGATTCGTTCCAATGTAATCTCAAGAAACCGTTACATTGCTAGGATGGTTGTGTAGGAGAAAGAAATCCTCCCTGCATGGGATAGGGAGTTGATGGTGCGTGTGATGGTGTATTAGGTCAACTTGACGGCGCCAAAAAAACATTAAAGTCTGAAAGTAGGACATGCGTGCTACCTTATGACATTGTGACCCTCCATGCCCGAATAGCGTATAGCGAATAGCGAATAGCGAATACCGTATACCGTATACTTCTATGTGAACCTAGCCTAAACAGCTGATTAAATGTTCGTAGCACCGATGAAGACACGGTATTTTGTCAATAGGGCAGTCAGTGGACATTTTGCCCCTTTTGTATTGTTCCTTGTATAGTTTGCCCCACAAAACATCAGTTCGCGGGAATTCGCATGCATTTGAATAAAATTAGACTAATGATTGGAATCCCTTGACTAGGAATGTTAACCGCACCCACTTTGGGTCGCGTGACAGGCTATATTGAGAAACTGCTGATTTTGAGAGAACCGATGAAAACGAGGGATTTTCTCATATGGGCGTTGAAGAGAGTTTTTACTCCTGTCATTGGCTAGGGGGTAGATTCAGTGAAAACAGTGAGGCGGGACCACCTCCCTGGTGAAAAGTATTAAAGTGGGCAGCGTGGATAGAGATCAGCCTGTATCGCCGCTGAAGGGGAGTCTTTGCTACATGGAGGAGTCGTGCATGCTGAGGAACGAGTCCTTTTTCCCTGCAGCACGACATCCGACATCATGCCGATGAGAAGCGGGGAGGACCACACGGCCATTTCGTGGACATTATCTCTCCCAGGAGTCGGGCAGCTGTCTACTTTGGCTCCTTTGTACCGGCAATCAAAGCAAATGTGAGTGAAACACATTTAGCCCTCTATTTATTTATCTATCTATTCATTTGCTTCACGAAATATCTGTAGACTATAGATCTATGGTCTTAGTGAGGAAAAAACGACACACAATGTGTGCATCCATTGCTTTTTTATGTTTACAAGTTATGTTATGTAACATTGTTTGTGTGGAAACTGTATTAACTGGTTACTTTTATTTTTATCTGTCGTATCAAAGGTGAATGCTGGTCGACAACCCCACAAATCCCGAGTGTCCAAACGGCCTTTATGGGGGACGTGCAGCCAGTGAGACCAAGGAGGTTTAAGAGATGGAGTTCCAACTGGCTGTAATTATTCAAACAGTTGTCACTTTTCTATTGATGTACAAAAGAATTCCACAGGTGCATCTGTGCCTTTGGTGGCGGGGTTTGATGCCGCCGTCTTGCTGAGCAATCTGAAGATTCATTTTGAACGTGAACTTAAAAATGTTGGCTATATTTTGCTTGTTTATCTATTAAATGAAACGAAATCTCACTTAATGATAAAGCTCATTAAACAAAGGTCAATCCCTTCAAGAAATATGTGCAAAAGTGTAAATCAGAGCTGTATCATGTGAAAGTGTTTAAAACTGTACCCTCCCGGAAAGCCGGTTTTATCACTTTTCCACTTAATTCCTCCAAATGAAACTGATATGGAATAATCTTAGAGTATAATTCTATTTTAATAGATATATCAGATTAGTGGCCGGGCACGGCCAGTCGAGTAATTTTCATTTTCATTTCATCATTTTTTTGCGCAATTTCTATTCGCGCATCCCTGTGTCTTTACCATTATAATAACTATACCACCTATCTTTTATAAGTAGGGATGGCGAAAAGTAATTACCATCACAAAGACATATTTTCGTTAGAAAGTGGCTGATGATTATGCAATGAGACATGAGTCAATTGTCTTCCTATCTGCGCGGCAGATCCAGTTTACCACATGCTTCAAATACTTTCGAGTGGCGGCATCAAACGTGACTTCAAAGGAAATACAACAGTTGTCACTCCATTCTCTTGAACCTCCTTGGTGAGACCAATCCGAGCTCGGACACCTGCTGGACCGACCACGGAGCCATCCCCGGCAGCAGACACCATTCCACCTGTACCCACCACGAATGGGCCATTCGTAGTTTAGTCTGTGTCTTTTAAATCTATGCTTGCAATATAATTATTGTCTCTTGTGTAACGCATAGGGCGTGTCCAATATGCCACTTGATCTTTTATGTACAGGTTCCGTAATCATTTATAGAATTTAGCACTTAGCTCAAGTGTACATTATTTTAGCAGAATACGGTTTTAAGCGGTGATAATGTATTGGCTGTAAGCTCTCATCGCCTTTGGTTTTTGAATTCCATATTTTGGACAGAAATTATAGAAATTTGCTATGCTACTACATGCCATGTGCCACCATATCATCTATATCCTCGACTTCCGTTTGGTTCTTTTTATTTGAAAAAGTAAAACTAAAAATAACAAGTGAAAAGTAATACCGATTATGACCAGTGTAGTGAGATGTAGATTGCGGGAAAGTTTATACAGTATCATGTTTTATGTCTCTAGTTAAGACTTCTACAGGTTACTTGTCCAGTCTACGACCCAGAATGCCGAGCATCCCATTGCCTTATTGGGGCATACAACCAACGAGACTAATCCACGCTCAAACAACCCATTACTGGAGCTGACCATAGAGCCATCTTCGACGGCCGGGGCCTCCCCTCCCGTACTTCACATTGGTCATCATGGTGGGGACGACATTTACGATCCCGGGTAATGCATCTAAAGTCTTTATTAAGTGACTTGGCTGTCTTTTTGGGGACTGGCTGATTCTTTGCTTCATCCCAGATAACTTTATTCCTTTATAATAAAATCTGAATGGTCTTAGAATGCAAATGACTGCGAACAAGTTTCACTTTTAATTGTATATACTTTGGGGTGGAACTGCTTTTAAAACCATTTGTACTTCAAGTAAGGTTAGATATTTAGATCAGATCCACAATCCATTTTGGTATTTCCTGGCAGACGATATAAATCTACTAATATCTTAAACCATAAGACTGAATGGAGGCTCTCCAATAAATGAATTTTGACCCTTTTGGTTTTAATTCTCCTCCCAAGAAACCAACAAAATACCTGGCGACGTGCTTTGTGATGTATGTCGTATAACAGTATTGCTCGTTGCCTCGAGACATTTAGCTGAAGAACATGACTTAGCCTCTAATAACGACAACTTCATCTTTATAAGACTTAAAAATCGCTCAAAGACCTGGTCAAGCATCAAATCTTTACTATAAAGACAGATTGATGGACGTCTTGTAGATATCTTGTACAGTTGATTGCAATAAAGAAGAAATAATGTTACGAAATTAAAATAAAAGTTTAATTTCAGAACCTGTTTTGTCTTTATTTACAGAGTGCCCAGATTGAAATGTGACACCCATCTCATTTTGTATGCAGAATATATAAGATATGTCAAAAAAAAGTGCAGAATGTACAGACCCCAGGAGGTGTGCTGTCACGGTGCCCACCCAGTCGGCACTGTGACAGCACACCCCGGCCCTGGGGTCTGTACACTCTGCACTTTTGACATATTTATCTTATATACTCTAGCGTATGAAATGGAAAATAAAATTCATTTATTCAGCCTTGTAATTTCGGGTGTGTTGTGAAAGTGCATGTGAAATGTGACATCCACTTCACTTTGTATACATCACAGTATACAAAAGGATTAAAAAAAAAGTGTGTGTTGGTGTGACTGCGTCGCGTGTCCCATATCACATAGTAAATGAGACTACACAAAACGATATAGAAAAATATTAATTTCTTAAAAGACACAAACACTCGACCGGACAAGACACAGTATCATGTGCCATATCCAGGGGGTGGAGTTTAAACAAGATACAATCTTGTTTACAACCCATCCACTGGGTGTGGTACATTCTTTGATACTGGGTCTTGTCTGGTCGAGTGTTTGTGTCTTTTAAGAAATTGATATTTTTTCTAGATCGTTTTGTAGCAGGAGTAGGCACACCCCGGGGGCGGGGATGCAGAGCAGGGGTGTAGGTAGGCACACCCCGGCCGGGGGCGGGGATGCAGAGCAGGGGTGTAGGTAGGCACACCCCGGCCGGGGGCGGGGATGCAGAGCAGGGGTGTAGGTAGGCACACCCCGGCCGGGGGCGGGGATGCAGAGCAGGGGTGTAGGTAGGCACACCCCGGCCGGGGGCGGGGATGCAGAGCAGGGGTGTAGGTAGGCACACCCCGGCCGGGGGCGGGGATGCAGAGCAGGGGTGTAGGTAGGCACACCCCGGCCGGGGGCGGGGATGCAGAGCAGGGGTGTAGGTAGGCACACCCCGGCCGGGGGCGGGGATGCAGAGCAGGGGTGTAGGTAGGCACACCCCGGCCGGGGGCGGGGATGCAGAGCAGGGGTGTAGGTAGGCACACCCCGGCCGGGGGCGGGGATGCAGAGCAGGGGTGTAGGTAGGCACACCCCGGCCGGGGGCGGGGATGCAGAGCAGGGGTGTAGGTAGGCACACCCCGGCCGGGGGCGGGGATGCAGAGCAGGGGTGTAGGTAGGCACACCCCGGCCGGGGGCGGGGATGCAGAGCAGGGGTGTAGGTAGGCACACCCCGGCCGGGGGCGGGGATGCAGAGCAGGGGTGTAGGTAGGCACACCCCGGCCGGGGGCGGGGATGCAGAGCAGGGGTGTAGGTAGGCACACCCCGGCCGGGGGCGGGGATGCAGAGCAGGGGTGTAGGTAGGCACACCCCGGCCGGGGGCGGGGATGCAGAGCAGGGGTGTAGGTAGGCACACCCCGGCCGGGGGCGGGGATGCAGAGCAGGGGTGTAGGTAGGCACACCCCGGCCGGGGGCGGGGATGCAGAGCAGGGGTGTAGGTAGGCACACCCCGGCCGGGGGCGGGGATGCAGAGCAGGGGTGTAGGTAGGCACACCCCGGCCGGGGGCGGGGATGCAGAGCAGGGGTGTAGGTAGGCACACCCCGGCCGGGGGCGGGGATGCAGAGCAGTTTCTTTTTATGTATCCTATATTGATGTGTCATAAGTTATCTATCATTTTCAGATTCATATTCCATATTCTAATGTCCTAAACAATACCCACATTTGTTATCTTGTATATCTCAGTATTGTAAAGTGATTATGTGCAATACAATGGTGGAATTTAGAAAGAAATGTAGATGATATAATCACTGATATTGTTTTCGTATGTGTTAATTTGCTTGTGTTGTATTTTAGGGTGAGTTGCATTGAGTTGTTTCAGTTTATCGCGGGCTGACATGGGGGGGGGGGGAGGGGAGGTGAGACTGGGAACGTAGCAACAGGGAAGGTTTCTGGAGTTTTTAACATCATGCCAATTGAGTCGGTTTTATGCCGCGTTTTTATACGATTGTTCTTTTCAGTTTGACTTTGCATGCATGTTCAGTTATTTATTATTTATCATGCACTATTTCGTGTTCTCTCTCTCTCTCTATACATATATATATATATATATATATGTAGTTCAATATATACTTTTAGTAGGATGGAAGGCGTTGCTTTATTAGTGACTTAGCTGGATAGTCTGTTTCGGCCGAAACCTCGTCAGCAACTAAATCAGTTTCTTGTTAAAGTACAGTGTAAGACATACGGCTCTGGTGCACTCAAGCAAGCAAAAGATACATGCCCGTGACCACTTAACAACACAATAAAGTTGATAATGGTACTGGGCTTAACGTAAGGCAGGGTTACGATGGCTTAAATTGGTACATGTGGGCGGGGGGGGGGGGGGGTGTTTAACCAAGCTCTGCAAGGGGAAACTTTTTCTTATGTTTACATGTTGAAATTAGTTCTGTTCTTGAGTTCAGGATTGCTGGTTTCTTGGCCGTGATGATGCTGTATTTCTCCCATAGCCACAGGTTGCACCGGTTTGTTTAATTTTTTTTTTATTATTATTGAACGATTAAAATTACTTGAATTGAATTGAAGTGAATTGATTATATCTTCCAGAAACAGTTGGGATTTGTAATTAGCACAACGGAATTTGCATGAAAATTTCCTTGTGAAACATTCAAGTGCTTCAGGTATTTCTTAAAATGAAGCTCCTGTTTGGAAATTCGATAGTGCAAACATTGGGGATTAAGATTTCTTCTATACATCAATGCGCCACTCTTCCTCATAAATGTAATTTAATCTGCCGCTAACTAAACTTTTGCTTCTGCTAGAGTGAGATTTGATGCTTGATTGCTCCAACTTTCCGTGAGACCTAGGTTATCAATAATCTATATTTGTTTTATATTTTGGGGTGTTATTTTCTGATATTTGTAATCGAATTAGGTCGTTTTTACATAGGGTAAAGTTGTGTCTTTGAGATTGCACTAATTAAGATTTCGGGGTGTCATTTTCCGATATTTAATCGATTTAGGTCATTTTCACATAGGATAACGTTGGGTCTTGGAGTTTGCTTTAATTACGCTAGTTTTTCGGGGTGTCATTTTCCGAAATTTAGAATCGATTTATGTGGTTTTCTCATAGGATAGCGCTGTGCCTTGCAGTGTGCGTTGAGTTTGAGTTTAATTAGTATACCTTCGGGTGTCATTTTCTGATATTTGTAATCGATATTACTTAGTTTTCACATAGGATAGACCATAGGAGAGCGTTGTGTCTTGGAGCAGGGAGCTATGGGTGAGACCTTCCTGCTTGGAGTTTGCGTTGAGTTTGCATTGATTAGTAGTTCGTCCATCAATGATCGATCATTACAGTCCGTATTTCTGCCCTTCATTCTGTTCTACATTTTCTGAATTTTGAAAGCAAACTAAAATCTTAACGACATCTATTTGGTCAAAAAATAGGAATTTGATGATTTTTCAATAAAATGTTTTTTTTCCAAGTTATTGTTGACTGTTGAGGTGAGATGTTTGATATACTGAAGTAAACGTGACGTTAGTCATTCTTCGATAGGATGGATTTACTTGATCGATATCTCTTTCGAGAGGGCTTGTTTGTTTGTTTATTTGTTTGTTTTATTTCCGTACTAAAAAAAACCCGACATAGTATTATTTCATACATTAAGGTCCAGAAAAGAAAAATACACTCGGAGGGTAGCCCATTTTCAGTAGTGGCAATGATAGTCACTTCTGGTCTTCCATGGGGCCCTGTTCACAAAAATTTCACACAATCAGGGACTGATAATAGAATAAAATATAACATAAACACAAATAGAACGGTACATACATTACTACATTGTGACTATACATAATATACCATATTATTACATATCGTTCAAAGGTTAAGAGCTTAAAAAAAAGCAAGTTGAAAGGATTTCGGTTTTATCTAAAGAGGAAAATTGACGTAAATCATTAGGTATGTTATTATACGCTGCTGCAGGTCTGTATGAAAATGATCTCTTACAATAATTATTTTTAGGCTATGGTAACTGTAAATCGTTTTGATTACGGAGAGAGTATGGTGATGTCTTGTACTTAAACATATCTTTCATATATTCGGGGGCCATGTCATTCATAATCTTATACATGAATGAAAGCAGATTAATTTTTTTTTTCTTTTGGTTACTGTAGGACCTATTCCACCCTAAGCTATAATGAACATCACTGGTAGTTATATGGGAATAAGGGTTAACTTTCAAAATTATTCTCCCGGCTCTACTTTGCATCTTCTGAAGTTGGGAAAGAGAGTTACCATCGGCGGATTGTACATCACCGTAATCAAAATGAGGTAGCAATAGAATTATACATAATTTTTTTATGTATATCAATTTCAATTCAGTCATCTTAACGAATTGACCCATATAACTAATCATTTTCCTTAACTTGTTACATAGTTGTTCGATGTGAACATCCCACAGTAACTTATCATCTACAATAATTCCCAGATATTTAAAACTATTCACCTGAATCATTGTTTACCCCTAAGTTTCACATTCAATACGATACTCTTGCTTTTTTAACATACAAACAGTTTTAGCAAAATTGATTTTTTAAATTGTTGTCAGCCATCCATGTTTCCATACATACGAACTCCTTTTACAAAACATTTTCCAAAACTGCAGTAATAGATGACCGTGTCATCTGCGTATAAATGGGCCCTGCAGTCAGAAAAAAACCGAATTGATATCATTGATAAATAAACTAAACAACAATGGTCCTAACAAGGATCACTGTGGCACTCCTCTGGTTAATAATCTCTCATCCGAAAGGGTATTATCATCTCTCATCCGAAAGGGTATTATTGATTGACGTCCTTATTCTACGGTTCGAGAGATAACTCTCGAACCACTCCGAGTTCTATGCCAGTAACCCCCATATTTTCAAGTTTAAAGGACAAGTTCACCATCATAAACATATGGATTGAGAGAATGCAGCAATATTAGTAGAACACATCAGTGAAAGTTTGAGGGAAATTGGACAATCGATGCAAAAGTTATGAATTTTAAAAATTTTTGTGTTGGAACTGCTGGATGAGGAGACTACTAAGACTCGTGATGTCATATGAGTACAACAGTATAAAGAAAATGTAAAGAAAATTCAACATATTTTCACTTTTTTCGCATAATAAAAGAGCACTTGACTTACCTCTTTCTAAAGGCAATAGGAATAATATTACCCACAACATATGTCAGTAACGAGTCAAGGGAATGTGTGCTTTTCTCAAAAGATGCAATTTTGTGAAATTCTCTTTATATTTTCCTTATATTGTTGTACGCATGTGACATCATACACTGCAGTAGTCTTCTCATCCAGCGGTGACTGCACAAAAACTTCAAAAATTCATAACTTTTGAACGGATTTTCCGATTTTCCTCAAACTTTCAATGATGTGTTCTACTAATATTGCTACATTCTCTCAATCCTTATGTTAATGAAGGTGAACCTGTCCTTTAATATAGTGAAGTGCTTGGGACGGAAACCTGAATGGTTTCTGCTAAGCAAAGAGTGCAGTTTTAGATAATCAAGTAACTGCTTTTGAACAACTCTCCCCATAACTTTAGAAGCACAGGACAATAGAGAAATGGGTCTTCAATTATTACAATATTCCAACTTATCCCCTTTTTTATGTATAGAGTGGCCTGGGAAGAGCCAGGTCCAGGTGCTGTAATTCACCCTAATTTTCACCGCTAGCGGTTAGTATTAGTTTGCATTAATGAGTAATTTGCGTCACTTTGCATTTGGTAGTTCGCATTGAGTTCGCATTAGTTTGCGTCACTTTGCATCAGTTTGCATCACTTGCATTAGTGTACCGTCCTAGCTATAGTAACTATACAGGACTCACACGATGTATATTTTTTCATTATCATTATTGTGTCATTCATTTTCATGTGCATGTTTGTGTAAGGATTTTTGTATTTCATGACTTACTTCTTCTACTGCGCCTTGAGCACGTTAACTATGTGGAACTGGCGCATTATAAGTACCCTGTATTATTATTATTACACGGGTAAATAATTCCTGGCCCATAGAGACGTGTGTTAAAATTCAAATTTCAAAAAAAAAAAATCTGTAAAATAGCTGGGAGAAATGAGGTGTTTCATCTTCACTAACCTGGATAAGTGAGCTATATACGTACCCTGCCATCCCTCCAAGGCAGGTTCTTTGGCTCAAACTCTGTCCAAGGGTCCGCAAAGCCAGACTACGAGTTCTTTTCACTAAAAAAAAAATCACCTACTTTCCGTACTTAAAGGACAAGTTCACCTTCATAGACATGTGGGTTGAGTGAATGCAGCAATATTAGTGGAGCACATCACTGAGAGTTTGAGGAAAATCGGATAATCCGTTCAAAAGTTATGAATTTTTGAAGTTTCTGCTCAGTCACGGCTGGATGAGAAGACTACTATAGCTCGTGATGTCACATGAGTACAACGATATAAAGAAAGTACATGTATAAAGAAAATTCGACATATTTTCACTTTTCTTGCATAACAAAAGAACATTCGACTTCTCTCTTTCAGAAGGCAAGGGGAATAATATTTCCCTTAATATATGTCAGTAATGAGTCGAAGAAATTTGAACTTTATTCAAAAAAAAACAAAGTTTTGTGAAATTCTCTTTTTATTTTCCTTATACTGTTGTATACGCATGTGACATCATACACTGTAGTAGTCTCCTCATTCAGCAGTGATTGCGCAGATGTTTTAAAAATGCATAACTTCTGAACGGATTGTTGGATTTTCCCCAAACTTTCACTGATGTGTTCTACTGATATTGTTGCATTCACTCAATCCATATGGCATATGTATATGAAGGTGGACTTGTCCTTTAACACGCACCCAATGAAATATAGTCCCTTCAAATTCCAGGCCCGTAGCCGGGGGGGGGGGGGGGGGGTGCGTCGGGTGCGTACTCACCCCCCCCCCCCCAAATTCTGAAAGGTCCACTTTTTCATAATAACTGTTTTTAGCAATTCTCAAGATAACAATCCAAATAAATATAAAGACACATTATATGCTACGTAAATGTGGAAGAGTACGTTTAACAATGTTAAAAATAAATGTACGAAACCCTTTTGTTGTATGAACCATCGGATCGTCCCCATGCACACAAACACAAATGTTACGTATCAATTTGTGCGAGCTATTATTATATTGGCACTGCATGCCATGGCCCTTGGCGCGTGTGACCGGTGTTTTTTTTTTTTTTTTCCACTGGCCGCCCGAGTACGTGCGATTCGTGGATGACATTGAGGTTGACACTTGCATTTTTTCACAGGAACAGAGGTAAGTGGATGAAAATCTAATAGCCTCAAGTTTACATATATGATAAAAATTAAAGAAATTTCCTCGAAATTACTATAATCGAAAACCTGAGACATTTTATATCTACGTCTCACAAAGATATAGTACATATATATATATATATATATATATATATATATATATATATATATATATAAGTACATGTTGGCATGATAATGCCTGGGGATAGATTATTATGTCAACTATTTTCCATTATGAATGCACGCTCCAATCAAATTGTGAAAAGGTGGTCATGAATTAGCATTTCTTACGAACGATCAGGAGAGACAAAACAAAATAAAAGACCTGTCTTACTCCAGTTCTCTTGTAACACTCATTGGGCCATTATGTATGCCTAACGAATTATAATAGCTGCTTTTTCTAGCCCTTTTGCTAGTACCAATATTCGAGAAAAGATCATCTATCAAGTAACTGTACGATCTCCGTGCATAAACTAATGCTTTTAAACACACTTGCCTACTCGCCTTCAGCTGGCATTTGCTTACGGTTCCAACAAATTATTAGTTATACATTTTCTCATGTTGTGACAGTTCGATTGGTTCTCATTTTGAAGTGAGCCAAAACCTAAGAACATTCTCACTTATAATTTCCAAAGAGTATTATGCAGGCACGCAAACTAAATTTAGTTGTATTTCATTTAAATGTAATGGGTAAGAGGGTATGAGAGAGAATGCTGAGCTATGAAGTAAAATGGTAAAGTAAAAAGTTTGTCAGATAGTATTACAAAAGCCTGAATATTGCAAGAGCTCCGGAGTAAAAACAGTCAGGGAAAAACCCTATGTATGATAACATTGTGAGAGCGTTAGACTGCATTCTGACGCGTCGTTATCTAATTTACATTCTTTATTCATATTTTTCATAAAAAACACAGGTAATGAGCCGGATTGGGTTAAAATTCTCACTTACAGCTTTGTAGAAGTCTGAGTCAACAGTATCACACAGTACTTCAAGACGTATTAGTACACACGATTTCTTGAGCCTGCACCGTTTCAGGCTCAGTTCTGGATACGGCGGTAGAAACTCATTCTTTTTGTTGTTTATTTTATCATTATTTACTAATCTCTTTTCTAACTCACAGGTAGCGGATTTCTTTGCAGGCCAAATTCGGAAATGTACTGTTGATTATTACTTATACATTTTCTCATGTTGTGACAGTTCTATTGGTTCTCATTTTAAAGTGAGCCAAAACCTAAGAACATTCTCACTTATAATTTCCAAAGAGTATTATGCAGGCACGCAAACTCATTTTAGTTGTATTTCATTTAAATGTAATGGGTAAGAGGGTATGAGAGAGAATGGAAAGTGCTGAGCTATGAAGTAAAATGGTAAAGTAAAAAGTTTGTCAGATAGTATTACAAAAGAAACTAATTCTTTTTTGTTTGTTTATTTCATCATTATTTACTTATCTCTCTTCTAACTTAAAGGTAGTGGATCTCTTTGCAGCCCAAATTCGAAAATGCCTAGAGACAGCTAGTAACCAAATATGCTACTATAATTTAATAAATAAGAAATAACCATTCCAGTATGTATCTTAGTGTGCACAGTAAGACAGATCAAATCAAATGGGAAAACATCTGAGCATTAAGCCTGAGGTCTGAATTTGCACTCAACTTCTTCCAATGGCTAACGGATGTTTAATTTTTGAATTTCACTGACCTCCAAATTTCACAAAGAAAACCTTCTTAGCATGATGGTTAATATGACATTTGACTGATATTGGAGATATTTGCGAATCGGATCTACTACCTTTAATATTATTAAATCTAAAATGATTATTTGAAAGTTCGGAAATGCTGGAAATATCCTACCACAGGGAGGCAAAATATAAATGGTTCACATTTACAATTCATTTTGTTTTAAAAATTTTCTTATTTATTTTCGTTTTTGACAAACTCGCATACCAGGCTTCAGTCCTGCTAACGCGGGTATACACTAGTAGAAAAAATAAAAGTTAAAACAACACCAGGAAAATCACTATTCTCAATTTTGCGGCGCGCTATGCGCGCAGAGTCTCGAACACAATTAAACTTTGCAACTTCCTGGCAAAATGAGTTTTTACTATTTCCTAGATGAAATACCGTAACGCGATTGCATGCAACAGACAAAAATACAAATTTCCTCGAGACTTTAAAACGTCATTAAAACAGTCAAAATTCACAATTTGCGGCGCGCTTCGCGCGCAAATTCTTATACAACTTTTGTAGTTCGGTCGTCCAAAGAATATATATATATATATATATATATATATATATATATATATATATATATATATATATATATATATATATAATTGTGTGTGTGTGTCATCATTGGTATTGGTACCGAAGGTCCGTTTTTTTAGTGACCGCACCCCCCCCCCCCCCTTGAAAAATCCTGGCTACGGGCCTGAATTCCATGAGATTCCAAAAGCTTTCATCTTCAAACCAAAATGCAGTTTGTAGAGGAATTCATACTCAACATCTTCAGCTATTCAGTTTTATGCCAAACTGCATTAATGATTTTAATTGATTTTTATCTTCATTTAAAGGGATCTGGGACATTCCATTTTATTTACAGGTGTGAGCCCTACACAGCACTATACACTAATGGCCCTGTCGCTGTGTGAGCGCACGGCGACTGGTCAGTCGGGTTACGGGTGGGTGTCCGCCTGGCTGCAAGTGAACGTTCTAACGTTACAGCTAACTGTGTTACAGCCGATCAGCTGGCATTCACATCTGCTGCAGGCTAGGCCCTCCCGAAATGTCGGCACATTTAGTATGCCTCACCAACGAGGGAGGAGTACCTTTGTTCACGAGAACGAAAGGCGACGTTAAATCTGTAAGTACTTTATCTCAGGCAAGATTTTTCTGACTGCCTCTTCGCGTTGGGCTTCCTAAAAGTAGCCCGACCACACGCTGTACGAATCTATACAGCGACTGGGCTGTGTATCTAACGTTAGGGGTCTAGATCTAGATTCTGTGAACCCGTAAAAAAGGGTCTAAACTGCTGCCTTGCCAGGGCCACTAAGCTACATTATTTTGGTGTCTTTTTGTTATCATGAACATGTATTTAAGTAAAAACCCATGTTATTTCACTTAAGCATATTCAATTTTATCAAACTAAGGCAGAACAAATAGGTTTTATCATAAAAGTGAAATTTTACAGCTAAAAATGACGTCAAAATATGCGTTTTTGCACAAAGTACCACATGAAAATCAATATATGGGACCACACAAACATGATTCACAATACATAGTAAAAAAAAGTGTATGGTAGCTGGTACTACCGTTAGCATTGGTTAGTGCACCAGTTTTCAACAGGACCCAGATTTCGACACCCAGCAGATAATTCTTATAGAATTTTATACTCGATACAAATGTCTGACTTCAGCAATCAACCAAGTTATCAATCACATTTCTAGTCTTATATAAACACCGTTTGTCACTTGTCATCATAATCCGACGGTAGAATATTTAGGAGAAAGGTAAAGCAACACAGTGTCAGCAGAAATGTTAATGTCAGCCATTTTTAGGGGTTCAAAACAATATGATGCATTTTGTATACATCGACGTAAAATTGAATTCACCCGTGTCGGTTATCTTGCTTTAGTATCAGTTTGTTTGCCAAATCTTGATGTTTGATTTCATAATCGTCTTTAGTAATTTCATGGCTGAATTCGTGATAAATGAGCAAACTTGTAGAAAGAGTTGGCTTTGACTAGTTTGAGAATGTGGCACCAGATTTTGACATTCCTATATCAAGACACGTTATAGAGGAAACAACAAGTTCTTGCGCCGGTATGATTGCTAGTTTGCGTCCACAATGCAGTGTACGCGTACTGTACGCGCCATGTGATTTCTGTGTGATGCGCACTGTGATTGTGTCGAAAAATGATGCTGGGTGTTGAAATCTGATGCCAGCGACGGCGTGACGGAAATCGCTTAAAAATTGAACGCGAGTGCATTCAAATGGGAATTCGTTTAAGGCATATTATTATTGGCCTTTGTAGCTCAACTTCATATCGAAATTCCGAGGTAAAACGGTGCAGTATTGATGGTAAACAAGTAAATGTGCTAAAGTGTCGAAAACCGGTACCCTAACTGTACATATCGACCACCCTTTTTTAAACCGAACGTTTAGTACGCACTTCGCTGCGCGCAGAGCACATAAAAGTGGATTGGCTTTGACTGCTGATGATGATGTGTGGGAAACGCGAAAATTCACTGTTCATTAATGGTTTTAATCAAGGACAAAATTTCGCATGAATATTTTAACCGAATCGCAATGTAATGACTTGTAATGTCTATGGAAGTTTCTAAAAAGCTTCGTACAACATGGTGTTCAATACAACTCGGTTTGTGTGCATTGTCAATGCAAAAACAGCTGTCGATCTCAATAAGGAGCGTTACCGCGGGGAGCTGAAACAAGACCACGCAAGTTCGACGGCGATAATTTTGCACTGAAACTTCGAATTGAAAAGGGAACAACGGCATTTGATAGTTCTGGATTTTCTCAATCACATTCTGTAGGTCAGGTTTTTTATGTGAAATTCAGTGTTAAATATTCTTATCAAGCAAATAAAGATTAGGCGGTCGTTGTGTAGTAGGTCCAACCATACTTGGTACTGTAGGCCCTAGATCTATGCAAATATAGCTCAGCAGGGAAAGGAGATAAATACCATGTTAAACTGGTATGACAATATAAGGGAGGCAGGTGGGACATATTACGAAGTCTTTCCATTTAGCTCTCTCAACAAATTTAGATGTAAGGCAAGTTAAGCATCCTGTCTCTGGGGAAAGGGGAGGAGGCCTTTTTTTTCTTTTCTTTTCTTTTCTTTGTTTAATTTTTCAGTTATTTGTTTTGTTCATGTTCTTGTTTTGTTTTGTTTTTTACAAAATGCTGTCCGACACAAAATTTTCCGAGAGAACCCCAAATCTTTTTTTTTTTTCTTTTTAAATTCGGCCTTACTTGGACTTAGTAAGGATATGATATCAGTTTAATATTAACCAATAATCATTTTGAGCATAAAATGTGATCGTTTCTTCCCCCCCCAAAATCAAAGTTTTAGAATAAGATGAATATTTTCCTTTTTTTTTTCACAGTTTCACCAATTAAAAAAAAAAGGAAACAAAAATGCAGCCAGCCTAAAAAAGGAAATAAAAATGGGGAAAAACTAGAAAAGAAAGGGTGGGGACACTAAAAAAATTTTTCATTGTTTTTTAACCTTGCATTTAATGTACATCATCTCATGGTTAGGGGAAAGAAGTTGTCTCTAATTCCATCACTGCATTTGTTTCTCAGTTGCAAATTTAACCACTTGAAAAATTGTCTTGCAATTACCAATGCGCAAAATATTATAGTCACATAATTTATGGTTAAATCGTTGAAGACGAGTCCCGAGTATACTCGGGCAGGTGTCTGTGGGAAATGCGTGTTGTAGCAAAATCAGCCTGTCCTCAATGGGTTAAGCAGCAGCACTACAAAAATAATTTTGCTTGCCTGTTCTTATATGCAAATAGCACATTATCATTTTGAATAAAAATGCTGAGATTTAATTTGTCATGTACATGGTACTTATAATGTAGGCTGTTCCAGGGTATTCCCTAATTGTGTACTCACATCATCTTGTTTGTTGTGATTTGCAAATTCTAGCTTGCATTTGCCGAACAAGGCATGCTGTATGGAGTGCAGATGTTTGCCCAGAACCATGATGTAACGCTGCTGAGTACCACGACTGAGGAGGCCAAAGTTACGTGGCAAGTCTTCCATGACAGGTGAGTACAGGCACACCAAGTAAGGAGGTGCACACGAGAGAGGAGCAGAGATCATCTCATGATGGAAGCAGAGCTGTCAAGCCTTATTGATTCTGCAAGGGGTTCCCTGAAAATTTTAATCTATCATTAGAATGCTACTGAAAGAATATTCAAGCATCATTGATGTTGAAATTAATTTTGCATCTTATCAAGATGAAAATGTAATGCAGTTCACATGTTTGGCAGATTGCTCCTGAAGTTGGAATGTACCTAATCATGCTGTGAATGTTTCAATCCCAGTGAAGGGATGTGGTCTGTTGGATCTCCACACCTTTAGGAAGAAAACCTCCACTGCCCATCCCCCGCCCCTCTCATCCCCATTTCAGAAATTGCAGAGCTAATACAGTAGGCCGTACGTACATCTGTGGCAGGCTTTTCTTGTTGCAAATTCAAATTACTGTATGAGCTGTTATTTTTGTGTACTGATGTACAGATATTTTCGTGAATGAGATGGTCAAGGACATTTTCACGTGATGTTATATTTGTGATTTTGACACCTTAGCCATCATAAGTGCATAATGCCTGTCAGTCTGAGACATTTTCAGGTGTGTTTTAAGATTCGCGGTCCTACAGTTATTTGCATAATTCGCAAAAGTTAAACCCTAATGAAAATAACAGCTTAAAACTGCCATGAATTGAGAAAGTACAGGCGCACATCACATGCCATGTACAACTGTACGTTGTTTCATACTTTTCTATTTCAAAGTCTTTTCTTTTCTTGAACCCACAATTTTTATTTAATACTTGCAATGTTTTGTTCATTGTACTGCCAGTGTCACTCTGGTTTTAGTCACAAGCAATGATGGGAGTTGTGATGTCCACTACAACACACTCTTAAGCCACATTTTCCATGCTATGGTGAGTATCCTTGTAAATATAAATTATTTGTTCTCCCCAACCGGTCAAAAATACCTCTCCAGTTTAATTACGTAAAATTAAGTTCAAGAGTGAAAATGACAACAATTGCTATGCAATGAATGCTAATTGTGGTTGCCTTTCTCACTGTTATAATTGTCAAGAGCTTGGTGATTCTTCTGCTTCCAAAAGGCACATCAGTGCTAGGCAGAACTTAGTGTTGCAGTTTTCTTCAACAACCTCTGGAAGTCATTGTACATTATAATTTGCTTTTCCATTTCAGATAACTTCAGAAATTCAGAGTGAAGGTCTTTCAATGAAGGATATATGGTGGTTTTTTTTTAAAGACATTTTGATTAGAAAAAGATGTTTTTAAGTCTTTTCATCTTTAACGTGTTTATATTTCATGATATGCTTTGACTGAATTTTCAGGTAAGATTCTTCACAGTGTATTTTCACAAAGAATATTGTCAATTTTTTCATAAATGTAGGTCATGCTTATTGGATTAGACAGTTTGATCAACTTCAGGAATGTGGAGAAGCTTCGCAGGGAACTAAAGGTAAGATGATTTCAGTTCACTGAAGCAACTGAATTCATAATTTTTGCCTTTTATGACTGGGTAATTTGCCTTTTCTCTCCCCAAATCTGGAGTACATGTACATACGGAAACCACGAACAGCACCAGTCAGCATTAGTGTGCATTGAAGCGTTGCGATCGGTAACTGTCAAATCAGTCAAGATTTTGGGGCTGTGTGTGTTCTTACCTATAGATCAGTGATAAAGCTCTGCACAATTCATTTACAGAGATTCTCCAATGTACCAATCCAGGCCAGCCTTCCCACCTCATGAATCCCCACTCTACTGGGTCTTTTCCCCGTTGAGGACAGAATGATTTTGCTACAACACATATTTCCCATAGACACCTGCCCGAGTGTACTCGGGACTCATCCTCAACGGGTTAAAGTATCACAGTGTGTGCAGATTTACCATGCAATTGATACAAATGTATGCTACAGTTCCTCTAAATTTGATTGTGTAGTACACTGTATCATGATTACATGAACAATAGCATGATAAAAGTTAATACAGTCTTGATTGAACTTGTTTTTTTAGGGCTGTCTAGCAGTAATCAGCTTCATGGTTATGCCAGGAAAATAGATCACCAATAATTTGCCTGCATGTGAACAGCAGCTTGTGCATAGTAGTTGTTGCTCATTAAATTTATATAACAGCTCTGAGGATTGCAAACCTGGACAGCAAGTAGGTCTAAAGAAAAAATTTCTCACCATGTCAAATTCAAAGACCTCTGTCTTATTTTTTTTTTTTTTTTTCATTCTGGAGAGATGTGATTCACAAACAACACAGTGCACTCCCATTGTAACGAGCATGGCTATAATGAAATTCTCATCACAGCAAGTCTCAGAATTATCATCTTCATTATATCTCTTTACATACTTTACTGTTTGGTTGTAACAAAATTTCAATATAATGAAAGAAAACTGCTGACCCCGAGGACTTTGTTATTGGTGTTGCCTGTACCTTGCTACCATGGCGCATTCAGTTTTGACAAATAGTGACTAGCGTAAAGACACAGAAATCTGTTGAAAAAAATCTGGGACTGTAACAGCAAACAACTTGTGTGATTGGTATCGTGTGAACAGAAGATTTCTTTTGTCAAGTTTCTCCTACACTGAAATATGTATTACATGTGTATGGGCTTCATAGTACATCAACTGACCAGCTGCCTGTGTAATACATGTAACTGCCTTTCTTTTTGCTAGGTTTGCTACCCGGTCATTGACCTCCTCCTGGAAGAGTCTTCTCTCTTTGGAAGCCTGTCTTCCTCCGTTGATGTTATCGCCTGTCCAGAAAATGCCACCTTGCAGGTAAGTCTCCCGATCAATGTCTTTACTATTTAAGGACTTGCATGAAAAGACTTTCATCTTATATGTTCAGTTCAATGTTTGTTCATATTTTCTTCAATATGCATACTTTGGGTGACACAAGAAAAGAAAAAAAAACAAAAACAACAACATTGTCATTGTCATTGTCATTGTCATTGTCATCTAGCAGAAAACTGGAATTGCTGCCAAGACAATGACATGCTGTACACTTCGCAATGTCTGTAGTCCCGTTGCTTGGGTCTCAAAGTGCATGAGATATATATGGTCACAATCTGTTCAATGTCTTACACCAGGAACCCCTTGAAGAATTTGTGGACAGTGCCGGCAGTGCTTTTGGTTGTCTCCATGCCGACGGGAAGCTGGTAGCGGCCACGCCCTACTGGTGGTCACTCAGTGGTCAGGAGATGATGCTGGTGGCCAAATTCATCCAGTCACTGCCAAGTGGAACGTCCAGCGATGTCCCAATCTACCTTCCTCAGGCCAGTCCAAAGGTAATACGTAGTGTATTAACTAAAAGGTAAATGTATGTCGGCCTTGTACTCATTATGGTCAGCAAAGTCACCTTAGGCTCCTTGCAATATTACCTATTGTAAGGACACAACCATATCTTTCAGTATGTAGGTGGGACTTAGGCTTATTTTGTCACAGGATGGGACACTTTATCACAAGAGCTTTGCTTCAATTGTAATGCCTTTTTGTTATTGTTTTAGTAAAAGTACTATCAACATGTATATTTTCTTTAAATTTCTAAAGTCACCAAAATTCACTTAATTGTTGACATCATCTCCTCTAGTTTACATAATGATATTGTTGCTGCTAATACCTATGTTGTAAACATGTGTGAAACACTGTGGTGTTAGGTCATGTTTTGATGAAACCTCTATCATTTAGTTTGTGTGATTTTACTGTGGTTATCATATCTAAGATGATTTTGATTTGCTCTTTAAGCTACAGACTTACTTTGCTGATGCAAAATCACACTTGAATATACTACATGTACTAGCTAAATCTGAGGGTACTCCTATGAAATTCATGTCTGTACCCCATCTTACTGTAGGATCCTCACCGCCTACTCAGCATCCACCTGCTGCCGGGAGTGGTAGTGAGTGTGCTCTGCTATGCTGAGCCAACGCTGTCCGATGCCATGAACGCTCTGGTCGAGCCGGCCTGGAGACCCCACCACGATTCTCTGCGGGCCCTCCAGAGGGCGCCGTTCTCCAACATTCCCCGGTCAATCCCAGTTGATGGCGGAGTCTTGGGGTGAGATTTTGTGTGGTTGAAATCTCCTGAGTGAATTCTGTTACATGTAGGTAATGGCCCAGTGTCTTGATTTTAGTGGAGCTTCACACATTGAAGCCAACTTAATTTGTATTGAATCTCTAGCAGGAATTCCAATATTCATTCATTCTTATGTTTTCCCACTTCCAGCAGAAACATAAATATTTTACAGAAGTTATATGCATCAATTACATCACAATGTGTAATGAATGAAATGTTGTCTAAAGGGGCCTGAGCTTTCGATCCTAGCAGAATCTTCGTCAGAGGCAAAATGACAAACAAGCAGGGAAAGCAATCACATATAAGGACTTGTGTACCCAGCCTGTCCCTGTCTGTTCTTGTTGTGTGAAGTCCTTGTATGTGATTGCTTTCCCTGCTTGTTTGTCATTTTGCCTCTGACGAAGATTCTGCTAGGATCGAAAGCTCAGGCCCCTTTTGACTCCATTTTACTTCATTGGCTCGCCTTCATTGGATAAGCAGTTTTCAGCAGCTTTTTTTGCTACATGAATGAAATGTTGTCAGAAATGTTGTCATTGGAAGAAAATTTGGCCTTTTTATTATTTTTTTTCAACAGTACCTATTGTATTTACTGTACAAATTTTGTGTGTTTCAGATTTGTGTTGGTAAACACGGAGCAGCACAAGTGTCTCTCATCGGTGCGACTCCCACTGGTATCTGGAAGTGCTGCGGAGGTGAAGCCACTGCCCCACTATGCTAGAAGAGATATCCTGGTGGCTTCGTACCGTTCCATCGTAGGCAGTCTCTTCCCTCCAGCCCTCAGCCCTGAGAGACATGGTAAGTGTTCACCTGCCTAGGGGGCTCTTGTGCTTCATCTGTTAGTTTCATTGTGGTATCAAAGTATATGACAGGGAAATTTCTTCCTGATTTCATGTGGCTTTGTGTGAAAACAGAACATAGAGAGATGTAGGTCTGTGAAAATTTTTAGAAAAAACAACAACAGAAGAACACATACACACACAAATTACAAACCGTAAGACTGGCATCCCAAACGTGGTGTACATTTAGACCACAGATTATTTTACACCATTGACTATGTAGTCCAAGGTTTAAATCAAAAGCATGGGGCATTTCCCAAACGGTGAACTAAAGAAACCATGGTCTAAATCTAGACTTTGCTCTAAATTACTGCTTCTCATCCAGTGGACCGTGAAGCTCTCACAGGTGGGTTGGGATGTTGGGCAAAAATAATATAAAAAAGATTAGTATATGATCTATCTGGGCCTCAAAAATATTTATAGTAGCCAAAATGGGCCTGAGGTTGAAAAAGCTTGAGAAGCAAGGCTCTAAACCATTGACTAAATGAACTGAAGCCAGCCAAAACCAACATAAGCTGAACTGAGCATGATCAATGTACAGTAGAGGAATAAAAAGATATGTCAGTACATAAATGAGATATGGTAAAGTACAATGTAGATAATTAAAGAGAGAGACAGAGAGCATAAGTCGGATACCAACCCATGTTGAGAGAGTCATTCTCAAATCTTGATGTTTACATTTAGATGTGAAACATACTCCTTGGAGGTTCCAGTCAATTTTCCATTTCTTCTGCAATATCTTGCCTCAGAGTTGCCAATTACGTCAAGGGCAAACAAAGATTGCCTTGGTAAGCAGTAGATGAGGCAGATTCAAATCCTAGACTCATTCCTTCTCTTTCACTTGGTGTTCCTGATGCTGTACACAGTCAAAGCTGTCTATAGCAGCCACCCAAGGGAGATGAAAAAAATGGCCATTATTGACAGATGGCCACTATAGACAGGTTCTTTAACACGTTTTTTCTCTTGGAGGGAGTTGATTTTAGTTGTCACACACTGGTGGTCGCTAAGACAGGTTTGACTATAATACAGATTTAGCCTATGATATTATGTGCAGAGAGTAAAATTATCAGACAAAGAAAAGAAAACTTATGTTAACAATTGCCTTGATTTCCTGCCTTTGATGTTTCAGTGACATAGAATGTCTTTGCCATTAAATTCCCCCCTCTAAAGATTCTTCTGGTGAAGCCTACAAAAGTATGCCACACCAAGTGGAGGAGACCTACATGTGTGGAGAGGACTACAAAACCTATGCCACCAACTCTGGTGGATTTCAATTCTTTGTTCTCTTCTCATCAGCCGTGCCCCAGTATGCAATGAGGTGGGTGAAAGGGTGTCTGATTCTGTAGAGCCTCCTTAACAACTGCATCATAAACTGAAAGGGTGGCTCACCCATCATGTGCTACAGCAGTGGAATTTGTAAACTACAGTCTCTTGGAGTTTGGTACAAGTTGCACTGGTTCCTACATAATGTGCTTTTTGGTATATACTTGTAATCAGTAGTTGATATGTCATGTGGAAATGTATCATATGTCGCACAAACACAGAGTTGCCAAGTCTCCCTGATTCTCTAGGAGCCTCCTTTATAACAATTGAAATCTCTCTTCATGTCATAAACAATAAAAAATTACAAATACCTCCCTGATTTGTGTACATATTTTTTGGAATATTGAGTTGCCTGTAGTACAAAGCATTTTCCTATAAATTGCTCTTTTGAATCTCCCTGCTTTTGATGTGCGAATGTTGGCGGCCTTGTGTATGTGTCAATATCCATTGCACATTGCAAAGGAAATTGATGTATAGCCATTTGTGTAATGACTGGTTTAGACTTGTCAGAAAGTATGACCAGTTGTGTGCATAAAAGGTCAAGTTGGTCTCCATTTAATATGAATTTGTAAAGACTTTGAAACAGACAGATTCTGTGTTCACCTCCCATATTGAAAATTTCAGGTCAGTGACAAAAAATCTGCTAGCTGCCCTCTCAAAGGAGAAGATCTTTGCAGACCGGAGGACAAAATCGTCATGACAACGGGGACACTGATGCCATCCCCTTGTCATGATCCAGACAACAGGAGAAACATGCATTCTGATGGCCACCATAGTTTGCTAGCTCCATAGAACCTGGACTGATGAAGTTATGCACAGAAAGCTTCACACTCTTTGCACTGCTCTGTGTGACCTATGTGTGTGGCCACTCTGTAGTGACCACTCTATAGTGACCACTCTGTAGTGACCACTCTGTGTCACCACTCAGTGTGGCCGCTCCATGTCAGCAGGATGGGTCAAGATGTCAGTCACTTGATCACTGACAAGGCAGAATACCTAGAGAAGATTAAAGAGCATTCTTCAAGTTTTATATCATTGTATTCTCGTAATGAAGGACATATTGACCCCTGCAGAATCACTACGTGTAAACCATCAACTTCTTACACAGTTCTTCTTCTGGTTGTAATGATGGGGTTAATGCCTTCATTCTTCAGTGATGGTTGATATTTATGAGAAACAATGGCTCTATTTTAGCCTTGAGTCAGTTTAGAGGTATTCGTGGAGGTGTCTCACAGTCTGTTTGGAATTTTGGTCATTAAGATCATTATGTGGCACCTCTTAATTGAAGTAGAAATGTCATTACCCCCATACTTCAGTTCTCCTCCTCGTAAACGTGCGGATGAATGCTAATGCTAGAGATTCCTGTATTTTGTAGGCTGTCAATTTTCACTGACTGAAGGGGAGACTAACTTGAAATCCTTGGACATGCTGACCGTCTGTTATAAAATATTGTAAGTTCCTGTCTTAGATCTACGGTATGAAAAATTTTCATTCATTCAGAGCCTTGCTAATCTGACACCCACATCAGTAATCTTCTTTCTGAGAGTGCTTACAATATCAGTGTCAGCATCTTTCAAATCCACAAAATGTTGGCTCCTAGGACTCCTCCCATTGTTAGCCCATTAATGTTTTACACACTTCTCTCTTCAGTGGAAGAGTAAAGAGGATATCTAAAAAAGGGTGCCTATTGCTTAAAGGTCCTATTTACCTTTGGGAGAGTGATTTGAAAAAAATGTTCGAGATATCTCATTTCATGCATATGTGTAGGTCTGTTGTATTACAAAACATCCTACCATACACAGTTTTTGCAATATAGCTAAAAATATAAGGAAATATCAGTATTTTTCTCATTAAAGTGATGGTACAGTATTGGTGGAGATGAGAATTGGGCTTTTAACTTTTTGCGAGATACAAAAAAAAAAAACAAAAAAAAAACACTCATGATACAGTACAGAGCATACCATTTTAAGAGGAATTCAGAGTTTATTTGATGAAAATGGGTTTGGAATGACTGAAACATCCAAAAGCAAAATAAAACAAAGCGATCGAAATAAAGTGTGGGTCCCACAGTTTATTAGAATCGCTCTTTTTTGGATATCTCAGCCATTTCAAAACCAATTTTCATCAAATAAACGTTGAATTCCTCATAGAATTTCATGCTCCTTCATATTTTATAAGAGATTTCTCATTATCTCACCAAAAAAATGTTAGAAACCTGAAATTAGGTCTCAACCAAAACTATACGATCCCTTTAACCCTAACTTACCTGGGGGGGGGGGGGGGGGGCCATAATGGCCCCCCCCTCGACAAATTCCGCGACCATTCCGCCGCGCAAAATTTTTTGACCGCGCCGCTCACTGACTTTTTACTTTCAAGTCTCGCGCAACTTTTGAGACCAAATTTGTCGCGACCGGGCATACCGTTCCGAAGCCACGCCCCTTCAAAAAATGTTCGTCCACCCCAAAATTGCTCAAAAACGTGATTTTGTGTACAAAGTCAATACAAATTGTGTTTTTTCAATTAATTCATATAAAGATTCATATTTTTAATTTTAATGGCTGAAATAAATGTATTTTAGTATAGCTATGCTTCTAAAGATGTGTATGACAAATTCTGCTGAAAAAAACAACAAAAACAAAAGTTCGAAAAAACAAAGAAATACATTAAAAAATGATAAAACAATAGAAAACATAGGAAATTAATTTTGATACTGATTTTCTTTTTACGTACAAATGTTCGGAATGTCACTAGGAAAATTTAAAACAAAAATCAGCATTCCATAAGCTTTTATAAGCCAATTATAGACGAAAATGAGTTTTTTTGCATATATTTGCATAATTAATTAATTTAAAATAAAAACTGCAAATTTTTTGAAAATTGAACTTAACAGTCTTGTAGATTACATCCGGCTTTATGTTCATGCAAAATTTTGCGGCGATCGCGCGATCAACGGCCGAGATCTGAAGGGGGGGCCATAATGGCCCCCCCCCCCCCCCCCAGGAATTCAAGCTTGCTAAATAGCCCAGGTAAGTTAGGGTTAAGACATAACTGTAGATGGTTTAGTCTGGACACATTTTTATTATAACTATTGTTCACATTTTGTGTTATTAACAATGCTTAACATTGATTATACAGATTCAAATTTTTTACAGTGGTTGTTTCTATCCCTAACTCACATTTTATGACTAATGCTGGGTTTTGTTTCTTCTGCAAATGATGAATTTATGCCTTTAAGTATCTCTGCATGTCCTTGGTTGTATGACATGCTCTGTGACTGATTTCATTTTGGTCCAATGAAGTCAGTGTATTGCAGGGAATATCAAGTAAAATTGTGACTTTTACCATGGTGTTCTTGGGAGAATGATGGTGTGATTAATGAGGCTCTCAATTAGAGACTCAAGACCATGGTTTGAAGTCTGCCCAGGGCATTGATCAAGATGTATTACCCACAATGTCCTGCTTGACTCATGTGTAGAAACATGGACCCTATAATGCTGGTGTAATACAGACTGTAATACTGGCAGGACCTTTTTTTGGGAAATGAAACAACAAAACAGTCTGGGTTCCCGTCATTTCCTTTCTATTATTGTTACCACACAATGTACTATTAAACATACATGTAGTAATGTCAGAGGATGATTATAATGATAATAATGATATATGTACCTTATATTGCACCAAATCTACCCTGCAGAATGCTCAAAGCGCATTTAAACAAAAGTGTACTTAGTGTGGGAAAAAATCTATACACTGAAAAGAAAGGAAAATAAACACTGATTGCATTGAGGCATCTCAGTCTTAGATACAGATAATGAATATGTGATGATATTGCTATGTTGATACTTGGGCGAACAATGACAATTTTGTGTTTTAGCATTGATGAAAGACTTTCTCTCTTTTTTCTATTGCTACATACAGTACTAATATGTCTCCATTTGATATGGGACATGCATTATGGTCATAATAGTTTGCTGTGGTGCTGGAGTTACGGCTCTACCTAATTTGGCTGGAACTCCCTTTTATGTAATTTTGATTTTTGTTTCCAGAGGGATGTGGGAGGGGGAATAAGAGAGAGGGAGTGGTTTTTAATATGTGAATGTTCCTATGTATAACACCTGTAAATGTGTGCATGCTTGTGTGCAATTCAAGCCACCTGCTTCTGTATTGCCCAAGTACGTGTACTCGTCTAACCCAACTCCCGTCCGCCTCCTCTTTCCCTTGCCCAGTTTTGAAAATGGCATTCTAGCCCTGCAAATGTATCTGTGAATGTACATGTATTTTAAATAGCAATCAATAAATATAGCATATTCTACACACACCAAGGAATGTTTTCAATAGATGAATGATTCACATTTGTTTGTTTGTTTGTTTGTTTGTGTAAATGGTTTTCTGTTGTGTTGCAGGAAATCTTCTAACGCTCTGTATTATGTCACTTTTGTTGACTGTATGTTATTATTTAAACGAAGGGTAGGGAGAAGGGTGGCTTTCGTTGGTTGTGTTAAAAAAAAAAAGACAATGAAAAGAGGTCCACCCTCACAACCATGTATCACGCTCAAAGAACTATGAGGCTCGATGCAAATTGGCAGCTTCCCATCTTTTTTAAATACCATCGGTCAGACAGGTGGTCAGCTTGTTGCTAATTTGCAGATCAAACTACTTCTCCAGTTTTTAGGCAATAAAAAAGAAATTTTTGCACACATGTTTAGCTCAATGTAATTTTGTGCAAGACACGTTTGTCAAAAGAAACAGAAAGTGCATTGCCGTGGTAATTGGAAATTATGGCTTCAAAATCAGGTTAAAGGTTTGCCAATGATTCTGAATGAAACTAGCTCTCCATTTTTTTTTTTTTTTGGCAATTCTCGAAAAATTGGATCCCATAAAAACTTGATGAAAATTTTGCAAGACACATTTTTCAAGAGCACTGGAAAGTGTGTTGCATGTATCAGCACTTTATGGCCCCCCAAATGAAGAAAAAGACTTGCTGCCTATCGAAATTCACCAGATTTTACATGCGAATCAGAAGGAAGTATGCACTCATGACCACTGTGTTATTGAATTGTGCAGGACAGTTTTTAGCTCACCTGAGCCAAAAGCTCAAGTGAGCTATTGCGATCGCCCTTCGTCCGGCGTCCGTCGTGCGTCGTGCGTCGTGCGTCGTGCGTCGTCCGTCGTGCGTAAACTTTTTACATTTTCATCTTCTTCTTGAAAACCCCAAGACCGATTTCCATCAAACTTGGCAGGTAGCATCCGTAGGGGGTTAGGAACTCAATTTGTTAAAATGGGCACCATGCCCCACCCATGGGGCCCCCAGGGGGGCCCATACCCCCCAAAATTAAGGAATCTGTAAAAATCTTCTTCTCTAGAACCAGAAGTGATAGAGCTAAGTTAATACTATGAGTTAGTACATTGATGACTGTAGTTTCAAGTTTGTTCATGGCAGAATCAGGGGTGCCCACCTTGGGACCCAGTAGAGGGGGGTGGGGAGCGGTCCTAATGGGGCCTAAATTGTACATTTTCATCTTCTTCTTGAGAACCCCATGACCCATTTGCACCAAACTTGGCAGGTAGCATCCCTAGGGGGTTAGGATCTCAATTTGTTAAAATGGTCACCATGTCCCACCCAGGGGGCCCCAGGGGGCCCCAAACCCCCCAAAATGAAGGAATCTTTAAAAATCTTCTCTAGAATCAAAAGTTATAGAGCTAAGATAATACTATGAGTGAGTACATTAATGACTGTAGTTTCAAATTTGTTCATAGCAGATCCAGGGGTGCCCCTCTTAGGGGCGGGGGGGGGGGGGAAGGTCCAAATGAGGGCCTGAATTGTACATTTTCATCTTCTTCCTGAAAACCTCATGATGGATTTTCGTCAAACTTGGCAGGTAGCATCCCTAGGGGGTCAGGATCTCAATTTATCAAAATGGGCACCATGCCCCACCCAGGGGGCCCCAGGGGGCCCCAATCTCCCCAAATTAAGGAATCTCAAAAAAATTTGGGCCCTTTTTTTTATTGTACATTTTCATCTTCTACTTGAGAATGCCTGGTCAAATTTTAGTAGAGCTGTGAATAATTTAGATTAGTGACTTTAGTGACTGCGTGAAAGGTGAACTTGCGATACTCAGGTGAGCGCTAGACCCGCGGGTCTCTTGTTAATGAGTAGGGAAAGTGCATTGCCATAGTTACAGTGCATTGCCGTAAATCAGGAAAAAAAGCCTTGCAGATTGACTTCTCCGGTTCTAAAGCAATTCAAATCAAATTTATCACGGTCTTTTTCACTTAATACAAAGTTGTGCAGGACAAATACAGGTACAAGAGTAGCTGCGGAAAGTGCATTGCCGTGTTAACAGTGCATTTTGCCCCCCCCCCCCCAAACCCAGGGAGAAGTGCAGCGGACTGAATTCTTCTCCAGTTACGTAGTTAGCGATTCAGGAAAAAAATAGCACTCTTGTTGATTGTGATGTGATTTTGTATGCGACGTGTTTCTCAAGAGTGGAAAGTATGTCGCCATGGTAACAGCGTATTGTTACGCGGGGGGGGGGGCATTAATCACCTTCTGTGATATTTTTTGTTCTTTGACCACGAAACTTCACGTGCATCGTTTACAACAGTCGTGAACAATGTACCGATTGAGTGTAATGTAACGCACGCCAACGATTCTTTGACAGAAATAGCTTGGACAGCAATATAGATTTTGCAGAATAAAACAGTATACATACTTTCGTCATTGTCCATCCGATCCCCGATCCGCGAGCGACCTAATTGCTTGCACGTATGCGCAGGCGAAATCAACCGCATTCTCATACTGTACATTTCGTACTGTATGTCCAGTGCCAGTTATTTAGGAACATTTAACAATTATTGTACTTAACTCCAATTAGAACGGTCTCTCTATACTTAAAATGCACTATTACTCACGACGAATATCAGATTAAGCCTTTTATAACCAAATCTTCGTGCTTGTATGGTATGTTAGAATTTTCTGCAATCCTTCGCCCCTGCTATATATGCATGCTGTCAAAAAGTGCATAGTAATTACATGTGTGATTTTAACTACGCATATCTTTGTGTGTGCCTTCATAACTGGAAGAAGTTGGGAATGACGTATGTTGCAGACGACAAGCATTCGCGCGCGCTGATCGATAGCCACTTGAATCAACAGTATTTTCATCCACCTCTCAAGTCTCTCAAGTTTCATCCACCTCTCAAGTCTCCACCCCTCAAATCATCGCTGTTAGGAGTATACAGTGTATGCGCATGGTGAAAGTCTCGTGCGTACACTGCACATTTTTATTCATGTTATCCCATTTGGATGATTACATTCCTCAGCTGTGAACAATGTGTTTACGAGTATTGCGACAAACATTCCACCGTAGTTATTCGTTTACATAAGCCTATATCGTTTGAAATTATGACGATGGTGTCGCCAACCGATTCCGATGTCGAGCCCTCATCTGTTGGTCCCTTGGTCGTCGCATCTTTTCAGATCGGCATCGGTGTGGTTGGCATCCTCGGTAATGGATTGTGCTTCTTCGTGCTGCGACTTCAGGCCAAGACGAATAATACAAACTGGCTGATTGTCAACCAATGTTTGACTGACCTGATTACTTCTGTGTTACTAATAGCAGCCACCGTCCACCTCCGGTGGTTTGCTACTCCTCCCGCAACACCGGGACTCATCGCTGAGCTCTTCTGTCGTCTCTGGGACTCGAGAGTTATCTACTTCGCCGGCTTCGCCATCTCCTCCTTCAACCTCACACTTATCTCACTTGAGAGATACTTCGCCGTCCTGCATCCCATCATTTACATGGCACGGTTCAAGCGTCGGGCGGTGTACCATATGGCTGCAGCGGCCTGGCTCACCGCCCCGATCCCCCAAATTGTCCTGTTGTTCACAAAGTTTGGCCAAGAGGGTGGTCAATGTGTCTTCGTTTCCACCGGCCAGGCGGTCGGGGTACTGATCTTCTTCTGGGAATATTTTATTCCCGTTGCCACCATGTCCTATTGTTTCGTTTGCATCAGCCTTAAGATGAAGGCCCTCAATCGTATATCTCACCTATCCGCATCTCTTGAAACTTCGACGTCGCCTCGACAAGAAGCGAGTATGAACGCCGATGTCAGCCCCGTGCTGGCGATCGAGCATATTTCTAGTGGGGTCTCTGACCGAGGAAGTGTGCGGACAGCGGCTCCGCATCCACCAGAACGTCAGGGTAACGTGCGCCGCCGAAATATTACCATCACTCTCCTCATCATATACGTGAGCTACTTGGTGTGCTGGACTCCGAATCAGTTTGTGTTTTTAGTCGTCAACTTTGGTAAGATTCCGGGCTACATTGGCAGCACTTGGCACATCTTTACTACCATTCTAGCGACACTGAACCTCGTTGTGAATCCTGTAATCTACACCTTGCGATACAAAGAAATAAGACACAGTTTAAGAAATTTGCTAGGCCATTGTTTGAAGTAACTGCTGTTCTGGGTTTAAGTTGATCTGAATGTGAAGACTGAATTCAAACATTATAGGAATGACAGAATAACGGAAGTAGACATATCTAAGAAAGTTGTGGTTTTTTAGTGCCTCGCGTTTCTTTATGGAAATAATGATGTTAGTTACGATTGTAACCAATGCACATATGCATAATATTTATAGATGAAATGATGGTGTCATTGATCACTAGGCCTAGCAACTATCGCATTAACTTCAGTATAAATTGCCGCTGAATTTTCTTTTCTTTCTAATTAAAAGTGAAGTAAATAGAATATCTGTATTACTCACTTTGTACTTTTGTAGTGCTGACGTGTGAAACACGTCAGGGGTAGTGGTTGTGGTTGCCACATTATTGTCCTGAACATTATTTTCGTCGATAATGTTTCTTTTTTTATTTGTTTCATTCTTATTTTGTGTGTGTTTTTTTTGTCTTGGGGTCGGGGTTCTACATTATCTAAAAAAGTGTCGTTAGGCGTGGAAAATCAACACCTCACGTTCTTTACATTTTGTAGCTCTGACCAATAGAACTATTCGGTAAAAGAATTTTGAAACGTTGAAATTTCACAACCTTCACGTTTTCATGATAGATCTCAAAGAGACATACGCCATTTTGTGTTTGGTTTTACTCTATTTATCGAAACAACTTGGAAATAACGTGAAATGCACTTGTAAGTCATCAAGACACTGTAATGACATACTGTTTTACCTTTGTGAAACACCTCACGTTCTTTGCATTCGTGGCTCTGACCAATAGAACTATTCGGTAAAAGAATTTTGAAACGTTGAAATTTCACAACCTTCACGTTTTCATGCGATAGATCTCAAAGAGACATACGCCCATTCTGTGTTTGGTTTTACTCTATTTATCGAAACAACTTGGAAATAATGTGAAATGCACTTGTAAGTCATCAAGACACTGTAATGGCATACTGTTTTACCTTTGTGAAAGATACACGTATAAGAAACAAACAAACTAATTAGGCTGTAATTTTGACAGCTGATTTTAATCTCGTATAATAATGTACGTCGCCTTCCCCTATATCTTGCATTTGCGCGGTGTTTTTGTTTAAATCGGAGTAAAGTAATGAAAACCGTGAGGGGAAATAAACTTGGAGCAGTGGAAGAGATACATTAATTTACTATTAGTAATATAATTATATAATATCATATTATATTTAACGTTCGACATCAGCGATGGCCCGATGACCACGGGCCACCAGATCGAGGTAGATTCCATGCCACCACTTTAAAGAAATGATGTGGTATGGTAGCCCAATCAGGCCCCTCAAAATTTGTGCATGTGGACATTGTTTTTGTGTGTTTTTCTCATTCAGAATAGTATAGGGAAGAATAACTCGCGGCGCAGTGCCTGATATCATGCAGACATTTTAGCTATAGCTGCTGCGACCATGCAAGGTTAAATGCCAGATCGCCACTGATCTTCGCTGTCAAACTCAGTCAACTTTACGCCAAATTCAACCAAATTTATATGTGCAATGATAAGATAGCGATTAGGTTTTACCCCTTATTTAATGATTATAATCATTTTATATATACAGTAGACTCCCGTTATAACGAAGTCCTCGGGACCGGTAGTTTTCTTTCGTTATATGGAAGTTTCGTTTTAACCAAACAAATGAACAATACATTGTAATAAAAATCTAACAAAAAAAAAAAAACCTCCAAAAAAGACATCGAGCGGATGATGTTGCGGCCTGAATCTTTACTTCGTTGTAGCCGAAATTTCGTTATAACCGTGTTCATTAACGGGAGTGCACTGTATGGGAGTGTGCCGCAATTCAACATTCGTTTGACGTGTTTGACATTAGAATGTTGGAACTTATTAGTCACAGTATGTGGTATTTGAAGCCCTTTATCATACCTACCAATTGTCACATTTTCACGTAGTTTATTATAATTCAAGGTTTTATTAAGTTATTTCATTCTTTTGTTTTTCTTTCTTCTTAGTCACAGTACAATGTACTTCTCGGCATGAAACTGTCACAAATCTTGGCTCCTCGAGAAAGCTTCATGATGTTTCATGCACGTGATTTTTTTTTTTTTTTTGGGGGGGGGAGGGGGAGGGGTTTCACAGTGTATGTACTGTGTACGCGCTGTCTTGGGAACACCTTATGATACTAAGTTGTCAATTTCAACATGATTATCATGCCATATTGTATTATTGCAATGCTTTATTACATGACTTTATGTTTTGTTGTTCTTGATTTTGTAGGGGAAAAAAAACTAATGAGTGTCGCGCCTCTGCCGGTGTTTGTGGTTGTCATAATAGACCACACGTTAATATTGCGAAAGCAGGGTGACACTAATAAATAACACTAATTAAATACTTCTTGGTTTGATTTTTATACCGTATACTTACATGGTTCGGATGAATGTACGTGGACAACGATAGTCCAGTGACGTAGCTTTATGTAGTGAGAGAAGATTGTGCATTTACGGCGGACAACAAAACAACTGAATACAATTTGCTAGGGAGTAATTAGACTTAAGATACCCATTTCATTGGCTATAAGATAACTGTATTCGTTAAGTCATGTGAGGTCAAACACAAAATTACAAACGTAATCGTCTCTATGGTGATGAATATAGTAGTATCCTTCAGTGTTCAGTGTACATTATACCACCCACTAATTTTCATCTCTGTTAGTAGGTAGATTTTAGCTGATTGCAGTTAACCTTGCCTACCCACCACATTCTAAATTCTAATAGTTATTTTGGGTAGAAAATACAATGGATTGATTCATCAACGAATGACTTGGTAGGCAAAAAAAAAAAGAACAAAAGGAAGAAGAAGAAGAAGAAGAAGAAGAAGAAGAAGAAGAAGAAGAAGAAGAAGAAGAAGAAGAAGAAGAAGAAGAAGACAGATGCTCACTACCGTGAACCATGGTATCACGTTTACCTTTTGTCTTATACAGTATGTCCAAACAAAATTACAATCGGATTTTCGCATTGAAAACTCCCAATATGATTAATCTATCTAAATGCTACTTTAGGGTCTTAAAATACAACATCTAAGCTCTATTTTGCAGAAAACCCCATTCAATTTGGTTACGCGGTCACAGAGAAATGTGGCTTGTTGTAAAGCATGTCATGAGTCTGATTCTTCCAAGTTTAGCACTTGGATGCTCTTGGACTGTGAACACAATGGACAGAACTTGGAAGGAAGGGATTCCTGACATCCTCTACAAAATTCCTCATTTCTCCTTAACCACTGAATCAAATCGGATGGGGTTTTCTGTAAGATGTGGGCAATGAGTTATAGTTTCATACCCTGAAATTGTATTTGGATTGATTCACTATCTTCAAAGTTATCATTGCGGAAGGACCCGTTGTATTTTTTTTTTTTTTTGGACATACGGTACACTTCAACAATATTTCGAGAAAATATGACACCTTAAAACGTAACTGCAAATTTAGACAAATTGTAAATTTTAGTCCGCCAGAATGTGAGCTCACTTTTCTCAGTGCTTTAATCATAATGACCAAGTGTAGTATACACGCTGCTTATATTAAATATATGGAGTATAGGCCCATCATTTTTTTTTTTTTTTTTGATTCACAATAATCCTCACGAGTCTTCAGGGGTTATGAGGCCTAGAAACGTGATAAATTTAAAACTGAAAATGAAATTCCTTTTAATTTCACTTCTCCTAAAAGATCCTTATTCGTTATGGGTTATCGCTTTTGGGGTACATTTGCATATTGAAGCAGATTACAGCAAGGGCTTGCTAAGATAATCGATAAAACTGATTCTCTCTTTGAAGTTTGGGTGGTTTTTAGAACGTTTAGCGGGTGCAGGAATTTGGTATCTCAGAAAATTGATTCACGGGTTTAATATCACACGGAAAACGAATGTCTTTAAAAATACCCCCCCCCCCAAAAAAAAAAAAAAAAATTCTTCCTGGAGTCAAAGCTGTCTGGACTCTTTTTTTATAATGGGCAATCGAAAATATTAAATTGCCTCTTCTACTGATACTTTCAGTCATGATTTGGTTTACGATAATATACGAATCACTGTATAAGATTTGTGAAATATGCTTTGTTGGCTACATTATCATCGGGCAAGATGAATGGATAGTGATTTGCTCCACCCAGAAAGATGGTGGAGAGAGTTAGAGTGAGAGATAGGATGGGAAGAATGAATGAGACAGAGAGAAAGTATTTACATTAGAGAGGAAGAGAATAGAGAAGAAGGGACAGATAAAGAGCGAAAGAAAGAAAGAAAGAAAGAAAGAAAGAACGCAAAATAATTTGCCTAAAGAGATAAAAAGAATGGAAGAGAGTGAGGGGAAAAATAAATAGAGCATTTGATTACTCATTTGTGTGTGTGTGTGTGTGTGTGTGTTGTGTGTGTGTGTGTTTTAACTCAAATGAATTAAATATTTTTGTTGGGTCCGCTCATTTCACAAATTCAGACAATAACATGACTAAGTGCATTGAAGAAACCAAGACAAGGACGTCGTTCAATGTTACTGTGATCCAATAATGTCAAAACTCAGCACACATTCATTCGGGGTTTTTTTTCGGTTTATGTTCCCGTTAATCTGGGAAAATCTGGGTTAATTTTGGAAAAAATGGCTCGCCATCATGGCATTTAGGGAGAAAGAATGTTTGGCCGATGGAACGAATCTTCACAAAACTGTGTCAACGACAATAGTAAACATTGTGTATCCGAAGTTCTCACGGTGATATGTTTGCGTTGAGAGATTTCAATCTTTTATTTGAATATTACAGAAGAGTGCATGATCAATCAAACGTTGTAACATAATCATTTTTATCAAGAGCGGGAGGAAAGAAAAATTGATGTCACGGCTGACGCGAACTGTGCAATGTGTTTACATAATGCATACATATCTTTCGTGTGTGTGTGTGTGTGGTGATGGGGGGGGGGGGGGTAAATCATATCTGAAATCTGTATTATGAATACTGTTCTCCTTTCGTTATAGGATGTATGATTGAAAGTGAAAGTCAGATATGTTGTAAATGGTATATGCAGCGATTGTCATATAGTTAAAATAAATACAAACCAGAATGTGCCAACATGGCCAATGTTTTGCTGCGTCGTGTACATGTATCCACTGCAGCAAAGTGGAATTGTATGTGCTCGTATAATAAGTATGTACACCTTTTATGCGCACGTACATGTATGTGAATTATGTGTATGTTTACATGTGTGGATGTTTCTATTTCGCTATAAAACGTGATTTTTGTGGCACAAATTGAGCAGCCAACAAAATGCGGCTCCTATACTTTGTAGAATTTGGAAGAAGAATCCATTCATATCTATTGAGGTGACGAACAGGATATGGCGTTACCAGGGAAACGACGGCTGACCACAATATTAATGACCTTCACAGTGTAACGGATATTAGACCACTGTGAGCAATTGTAGTGCATGGTGGTGAGTATTCCCATGAAACTTGACTTGATTGCTTCCCCTGACACTGTGATTATACTCCAGCACCAATACGGGGAATCTGCGAGGCCCAGCGGGTTGCCGCCCGGCGGGTTGCCGTACGGAGCAGGTTCAAAAAGCTTTGACATGTTGGACGGAAGTGGAAACTATTGCCGTACAGCCACATACAGCACAGACTATTTTCCCAATGTTCAACAGACTTTTTTTTTGAGGGGTGGGGGTTTATATGTAATCATTGGTGTCCTTTGAGTATATATATATATATATATATTTTAATTTTATGAATTGATCATGTATGTGAAGATAGGAAGACAGGAATTATATATATATGTATGTATGTATGTATGTATATACATGTATATATATATATATATATATATATATATATATATATATATATATATATATATATATATATATATATATTAATTTTATGAATTGATCATGTATGTGAAGATAGGAAGACAGGAATTATAGATGTATGTATGTATATATATAGATATAATGTAATATGTTACAAACTTATCATATTCCACTACCGTCTGCCCGTTATTCAAAATGACCACTTCTGTCTAGATTTGTTTCTTCTATTCATGGTCTATGCTGAAATTTTGTCGAGGTATACAACAACAAAATGCAGACACGTGTGTGACACGAAAAAGTTATGAAATCATAAAACCGTGTTCATTGACGTACAACTGTAGTTAGAATGAGAGGAAACCTTGGCTGTCATTTATGATTTCATTACGCGTGTAATGAATAATGTTAGAAAATATTATAACAGTACGCCGTCATCTCACAGTTTGACTAGAATGACGACCCCGAAAAGAAGGAATCACAGCGGGAAATACATTATCATGGTGTTATGAGTGAAGGTGTTAGATAAAACTCATGGTTCTGTCGTCTTTATTTTCCTGCAATTGCATATGGCATCATCCTCACGAGAAAAGGACACACTACAGAACCCATTTTTAAACTGCAACTGATGTTATGTTTGGCAGTAATTATACAGAAACCGTAGATTATGATGCCACCTACGGCTATAATAAACAGGTCAAATATAACTAAGTTACACTTCTTGTTTAATACTAAATTCATTATTTCATTACTAAACGGGACCTACAATCTTATCAAGTCATAAACAACAAACATAAATCAGAACAAGCAACATTGTACAACTGCATCGAATAAGGTTCGCCGATTTACAAGAGAATCATATATAGTCCCAAATATACCTATGTCAAGTTGCGCTGAACTGAGTAGGAAAGTTGCCTATTAGCCGAATTATCAAACACTGGAAAAGGGGGGGGGGGGAGAGACAATAAAATCACGAACGTGCTTTCGTTGGAAAAATGTGACAGGTTAGATGTAATGTCATCTCTGTCTACACGACGTATCTTCCTCTGATTGCAGGAGCGTGCTTTATCTCTGTAAACGTATTACAGTGCATGCATGGATACATTCAGTGACAGTCACAGCGCAAGCGATAACCAAATATGATTCTTTTTCTCTCTCTCTCTTTCTTTTCCTTTGGCGCATGACACACAGTAAAAAAAAAAAGTATTACTTCTCTTGCCTGTCGTCGGTCGTTGGCATAATTTCACAAAAGGAGTGGAGACGGTTTTGCCTCATGTATCGATTTTAAAGGATTTGACGGAGCATGTTGAAGTTCTGCGGTCGTCTCTCAGTCTCTTGATGAAAGAAAGATGACGAAAAGAAAAATGAAGGGAGAAAAGAAAATGCTGGAGCTTTGACTGATGTGGATATTACAATAGATCACTTTCTGTTCATGCCTGCCGCTGAACGAACCCAATGATTTACCTGATGGACTGACATTTAAAACCTTCTCTTTTGTTAAAGTTTTGACAATCAAGACCATTATCAGACCATTCGGATGAGATGCATCTGCAAGATAGTCATGTCTATTAGGAGGATTTTCTGAAAGCCCTTAATGCTTTATACTGTAACCATTCTTACTGTAAATATCGGGCATAAAATTAATGACTGCTGAAAACGCCTGGTGTTTACATTAAAGGAACATTTCGTGTTTTGTGTCTGACCATTATTGTTCATAAATTATGTGTTATAATATAGATAGAAGGCCTATAATTATATGAGGTGCATATTGGTATAATTGTGGTGCATTTTATAAACATACATCTCTTGATATTTTAACGAACTTGGCTGGATACGCCACTCGTATTTACGTCATAAATATTCCCTTATTCATAAACTGTAGATAAATATGTCATAGTTTATCCACACAATCATATTATAGCTTCTTTTTTTAAGCTAAAACGCACTCCGACCTTTTCTCCGATTTTGAATACTGCGACATTGAAATTGTTATGCTAATCATCTTTTTTTATTCTCCACCGATTTGATGCCTGTGTCTGACTACGACATGTTGTATACAAATTATATTTTTTGTTCTCTTGTTCGACGGACAATGTTGATGACAAGTAAACTAGTATGTTTGCCTACGCAGGCCTAATCGAAGTAATAAGTATTCAGATGTACCTGAAACGGATATTGCATTTCTTGTTATAATGTTCTATAATATTCATTAGAAAGGCGAGAATGACATACCATAAATGCCAGTTCATCATCTTGTCTTGTGTCTGCATCTAATTTGCTGAACATACGTTTACTGTCCAATTTAAGCTAGCTTCTCATATGCCAATAAGCTGACAAAAGAGACTTCTGAAAGCAATGATATCCATAGAAATGTCTCGGTAGAAACACATGCATGTCAAGCGGATCAAATCCTTATGACATTTTTCCTGGGATGGTGACATTAATTACGTCTGCGTCAAGTGAGGACTCCGGCACTGCGAATTGTGTAAAGCGCAGCTGTTGGATGAGCTCGGGAAGCCGCTGTAGCAGAGCAAACACAAAGAAGATCCGAGATTGTGTAGTCATGGTTACCTGGTCTGAAACAGCGCTTTCTGATAAAATTATTATCTTATCACATCAGTTTGCGTCTCATATAAAGTATATGGCAGTATTTGCAGTTTATTCACTTTTCATACTCCACAAATCATTTGAATAGGACCAAATCAAGTGATAAGATATCACATTATTGGGAAGACGAAGTCAAAGAGAATATAGAATCAAAAACTAAGAAGAGGGTTCCACTGGGAAGCTCTTAGCTTGTAAGATATAAACTCCCTAACGAGTAAAAAAGAGGTGAATAGGATATTACCATGTTAAAACCCATTAAATCAGCAAGTTTAGCAGATAAAGAAATAAAAACAAGCACTGTATAATTCATGTGCATCTCCCCCCAAAATATATTTTCATATTTTCATCTCCTTTTGGACTTGACAAACTCTACTGACAAATTGAATATATAATGTACCAGACGATGAGGAACCGAATTAATGGTAGATTTCAGGACTCTATTTGCAATGCCATTCTATAACTAAAAGCCTTATTAGCGTTCAAAGTTAATATTTCAAGTAATTTCTGCTTATCTGTTGAATTAACGGGAGTCTCGAGCTCAGTATCGCAAGTTTACCTTCCACGCGTTGTTGCATTACAGACTACGTTACCTATGCAGGAACAGAGCAAGGGGGGGGGGGGCTTGGGCCTCCAGGAGCCATGGTCTTCATTTACATATTCTATCACACATGAGTTTTTAATGCGTTTATAAGAAGTTTCCTAAATCCGAAAACGAAATAAGGTTCATTAATAGGGCCTGTGCCTTTTCATTTTAACGAACTTTATTTCATTTCCGAATTAACGAATGTAAAACAATGTGAAATTTGTGAGACAATGATCAAACAAGTAAGCAAGGGAAAAATGATTAATGAAAAATGTAACCTATCATGAATTACAGGGGTGCAAGGAAAGATGGAAGAAAAAACAATTTGTATCTCCCTACAGCACGCAATGCAAGGCTATGCTATGCTAAAAAAAAAATAAAATAAAAGAAAACATGCATGATAGATCAGCGCAGCTCTGAGTGTGCTCCAAAGAGATTAGGTGCTCGTTACCATTGCGCGCTATAATATGCGTATTATTTAAAGTTGCGCGCTACAGGAAAACCGCGCAAAGGAAACTCTGTGCAAATATCGCATACATACTGCTCTGTAACCCCGACGAACAGGAATTCAGTCTCGATTCAGAATTCAGAATTGTCTGAGGATCTATGAGTAAAACTCATGCGATTTCAGCCTGTCTTGTGGGTAAGTGTTGTACTCTCTTGCTTTCACTGAACTATTGGAACTGTTTGGTAACAGCAGAGAGTTCTGTTAGACAAAGTATAAAATGAGTGTTCCGTGAAAGAGGACCCATTGCTTGCAATGGAGAGGTTTTTATAACTTGGGTAAAGGAGACATACCCTGTATTTGTTTGTTTGTTTGTTTGTTTGTTTTTTTTTTTTTTTAAGATTCTACATTTCTAGGCATGATGGAGCCATCAAGTAGATGAAAATACAAACTAATATCTGATTATGTAATAGCACATCACAAAACCCAATTTCATTTTTATTAATGGTATCAGTCAGCAAAATGATTTAACTATACACAGCCCAGTCGCTGTATAAATAGCGGTCGGGCTGCAAATGATTATACATTTACTGCTGAATCATATAACAGACCATTATTATTATAGGAAGGTTGATGACTTGGCTGTTCTTGGGATGTAAGAAGAAAGATGATCGTCAGGTATACTGATCGTACGTAGATTATCATAGGGGTGACTATTCGAGTGTCTTGTTAAATGCTTTATTTTGTTCCTTTAGGCAGAATTTGAAAGGTGCAGAGAGATGCAACCTCGATTCCTCTTGTTTTGATTGCTTCAATAATTGAAGAGGTTTCTTCTGCAACATGTCTTAGTTTATAGTGTGAGAGCTTCATCAGGACCAGCATGATGAGTGGTCGTGTGTACGCCTTTGATGGTGATTCGCGCTTGGAGAGGAATGTGGATATCATCCACAAGCGTTATTCTGCTTGTGGATGAAATCCACTGCATATTAATTGCTTTTCCCCATTTTGTCATTTCTTTCTCGCACGAGAGGATCATTGTCTCGTTCTCTCTGGTCAGCTATATATCCTGCTCAAGTCCCTGCATAATGTATTGACTAAACCCTGGAGCATTATGTCTGTCGTCTTGCATGTCCTTGCCCTTTGAGGTTGCCCGGTGTAGATATAAAGAACACCGTGAGAAAGAAGTGGTTATTACCGTCAGCATAATAATATTGAACAGCTTTTATCTTGCCAACATGGAGATGAACGCATCACACTGCAGTAGAACCATATTGTTCTGCTTGTGTCGGTGAATGGGGAGGGGAGGGAATATAACGGAGGAGAGAATGCAGGGGCGGATCCAGGAATTCCGTAAAGGGGGGGGGGGGGCAAAAATATGTCTGGTGCCACTTCCAGGTTTAATCGACTGACAAGCAAAAAAACAACAACAACAACACACAAACAGAAAACAAAAAAGAACAAAAAACGCTTCAGCGCGAGGTTTCATCGGCTGACAAAGATGGTTTCTTTAAAAGATTTATAAAGGGGGAGCACGCGCCCCTTTTCATTTTTATTTTTATTTCTTTTATTAAAAAAAATAAAATAAGGGGGGGGGGGGCGCACCCGGTGCCCCCTCAACCCCCCCCCCCCCCCCCTTTGATCCACCACTGGAATGATTTTCTGTCTCGGAATCGAGGTTCAGTGTGTTGGCAACACAGTGTGCTCTCTGCAAACAGTGCTTGCAACATAACAATCATACGTCCCATCACTAATATTTGTTCCGATACATGTTTGGCGATGGCCGTTTTTCTGTCGGTGTCATCCTGACAACATGGCTGTTGATCGACGCTTCAACCATGACGCTGACCATAAGACGAGCAGTGGGTACAACGCATATAGCTGTACTCATGAGGTTGTAAAATTTGTTGGGTAAATATTTGACGGAGCAAGGAGAGGTATAGGCCTGCTGAAGACCGCAGTTTAAAACTCGTGCGACCAGTTGAGTCTATACCACCAAATATGACATGTTACAGGTTATTTGCACCAACATCATAATGGAGTACTTATAAGTGGCTTGGAAAGAAACAAAAGAATGACAATGATGATTGACATCCTTGCAGCACAAACGAAGATATAAGAAGACGGACATACAAAAAAAACACAATTGTTAACAACAACACAACGAAAAGAATAGATTCATGGGCCCATGGCAAGGTGAAAGAGACAATACTTGGTATTTGTTACTTGGTTGAGATCCTCCTGAATACTCCTACTGGAGTTTTAACTGGAGGTGCCGGAGGGTGGACGTTTAAACAATTATAACATCTCTTTAAATTTAACTGACAGTGACTATACAGACATAAGGACAAATGTATTTATAGAGATTACACATTATAGAGACTGAAAGGGTGTTAAGAAATGAAAATGCAGATGAAGAGACTGAGCAAAGACAAACTATGTTATAATGATTGATGGATTGTGGATAGATAAGAAAGACAGATCAATAGCAAAAGGAACCAGCAAAGAGCCACTAAAAGGTCACTTACAATGAAGTCATCTGTATTATCAGCAAATGATGATAGAAAATGAACATGCCTGCTTCCTGGAGTTGAACATTTTTAACCTGTGATTCATGGCGCGGATCGAAGCGCTATAGATATGCACAATCACACCCGGAGAGAGAATGAACAATATTACTTCATGTACATTTAACTCAGGGCATCGATCGATACTTTGATTGAGAGAAAGTGGGTTGCCCAAGGCAGGCGTTCCTCTCGCTTCTTAATTTCTCTTTCTTGCTTTCATATATGTTATTCTTTTTCATCTTTGTCTTTTGCGTTGCTTCCCATTGACTGAATCTGGAAATGTAAACACCCATCGTTTACTTTGAAGAATGATTATGAATGTACGGCTAGTACGCGCCCTTCGGCGCATTGACCAGGTCTATAGTGGCGGGTGAAAGGCGATCGAAGAGCAGGCTTGGCCGTGGAGGCCTGAGCGCTCTTTCCCAGACCTGAAGGCCGATGAAACAAGACATGACATTTTCGTTTACTTTTCCCCCACGCTGATCTCGCCCACAGCGCGGGGCGTACAAGGAGCTCGGTAAATATACACTTCATTCATCGGTACAAAAAAAAGTTTCGAACTTTTTTGCTTCCTTTTTATCACGTCTATTGAATGGTGGCTGTTGTTGACATTCGTATTCACTCTCTCTTCAAACAATGGTGTCAGCCTCGATCTATCCATGGATACACTTGCCATCATGTTATTTTCTATAACAACACAGTTGGAAAGTTAATGGACTGTCAATGGTGCAAGTTAATGCGCCTTCGTCTTCAAGTGCGTTGTATGTCACTTCGGTGGCAATGGTGTTATGGAGCCGCGACATTGTCCGTGACATTTTGAATGGCAGCCTTCCCAACTTGGCCAAATTACTGATGTGTCTCACAGGAGAGAAATAAGAGTCTTGGTCCAATGCTGTATGCTCTTCGTGCTATTTATCCGTCAGCTGCCAAAGCAAAACCAGAAGGTAATGTGATCGAATGCCTCATATATCTCTGTGACTGAGATGATATTAGGAGTACTAGTCACTACTAGTAATCCACGTTTTGGAAGAATTCTGCTCAAGTACGTTTCGTCATCATGTAGCTAGCACTCATAGTATCTCATTATGAATTTCTGTTTGAATAATCAAAATAAACTTTTCTACCATGTCTTGGGGGGGGGGGGGGAAGACCCTAAACAAAACAAACACATAAAAGGATACGTTGAAACTGTCTTTGCTATAGAACATGACAAGCGGTTTGGCAGGGATATGCATCAGAGACGCAATATACATATTGTAGTCCCTCTCGTCCCAAGCGTGCATACGTTGGCTTCATACATGATTTCAGACAATACCGAAAAATATCGATAGATTCAAATGAGCAGGCTGATTCCTTGCAGTTGAGTGATTCTCTGCAATGCTAATCCCCCATGGTCTCAAGCTCAATGTCACATGTTTAGCCAATTTGTACTAAGGATGATTTTTGACTCATCGCTTCTTCTGCCTCTTTTTGTTTTCGATGCACCATTTGCCCTGCTTCAGCTCTGCAATTACTACACACAAACATAACAATACTTGCTGGGGCAAGACAATCTAGTGATATGTATCTATGTGTCACTGGAATGGGTGCATCCAACGAGTTTGACACCCATGAATCATACAGCCCACGAATTATACAACCCACGAGTCATACTGTCATATTATAGCGCATGAATTCAAACAAGGTCCTCGAGACCGATACACGAAGCCGGCCGTATTGTATGTCGAACTCATGGGTTGTTTTTACCTAGTGTCGAACTCATTATGCCTTATGTTGCCAAGTGTCGAACTCATGGGCTATATGCCCCGTGGGCTCTAATAACTGCTGGGTTGTGGGATATGACTCGTGGGTGTCGGTCTCGTAAGATGACTCCACGAGATGGAACACAAAGACACCTTTGTATGAGATGAATACTAGCCGTGTCATTAGAGCAAGGAGAACGAAATGTTTTCCGATTTTCCTATTGGATAAGAGTTCCTCAAAATGAAAATAATCATTCACTGTATGAAGCTACATGAAAGGAGACAGGGTGAGGAATTCACTTTGTATGTATTTAAGCATGTATACTTATACTTATAGAATTTATAGGTCTCTCAATATCAAATGAAATGTAGGCTATAAAAGGTGTATCACAATTAAGTTATATAAAATTAGGTTAGCATACTAATGGTTAGACTTAGAATTCCGGTCTGGGACGAAGTATTCAGATTATAACGGTATCTGCCTCTTTTTTTTTTCCTGAAAAGTGACAAGTTTCAAGTTCTTCTGAAACACTGCTTTTTATGCTTTTAACGCATCCGTACTTATGCTCTTTAGTTGAAACAAACACCTAACGTCTACCGGTCCTTTGAGACTGTTGAAGGGGGTATTTCTCGCTGGCCCAGCCCAAGGGCAACATTCGTCGATATGCACGAGCCATTGTCTACGAGAATCGATCGCTTTGACAAAAACATGATGTAGGGTAATGGAGAATCGATATGAAGAACGTCGAGGGTCCAAGAACACAGTCTGTGCTCATTGCTTCTTTTGTCAAGCACAAAGGCGGCCAGGTGTACATACATGAATGCATCTAACAGCTCCTAGAGCCATTATCAAGCACCTTGATGATAGTGTGATATTATTGTATGAGACAGGGGATTAATGTATCTTTTCCGAGTATTTTTCCATTCCTTTTGAGATGACCATATCAAGAGAAGAGGTTAAGATGTCAAGTATCTCGTTGGGATATATTTTTTAACCAGTTTCAACTGGTTAAAATTCGCCCAAAAAAACAAAACAAAACAAAACAAAAACAAACACAAAACATAAAATCAGAGTGATTACTTAAAAACAAGCGTCAGTTGTAATAATTCATGTTACCGAAAGAAATTCAGTAAAAGATATTATTCCCAGAAAACTATCGAAAAGCGAACGACTATGTAGGCAAGAAATGGGTGCTATTGAATAACAGGAAAAAGAATATATCCACTTTAACTTTAATGGATCATTTTCGATATGTTTGTCACCTGCCAGTGCAGTTGTAAATTGGTTTAAAGTAAGCCAATGTTGTCATGTATGACGCTACTCATATCATAAGTTTATTGCACATAGCACTCAGTATTTAACCATGTTATTGTCTTTGAGGTGATCGGTATTTATTCGAGCAATAGTCTGATAGTTAAATCAACGGATGTATTAGTTTTTCATTCGTCTTGTCAATGTATGCAGGTGAACACAAGGCTGGAAATCATCGCGGGTAAACAACGTTGGTATACTGCATCTATATCCTACATGGCATCATGCTGGGTCGCTATGGCTACGAGGTGGATGACCGCGCCGCTCCTCTTGGTAGAGGAAGACACTGCATTGTGAAGCTCGCAACGTCGACTCGCCACGCCCCTCATCGAAAAGTGGCCATTAAAATCGTGAATGGCACCCCTACTGCTGCCAAGGAGGCCGAGATCCTCTTCAGACTAAATCACGAAAACGTGGTAGAGATTTTTGATTATTTCGTTCACAATGACCTTTCTTACATCGTTCTTGCTTTGGCTGAGAACGGGAATCTTCGCACGTTCGTCAGACAGCGAGCTCGTCTTGGGCAAGCTCTGGTGAGAAAGTTTCTTCGGCAGGTCTTCGACGCAGTGACTTATTTACATGATACGGCCGCGGTGGCGCACTGCGACTTAAAGAGCGAAAACATCCTCGTGGATGCTGACGAGGATTTAAAGGTATCAGATTTCGGACTGGCAGTCGAGCTCGGGCACAGATCGTCCAAGGAATGCGATTCTCAGGATACTCTCGACAAACCGTCAGGAACACCTACCGGGTCTTCGAACGACCTCATTAACTGCCATAAAAACGTATCATCGTGCGCAGACAGCGGTACGATTTTGCTGGGAGGATCACCCTCTTACGCCGCCCCAGAAATCTTGGATGGATGTCCAGCCGTTGACCTGCGAGCCGCTGATGTTTGGTCCGCCGGAGTCATCGCATTCTACATATTGACGACATACCTTCCATTTGGTTGCCATGGCAACAAGAACATTCGGGAAGCAATGGGAAGACCGCTTCGCTGGCCACGCCCTCTACGGCAAATCACAAAGGCGAGTAGAACATTCGTGCAGTCTGTACTGGTCGTTGAACCAAGCCAGCGACCGACCGCAAGGGAAGCGTTCGGCTTGATCTAGGTTTGACAGCTCAAGTTTGGCAAACAATTCCGCAGCGGAACATGGAAGAAGAGGAGGTGGATGGGACGAGTTAATGCACACCAAATCTAACAAGAGTTATATTTCATTAGTATCAGTGTTGTCGCTCGATAAGTCTCGGACTAGTTACTAGTAACGGAGGTACACGTATATGCAGAAACTTTCATCTTTCATGACGATGTTCGCCCTTTCATCTGTCATGCACTTATCACTTGTCTTCATAAGGAGAGGGGGGTTTAACTGTCCTGCCCATCTGCCAAACCCATCTACCACTTCTTAGCTCCATTCTTTTTTATGGTCACCCCTCCCTCTCAAAAAAAAAAAAAAAAAAAAAACACAAACACAAACACACACACACACACACACACACACAAAAATTACCTACCAAGCAGGGACTCTCCTTTTCAAGGTATATACGTGTGGAGAAAGAAAGGGTGAAAAGAGGAGAGAGAGGGAGGGAGAAAGAGAGAATAGATTGGAAGAGACAAAAGGTGGGTAGGATGAAGTGGAAGAGGAAGTAAGTAATCAGAAGACAGAACAAACTGAAGGCTCTTCAGAAGACGAAATGCATGGGGTTAAATCTAAACTCAGCACGGTCTGAAATTTCATGTCGCATTCTTGCCCCTGCTTCTGATGCACTTTTGTTTTTCAATAGGCAAGAACATGACGTTAAATTTGCGCTTTCATAGTCACGAGCTTTCAGAACGATACCTATTACAATGCAATGACATAATGTAATATCACTTGTTGACATCTCAAGTTGCACGAGATTTACTTCTAGGGAGAGGAAATGGTTATCTCAAACAAATAAACTAACAACAAATCAACGGTCGTGATTTGGTGTGTGTGTGTGTGTGTGTGTGTGTGTGTGTGTGTGTGTGTGTGTGTGTGTGTGTGTGTGTGTGTTTATGTCTATGGACATCTGGTACTTTGTTATGCTGAATAGTTGTTTTTGCGCATCCACGAAGCAAAAGTGAGTAAAAATTTATTCCATCACGGCAGTGAGCGTGATGTGACATGTTGATGATGACATGAAGCGGGGTGGATATCCCATGTGTGTGGATAACTTTGTCTCGCTTCTCGCAGCTCTGCTCGGGACCTGCACCTCACAATACCACTAGCATTGTACCCTGACAAGTTTCCTACAGTATGGAGCGAGAGAAAGCAGGTGAAAAGCTCTGTTAAAACTCATTAGCGAAATGGACTTTTCCCCCCACACACACTCCTGAAAACTCTTAGAGTGCCAAAATATTATTATCATCATAGTGTACTAAGTAACTATTACGTGTGTAGACTCTTTAGCAGCACTGCTCCTTAGCGAACATTAGCGCCCCCTTGTGCTTCGATTTGGGTGAATTGTCACAGTCGGCGAAGGGTTCCGATCAAGTAACAGTTTTCGATTGTTGTAAACGGTTTTTCTTGTCGCAGAGAAATTTTGAACATGTTCAAAACTTCTTTTTCTTTGAAAATTTCTTTTTGTCGCAGAGAAGTTGCGGCAAGAAAACTGTTTGCAAAGTGAATTGCAATTGTTTACGATTTTGCTACAATTCCCTAAAATTCGCTACGCTAGCACACATTCGCCGCTCAGTGAGATACCGTCTAACGTTTCGTCAGGGTTCGTAAACAGTTGCGATGAAATTTGCAAACAGTTTTCATTGTCGCTAAACAGGTTTTCTTATCGCAATTTGTGTCGAAGAAACTATGAACATCTGTTGAATATGACGTCTTTGCGACAAGGAAAATTGTTTTGTGGCTATGAAAAATGTTTGCGAACCCTGACGGAACGTAAAATTCGCTTTAAGTCACTGAGTTCGCAAACATTCACCACTCAGTTAGGTACAGTACCCCTTTGAAGGTTTCCTCAAAATCGCATGCGCGTAACAAAATTATGGAACTTTCAAGTCGTGCATGTTTTCATCAAAAGTAATATCAGCGTGAAAATATCATGCGTTGAAGTGATGATGTCATTAACTGACAAATCCCCGACCCTGGGAAAAGGTCGATAATCTAACAACTTTGACCCCATTTCCTTAAAAACGTTGCTATGCAACTGCAACACACTCACACACACACCCACACACACACAAACACAATACCATACACACAAAATGGATGAAAGTTTTCGTTTAGTTTCACATCATGCCCCTGATGTAAAATTTGTAAGACTTGTATGAAGGTCAATGAGTCTTTTAAAGCTATACATCATACTGTCACTACAGGTATTTCCGTTTTATGGGAGTATGTGACACGTTATTCATAACTTTTCTTGTTTACAGTTGACGTTTTGACGAAAAGTTTACACTCTACCATATCTGCTTTATAGCTCTTGAACATGAACAACTTGGACGTTGGATACCACAATATTATGAAAATCAGATAAAACAATATCAATCAGGTGTTTGGAATTGACCCAAATTCACGATATGATTTATCTCAAATATCATCGTGAAAATGTAGTCCGAGTGACTAGATATGCCGATATTGGGCGTTAGTAACTCGCACAAATACCGGTAGGCGTTCCAGTGTGTGTTTATGATTGGATACCTGTTGGCGTATGTGATGTGTATTAAAGCTGTCGTTATTCGTATTATTATTATTTTTTTTTAACCCTATCTACAAAGTATTTTTTTATACAGAAACATAACTTCCACACAACTAACACGTCAACATACTTGGTGAAATTGATAGGTTTATTTCTTAGATGTTAATGCAGAATATGATTACAAAATAGATTGGATGAAAAGTGCATTTTATACAAACGACTGTACAACACATGCACGAAATATCTATTTTCTTCCATTATTGCCAGAACATAAAAGTCTATGACGAATAGCAACACCTAACAATGTGTTTAAGGGCAATTTTTGTTTGTATTCTTTAACTGTTCTGCAGACACACAACATCAAAGCATATTTAATTCAAATGCAGCATGCCAAGCCAATATAAATTTGAATTGAATTGAATTTTCTAAAAACTCACTGTAACTGCATGGAAAATTAAGGATAACACGGAGAAATGAACGTTTACCAACATTTATGTTGTGGACATACCCAACAGGTCAGACAAATGAAGAAAAGAAACAAATCTTCTATTACCAACTGCAGATCAGTCACTGTAATGTGGTTCACTTTTGACTGGGTAAACTCTACACACTCGGAGCTGCAGTACTTTTGATTTTTAATTTGTTCATAGCAGTTCATTACACTACTACCAATCCAAGCACATGGAAGAAAACACAGAGAATTTTAATGCACTTATTTCTAAATATCTCATTTAATTGAGATATGAAATTAATAGATTATGTTAAGTACCGGAGAGAAATAATCTTCCACCTTATATCATGATAGCAGAATACCTTCTTCTTCTTCTTTTTTGTTGTTGTTGTTGTCATCCATCAAAGTTGAATAAATGACAGCTGAAATTTGGCTGAGAAGACTACAAAAAATTACTTGGTGGGTAAACATTGCTACTTATGCCAGTCAACTTTTCTGTCAATGCAAATGACTTTCATTTTTCTAATGTGCTTAAGCAAAAAGTCAGACAATGACAAGGATATTCATTCTGATGCACCTACCTCCACAGTACACTTTTAACTATCCCACAATAAAACTCAAGTTAGTATAAACATAAAAGGTCTGAATATTTTGAATCAGATTGAAATACATGCATGCCTTCAGCCACTCATACGGGGTTGATTGTACATTCATTCAACTTGTGTATAATATCTATCTTTTTCTTCCTTAGAAGAAACGAAAGACAAGTAAATACAAAAAAACAACAACAAAAGCATACATTCTACGAGCACTCAGCATATACCTTAATATTTGGTGTACACACGAAGAGTATCACAGGTTTGTAAAACCTCTAGGAAACCACCTAGAGATACAATACCATGTGCACCTTACACCAAACACATGGCACGCAAAGAAAAACCCGTGTAGGATATCTCATACCACGTACAATGAAATTATACACTATACACTAACATTTTAAATCTCATACACCAATCTAGTCAACATTCACACATTCATAAGTCATAAAGTGTTCATTCTCTCCAGTAGGTTCTGATGGACAGAAAGAAAGCATTCTCCTTGGCTCAGGGAGCACACATAAAAAGCACTGTACACAGACTTTTCTATTCTGTATGCCTCCAAACATCATCACATACCATTTGTAAAAAGTTCTACATCTTTTTCCTTAGAGGATTTCCCAACTTATATGATGAACTCATACATTGTACTACCGAATGCATAATGAAGAATTTTGACTGAATGACTTACCAGTAAGCAGGTACAGTATCCATATCATATGTCTAAACAACACAGAATGGACACAGCAACTGCTTACAGTATGAAGTTTGTAGAGTGTGATGGTCACAATATGAAATAGAGAAATACAGTAGGAGAAAGGGAATCAAATAAACATGTGAAGATACATACAGCTGGGACCAATCAGTCAGAATGTAAATAGCACCTACAGTTTTCAAAGAAAACATAATATATCATATAGTATATATCATGTAAGATATCATATAGTATATCATACAATATATTACATAATATATTATACAATATATTACATAATATATTATACAATATATTACATAATATATTATATTGATAGCTGGAGAGCTTAGCTACTGTATCACTTCCAGTCACTAGTGTGTTCTAAAAATTTTACAGAAAAGCTTGAAGGCCACTTTTGACCTTTCAAACAGGCATAAGGTGCTGTAAAAGTGGAAATTCTTTGCGCATAATTTGAAGCATGAAACTGACGTGAAAGTAAAAGGGGCAAATGTTTTTGCCTGTAAGATATATACATGTATATAACAATTTTCTATCTCTTTGGGCGGAACTTAAAACACAGGAAATTCATTTTACCTGATTGAGAGCGAAAAATTACTTACATGAAAATTTGACTTTATTCATTCATTTATCTTTTTTTTTTTTCTTTTTTTTTTTTGGCTCTTTGCCAAGATGATGTAGATATCATGGACTTTACTTTTAGGGACCTTACCTCAATTCTGAATACATAGTTTACATGTAATTCAACAATCACTTTAAAGATGCACTTCCAACAAATACTCCACAATGAATTGTTTTATACATCTTTACATACAGAGCCTTCCTTCAATCTTATTGCAAAATATATAGAATAAACTCCTTTACACAGACTATTGACAGAGAGAGATAGAGAGAGAGAGGAGAGAGTTAAAGAGAAAGATACAGATGAGAAGAATAAAAAAAAAAAAGAAAAATCCTACAGAAAGAGGCAGGACACCAAGCAGCAATGATTTGTTACAATCAAAGCAAACCACTTTATGATGGCCTTACAGCTTTCATCCATGGCATACACTGTCCTGTATAACGAAAGCCTCTCAAACAAATGTATCTCATCTGATCTACAATTCATTCCGCTCTAATCTTTCCGGTCCCACCAAACACTCATAGCAAACCTGAAGTCACAACATTTAAACATACATTATGTATTAGGAATTAAGTGTTTGGAAAATGTTTACAACATAAGCACAAGACTCTTTTCTATCTTGAAATAAAAGTTTCCTTCTTCTAGCCTATTGAAAAAAACAGAGTGCTGGAAGTAATCGACACAGACGCGCATACAGCTTACTACCTAAATTGTGACATCCATGGCCAGAAATAAACTTGGCATTGATAAGTTCGCACACAAGATTTTGTAGCTCGTCCTTCTCAGGTACAGTCCTTTCTTTAGACTCATGAACAGGATTAAGGCATTTGGTTACACGCAGCTGCAAAGAGCAATGCAAGAGGCAACAGAATTGCTACATCCTACAGCACTCTGACCCTACTAGAAAGAATGATACTGTATCTACTCCATACATGAGCTGTGAAATCTATCTACAAATTGAATCATAATCAAAATTTCCCCACACAACTCCCATAAAATCCACACAAGCCATCATCTCTTTGAGACTATTATGTGACAACAAATCTCCTCAAGAAATATGTACATCATTTTAGTTCTTTTAAACTTGAATATATTATATGAGGCTTAATAAGTCAGTATCCATACAAACAAAGTGCCCGCATCTGTCTCTCAGAAAAAAATCAATCAACTGACTGATCAATTTTTTGCTTCATGTGACAATGTTTGCAGATTGTGGATACAGTTGCTACATACAAATCTAAAAAACAGAAAGGATTTGGTTGTTCCCTCAATATTCATTTACAGAACGCTCAAGGTCTTAGAAGAGATAATAACATAACCACAGCAAACAAGCGGAAAATGGAAAGAAATAATGATCTGGTCATTCCACGAACCAAAGAAAGTGCCTGAATGGTATTTCATGCCATCCTTTCCAAAGAGTGTTGAGTCTTATACAGTGAGGCTAAATCTCCTTTCTCAACTCATAATGTACACAATTCCTTGAAGCAATATTCTACAATCATGTATGACTATTTGCTCCCAGGAATCCATCTAATTTTTGTTCTTTTCTGCCCACGAGTGTCTCGACTTCATGATGTCAAAAGACACTTTGAACTGCTTACACTGGTGAATATCTCTTTGACAGGTATGTTTCGATTACCACATCTCTTTTCGATTCAGAAACAAATTAGGGAATCACTCCTATTTTACACAGCAATCATTTTTTAAATTAATTCACTTGTGACTACCTAAAACTCATTGAGGGAAAAGTATTGTGATGGTCTAGTGTGAAAAGCTCCCAAAACGTCCTCTGGTAATAAAAAAGGCATCATAATCCCCTTTCGCATCCAAGGGGCTAAAAGGGAAAACCTTTTAATATCACTATGACAGTTACCCTATAGGTAATCTGGTCTGTGGCATTTATCCTTTTATCAATCTTGAGCTTCGCTCCCTTCATTTTCATTCAAGAAATGGACCAGGCTGAAAGAAGAAATAAACAACTATAATCTCAGCCATTTTGATGGCAGCTGGTATGCCACTAAAACCTATTCTTATTTCTATATATAGAGCTATGTTATTATAATTATTTTCCCAACAAGAGACTTGACAGGCATAAATTTAACTCACAAAATATGAGGAAAAAAGAATATCACATAGAAAAAACAGCAATGACAATATAATCCTAAATTTAAAAAAAAGAAAAAAAAAGAAGAAAATTTAGGAACAGAGCGAGTGGTTGATTTAAATTAGGAACATACAGCGGGGAAGTATTCCAAAGTTGACTGCTGTGGGAATGGAGCTTAGTAAGGGTCAAGATTGGTGAAGTCATCCAGTCAGTCTACCTTCACTGAGCTGTAGATCTTTGTAACAAACCAAAAGCAGGCAAAGAATCCCATTGTACCTGTGATACGAAATCAGAGAAGTAGTAAAAGGGAGTCAGAAACAATACATGTTTTTGGCTCATCAAATCAATCACCAGTTATGATCATAGTTTACTCTTGCATACATCCAGACATGACAGTCCCAGCTGATGTCGAAATGAGCTTCATATTTGTCCCAAACCTCTCAAGCATGTTAAAAAATGAGGTATTTGCTACCTTTTATCAATTCTATATGGGGCCTCACTACACAAATCTTTGACTACCCATTGCTCAACTGCATACTAATGCTCCTGAATAAAAATACAAACTTGTTAATAAAGTATGACCTGACACAAAACTGCAAACAACCTCTACCCCTATGGTTACATTTTCCTTTAAAGCCTAGCCTATAATACTACACTACTTGCAATTACTCCCTTATACAGAGCCTTTGTAAGAGTATGTAACAAATTGGTTTGGGCATTTTGAATTTTTCTAAGATCACAGCTTTCCATAGAAATATTACTTGCCTTGCTCAAACGACCACAGTTAACACTATTCTCCATAAGATATAAAATTTTCTAATACATATTAAAGACTACTAAATTTGGACAGGGAGTAGATATATTTAACATTTTACATCTGAACAAACATCAAGTTTTCTGACTCTGACACTGAGCTACTCTATTTTGCAATTTCCTCTACGGTGACTAGATGAGGGCATGCTGATATAGAAGTCGAAATTTTGTCGTATTTCGAGAATTGCACGCTTGTCATATTCCATTTTTAAAATCTCTTTGATTTCAAGGTGGCCATATCATTGGGGTATGATATGTAATTTGCCATTTTCTTCACTTTTGATAGTCCTGTAGCTTTAGTGACTTTGCTTTCATTATGTGGCCCTAGTTATACCCTTTACTGAAGCATGTATGTGCAATGGTAGCGGAGAGCTGTCAAAGTACTTGCTCAACTGTCATGATCGTCCACAAAATTCAAACCGTAATAAAAACTTTAAGAAACACTGTTCGTGCCAAAGTTTCTGCTTTTAGGGTGTGTACAGTTCTGGTTGAGGTGAGGATTTAGCTTTTAACGTTTTGCGAGATATTCAGAAACCACTCTATGAGATGTCAAAGAGCATGCAATTCTAAGGGGTATCAAAAGTTTATGTGATGAAAATCGGTTTTGAAAAACAAAGAGATCCTAATAAAAGGCGTGGCCTGATGCCTTTTATTATTATCACTTTTTTTGATATCTCAGCCATTTGAAAACCAATTTTCACCAAATAAATGTTGAATCCTTCTTGAAATTACATGATCTTTCATATTTCATAAGATGTTTCTCATTATCTCACTTACGAATGTTCAAAACATGAATCCCCACCTCAACCAGTACTGTACAGTCCCTTTAAAGTATCTTTTGCGAGAAAAAAAGGGGTTGGGGCACTTACCACAGAATAGGAAGAAGAGGACAACCATGATGGCGGTGTAGCCAAAGTAAAGGATGGTGCTGGCCAGACCTTGAATCATGAGCTTGGAGGCAAAGTAGTGGATGCAGTAGATGAAGAAGTAGACCGCTGTGAAGCCGCTGGTCATGAAGGACCGCCACCACCAGTGGTAGTCCTGGGCAAGAAGAAAGCAAAAATACAGCTCATGTTTCAGGAGTTTCTTTTAACATGATTTATTTTGGTAAATTTTCATGGTACAATTTGCATGAGCGTATTGAATTAAGGAGATGTGGACCTACTGCTTACACATGTAGTCAACACTGGTCAATTTACAGAATACTACAATCTTTCAGAGTCATGAAATTCTTGCACTGAGTTGTTTGGATTGCAATTGATGACAAACTGCCCTACAGTGTACATCGGCGTGAATGTAAATGAGCACCAAATTAATCAGTGTTTAGTAGTAGCCATGATGAAAAAATCATGGGCACACATACTTGGGCAGGATTTGAGCCTATACAACCTCCTGATTACCGGACAGACTGTATCTTACAATAATTACCTAGTATCCGCTGCATGCTATAAGGATTAGTACCAGTACTGGCTGTCAGCGAAAGCTCGGTGGTCTAGTCAATAAGACGCCTGTCCGGTAATAAGGAGGTTGTAGCTTCAAATCCTGCTTGAGTATGTATGCCCATGATTATTTTATCATGGCTGCTATGTACTAAACACAGATTAATTTGATGCTTATTCACATCAATGTAGGGTTAATCAGTTGCAAGATGTAGTCTTCATGTATTTGATTGCTTTGTCATTTGTCATTCTGTATTTGTAACATCTTTATACTTTTTTGAACTGAAAGCACACAAACAGAACATTTTTTTTTTTTGGTGAAAATTAAAGCAAGAACCTGTCCTATTCATATTCATGTCACCAGTACTACGAAAAATGTTCAAAAACATCACCATCATTTTCATTATCATCTTCATTCTAGCCCTATTGTTCCAATAATAATCACCATCTTCATGCCAATCGCATTTCCTCATCCTCGCTATCATTGCAAACATTGTACTTCCTTTTCATCATCATCATCACCATCATCACCATCACCACCATCATCACCATCACCACCATCATCATCATCATCACCATCATCATCATCTCCCATATACGATTCCCTCATCACTATCACGGTCATAACCATCATCTGCTATACACATCACTCTAAATGGCCTGTCACTGTCAGTGTGGAAGGAACCCCATGAATAAAGAGACAAGCAGTCTGGAAGCTGAGCTAAGTCACTCACCTCTGCACATAAATGGAAGTAGCACAGGAGAATGGTGGCCTCAGAGCAGGTGATGACTAGGATGATGGCCACAAGGAAGAGGAAGCCAAACATGTAATAGAACTGGTGAGACCTGTAGGGATGTGAAGGGTTAAATAAATCAGTGCTGGTTGACATCACTGGCAAGGTGCAGTGTAGTGACTGAAGTAATAGACACTTGTGAAATGGGTTGCATTAACTCTTCTAACTACCACATCCACATTGGCAGATAACAAACAGTTTGCAGGTTATGGTCTCTGCTTGATTCGTTATGGACTACTACTGACACCAAATGAGCTGTCACTACAATGAATGCTGCATCAAAGGCATACATTGATGACCACTCGGTATATTAGTCTGAGGAGAGTGTCCCATTGGCTTTGTCTGTCCCTAGATCTGTGGGGTAGGGTATTGCAAGCATGATATCAGCTTGTCCTGAGCTTTGTTAGATAATAATGGTAATCATTCATTATCACAGTGTCATAACGTTACTGGGGTGACAATACCTCGTTATCTCAGATTTTGGTGAAAATCCCGTTTTCGAATTAGTTGTCAGATAATCACTTAAGGTGATGTCCTGTCCAAATCCTACCTGTCTTACCTCCAAAATCAAGCCACCATAGCATGTTACAGGAAAGGCAATCCTATTTGTTATAGTGCTTTGGCTGCCACGTTTTCCGCGCTCCTGAACATTTGACATTTTTTCAATATGTGGTTTTGTCACCCCAATAGTGATAAACATAGAGAGCATTTGCTTTGAAATTAAAGGCATGTTGTCAACCCCCTCCTCCCCCACCCCCCCCCCCCAAAAAAAAAGACCCACAAACAACTATAACCAGCACATGCATTTACTGGTAATCTAAAATCAGAAAGTTGGCTGGGCAACGGGTGAGTGAGGTACTCACCAGATGCTGTTAAGGATGAAAAAGAGCTGGATGAAGATGCAGCCGAAGGGGAGGATACCACCCATGATGATACCCGGTAGGGGGCGGGTGTAGAAAGACTGGTCGGGTATCTGACGTGGAATCTGATTGGTGCGCACTGGGAATTCGATGGGCTGCACACGAATGAGAGAGAGAGAGTGATAGAGAATGAGACAGTGACAGTATGCTAACAGAAAGATCTACAATAACAGATTCATGTACGCACAACATGGAAATTCATCTGGGAGTAATCTTCAAATGCTCTTCCTGACTGGCCATCGATATTATTTCTTTTCATCTATTGTAGATCATAATTTTTTCTTTTTTTTTTTGCTAAGCATACAACATATGTCCATCTCTCAGTGTAAACACTAAATCTTGGCCATTCAAATGTGAATGTAATTCTTGAGTCAGGTTGTTTTTTATCGCAACTGATTGACTTCAATGCATGCATGTAAGGGGGGGCAGGCTTACCCTCTTCTTAAAGCCGAAGTAGGCACCAATGAAGACCAGAGGGGTGGAGACACAGAACCAGAGGGCCAGGATAGCGATGAGGGTGGTGAAGGGGATGGC